>NC_135725.1:50467849-51076209 GCF_964656455.1 Halichoerus grypus | reverse complement strand
ATAAGGGAATCACAGCAAAAAAAAAAAAAAAAAAAATCTCCTGAGAAATTCTCTCCGAGTACTTTTTAATATCATCTAATTTAATCTTTTAACTAACCCTGTGTGAAAGTTATTGTTGTCTCCATTTTACAGTCAAAAAATCTGAAACTTAAGAATAGGTGTTTTGCCAAAGATCAAACAACTATGAAATGTTTTTGCAGAACAAGGAATAGGTTTTAGGTATATATGACAAACCCATGTTTTGTACAGTGCACCACACAATTTACATGGAATTAATGGCCAGGGGAAAAGATGATCAATTATGTTTTTAAATGAAATTATTCAGAATGTAGTCTTGGCTATAGTTGTGTAATCAGCTAAGTTTAAACATGGAAAGGAGATTTATAACAATTTAGCCTGATCCTCTCCCATCATGGGTTAAGAAATATACTCAGTAAGATTAGTGGGCTTACCTCAGGTTCAGTAACCTTTTATTTGGAGTAGGTTCAAGCATCGATGGCCTCTCAAGATCCCTGCCCATCTGTGAATGTGTGTATTCTTCTGATGTCACAGCGTGAGAGTGCCTCATGTCTTCCCACATACAGCAGTGACAGTCCAAGCTGCAAGAAGGGATACTTTAAAATGAACCTTTTAAATTTCATTCTTCTGTATTTGTATGTGCAGAATGAAAATGGTGTCAATTCCATTATCTTCTGCCCAAAATGTTCCCTTGTTAGAGCCAAATCAGGGGTAGGAAATATGGAACTGTGCCCCAAGTACCTCAAGGGCAGCTGGCCTCTTCTATTTCTAGATCCCAAACACCTGCATTTCTCAAAAGCTGGGGCCATTTCAGAAGAGACGTTTGGAAGTCATCAATATACTGCTTACTTACTGTGGATTTGAGAACCTTGAAATGTCAAGTTTTAGCTTGAGGCCAAGTTGGATTTGTGAGCCCTCATACTGATGGGTGATGAGATCATTTACATTGGATTATACTTCTGGTGTGCGAGCAATTCAGTAAATGATGAATGCAGTGGGAATGACTGCAGTACATCTGCTGGACACTTGTATAAAATAGCTCTCTCATCTCACCTCCTAGGTGTGCAATCTTCAATCAGGAAACATATTTGAAGCAGGAAATCAGTTCTCAAGCCTAGGGCTGTATCATCTGCTCCTGTCTCTTTTGCAGAGTGTAATTTTGTCCAGTGCAACGTTGCAAAGTAGACAACCCTAGGACAATGATTCATGGGCAGAAAATAATACACTCTGAAAAGTGCTTCCAAAGTCACAGCAGACCATTTGCTGACTATTGTTAGGAAATTATGATTAAAATGGGGTGGGGAGGAGAGGGAGAGACTTTTTTTTTTTTTTTTTTTTGATACGTGAAGAAGTCGGGCACCAAGGTAGATTCTGGGAATTTAATCGCTTATCATATGAACCTGCCCCTGATCCTCACTGAGGTTTTCAAACTAACTGTGATGCAGGCACTTTGAAAAGGCAGTTTGAATTGTGCTGAGTCTGCAACAATTTAAATAAAGAGTGTTAATGAATAGTAACAATAATTTAAGTTGAGATACCTGAGATACCTTTGCACCTTGCTTCTGAAGAAGCTACATTTAAGTGGACCCTTGAATCAGTGAGGTGAATATTGGGGAAAGGGCGTGGTAAGATTGAATGTTTCAGAAGAAAAATGCATGTATGTAGAATTAGGGTTGAAAGAAAACTAGAACAGCAAGGAGAATCCAAACAGGGCAGTAAAAACAAGAACATTCATTCAGGCAGCGGTCATACTGAGTCCTTTGTTTGTTCTTACCTTTGCTTGCTGTGTAATGGGGGTTATTTAGGACAGCTTCTACTGGTTGTTTATTAATTCATTTATTTCTTCATGTATTGAACAATCCTGTGTGTAGTGCTTTATACGTTTCTAGTGCTATGATGGTCACTGGTGCTATTGCTGAAAGCTGGATTTTATCTAAATTCTTAAGACTTTAAAAAGTCAACCATTGTGTTAACTAGGAGTTGGGTTTTGGTGCTAGTAACAGAAATGTGATTACAGCGGCTTAAACATGTATGGGTTTATTCTCTCTTACAGAAGTCTAGATGTAGCCTGTTGTGGAGAAATAAAAGTTTTCTGTAGTTTCTAGCATTCCTATAAAAATCTCTAGCCTCCCCAGTCTCAGATATGTATGTAATATAAAGACGAGAAATGCTTGCTTTTATTTCCCCTAGAAATACTTTCCTCTTTACTTACCATGAGATTTAGATTGGTAGCCATTTTGTTTTTTGTTTTTTTTTCCTACTTAATTGCTGTGATCTGAGAGAAGCAAATGGTTACAGCCTGGACTACATCCCTAAGTTAAGACCCAAGTGTCAGGAAGACTAGAGCAGTATCTCTAGGCTTTTCTATTTTAAAAGAGATGAAGCTCAGACCTTGGAGACATCTTTGTGTCTTAGAAGTCATAACAGATACCCAGTGATTTATTTGGCGTCTGGAAAGATATATTTACATTTCAGTAGGTTAGAGTGAGAACTCAGGATTCTTGCCATCCCATCTCAAAGGGATTATCATCCTATCAGCAAAATTTTTTCCTTCTCTTTTCTAGAAAAGTGATGGCTGTCTCTTTCTTGAATATAAATGCAGAAAATCTGTTGTCTGTTTCTCATCTGTGGAGTTTCTAACTACAGGATAGGATGTTTGACCTGGCTTTCACCAGATCACTCCCCAGGTAAGGCCTGGGGCAAGAAGGATGGGGGCATAGACTTAATTATTGCAAGGTAATTAATAAGAAATCAGTCTCTGATTCAGAGCCCTTCTTTTTCACATTCCAGATAAAATTAATAAACGTGAATATTAAAACTCAACATCAGTTCAGGACTGGTATCAGAAGCCATTAAGAACAAGGGTTCTTCTGGGGCACCTGGGTGGCTCCGTCACTTAAGTGTCTGACTCTTGATTTTGGCTCAGGTCATGATCTCAGTGTCCTGAGATCAAAGCCGGTGCAGGCTCCATGCTCGGCAGGGAGTCTACTGGAGATTCTCTCTCTCCCTCTGCCCCTCCCCTGCTCTTTCTCTCTCTAAGATAAATAAATACATGTTTAAAAAAAAAAAAAAAAAAAGAACCAGGGTTCTTCCATCATCTCTTAGCTTGTGATTCCTGCCCTAAGGATTGTGATATAGCTTTTGGAGGTCCAACTCTTACCCTATTCAGGCAAGAAACTTAAGAGAGAGTACAGAGGGGTAAAATGAGATTTTTCTGTAAATCCTTCCCCCAAACTACTTATATTTAATTGATCATCCCTATATGCAAAGGAGGATAAGGAATATAGTAGTATTTTCACTGAACACAATATAGAGTTCTGTTAATAAGGAAGAAGGTGAAAAGTGATAATGTTGGTCTCTCCTTCAACCATATACTTAAAGAAAGAAGAAAACTGATGGAAAATTAGAATTCTTTCAGTGTCAACACTTTATTTTCCTGGGGATTGTAAGGCCACAGGTAGGTACAGTGACTTGATTAAGGACATAGATAATTCAACAATGAATGACTGCCGTCTTGACTGACCGACTTCTTCAGTGAAGTTCTTCTGTCTTCCTGTTTCATCTGCAGACCTCTGTATTTTCAAGTATTTGAGAGTTCAGCAAAAGTGGTGTTTCCACAAACTATCTGTGAGCATATTTTGTGTGCATGCAATTCAGCATGCCAATTCATATCACAGTAAATTAAAAACAATAGGGGAGTTGGTAGGTATTTCTGGTTTTTCATTGTTCCCTGAAAAGCTATTATTCCTAATACAGTTTCTCTGTATCTCTCATTTTTACACCGTTGGCAAATGTATTAAAAAGGACACTTTGACATCTTTGAAGCATGTGTTTGGCCAGGCTATAGATGAGGTCAGAAAGTCCCATTTTAATAGGTCTTTTTAAACTGTATTCATTAATTCATCCAGTGAGCATTTTATTTGGGACTTGCACCATGCCTGGCATTGCAGTGGACATCTGCTTTATCCTAGGTAACCTGTAACAGCTGTCAGTGTGGGCAATGACAAATGCTTATGAACCCTTTGTTCTTCAGAGAAGTCAGGTTGTTTATGGACTTAAGTTTCAACCATCTCCAAAAAAAGTGTTTTATTAAGTTATGAATGAAATCTCAGATATAGAGTTCTTATCTGAAGTATGCATCCATGAGCCATGTGCCCCTAATATTGTACTGGTGTTTCTATTCCACCATTTGAATTAGGATCTGGGTAAAATATTCATGTGATAACCACACTAGATACTTAAAAGTGAAAATATGACAACCTGGCTTAGTTGTGGGTAACAGCCCATTCTTAATTCCTTTTACTAGTGTCATGACTATTGACCTAAATACCAGCTCAGTTTAAGTGGTATAGAAAGAAAAGCATTAACAAGACAAACTTGATTTCAAGTTCCAGCTCTACCACTTTCAAGCTGTGCAATAATTGGATGTTATTTTATCTTTCTGATCTTTTGTTCTTCAACACACACACACAGAGAGAGAGAGAGAGAGAGAATATCATGGGATATTATGGAAAATTAATAAGGGGCTTTTTGAGAAATAGAAATAATATGTAGAAAATGCCTTTTAGGTTGTGGAGCAAATAGTAGACTCTCTGTAAACCACAGCAATTATTCCAACACAGTTGAACTCTCCCCTCCCTTCTTCCTTCCTTGTTTCTTCCTTCCCCATTTCTTTATTTTTGTCTTTCTTTCATTCCACACTTCTTCCCTTAAAGAAATACTACAAATATGGTTTTATCACCTTTTTAAAAAAATCTCTTAATGAAGTTATAGATGTGTAATGTCAAAATCTAAACTAGAATGGCCTGTGTAAAGACAGGGAGGATTTGTAAATTACAGTCAGACTCAGTAAAACAATACCAAGATGTAAAATGAGGCTTCACTCTCCTCTATTATAGTGCCTATGTAGAGACAACCTTCTGTAGCTCTTCTCAGTTTTTTTTTTCTTTTTCCCTACCCAACCTCATTTTTCTCCTCTTTCTCCCTCTTCATTTTTCTTCGTTGCACCTACTATTTCTTTCAAACGCATGTCATTCATCATTGCCTTATTGGTGGTAAAGATATTAACAAAGGAAGCAGTAAAAGTTGGGTAGTTTGTGTGTATTACACTGAAAATCTTTGTACTGACTGCCAAGGCTGAACAATCTGAACTGATCTTAATCTGGAAATCAAATTGCCTCCCTTTCCTACTGATTGTGCTTCAGAAGTGTTGTCTTTGGCGTGGTTTGTAGTCTCCCTGAAGTCTTTAGAACCAAATAAAAGTCACTTCAGGCAGACAATTATCTATTATCTTTGTCCCTTTCAGACCCTGTCTTGTGTCTTTGCCTAAGCCTACACAATCTGAAGATTAGTCGGCTATCTTTATGGCAGAGAATAATATGATTTTGAGCTCACTTGGAAGGATGGCCAGAAAAGAAATTAGAAATTTGGCTATCCTTAGCTTGCCCTGCCTTGCTCTATTTTGCCCTGTGACCTCAGCAAAGTCACTTAATTGTTCTTTCTTCACATTTCCTCATCAGTAGAGGGTGAATAACAAAGACAGGGCTGTTAAAAGGAATATATCACCTTATTTTTGGATAAGTGTTTCAAAAGCTTAATAAGAGCAAGGCGAGAGAATTGAGTTGACTGACTTTTACAGTTGTCCTGGGATAAAGGTTCATTACTCCCAGTGATCTATTTGAGCACTAGAATGCATATATTTCAAATGATTCTCCTACTGAGGATCCAGATTCTTTCAAATTTGGCTACTTTCATATATATTCTCTGTGCAAGAGCATTGTTAAGTGATTAATAATTCTATCTTCTCTTTCTGCAAAAAAAAATTGAACTTGATAATGAACATAAGACTTGTAATATGCCGAGTTGTGGGCAGAGACATTCGTAGACCGAAATAAACCCCTTCACATCCAAATTCTGCTTTCCTTGGCATCAGGTGGCCATGTTCAGGTAGAACTACCTTAGGAGAGATTGATAGAACATCTTCCTTTTCTTTTCAGTATGGGCAAAGAGAAGCTGGAAAGTCAAATAAAAATGTAGCCTATATTGCCAAAGAGTGTTGTTATTCAAAGAAAAAGAAGGAGGTAGTTTGCCTTTCTCTGTTAAATAACTTTTTTGTATCAACTGAGTTTAGTTAGTAACTTCTCAAACCTTTATCTTTGTATATTTCACAACGACTTTGGATATTTCTTAACACTGGTGGTGGAAAAGGAGTTGGGGAAGAAATGGTCAAACTTGAGTTCAGTTTTCATACATAGGAAGCATTTAACCTTCAAACCTCTTCTTTCCACTCACAAGTACTTCGCTCTTTAAACTGAACCAAACGCATTGAAATGTTTTGCAAGATAATAGTGATATAATTCGACAAGCCAAGGACTTGTATTTGATGCCTCAGGCTTACTAAAAATTAATTGGAAATTATCCCCTAAAGCCATTAACTTTGTCTCAATTCCTGGGGCCTTTTGTAGATCTTTCTCAGCAACCCTGGAAAGGAAATTCACTCACCTTTTTTTTTTTTTTTTTTTTTTTTAAGGCTCTCAGGGCTAACAGTCTATTTAAGGAGGTGCCCCTAAGTAACAGCTCTCTCATCATAATACTACAATCATGCATCAGAGAGTGATTTCTCTAATGATGTATTACTCAAAATGCAGTGCCAGCCAGGATATCAGCAAGGGAGATCATAAAATTTTATTTAACCTTTTGTTAATTTAAAGTCTCCAATACTTTCTAATTTATTTATTATGTATGGGAAGGGGGAAATGACAGTAACTTCAAAGGCTATGAGACCTGCACACTATTTTATTCACTGTATTCAGAAAATATACGTCACCAGTAGGGCAAGGAAAAGATTGAAAACCCCCAATTAAAAATGCTTTTAAGACTCACAAGAGTGTAAGTACTGAAAACAGACCATGTGGAATGTATCTGAGATGCAAACAAAGCTTGCTGGTCTGCAGAAAAGGGAAGAAAACTCAATAATACTATTTTTCGTCTTCTTAGTGAAAAAAATTTAGAATAATATGGTTTTTCATCTGTATACCAAGAAACATAATCATTTCTTAATTCCAGAATTATTCCAAGGCACCATCTTACCAGGGGCCCATGATGAAATGATAAGCACCAAGCTCAAGGCTGCATTCCACGTAAACATTTCTGAGGCATGAAAGGATCACATGGTAACTCTTCAATGATAGTGTTTTATGTGTAACCAATAACTACAGAAAGCTCTTAGCACAATGCCCGGCACGTAGTAGTAATTCATCAATAAATGTTAGCTCTTATTTTTTTTCTTAATTGCCATTTAGTGTTAAGTTAAATTAAGAATGGCACTTTATAATAATAACACATTTATTAGACTAAACACTACTTTTAAACTTCAATTCAGCTTTAATTCAAAGAGAATAAGTCACTTCATATTAGTAAGGGTTCTTTTATAGTATCCATCTGTAAAACTTAAATGGAAGTTTATGACACTCAATTATTCCAAAAATTCAATACTAAAACGTTATTCATGCCTAAATTATCCGGCTTCATCTGACAGGAATGTATTTTATCTGGATTATCAGATCAATTATCTTGATTTCTGCGCTCAACTTTGCAAGCACATGTGTACTCTGTGTCCTCTGTAAGGTGCAATTGGATTTCTTCAGGTTGAAGTGTGACCCAGTTAGCGTCCTACAAGGTGCATAAAACCTGTTCAGAGATGGTGCCTTTGAAGCCTGGGGTGTATTTCTGAAATGGTTCTAGCCTTTTCAGAGATGGGACAACTAGTGATTGCAGAGACAGACCTCAGTTATTTAAATCTGCTTATAAAAATTTCCTCTAAACCACAGAAATGTATACTCACAGTGCTAACATTTGTGCATTAATCTGCAAACTCTGTTTTTTAACTTTCATAGTTTGAAATTAAACAATAACAATTCTTCCCTTTTGCTCAAGCCCCAGTATTTATTTACATGTTTTCTAGGTGATAGCTCAAGTAGAAGTGAATTGGCCATTCAATCCAATGTGAGCCGTGAGCCAGAGTTTGAAGTATGGCATATTTTAGGGTAGACTCAAGGAGGAAGGAACATAATAAGCAAATCTTCTCAGTATGAGTTTAAATATTCATGATGTGCTTATTAAAACATTTTAAAAATGGTGTCTCCGAGCATCAGGTTCTTAATATGCAGAACAGAAAGAGCAAAGTACTGAAAAACAACAAGCATATATTGTCATGGAATTTGCTTAAAATATGCCAGAGCTAAAGCTTAGTGTTTCAGTATGTATATATGATACGTTAAAGCTTTCCTTAGAAACTAGGTGTAAAAAAATCAATTACCTTTGAGAGTTAATTTTTTAAAATCAACACATAATGGGACAGAGAAATGGCATGGATAAAGAAGCTCAGGTGATAACCTGGTTGTGATGGTTAATTTTATGTGTCAATTTGACCGGCCACTGGGTGCCCACATTAAACAATATTTCTAGGGGCGCCTGGGTGGCTCAGTCGTTGAGTGTCTGCCTTTGGCTCAGGTCATGGTCCCGGGGTTCTGGGATCGAGCCCCGCATCGGGCTCCCTGCTCCGTGAGAGGCCTGCTTCTCCTTCTCCCACTCCCCTGCTTGTGTTCCCTCTCTCACTGTGTCTCTCTCTGTCAAATAAATAAATAAAATCTTTAAAATATATATATATTTCTAGATGTGCCTGTGAGGATATTTCTGGAGGAGATTAGCATTTGAATTGCTGAACTCCGGAAAGCAGATGGTTCCCCGAAGTGGGCGGGCATCACCTATTTCCATTAAGGGCCTGAATAGAACAAAAGGCAGAGGAAGGAGGAATTTGCCTCTATATTCCTGTCTAACTGAGTTGAGACATCTCATCTCGACCTCTCTGGCCCTCCAAATGAGATTACACCAGTGGCTCCCCAGGTTCATGGACCTTCGGACTCAGACTGCATTATTGGTTCTCCTCGGTCCGTATCTTGCCGATGGCAGATCATGGGACTTCTCAGCCTTCATTATGAGGTAAACCAATTCCTATATATATCTTTACTGGATCTGTTTCTCTGGAGAACCCTGACTAATACATGGATTTATATTAACATGTATGTTTGTGCAATTAGAAGAGGTTAGTCAACCATGGGAAAAGAATGTGGTTAAGAGAGTAAAGACAAACCTTGATGATGCCCATCCAGCCTTCAGTCTTGGGATTTTTCAATAGTCTAGTTCCATTAATAAATCCATTTACAAAATAGGGTAGATATTTATGGTTAATTCTGATTAATACCAGTGATCATGGTGTGTTGAACAGACCTCAGCGGAAAGAAGCTAGAAGTAAGTAACGGGATGTCAAAGATCTGCCTGAGGACTCAGATACAACCAGCTATATTTACCCATGCCACGGGAACCCCTCAGCCAAGGGAAGACCCTCAATGGGACTTGGTGAGGCAGGTGGGTGTCTCTGAGGAGTCCACAGAGATGATAAGGGAGGACAAGTCAATTTTAAATGCTTGGCAATCCTCACGGATGCCAATGTTTCATGAACCATCCAGTAAAAATGTCCTGCCCTTCTTCCCATCTGTCTCTCTCTACTTTGCTTCTACTCGAGAGATATAAAGTAAAACAAACCTGTGGTTGGAAAGATGAAGAATAAGGGAATGAAATAGTTGGGGTTGGTAGACAGTAAAACCCATTTTTCCTGACTGCAGGCTTCTTTCCTGTAGCAAGAAGAAGAAATTCGGAGTTTAGATTATTACCTGAGAATGAACATTTCAGTTAGAGAAGTGTGGCTAACTTTTATAACCTAAAAAGGCCATAGAGCTTTCTTTTATTTTAGAATAGTCAAGGAAGTCAGGGGGCTGTTGGTACTTTTTTCTTTCTTTCTTTCAGGGCTAGAGAAAGAATACTCTATAAATAAATTTAAAGGGATAGTAGAAGGCAAAATGAAGTTGCCTTCAGTTTGACATAATGTACACATAAGGTGATGGAAGTTTATTGAAAGGAAACGCAGTGATGAAGGCAGATAGGAAGCATTTATAAGCTACATCGCCAGGCCTCACGGAAAACTGAAATGGTATTTGAGACTATATTGCAGCTTTTTTGGCCAATTGACATTTTGAGTAGTCTGGGGTTTATATTTGGTGCTATGGGAGTTACCACTGATTGCTTCTCTTTGCCTGTCTACATGATGGCTTCTGCTTATTCATAATTTTGACTCCCTACCTTCTGCCTGTGTGTCTCTTGGCCTTTATTAACCTTTCTATGCCCTTCTCTTTCTTTCTTGTGAAAACGCCATAAGAGATACCCAGATGGCCTTATTTATGTGTACAGAACATTCTTTCTGAGCAGAGTTCTTTTGACAGGATACTTGGTAGATGACCACTGTCGATATTATTATAGAGCTGTACTATTCAATATGGCAGCCACTAACCACATGTAGCCACTGTGCAGTTAAAATATGGCTAGTCCAGGGGCGCCTGGGTGGCTCAGTCAGTTAAGCATCTGCCTTTGGCTCAGGTCATGACCCCAGGGTCCTGGGATCGAGCCCTGCATGCTTCTCCCTCTCCTCCCCACTCATGCTCTCTCTTGCTATCTCTGTCCCTCTCTCTCAAATAAATAAATAAAATTTTTAAAAAAAAAATAGAAGGAAATGTGGCTAGTCTGAATTGAGATGTTCTAGGAGTGTAAAATATGCACATGATTTTGAAGACTTAGAAAAAACTGTAAAATATCTCATTAATCTTATATTGACTACATAAAAGTATATATTTGATTATATAAAACATACTTTGAAATTATATTTTGAAACAAAATATATTATTAAAATTAATTTTACTTATTTTTAGTTTTTTAAATGTGGCTACTAGAAATTCTAAAATGACATATATGGTTGGCATTTGTGGCTTATGTTACCTTTCTGTGGTAGTGACATCTGCCTACTTAATCCTAGCGTAGTCACCAGAGTGAGATCTTACATGATAAGGAGCAAGCATGCTTTGATTAAGGAATTGCTTCTGGACACATTTTTTGAAAAGGCCATAGGAATGGCAGGCCCTTAGTATTTCATGGATTACTACCCAAAGATGGAATGAAGTTTATTTTTTTAAAATATTACTGTATATATGTAACGTATTTTCTATATTAGATGTTATTTTATAGTACTTCCTGAACTTTTCACAGATAACTTCATTAGTGATCTGTGGAGCATGAACTGTCATTTTGCAGATGAGAAAACTGGAATTCAAGGAGGAAAAGGACATTACCACATATACAGATCCTATATGTAGTGGAACCAAAGATACATCCCTAATTTCCTAGCATTATGGAGTTTGTCTTTGGAGTCAAGCCAACCTGGATGTGTGTACTCTTTTTACTATTTACTGGCCTATGACCTTGAGAAGGTCATAAAAATAAAAATAAAATATTATTTTATTTTAATACCACAGGGGAGTAGTGAATGAATGATAAATACTGTCACATGGTTTGTACCCAACATGTTAATCCACATCTGATGCCAAATTCTATGCTTCTCAATAGAGATAGCTAACAAAAACAGATAACAGGAATAAGAATTTACAAAGTGTTGATTTTTTGTGTATATATTTCTATATAATGGTATAGCATGTTCATCTACCTGTTAAAAGATATTCTCTGAAACTCTCTCGGTCAACTTTCAAAAACCCTAGTTTGTATTTTAAAAACATAAACAAGTAAATCAATAGGTTTGAAAGTGTATAATAATTTGGAAGTAGAAATTCAAAGTCCTTCATACTTTTTGTCTTTATTAGTGGTAATGACGTTATTGCCTGGGGAAAGGGAAATGTTTTTATGAAAATTTAAACCATCCTGAAAAGATAAAAAAAATTCCCTATTTTCTAATCTGAACCAACCTGTATGACCATCTGCCTGACTATCACCACTGTTTCCTCTACTGTGAAAATTTTTTAGGGCTTGCCTTGTTTTCATGAATGGTAACTCAGTTGTGCTAATTACTCATGTTCAAAACGTCAGGCATCTGATTTTTCTCTCCTTTTTGCTCCCATTGGATTTAATTAATTGTCAGTTTCTATAGTTTCTATCTCAGCAGTGTCCACCAGATTTGCCCTACTGGATTAACTCTTTTTTTTTTTTTCCTACTACATTAACTCTTAGACAATATTTGAACTACCTTCATTTAAACTCCCATTATTCCCCATGTAGATTATAAATGTTTCCTAAATCTACCTTTAGCTTTCATTCCTACCCGTCTCCAAATCTCCCTTGCACCGAGGCCACAGTAATTTTACCAAAACCCAACGCTAGTTATATAAAATACAGTTCTCTCCTTCATATATACTTTCTCAAGGGTTCATCATTATCTATAAGATTAAGCCCAAGTTCCTTAGTGTGTCAGAGATCCAGCATGATATGATCCTTCCCTGCATTTCCCAACCTCATCTTCCACCATATTTTGACATTCACCTTCTGTTTTTGCTCTCATTGTTTGATTTATGTGGAGTTATTTCCTGATTGTCCCCATCTCTTACTCCTTCCTTGTGCAACTCTGTTTAACAATGTTTGTTCTCTAATCACTGATTTTCTTGTCTTTGGAGCTCCTTGACTTTTTAACCCAGCAACCCAAATTTTATATTCATTGAATTATGGTTTTCCATGTATATCTACACCCAGTACAAGGCATGCTACAGAATATAAGTTCAGTAACTTTTTAAATGAATAGAGGAAAGAATGAATAAATGAATGAATACCTGAGTGCTAGACCTTAAAACTGATTTCCCTAGATAGTGAGCCCAAAACAGGATGTTTTATTTAAATGTCTATAGGAAATCAAAGCAATTATCTTGGCCCATTAATTAATTTTCTTAAGATTTGTAAACCATATTTAAATCATAGGAATTTAGAATGCCTTAGCTCTTAGACAATATAGTTAAGGTTTTTTTTTTTTTAAATAAAACTATTGCATGGAGTAGTTTTAGAGATTTATACTGTGATACTAGTGGGGAGGTTATACTTGCTATTCTGCTCTCACCAGTGTGATAGGGAAATGCTGGAAAAGAAAAATGGGTGTGCTTGGCATCTTCTAGATAAGAAAAAAATTCTTTTTAATCCTTGCATAATGAATTTGTCACTGTCTAGATGGCTCCCAAATGATTAGAGGAATAATATAAGGAATCCTTGTGTAATAAGAAATAAGATTTAGTAGAGTTCTCACTGATCTAGAAGGTGTTTCTAGATTTTGATAAGCCACATGAGGAATTGGGGAGTCTGGCTGCTTTTGCCATGTGATCTGGTTCAAGTCAGGAAACTCTTACACACTAATCCTAGCATGCTAGGGGACTACAGGAAGTCACAATGATTGATTCTTCTCTCTTGAGCTCAAGACAATGTGCCTTAACCTCTTCGAGATACCACTCCACAGCTCAAGTGATTGACTCCTATTTACTCCTCTAGCTTTAAAATACCTTATCTCACCTTTCTTCCTATCCCACCAAACCAAATTTAGTGTTCATTAATCCAAAGTTCTTAAAGCAGAGGCTATTTAAATATATATTAAATAATAAATACAAATATTTATAAATATAAATATTTGTAAAAATAATATATGTATATAAATGAAATATGTAGAAAAAATATATATACATGCATACATACATACATACATGTATATATCTGGCATTGCCTGTGGACAGAAAGGAAGAAGTAGCACTTGTTCTACATCTCTTGCTACTCTTCTTAATTGGAAGGCAGGATGTGATCATGGGGTATGCATTTTCCATGGGATTTTCCCCATGGCTAGGGATGGAAATATGCTAGGCAAGCCTTGGACCACAACATTACTTGTATCATAGTGTTTCTGCTGTTGAGCACCTTTATGCAATACATGATTAAAGAAAAAAAAAATAGCCAGTGAGGTTGGTCAGTTCTGAAAATATTATCTGAAAGAGCAACAAGGATATTTCAATGCTTCCAGTCCAGACACAGTCTTAGCCTGCTTCATTTACAATGGTTCTTCTGGGCAGAAGTGGAATTAAACCTCCTCGGTCCTAAAACTGACTTGTCAGAAGTGGGACCTCTTTCCTGTTAGCTCAATTGCTTTATCTATTTTAGGGGATTACAGATTAGCAACTTTAATAAGATATAAAGCAGTACCTACTGATGAGTATGTGAGCTTAGGTAACTCCTTTATTCAGAAGAGTGTATTCCAAACATAAACCTTTATTTTCTCATAATCTTCACTTTCCCTCTGCCTCATGTGAGATCATCTAAGCAATTTTGTTAGGAAAACCTTGTTTTCATTTGAAGTCGAATATTAGCCTCGATTCTAATTTTGGTTATGACCTTTAACTCACTAGATGAGCCCGGGGCAGCCATTTGATCTGTTTGTCTCTGTTTAAACATTCTTAAAATAAAGGAATCCCCACAACATTGAGATCTCTGACGTTGAGAACAAGCTCCCGTATCACGACCACTTTACTCTGACACCAGTTTGATGGGACCATGGAGTCGGGAGTTCTGACGAGAGGACCTGAGAGGCAGCAGGTTGTAGGAGAGTTACCCCCCAGCACTAAGTAAATCCCAGTGGTACCATCAGAATCATTGTCTTTGAAATGCCCACAGCCTGAGCAAGGGTTTTCCAGTTTACAAAGAGCCTAATCTAAAACCTACCAGACTTTCCTAGATAGATCTGAAGCTCTCTTAGGCAACTGACCTTTGGGCTCACTAAAGTCCCAGCTTCCCCAACACAGAGAACTAATTTTTTTTATTTATACGAGACTCTCTGGCTTAAACAACGTCATAGTCTGCCCAGCAGTGCCCGAGACACTGATGCTCCCTTTAGAGCCATATGAACAGAAGCTTTTTCTGAAAAATATTGTAGCATAATATTTAATATTTTTATTAAAACTATAGAATCTCAGCCTGGTAGTTTGGTGTAACCACCTGGTCCTTTGAATATCACAACTCAGATTCTCATTTGTATTCAATTTTTATTTAACCGGTATTTCCTCCTCTCCAATGGACACTGAAGTAAGACTTAATTTGAAATCAATCTAATATTGTATAACCAACTGTTTTTGATTAATCATGGCTATTATTTGGGACTTAGAGTTTATTATAGTGCAGGAACAAAGCACATTTTAAAAGGGATAATAAAAGTAAAGCTTTCACATGGCTGGGATTTAAATGAGAAACTCTTGATTTGTAGTTGTGGGAAATATCTCAACCTAACTTAAGAAAATTTAACAGAAGCGACACCTCTCATTTGGGGGAAATTCGAGAGTTAACTCCTAAAAATTGGAGTAATTAGGCTCCGGATTTTCTGAACCATTTCCCCATTCTTTTTGCTTTTTTTGAAACTTCGCAACACTGCAAAAGCCTAATCTTTGCCCACCATCCCCACATTCTTTTTTGCTTCACACTAAAAATAAGATCTTTATCTCTATATTAGAAATGGTGAGATACCCATCTTGCTTGGCTTGGCTGTTTCATCTTTCTGGAGGAAAAGCAACCACCCAATTATACACAGCCATAAATTAACTTGACAAGCCACATGCTGGAACCGCCACCGTAGCCCATGCTGTTTAAATTGTGCCTGAGTTCCGAGTCTCTTCTCTGTGAAGGAGCATTACATGCCCCAGCGGAAATTGTTTTCCTTTTGTTTTCAGACTTACCAACAATACATCCTATGTAGCAGGTTCAGCAGTTACGTACTTCTCTTTCTCAGGGGACTCATTATGCAAAAGACATCTCCTCTGCTCCTGCCCATAAATGTATCCCCAGCAAGGAGGCTGAGTTCACCGGTGGCCCATTCATCATCCACTACAGAAGGACTTGGGTCCTCATGTGCGAGCGCTGACTAACTTCACAGGCTTCTTCTTTGGAAATGCCCCCCGCCACTTCTCCTAAGTCTGGACACTGCCCTTTCATGGTGAATATTGTTCTGATATGTTATGATATCCACAGAGGTCATTCAGGGAATGTAATGTATAAATGGAATGATGCACCAGGTTCATTGGGGGACGAGTGAAAGTGTGCTTGCCTTTGAGTGTGCCTCTAGCTGTGTCCTGCTTGTTTACTTGCTCTCCTAACTAAAGACAAATGCAGCATGTCGTGTATTTATACATATTGTACAGTAAGGATCTGAATCCACAATGTTATATGCACAGTGATGTCGATTTTAAAATCAACCCAAGTGGATTTGCATGCGTATCCTCTGGTCAGTAATGCCAGTTCTTTTCCCACCATCAACTTCTCTCACTCACTGTCTTCCTGGATGTTTGTGCTAGTTGCTACATGCCCAAAATGGGAGAGGTCAAAAGACAAGCCATTGTGGAATGCTTTGAAGGACTTATTTCTCTTTCTCGCATTCTCTGCCCAGACTTTATGATTGTAGATCGCAGCTCAGTTCTTCTCCCATTTAGATGGACTTTAAAGAGGATAGAAAGAGGGGTGCCTGGGTGGCTCAGTCAGTTAGTGTCTGCCTTCAGCTTGGGTAATGATCCCAGGGTCCTGGGATTGAGCCCTGTGTAGGGCTCCCTGCTCAGCCAGGACCCTGCTTTTCCTTCTCCCTCTGCCCCTCCCCTCCGCTCATGGTCTCTTAAATAAATAAAATCTTAAAAAAAAAAATAAAGAGCATAGAAGGAGAGTTTTTCTTCTTAGCCTCCATGTGGCTGTGTTATTGGTAAAAATTACCCTCAGAAACCATTTGCTCTTCAGTGAGAACCCAGGAACCCTGTCCAGTACGCCTTCCCATTTTCTTCCTTTTCCTGCCCCTGATCAATTACAAATACTTCCTCCTCACCTGACACAACAATTCATCAGTGTTGCCTCTTTTCATTCTTCTTGTTATCTAATTCTCAATTCCATAACCTTTTCTGGAGACTTCTTACACTCCTCTGTCATCATGGTGCAATAAAAATGTCAAGGTTGTTGGCAAATGTTCTGAGTGGTAAGGCCCCACACAGTAGAGGTGCATGGTCAATGGCAAACATCCCCCACACCACATGAATGTGAAATAGCTTACAAATGACTATTAGACTACTTTGAAACCCCGTATCAGTGTGACTGTGTTTCACCTGCACATAACTTTGATAAATTCTCTGGGAACACTTGGTTCTTTCCTTCCTGATACTAAAAAAAAAAACAACGGGTAACTCTTAGCTTTCTTCCTTTCCTTAATTAAGATCTTGTGCTGTGTCCAAGTGTCCCAAATTATCTCCTATGACTCCTCCCCCTTCTCAGTCCTTGTTTCGTTCTCCTCAAATGTTTGTGGTGTGGAGGAAAAAGTTGTTTCTTGGCAGGTTTATAACTTCCTGGATTACCAAGGCGTAGTTGATAATAAACTTTTGGTTATTCTCCAACTCTGAATCCAACAATAAACAGATATTTACCTGCCCAAATTCAGAGTACACCTGTAATTTAATTCATACTTCAGAAGAGAAGGTGATTCTACCTTAAGATGAAACAACGAAAGAGCTACCAAGAAGCTTTCTTAGGGCTGCTCTGCTTGCTTTTCCAGACATGGGCCAAGACAGCCCCGCGAGGCTCTGTAGTGTGAAAGCACATAGGTTCCGCTCTGGTGAATGCAGTCGCTCCGAGAAGGGGCTGTTCCTCCTCCCTTTTGTTGTCCTGGGTCACCTGCTACTCGAAGATTCCCCCTGCTCTCCTCAGTCCTCTGTCAAAACAGGAAAATGACTACTATCATCCATTTACACTTGATTGATTACATTTTACCTGAAACTTACTCTCACTAAAATTTGTACCCTCCAGACATGCATTTTCTTTTCTACCCTCTTCTAATTTTGGACCACAGGCTGCCCCATTTCAAGTGTCAAAAAACAGATTTTTTTTTTCCTTACTCAGGGACAGTGCCAAGGAGTCCCCAAATTCACTCAACAGTGGGCTCTACAGAAGCATCTGATTCGGTCTTTGTAGGGTTTTTTAGCTGGTGCTGAGTGAGTTGGAGGAGCTGGTCTGCAGTCTCTCAGATCTGATAGCCTCAGAAATCTTGGGGGAGGGGGTGAGGACCCACAGGAATGGTTGTGCTGGGGCAGATGGAAGAACTGAGCCTGAACGTCACCCAGAAAGTTCCCATCCCTGATCTCTGGCTAAATATTTGTTGTTATAAATCAGTAGTTGTGCGAGTCCTTTTCATTTGTCCTCTCAGCAGATTTGGCACTGCACGCCCCCACCCCTTCTCAATCCTATCCCTTATCCTCTTGGCCTTTCCCTCTGAATGAAAACAATATATATTAACTGCAGTTCTTAAAAATACATCTGTATCCCTTCTCTATGATTTCTACCTGTGGTAAAAATACTTCCAACAAGGATAAGCTTTATTATAACATTGACTAACCACAACAATAACATTTCAAGTAATAATTATTATTTTAGCTACTCTTTACTGAGACCTTTTTATAGGTCAAGTATTCAGAGAGGTTGTTAATATGTACTATTCCTACCTCAGGTAATTATACGAATTAAATGAAATATCATATATAAAGTACTTTAGCTTGGCATTGGGCATGTAGTAATGCTTAAATAGTTAATAAATTATTACAATCATCATTATAAAGTAATTAATTATAGTTATTAATGTTGGTTCCCCGTTGGGTCTTTATATCATCCCTGCGCAGTAAGAATTATTATGATCCCATTTTAGAAAGGATACAGCGCCCGTCAGTGAAGCAAGCTAAAAATAACCCCACACACTCAGACCTGAGAGCCTGTGTTTTCACAAATGTAGTGGTTGCAATTATATGTGTGTAACTGGTTTTTACATATTTATTTATTTTTGAATGTTATTAACTTTATTTTTTCTGCTTTATTGATATAATAGATATACCACAGACTGCACAGATTTAATGTTTACCATTGGATGATTTGTCGTAGGCATATACCAGTGTTATCCTTACCACATTCAAGGTAATGAACATACCGTCACCTCCAAATTTTCCTCCGGTCCCTTTGTTTTTGTGTGTTTTTGTTTTTGTAGTAATGGCACCTAACATGAGATAGACCTTCTAACAAATTTTGAAGTGCATATATGATATTGTTAACTGTGGGCCCTGTGTCTTACAGCAGATCTCCAGAAGTTACTCATCTTGTATAACTGTAACTTTATACCCACTGAACAACTTCCCATCTCTAATCTCCTGGGAACTACCATTCTATTTTCTGCTTCCATAAGTTTACTTGTTTTAGCTACCTTATCTAGTAGAATCATACAGTCCTTATTCTTCTGTTACTGACTTATTTCACTTAGCATAATGACTCCCAGGTCCATCTTTGAGTTAAATATCATCCTTATCCATGCTCTTTTATTTCTGTCTATAAGAAGTAAACCTTCTCAAAAGGATAAAATGCTATTATTATTATTTTTCAAAGATAATTAAAAATATTTTACTCGAGTCATGCTCATTTCAAGTCACAGGCCACGTCATACGCACATCGCTAGGGATTTTCCTACTGAATGTACAAGAGTATAAAGTTTATTGTTCTCTGTGCCCCTTTCCCTCTGCCCGGTTTCCTTTACCTTATTTTCTCTATAGAAAAGGACAACCATAAAAGAAATGAAGGCAAATACTCCCCACAAAGCAATTAGAGCAGAAAAAGAACTTCAAGCCCAGGGGTGTTTTCATGGCAAAGGGAGTTGACATGTGGGGAGCAGGTTATAAAAACTAACCAAGCTGGCCCAGAAAAGAGAGGAGGCCACAGGACCAGGTGGGGGATGGTAAGAAAGGTCCATTAGAGCCGAGAAGGAGAAAGCTCTTAGGAGTTTGCGGGGGGGAGGGCAAGGAATTTTAAGGGCTAACTTCCTTTTTGTATTACTTTAAATGGTTGAGGAAATTTTAGGGAGAGCTTTAGTCCTGTATGGGCCATATTCCTTTAGCTGTGGCATTGTCTGAAACAGACATGGGTTTGATTTGAGTATGCAAGTGGGTGAGTTTTAGGAGGTGTCCTGGATGTAAGAGCATCATTATAGCTAGGAAAACAAAACATAACATATAAAGGTAATGTGGATGTAAAATAATTTAGGAGTACAGTTAACCCTTGAACTACACAAGTTGGAACTGCAGGGGTCTACTTACACATGGATTTTTTTTTTTTTTTTGATGCAATACGGTACTGCAGATTTTTTTTTCTCTTCCTTGTGATTTTCTTATTAACATTATATTTTCTGTAGCTTACTTGATTGTAAGAATATAATATATCATAAAGCTAACATACAAAATATGTGTTCTTCTACTGTTTATGTTATCACTAAAGCTTCTAGTCAACCGTAGGCTATTAGTAGTTAAGTTTTTGGAGAGTGAAAAGTTGTACATGGATTTTCCACTTTGGGGGCATGGGGTTGGTTCACCCTAATCCTCATGTTGTTGAAGGGTCGACTGTATTCTAAATACACTGTCTTGTTTGGAGAAACTGTAGGTAGATCAGTTATATCATTTGGATGCTTATAATATAGTGTTAAAGGAGGCAGCGATTGGTTTGGTGTGAGGCTTCAAGAATTGATACCTATAAAGTACCTGACACAGTGCCTGACATATAATATGTGCTAAATAGATGTTCATTTCCATTGTTCATTGTTATATAAATGCACAGTAGACATGCAGCATATATTTGTGGAAATTGAAACTTAAAGATGTTTACAACTTTGTATTTATTAGTGATATTTAACTAATACTTTATTTCCTTCTGGTCATGCAAGGTCCCCTGAATTTCTGTCTTCTCTACACTCAACTCTTGCAGTCCAGGATCATAGCACTATTTACATGTATTTCATATTTTAGCATCTACAGAAGACTTCCCATGGAAATATTTTTTTAAAAAGTAAACTGCTTGGGGTGCCTGGGTGGCTCAGTTGTTAAGTGTCTGCCTTCGGCTCAGGTCATGATCCCAGGGTCCTGGGATCGAGCCCCGCATCGGGCTCCCTGCTCCACGGGAAGCCTGCTTTTCCCTCTCCCACTCCCCCTTGTGTTCCCTCTCTCGCTGTGTCTCTCTCTGTCAAATAAATAAATAAAATCTTTAAAAAAAAGAAAAAAAGTAGACTGCCAGGGTGCCTCGGTGGTTCAGTCTGTTGAACAGCTGATTCTTGATTTTGGCTCAGGTCATGATCTCAGGATCCTGGGATTGAGCCCTGAGTCGGTGACACTCCTCTTTCATTGGGGAGTCTGCTTGAGGATTCTCTCTCTCCCTCTGCCACTCCCCCTATAGTCTCTCTCTCTCTCTCTCAAATAAATAAATCAATCTTAAAAAAAAAGAAAAAGCAGAGTGCCAAAATTTTCACCTTAGGAATTTTTTTGAACTTGAATTTGGCTCTGTGGACAGAGAATAAGACATAGATAGGTTCAGCATATCTTGTCTCATTGATCATTTCAGGAAGCACTTATGGAAAATTACTGTCTGAGAAACTGAGGCAAGGCATGTAGGTCTTCTTCAGCTCCCTGACTTTCTCTAGAGGTAAAGGAAACTTGGGTAGGAGCATTGGGTTCTACTCAGGGTTCATCTTGTGGGAGAGTAGCATTAGGCACAGGCCTGAGCCCCATGGTAGCTCTCAACAAATTGCACATAAAATGGTTTCCATAATGCCTTGCCAAGAACAGAATTCTAACCAATTAAGTTTTCTTAGACTAACTTCACCATTTGATTACCCAATACCCTTTGGAGTCTCTAAGTTATTTTTTTCCAAGATGTCCTGGAAGGAGATCTTCATGACCCTTTGATCTGCTCCTGGGCATCTATGGAAAATCAGCCTTTCTTGTAGTTAACGTGTGCCTGCCACTGTTTTTAGGAATCCGCCTAGTGGAAATTATCCTTTCTTGAATCTCAGGTCAAACAGCCTCCACATGTTTCTGGAAAGGGGATTCTAAAGTGTGGTTTGCGTATTGTAACTTAGGGAGCCAAAGATTTAAACAACAGGTATTTACAATACTTCAAAAAAGTGATATTACCTGTAGCACAAACTATCTAGAACATATTCACATTCATTTCAAATGATTTCTGTTAGATAATTGCTCATGTAATATAATCATTTTGGTCATTGTTAAGATGATTATTAAACTTATTAACCTCTTTGAAAAATCAATATTTACATGTTGTAGATCATTAAATTCACATATATATTGAGAAAGGACATTCACAATGAATTTAATCTACATAATAAGGAAAATTTCTTAATTAGTGGTGTATTAAATCAACAATGTCTCAGCCAAATTTATTTAAATTGCAAATGACAAAACCATTTCACAGCAGTCTAAGAAAGAGTCCTGGGACAAAAATATGAGGAAGCATCTAGGTATTCCAAGGACTAGCAGCCATCATATCTCTGCTACTTTTTTTTTATCTTTGTTGATTAATTTATATATACACTCAATAGCTTTCCAATTTACATTTCTCAGTTTATGAGAAGAGCCTAGAGTGACCCTATCTTAGCCTCATTTCTAAATTTTCAAGAAAGAGTCCTAGTTCCTCACCAGCATGGTCAAGTGCCCAGTCTGATCCGGTCACCTATGCACAGCCCCTGCCCCTGAACACCAAGAACTCTGCACACAGTGGAGTCTCTGTAACATAATCTATATAAAGGGGAGCCCTTAGAGCCTAGCAAAGACTGCAGTGGGAATGCCCCACTGGGGTTGTGCAAAGTCAGAGTCCTGCAGGTGTGGCCAGGGGCTCAGGGTCATACAGAAGAAATGTAGAACCAGTGCATCCATTTCTGACATAGAGAAAAAGAGCAAGAGACCCCAAGTTTTGAATCCTACCACAGACAACAACAACAACAACAAAACCCTAAAATTCTGTTTTAACTTTAGAAAGCACAGATAGAAATAGGTTTGAACAATTTTAAAAGACAATCTTGTTCATGTCCTAATAGCTAAGTTGGACATTTTGCATGTATAAAAAAAAATAATAAATCATAGGTGGAAGCCACCTTAAAAATATTCGTCTATTTTTCTCCTTTGGCCATAGAGGAAAGTGAGGCTGAATTAGAAAGAGGATGTGCTCAGGTTTACACAGCTCATTAGTTGCAAAGCTAGAATTAGAAGCTCATTCTGAATCCTGAAGAATATGAGTGGACTGCTGCCTTTGGAACATTGGCCCTGAAGTCTGGTATCACATTTACTTGCTTGGTTTGCTTTTTGGAAATGATCCAGGCCTGGTTCTAAACAAGAATTGCTCTTTAATTGGAGTGTTCTGGGTTAAGCCTGTTGCCATTAAAAACGGTCTGCCTTTCATTGTGGCCTGACAGTCTCTTGGTAAGAAACACTGTTCCCTTCACAGCCTCTAGATTTGATATATTCAGTATTGCCTTGTGTTCTGGGTTGAATAGTGTCCCCCCCCAAAAAAAGTTCATGTCTACCCAGAACCTGTGAATATGACCTTACTTGGAAGTAGAGTCTTTGCAGATATAATCAAGTTAAGATGAAGTCATACTGGATAAGAGTGGGCCCCTAAATCCAATATGACTGGTGTCTTTATAAGAAGAAAGATATTTGGACAAAGACCCAGATACCCAGGGAAAACATCATATGATAATGAAGGTAGAAATTGAAGTGATGTGTCTATAAGCCAAGGAACAAATGCCAAGGATTACAGGCAATAATCAGAAGCTGGGAGAGAGGCATGGCACATATTCTCCCTCAGACTCCCCAAAAGGAATCGACCCTGCCAACACCTTGATTTCAGATTTTCTGGCTCCAGAACTGTGAGATAATAGATTTTTGTTGTTGTTCTAAGCCACCTTATCTGTGGCAATTTGTTGTAGCCATGCTAGGAAATTAATGCCCCATGTCATGCGTGTGTATGGCCTGTGTAACTTTCTTACAGATGAGTACTTGGAATTTGTACAAAATAAACAACAGGATAATTTAATTTTAAAATTAGATGTGTGCAAGGCGGCCTTCTGGGTTTTCTTAAACAGCAGTTCTAACCAAGACCTTCTTTACCTCTCCTCAACATTTTGTTTAGAATGGCAGGAAAAAGTGTGACAAATAGGACCAAAAGAGTGCAGAGTGTCTTTAGTAGCAAACTCGGCATTGTCTAGGGCACCTTTCCAAGTTATCTCTGCCTTTCATTTTACAACTCTGTAAATTGTATAAAATTAATAACAATGCATCTGATTCTGGTTCATAGCAATGCAAATGAATTGTATTCGGGGAGTGTAATTGTCTAGTTTTTCATCTATTTGCAAATTCATTTAGCATTCCTGATTGCCTACATATGTGTGGTTCTTTGAATCCTCCTTAGAACTGGTTATAACATGACTGGTTTCTCTCATTGATGGAATTAAATAATATCTGAGACACATGCTCATTTTATATTTTCATAGGGGTCATGACTTTACTCTCTGTAAAAATCTGTTCTTTAATAAGAATCTAGTGTTAATTCTTATAATTCTTAATTTTGATAACCTCCTTCAGAACTTAAGGCAAAGAGAATTACAAGGGCAAAATTTCCATTTCTCCCTTCCCTGTGTTGAAAGCCTTTCTAAACTTCCAAAAGCATTTTTACAAGATTTTAACTTCCTGTTTTAACTAGCAGTATCCATTATAGATGACAAAAAGAATATTAAAAAATCTTAAGATATATTCTGGAAAATTAGTCAAAGCAATGCCCTCGGTCTCTTCTGCAGTGCCAATCCAGAGAACAAGGTTCAAAGTTATTCTTTACTTCCAATCATACTGGGGCTAAAACAAGCTTCCTAGACCTAACATAACCCCAACGTAAGCTGACAACAGGAACTTAAGTCTAATTTTTAAAGCTGCTTCATTGATGTGAAATGGCTTTGAGAGGATAATTGATATTGCCCTTTAAATTCTTAAAAACTGGCATGAGGATCATACTAGCATGAGAGGTGATACAGTGATGAAGTTGTATCCCTGTGACAATCTCATGTCCAACTGGGGCTAGAGAAACAAGAGTATTCAGAGGGCTTAGGAGGGAAAGGCAGCATGCCAGATGTGTCCTGGGCAGAATGGAGTCAATTTTGCAGAACATAAGGAGAAGTAATGACCCATAAAAACTCCTGGTTATTGCTCTAACACAGGAGGAGACTAGAAAAAAGACATAGCACATTTCCTTGCAGCCTGGGATACCCCAGAGTTTTGGGGTTTTTTGTTTTTGGTTTTGTTTTGTTTTGTTTTTTAGGCTCTTCACATGCTGAGCTGCAGAATCAAGAGTCTGGCTTGGAAATGGACTCAATTGTTGGGCCCTGGATATGTTTGATGCTAAATCTCTTTTTGTTCTCCATATATAGTCTGTGTTCTTTTGATATGACAGACCCACAGCATAATGGCTTAGGATGGCTGATAGCCTACCCTTGTGTAGGCATTTTCTAACATGACTGAGTTTATTTTCACTTCTGTTTTTCAGTCCCTGCTGACTTTGTTACTCAGTTCAGAGTGCATGGTTTCTTGGCTGACATGAGAGTCTAGGATATTTGCAGCTCCTCTGGAGACTCCTGCCTGCTCTTGTCTCTTCAGCTAGCACCATCTTTGTCTTTCACAGCTCCTCAGGTGGCTGAAATTTTCACAGCTTGTTAGGTGGCTCTGGCTTTCACAGTTTGTGGCCCTGAATGGCTGCTAGGGGAACAGCATTTTCACTCCTTCCCATAGCCAAGCTTCGCAGTGGAATGTGTGAGTTGTGCCAGTAGCCTCCCAGAAATCCTGTGGTTGTGGCAGATGCAAGCTAACGCAGCACGGAGATGAGATTTCTTCCAGATTGGGAATTGATGTCCCAAACAGAAAGTGAATTGTACTGACTTTGTTCTCAAGTAAGTTGTGACAAGTGGAAGTAAGAGCAACACCACATAAAATTGCTGGCAAAATAAACAGCAAATAGCATTATATGTGGAAAATTGGTCCCTGTATATCTTTTTTCTTTTTAATAGTTGTTAATATAGCCAAGATGCTAAAATGTATTTAATAGAGGTTTCCCTTGATATAGCACTATTTTCAGGAGCCAGGGAAAAATAGTGTTTTATCAGGAAGAAGGTAATAAGCAGGAATTGAAATGTTTTCATTTGGATCCTAAGTGGTGCCTGAGGTAAAATTGCACAATGTTAAAACAACAATAATTGGTTCCTCCTGGCTTTCTACATTGAAGGAAATTGAAATTCAATTGACTTTCAATGGAATAGTCATGGAGTTCCAATTGTCATTGCTCTGACTTTGTGCTGGTCTATCCCAAGAATGGTATGGGAGCCAAAAAAGAAAAGGTTCTGAAACAGCTGGGAAAATCAGTGCAATTATTTTAGGGCAGATTGAAGGGGAATGAGGTATTCCAAATATATGAATAGATTTCAATGTACCTCAGAGCCCATAATTGGTATGTTGCCATTGTCGACATTAACTTGAATATGGTTGGAAGTGGGGTGCGGTTCTTGTGTAATTATTGATGGCAAAGCAAAGTTTAATAAAAAGAGGTTAAACTATGGCAACAGTTTAGGCTTGGAAGCAAAATGAGAGATCAATACTGAGTCTCTTTGTTTTAAGGGTTTAGATAATTTTAAATAGTGTTGCAAGATGCCATCATAAAACAATTATAGTAGCTAATGCTTATCTTTAGATATGCCAGTTTATCTCATTTATTACTTGCAAAAAAAGAAAAGGTTAGCACTGGCCCTTTGTATAGATGAGGAATCTCAGACTCAGAAAAGTCAGGTGTTCTTTTCGAGGTTAATATAGCTAGATAATTGTTGGGCCAGAATTTAGTCCAAGGTATGAATGAGTCTTAACCTCTGTAAAACCCTTACTCTAAGCAAGGTTATTTAGAAGGAAAAAAAAAACACAAAACTACTGGTACTACAGATTTCCTATTAATAAGAATAGAGTAAGGCACTAGAATTGTTAATGTGATGGTTGAACAAGCTAGTTGGAGAAATACGGTGAAAAAGAGCCATTAATTATTTGATTAAAAAATTGTACTAAAATGCCTCAGTTTTGTTCAATGTACCAGATTTTATATGCATTAAAGACATATTTTTAAATACTTCCTTATGGAACATTTCAAACAAATTCAAAAGTACAGAGAATAATATTAGAAAATCTTATATACTCATCACTTATCTGAAACAGTTATCAACTCATGGCAAATTATATTTCATCTCTACACGCAAATACTTCCCCACTACTAACAATCTTATGAAACAAACCTCAGTGGTCCTATTATTTCATACACAAGTATGTCAATATGTATTTCTAATAGATAAGGACTTCTTATTTTAAAAATGATCACAATATTATTTTACATATTATAACTCCTTAATATTCAAATATTCAGTCATTGTTCCATTTCCTAAAATATCTAAGAATCTTTAAAAATCAGCTTTACTAAGAGGGGACCTGGGTGGCTCAGTTGGTTAAGTGACCAACTCTTGATTTCGGCTCAGGTCATGATATCAGGGTTGTGAGATAGAGCCCTGGGTCAGGCTCTGTGCTCGGTGTGGAGTCCACTTAAGATTCTTTCTCTCTCCCTCTGCCCCTTCCCCCACTCACGCTTGCTCTCTCTAAAATAAATAAATAAAATCTTTATAAAAAGAGAGTTAAAAGCAGCTTTATTAAGATACAGCTTCCAAAAACAAAAACAAAAACAAAAAAACAACCTATTTTATGTGTACTATGAAATGATTTTTTTTTCTTTAGGTAGGCTCCACATGTGGGACCCAACTCGGGGTTTGAACTCACAACCCTGAGATCAAGACGTGAGCTGAGATCAAGAGTCAGGCTTAACCGAGTGAGCCACCCAGGCGCCCCCAGTGAATGATTTTTAACAAATATATACACTTGTATAACCACTACCAGAATCAAGATATGGAATAATTTCTTCATGCCCCAAGTTCCCACTGGCTCTTTCTCAATTTCTCTTCCGCTCAACCCCAGCTCCAGGAAACCACCACTGTGCTTTCCATCATGAAATTTTCTATTTGATTTTTGTTTTTATCTTTAGTAGTTCTTTTCTTTTAGTCATTTTAGCTTAATTTTCTCTTGTTTCTAGTTTCTTACAATAAAACTTATATCAGTGATTTGAATCTTTTTCCCAAATACTTAAAACTATCAATGTTCCTCTAAGCACTACTTTAGTTGTATCCCATAAATATTGACACATCGCTTTTTCATTTTTATTTTGTTCAAAATATTTTCTAATTTCCCTTTGATTATTTTAACCCATAGGTTATTTAGAAGTTTGTTGTTTAATTTTCAAATATTTGGGGGATTTTTCTGTCAATCTTCTTGTAACTTATTTCTCATTTAATTCTGTTTTGATCAGAGAATATACTTTCTCTGATTTCCATCAATTTAACTTAATTGTGACTCATTTTGTTGCCCAGCATATAGCATATCTTGGTGAATGTTCCATGGGCACTTGGAAAGATTATTGATTATGCTGTGTTGAGTGGTATGCTCTAATAAATGTCAGGTTAAGTAGGTTGCAGTGTCATTCTACATTGTTACACATTTTTTTTTCTACTTCTAACAATTAATGAGAGTGTAAGATAAAATATCCAGTTATGTTTGTGAATGTATTATGAAGCTTTTACTGTGTGTACATCTATTTAAAATTGCTATGTCCTCTTGAGGGATTGCTTTGTCTTCTCTTTCTAATATGCATTTACCATATATATATAAATATCCATATATATATGTAGCTATTAAAGATTTTTTGTCTTTATTGTTAGCATAATATATCTTTTCTCATTCTTTACTTTCTAGCAAACTGCCTTGAGATTATAGTGGTTGTTTTGTAGAGAATTTACAATCAGGTCTTGTTTTTATTCACTTTGACACTTGCTACTTCTTACAAGTGTTTGGAACATTTTACATTTAATGTAATTATTGATATGGTTGAATTTAAATCTACTACCTTCATTTGTGTATTCTACTTTTCCATCTAGTCATTGTGTCTGTTTTCTCTTTTTCAGCCTTGTTGTGCATGTTTTTAAAATAATTCCAGTATCTCTTTGTTTTATTCTTTCTAATTGTTGCTATAGGATTTATAATATGCATGTTTATTACAATCTACTTTCAAATAGTAGTATACCACTTTACATATAAGACCTTTACAACTCTATACTTCAATTTCTTCAATTTCTTCTCTTTTGCCTTTGTATCATATGTTTTATTGCTACATAAATTATAACCCACAAAATGATACATAGGTAACATTTTTAATTTAAACTGTCATTACCTTTAAAGAAAGTTTAAGGAAAATAGCTATAGTCACACATATATGTTTGCTTTTCCCAGAGTTATGATCAGTAATTTTTTTTTTTTTTTTATTTTGCTGCTGCAAAAAGCTTCTTTTCCCCCATTTGGTCCATGGTTTGGGAGAGGGCTCCAAGGTGGTTAAAAAGCTGCCTAGTGGCTGCCAGGAGAGGCTCAGGCACAAGCCCTAGCACCAGAATGATGTCAGAGGGGCCCCTGAAAGACTGCTGGGCTCCAGAGGCTCCTAGTTGTGTTTGAGAATTAGCCTTTGGAAGAGATCCTCACCCAGCCCAGCCTGGGGTCAGCCAGCCTGTGGAGCTTAGTCAGGTGGTTGCCCATCTTCTTCATGAGTTTCACCTCCTCATCTAGGAAGTGATTCTCCAGGAAGTCACAGAGATGGGAATCTGCAAGAGCAGAACCCAGGACATGCAGATCCAAAAGGGCCTGGTTCAGGATCTTCTCCAAAGCCAGGGTGGCTTCCTTGGCATCCAGAGTTTTACCCCACTCATCTTGGGATGGCTTCTGCAGTCCTGGAAGTGGATGTAGCCACTGCGGTGGTTTTGCATCTTCAAGAGATGCTCAGTGTCCTCACGCTTCTCCTCAGCCAACTAACTCACAGAAGAAGTGGGCCACCCCACCAGAGCCACATTATCATCGTCAAAATAGAAGCCAAGAGAGAGGTGGGTGTAGGAGGCCCATAGATGCATGTTGATCAGGCGGTTGGTGTTGGCCTTCACCTCAGTGGAATAATTCTGACATGTCTGGACACTCATGGTTGATCAGTAATAAAGAGCTAAGCTCAAAATAGAGTATTGACTGGTCCCGGAGTAAGAGGGTGACTAAGGAGATGGCTCTGAAGTTTGCAACCGGAAGAAAGGTTGGAGAATGGTTAGAGGCTAGTAGAAGGGGCGTTCTTGGGTCTGTTCTGTCCAAACACTGTTGAAACAAGAAACAGATCTACAGGACCACCAGGTACTCTGCCTAATCAGTAATTTTTCTAAGGAACACTAGTTTATTCTAGTGAGAAATTAAGAGTCTGCCGTCTGGGTACTAGGGTGCCCATTGCAAATATGTTAGTGTAAGATTTTTTTTCAAATAGTGAAATGTATTAGTTTTCTGTTGTTTCATAATGATTATCCCAACCATAGCAGCTTAAAACAGTATACATCTCCTATATAGTTCCTATTACTTTAAATTTCTTTGCAGAGGGTTGCCTGGGTGGTACAGTTGGTTAAGCCTCTGACTCTTGGTTCCAGGTCAAGCCCTGATCTCAGGGTTGTGAGATTGAGACCGCCTGGGCTCTGCGCTCAGCGTGGAGTCTGCTTGGGTTCTCTCTCCTTCTCACTCTGCCCCTTCTGCTCACACTTTTTTTTTTTTTTTTCCCTCTCTCTCTGTCTCTCTAAAATAAATAAATAAATCTTAAAAAAATAAGTTTCTTTGCGTAGATACAATTGCTGATCTTGTATTTTCTTTCTTTTCTTTGAAGAACTCCATTACAATTTATCATAAGGTACCTTTTGTGATGATGAATTCTGTAAGCTTCTGTTGGTCCCCCAAATCCCTTTTAGTCTCCAGTTTTGAAGGCTATATCTCCTGGATAAATAATTTTATGTTGTTGTTTTTTTTTTGCTTAAGGCACATACATTTTTTTTTTAGTTTGCATGATTTCAGAAAATAAATCTTCATAGTCTTACCTTTGTTCCTCTGTGTGCAATATGTCTTATTTCTCTGGGTACTTTTAAGAGTTTCTCTTTTACACACAGGTTTGCAGCAGTTTGATTGTTAGTATTCTGTGACTAACAATCTTGATGTTGTTTTCTTTGTGTTCATCCTTTTTAATGTTCTCACATTTGTAGGTTTATTATTTTCATCAAATTTGGAAAAATCTTGTTAGTCATTTCTTTTTTTTTTTTTTTTAAGATTTATTTATTTGACAGAAAGAGACACAGCGAGAGAGGGAACACAGCAGGGAGAATGGGAGAGGGAGAAGCAGGCTTCCTGCTGAGCAGGGAGCCCGATGCGGGGCTTGATCCCAGGACCCTGGGATCATGACCTGAGCCCAAGGCAGACACTTAACAACTGAGCCACCCAGGCGCCCCTTGTTAGTCATTTCTTAAAAACTTGTTTCTGTCTCTACTTCAGGGATTCTGATATTATCTCCCATGTAACCAAGGCCCCGTTCCTTTTTTTAGTCTTTATTTCCTTCTGCTTCATGTGGATGGATTCTGTTGTATGTCTTTAAGTTCATTGATCTTTTTTTCTGCAGTGTCTAATCTGTTGTTAAGCTCACACATTGGAGTTTCCATTTTAGATAGGATATTTTTCATCTGTTCATCTGTCTTAATTTTGTTTGGTACTTTTGATACCTTACATTTCTTTTCTCGTCAAATTTACATTTTCTTTTCTGTAGACCTAAGAATATGGTGTGAATCTTCCCTGTTTCTACTGAATGTCTGGCTATAGTCATGCATTGCCTGTTCCAATTGTGTAATTAGTCATTTCTTTAAGAAGCATTAGCTTTTTTAGGGCAAAATTAAGAGTCTGAAGCTGGATGTTAGAGTACTCATTACTCCTTAGTCATTGTAAGTTTTTAAAATTAGGTATATTAGTTTTATATTTCTGCTTAATCACAAATTTAGCAGCTTAAAACAATATGTTTCTTATGTCATAGTTTCTGCAGCTTGGGTCTCTTGCATGGCTTGGCTTGGTACTTTGCTCAGGGCCCCTCACAAATGTACAGTTAAAGTGATAGACAGGCTGTACTGCCATCTGGAGGCTCATCTCAGAAAGAATGTACTTTCAAGCCCAGAGCCTGTTCATGCTGTTGGGATTCATTTTTTTCCAGTGGTATGACTCAAGGCACCAGCTTTTGCTGTCTGTTTGCTGGAAGCTGCTTTCACGTTCCCAAGAGGGTTTCAGTCCCTTGCCGTGAGAACTTCTCCATCATGGCCACCCACTTCATCAAGCCAGCAAGAATAATCTCTCAGTCTGATGGAGTCTCCTACAACATAATGTAATCTTCAGAGTAACTTCATCATGTTTGCCATATAACATAATCTAATCAAGGGAGTAATATCCAATAACCTTTGAAATATTCTATTAATGAGAAACAGTACAGATTTCACTCATACTCGAGGGAAGGTGATTATACAGATGTGTAGACATGAGTAGTGGGAAATCTTTGGGGATCTCCCCACTATATGAAAGCTAGAAGTTTTTTAAAATCAAAATAGATCATGAGTTCATACTAATCTTTCTTATTCAAATTCAAGAGTACAAGATTTTTGCTTTACTCATATATCTTACATTTGTACTTCCTCTCTCCCATTTAAAATGCCAATTTACCAAGAACAATGTAATTTTCAGTTCTACTTCTATAAAAATGCAAACATAACAATCTGAGAATTATAGTACCATCAATATGATGTTTGAAGAAAGCTTAAGAATTTTTTCTGCATTGCTTTATTTTTTAAAATGTGCCACTGGGTATACTTGTCAAATCATTGTCTTTTTTATTGGTATATAATTAACATATAACATTATATTAGTTTCAGGTTGTAACATACAATGATTCAATATATGTATATAATAAGAAATGATCACCACAGTATGTCTAGTTAACATGCATCACTACACATAGTTAAAAAAAATTTTTTTTGTGATGAAGACTTTTAAGATCTAGTCTCTTAGCAACTTTTAAAAATACACTATGTTGGGCGCCTGAGTGGCTCAGTCGTTAAGCATCTGCCTTCAGCTCAGGTCATGATCCCAGGGTCCTGGGATCGAGTATCACATCCGGCGCCTCCTCGGCAGGAAGCCTGCTTCTCCCTCTCCCACTCCCCCTGCTTGTATTCCTGCTCTCACTATCTCTCTGTCAAATAAATAAATAAAATCTTAAAAAAATAATAAAATAAAAATACAGTATGTCATTACTAACTGTGGTCACAAATGATTGTCTTTTAAATATGTTAGGGTAGTTCCTACAAATGAGTATAAAAAAAGCCTTTTTTTTTTTTCATTTTAACATTCAGGGTCTACTTTAAAGTGTTTATTTTGTTTTATAAATACATAACATTTTCATGACTCCAGTGTCACATCTTTCAAATATGGTGCATTGAAAGAATCAGTCTAGTTTCTATCCCTTTGCCTGCAACTGTTCGCAGTCAGCCACCTTTCCCTCCATTCCTTCAGCCCTATTAACCACTAGGGTACTTTCTGTCTCTATAGATTTTTCTGTTCTGGACATTTCATACAAATGGAATCATATAATGTGGACTTTTATGTCTGGCTTCTTTTACTTAGCATAATGTTTTCAAGGTGCAGCCATGTTGTAGCAGAGTTTAGTACTTCATTCACTTTTATGGCTAAATATTCAATGTATGGTATTACATATTTTATTTTTTCCATTTTGCAATTAATGGATGTTGGTTGTTTCTTTCATTATTTTGAATAATGCTCTGAACAATTGTATTTAATTTTTTTGTATAAGACGTAAGTTTTATTTCTTTTGTGTATATATACACCTCAGAGTGGAATTGCTGGATCAGTTGGTAACTTTAGGTTTAATGTTTTGAGGACCTGGCAGACCGTTTTCCAAAGTGATTGCTGTATTTTACATTTCCCTCCAGCAATGTATGAGTGTTCTGGTTTGCCCACATCCTTTCCAACACTTGGTATTATATGTATTTTGATTGTAGCCATCTTAGAGGTTGTGAAGTAGTATCTCATTGTGGTTTGGACTTGCATTTCCTTGACGGCTAAGGATGACAAAATACTTTTTTTCATGTGTTTGTTGGCCATTTGTTTGTCTTTAGAAAAACGTCTGTTCAGATTCTTTGCCCACACTACCCTATTTCTTTTACTTACCCTATATAACCATTTAACAAATCTCATACTTCTATTATTTTTATTTATTTATTTTTTTTTAATTTTTTTTTTTTTTTTTTTTTATTTGACAGAGAGAGACACAGCGAGAAAGGGAACACGAGCAGGGGGAGCGGGAGAGGGAGAAGCAGGCTTCCTGCCAAGCAGGGAGCCCGATGCGGGGCTCGATCCCAGGACCCTGGGATCATGACCTGAGCCGAAGGCAGACGCTTAATGACTGAGCCACCCAGGCGCCCCTAAAATAAGCAAATTCATATATGTAAATATGTTCTCTCTCCTTCATAGATAAATGGTAGTTTGTGATATACAGTGCACTCCACCTTGCTGTGTTAACACTTATCATGTTGATTGTTCCATAATTATATGGAGAGAAATTCCTCATTCCTTTTTTTAAAAATTTTTTTAAAGATTTTATTTACTTAGTGAGAGAGAGAGCACAAGGCGGGGCGAGAGGCAGAGGCAGAGGGAAAGGGAGAAGCAGACTCCCCGCTGAGCGGGGAGCCCAATGCAGGGCTTGATCCCAGGACCCCAGGATCATGACCTAAGCCATTTAACGAATTGAGCCACCCAGGCACCCCTCCTCATTCCTTTTTAAAACTGTATCCTACTGCATTGTGATGGCATGTCATATTTTATTTTACAGTGTGCTCATGTTGTGCTTTACCTAGTTAGTCCCCTAATTTTTGAATATTTGGGTTTCCAGTTTGTGTGCCATTTCAAATAATGCTGCATGGAATAACCTTGTATATATATCTTAATATTTTTCAACATATCTCTAATAGATTCCTAAAAGTAGTAGTTATAAATTAGGATGCAAATAAATATATACTTCTATAGATATTTTTAAATGTCTTTCCATAAAGGTTGTACCATTTTAAATGACCACTGATAACGTGTGAGAATTCTAGTCTTTCAACAACTTCATTCAAAATTATGTTGTCAAACTTCAGATTTTTACACTGAGACAAGAGAGAAATGACATGTCAGGGCAGTTTTAATTTGTATTTTGTCATGGTTAAAAGCCATAAGCAATTAATTTTCCATGAAAGGGCAATTCATATTTCTATCTCATTTTTTCTTTTGGTCTGAGACATAGAGACACAGTTTTCTGTTTGTTTACAAAATAATATAACAGAATACATCACACACAGAGGGATTTGTGTTTGCTGTTATGTGTGCAAACACTTACATATAGGTCTCTTCCATGTCCAGTTAACTATTCTGAGGGGACAGCTTCATGAGAAAACTATTTACATTTCTTCACATTACAAAATGGTGTCGGTGCCTATAAAAAATAATGTCTGCCCCTCTTTTAGATCCCTGGGGGTAATTTGGGGACATTTATTGGTTAAAATCAGTTTGCCTTTTAAGTCCTTTTTAAGTTCATATTCCTTTACTAAGGTCTGTCTTCGTGGGTCTTTTTTGTTATTTATTTTTTAAAAAGATTTTATTTATTTGACAGAAAGAGTGCACATAAGCAGGGGGAGTGGCAGGCAGAAGGAGAGGGAGAGGCAGGCTCCCTGCTGAGCAGGGACACCGATGTGGGGCTTGATCCCAGGACCCTGGGATCATGACCTGACCCGAGGGCAGACATTTAACCATCTGAGCCACCCAGGAGCCCTATGGGTCTTTTTTGGATGAAAGCTTTTTAACAAAGGACAAACTGGTATCACCTCAAAAGTGGGTCTTTCTAGAAAATTGATAAGCTACTCCTAAACAGGGAAATTTTTAAAAGCACAACCTAGAGTTTTGTCGCTATCAATATCACAGAAGTATTGATTGCTTATTCTTTCTTTTGAATTGTTCTAGGTAACATGTTCAGAAGGGTAGAAAAGGACTACAAATTTTTCTTTTTAAAGATTTTATTTATTTAATTGTCAGAGAGAGCATGTGCGAGAACACAAGCAGGGGGAGTGACAGTCAGAGGGAGAAGCAGGCTCCCTGCTGAGCAAGGAGCCCAATGCAGGACTCAATCCCAGCACCCTGGGATCATGACCTGAGCTGAATGAAGGCAGGCACTTAACCAACTGAGCCACCCAGGTGTCCCAAGGACTACAAATTTTATTAATGCCCAATGCAAGTTCATTCTGAAACTTAATGAGATGATGAAAATGTTTATTAACAATTCTTTTTTTAAAAAGCTTTATTTACTTACTTTAGAGAGAGAAAGAGTGAGTGAGAGTAGGGGGAGGGGCAAAGGGAGAGCTAGAGAATCTCAAGCAGACTCCCCACTGAGCTCTGAGCCTGTTGTGAGGGGCTTAATCCCAAAACCCTGAGATTATGACCTGAGCTGACATCAAGAGTCAGATGCTGAACTGACTGAGCCACCCAGGCGCCCCATTAATAATTCTTTATAATAATTATAAACATTTTTTAAAAGATGGTTGCTGTTTGAGCAGTTTGAAGTCACTACTGTAGGATAATTTCTTTTAAAGAACTTTGTTTTTTCATGAGATCAGGTCAGTAGACATTCTTGTCTGTGAATATTGGGTCTCTTCCATAGGGCTAATCTCAGGAGAGAATTATATTAGTAATAAGGAGGTCAAATAAAAAACTTCAAATCTCAGTGGTTTAAAACAATGTTTATTTCTTGCTTGCACAAGGTCTAATACATGTTCAGTTATAATCTACATCTGGCACTCATGTCCTCAAGGACAGCTTGGTAGGGAAGATAAAGAGAGAGGAGGTACATTGGCTCTTAAATCCTTTGGCCCTAAAATGAAACTTGTCATTTCCACTCACAGCCATTTGGCCAGAGTAGTCACATGACTTCAATCTAACTGCATATGAGGCTGGGAAATATAAAGGAGTACATGGATATTTAATGTGTTCATAGGGATAAATTTCAGAAGAAAAGCCTTTTTTTGCACTGAAGTACAGGAATTTAAGAATTGTCTCGGGGCACCTGAGTGACTCAGTCAGTTAAGCATCTGCCTTCAGCTCAGGTCATGATCCCAGGGTCCTGGAATCGAGCCCATTATCTGGCTCCCTGCTGAATGGGAATCTGCTTCTCCCTCTCCCTCTGTCCTTCCCCCTCCTTGTGTTCTCTCTCCCTCTCTCAAATAAATAAATAAATAAAATCTTCAAAAAAAATAAGAATTGTCTCATGGCAGTTTGAAAAGAAATAAATTTGGAAGACCTGGAGAAGAGAAGAAGGACATGTATGGAGAACAAGAAAGCCACACCAACATGGCATCATGCCCGTTTATATTGGTCACAAGACAAATAAGAAATTCCTTATTACGGTGATTGAGTGATTCATTTCTACGAACAGTTATGTCTGCCATTTATTTTAAAGTTGCATTTTGCTTTATGCTATAATTACTTTTCATTACCCACAAATATTCAGTGAAGATAATACAGAGAACAGCCTTATGTTGTTGGCAGATGATCATTTAGGGGAAACACATGAAGAAAGATTCTTTGGATGGTGGTATAAAATGGGGTGGAGAAAGAGAATTCTCAGAAATTGAGAAAAGCTATGGAAGATATTTAAAATCAAGCTTTTGTTGAATACAGAGTGAGATTTCAGAAGATCCTAAACCAGCCCCTCTGCCCCTCTATAAACCCAGTAGAAAAATATGGCACTGGGACTCCTCCCCCCCCCACAATAAACACAAAGTGGCTCTAACTCTTTAAAGGACAGAGTGACCCCCTAAGGTTGGAGGATTCAGGATCTTTGTGGTTAAACCAACAAAACTCCATTTATTCATTTGTTAGTGTTTAGTAGATATTATATAATTTATGTGTTATTTAAGTCTAACAAAATAGATATTAACTTCTGTATTTTATAGATTAGATAAGTGGGGCTCTGAGAGTTTAAATAACTTGCCTAGAATATATATGTAATAGGGAGAAGAGGCAAAATTCTAATTTTAGACTCTTTTTTTCTTATTTCAAAGTATATGCTGATTTGCAGGATTTTTGCCACCAATAGAATCTGCATTTACTGGAACTCAGTATTTGTCCATAGCAGATATCAAAACACTCACTCATTCTGGTTCAGAAATGCAAAGCAATGCTACTGTACTGTCCAAAGTGTTGATAAATCATTTCTAGATTTGTTGAGAACCTGTGTGGAGGTTTGAGATAGTATTTTCTTTGCTAAGTAAGTTGTAACTGCAGCTCAACACTTCCTAGGTTCATAATACGCCTAATGTGGCCACAATATATCTAGCTGTTGAAGGAGAGGAATTCAGTGTTATGTTAAAAAATAGTCAATGGCTGAAGTTAAGGTAACACAGAATGCTGGTTCCAGGGGCTCTAGGAGCTGTACTGCCCTAATTCTTCACCTAAAGAACTCATGCTTGAAAAAAGCTAATCTATGGAGAAATCCTTTTACAAATTGCTTGATTCTTACCAGCTACCAGTGGAATAAGCAATCTGTTTCTGCATTAATAGGCTGCTACCTAGAGGAAACACTTAGGCAAGATAGCAAGCTGTCTTTTAAAATTCTGGAAAGCAAAAATGTCAACGAGACCTGATTTTACTAAGTGGGCCTTTGAATCCTAAACTGCTTATTAAGACTCGTGTGTTTGGAGCATATGTGCAACAAGCAACTGATTTCTTGCATGTGGTACAATTAGCCAAAACCCAAACTAATAAATATTTGGTCCTTTGATTAGGAAAAGAAAATTCATATGTTTTCTTACCATTTAGTGGACTATGACTACCATTTATTATGCTTGAATGAGCAATATTTTTTTAATAGACTCTCCTACATTGAAAGCTAGTGTCCTCTTTGAGAGAGAGAGAGAGAGAGAGAAAATTTACATATCAAGGCACATTTACTGAAATCATGGTTGGCTCCATTCTGTTTTATAGCTCATCTCCTGGTGGTGACCAAAACTTGTACTTCTAAACTACATTATGTGTTTTAGTACCTATGTATTCCTTTAAAAAATGTGCTGGAATAATTCAATTCCAAAAATATATATAGTTATCTTACATTTTCAGTGAGCAGTGCTCTCTAACACATCAGGAGAAGTGATTACATTACAGAAACCACACAATGCTCTCTTAAATTACGTAATCTTCTTGAAGCAAAACTATCTTTTTTTTCCCCCCGAGCAGAAATAAAAGCTATATGTAAGCAATATTAAGTGTGTTGCTAAATGTTAGTAAAAAAAAAAAAAAAAAAATTTCAATTGAAAAAAAAAGGTAGGGTTGAGGAATCAATTTATATCTGGTTCAGAGCATGTTACAAATACCAAGAGATTTCAAAGTGTTGAAAATGAATCACAGCAGCATTCACGACTGAGCAGCAACAGGGAATGATATAAAATAAGTTTCCAGCTTGGGGTTTTCTGTAGGTTTCTCCTTTTGCCATGCAATCAATCATGTGCAGTATTGCATTCTTTCCATTTGTGCATTCATCACTGTACTAGCAATTGCACTGGGGAAATTGGACAGAGCAGAGGAGGAAAGGAGTCTGGCTGGACTGTTTAGTGACATAGGTGGTAGGTCTTTTCCTTTGAACTTGAGGTTGGGAGTTCCATTTGGTGTAGAGATGCATTTATGGGCGTAGAAACTTTATTGTGTGCTTGGGAAAATTCAAACACTGTTGGTGAAAAGCAGAGTACACACATGGAATATGGGGATTCTGGTATGATAAAGCAAATTTTGATAAAAAATATTTTTAAGAACATTTGTGTTGAGGATATAAAGAAATCCTGGAATCACCAAAGTAGACGGATATCCAACCACATGCAAAGCTCTGTGTTTGAAGTTTGAAGGATACAAAATATCTCTTTTTAGGAGTCGGAAATCTTTAAGAGGCCCAGGAAAGTGTTATTTTTGTAATTCAGCTGAGTACAGGTTTCCTCCAGTGTCTGAAAGAGCACTTCTGTGAAACTTTTTGTAAGCTGACATGGCATAAAGCAAAGAAGCAATTACCATTAATTTATATGGAAAATTTTTTTGAGCATTCCTAGACCTAAAAAAAAAAAAAGTCTCTCTTAGGCTTTTCTGATACTTTAGTACACATCTTGCTAAAGGATGCACAGCATAAATGACATAAGATACAGCACACATGCTCAGGGACACAGTTCAGAGCTGTGGTGGCTTGATACAGAGATGCTGAGCGGAGCTCCCGGTGCGGGGGCTCGTCATGTCCCTGTCGCTGTTTGGGGTGCGCACTGCCTTTCTAATGGCTCATCGCCAAACAAGTACTGAATGCTGTTTTCATTTTTTTGCCCTTTTCTCATAAAAGTGAAAATCCTCTTTGGATTTCTTTCACTTAGTGAAAACAGGTACCGATGATGGTCTCTTGTAAAAGCAAAGCAGTGCTTCACTCCTAGGTGGAATTTAAGAAACAGAACAGATGAACCTAGGGGGAAGGGAAAGAAAAATAAAATACGATGAAAACAGAGAGGGAGGCAAACCATAAGAGATGCTGAACTCTAGGAAATACCGGGAGGGTTGCTGGAGGGGAAGTGGGTAGGGGGGAAGGGATAACTGGGTGATGGGCCTTAAGGAGGACACTTTATGTCAGGAGCACTGGGTGCTGTATGCAACTAGTGAGTCACTAAATTCTACCCCTGGAACTAATGGAAAAAAAAGCAAACAAACAAAAAAAATGAAGCAGTGTAAGGTGAACTTGCTCAAAGCGGGGAAGCCTGTATAGAGGGCTAGGTGAAAGCTCTAGGAAAATCGGTGTCACGGGTCTTTGAAAGAAGAATTTGGAATGGGGAAGACTGGGAATGCTTAATGGAAAGCAGGAGAAAAGTGACTAGAAAATCAACATAGGACAACAGACTAGAGATGAGAGTGGGCAGTGCGCGTGCCTGCAACAGGGCATGAGCCACCCTATCTGGAACAGGAGATTTATCCTAATGGTGCTGAGTCTGCTATAGGTCCCAGGGACCACAGGAAGAAAATTACATGTAACACGGAGGATTTTCATTTTCTAGGCCTCTTAAAGCCATCATTGCTTCCTTTGTTATTTATTTATTGTTTTTACTATTTGTAGTAAAGAATATATTAGTACCATTTTCCAGTTAATTCTTAACTTTTTTGAAGAATTGAAAAATGGCTACAGTAGACACACTAGTGGTTTTCTTTGCACCAGAAGGCAAGTTCACCTTGTGGGTATTTTGTTTGCCTGGTTTTCCATTTTCTTGCTGTTCTGGATAATCTTCCATTAGCATATTCCTTGAAATGAGCTTGAAGTATTTGTTCTATATTTTATATTGAACTTGGGCTCATGTCTTTTGCAGACAAATGACTTGTTAACATACTGTTTTTGAAGCACAATTTGCATTTCTGTGAACCAGGGATTAGGCATTGTGTGTAGATTAGGAATAATTTATGTCTAATTAATAATTGATGTTTTTCCCTATTCTGACTGAGATTTTGTTCTGCATAATATGAGAACAGCAGATACTCCCTAGTGATGACAAGAGAAAGCATTTTTCTAGTGCAAATAACACTAAAGCATCAAAATCAATCAGCTGCAGTGGGCTTTTTAACCACTTCATTGCTAAATAATTGAACCTATTGGATCTCAGAATCTTTTTTTCACTATTCTTGTCTTCTGAAATTAGAAAATGTGTGCATGTAATAATGCCCTATGTGTCCAGAACTGAAAAACTTGGTAACCTCATATATCTAGAGGGTACTGATAAATTGAAAAGGCCACCAAGAAGGCCTCTGGCCAATCAGAAAGGAAGCCATAAAGCTTACATATTAACACTAATTTTTGCCAGGGGAAAGTCCCTCAGGTACTCATTTAAAGAAGTTATTCTATATTATTTTTTAAAATAGGCTTTTTAAATTTAAAAGAAATTACAGATTTATTATAATAATTCCAAATATACAGATGTATTTATAGTAAAAGTAACTGTTGCCTCCCCCACTCCCATTCAAATTGCCAGCAGTGATAAGTATTAATTATTTCCATTCTCTTTAAAATTCAACAAGCCTATTTTATTTCTTAGATTAAAACAGCCCATGAGAAGAGCTGAAAAAGGCATCTGGAAGGAGCTAGAAGCCCTAACAGTCTGTAAGAATAGAAATAAAAATAAACAGCAAAAGACCAACAGATCAAAGAAAGTTATTAACACAATCACAAACACTCCAAAATCATGACAATCCAGAACATTTAGTTTATACCAGATTTCAAGCAGTCCTATGAAATAAGGCATTAAAAGAGTGTGTTCAAATGAGAGCAAAGTTATCTGGCAGTGTTCTCCAAAACGTGGGGATTAGAGCTAGTTACATGTAACATGCGTAGCACAAAGAATAAACCAAAAATCTCTTATTACTGTTAAAATAGATCAACTTGTCCTCAGTTTCTCTTCTTCGGTTTTAATACTTTCACTCACACATCATATTGATGGGTGATGCTGAAATAGTCTTATCCGAAAATGGTTAAATTGCAGTATAGAAATGTATCAATATTTATTACTATCTCCTGTACATTCACCTCTCTCAGTCCTTCACAAGCTATACTTTTTAAAAAATTTTTTATTGTTATGTTAATCACCATACATTACATCATTAGTTTTTGATGTAGTGTTCCATGATTCATTGTTTGTCCATAACACCCAGTGCTCCATGCAGAACATGCCCTCTTTAATATCCATCACCAGGCTAACCCATCCTCCCACCCCCCTCCCCTCTAGAACCCTCAGTTTGTTTTTCAGAGTCCATCATCTCTCATGGTTCGTCTCCCCCTCTGATTCCCCCCCTTCATTCTTCCCCTCCTGCTATCTTCTTCTTCTTTTTTTTTTTCCTTAACATATATTTCATTATTTGTTTCAGAGGTACAGATCTGTGATTCAACAGTCTTGCACAATTCACAGCACTCACCATAGCACATACCCTCCCCAATGTTTATCACCCAGCCACCCCATCCCTCCCACCCCACCCCCCACTCCAGCAACCCTCAGTTTGTTTCCTGAGATTAAGAATTCCTCATATCAGTGAGGTCATATGATACATGTCTTTCTCTGATTGATTTATTTCGCTCAGCATAACACCCTCCAGTTCCATCCACGTCATTGCAAATGGCAAGATCTCATTCCTTTTGATGGCTGCATAATATTCCATTGTATATATATACCACCTCTTCTTTATCCATTCATCTGTCGATGGCCATCTTGGCTCTTTCCACAGTTTGGCTATTGTGGACATTGCTGCAATAAACATTGGGGTGCACATACCCCTTCGGATCCCTACATTTGTAACTTTGGGGTAAATACCCAGTAGTGCAATTGCTAGATCGTATGGTAGCTCTATTTTCAACTTTTTGAGGAACCTCCATACTGTTTTCCAGAGTGGCTGCACCAGCTTGCATTCCCACCAACAGTGTAGGAGGGTTCCCCTTTCTCTGCATCCCTGCCAACATCTGTCATTTCCTGATTTGTTAATTTTAGCCCTTCTGACTGGTGTGAGGTAGTATCTCATTGAGGTTTAGATTTGGATTTCCCTGATTCTGAGAGATGTTGAGCACTTTCTCATGTGTCTGTTGACCATTTGGATGTCTTCTTTGGAAAAGTGTCTGTTCATGTCTTCTGCCCATTTCTTGATTGGATTCTTTGTTCTTTGGGTGTTGAGTTTGATAAGTTCTTTATAGATTTTGGATACTAGCCCTTTATCTGATATGTCATTTGCAAATATCTTCTCCCATTCTGTTGGTCGTTTTTTTGGTTTTGTTGACTGTTTCTTTTGCTGTGCAAAAGTTTTTTATCTTGATGAAGTCCCAATAGTTCATTTTTGCCCTTGCTTCCCTTGCCTTTGGCAATGTTTCTAGGAAGAAGTTGCTGCGGCTGAGGTCGAAGAGGTTGCTGCTTGTGTTCTCCTTTAGGATTTTGATGGACTCCTGTCTCACATTTAGGTCTTTCAACCATTCTGAGTCTATTTTTGTGTGTGGTGTAAGGAAATGGTCCAATTTCATTCTTCTGCATGTGGCTGTCCAATTTTCCCAACACCATTTGTTGAAGAGACTGTCTTTTTTCCGTTGGACATTCTTTCCTGCTTTGTCAAAGATTAGTTGACCATAGAGTTGAGGGTCCATTTCTGGGCTCTCTATTCTGTTCCATTGATCTATGTGTCTGTTTTTGTGCCAGTACCATACTGTCTTGATGATGACAGCTTTGTAGTAGAGCTGGAAGTCCGGAATTGTGATGCTGCCAGCTTTGCTTTTCTTTTTCAACATTCTCTGGCTATGCGGGGTCTTTTCTGGTTCCATACAAATTTTAGGATTATTTGTTCCATTTCTTTGAAGAAAGTGGATGGTATTTTGATAGGGATTGCATTGAATGTGTAGATTGCTCTAGGTAGCATTGACATCTTCACAATATTTGTTCTTCCAATCCATGAGCATGGAACGTTTTTCCATTTCTTTGTGTCTTCCTCAATTTCTTTCATGAGTATTTTATAGTTTTCTGAGTACAGATCCTTTGCCTCTTTGGTTAGATTTATGCCTAGGTATCTTATGGTTTTGGGTGCAATTGTGAATGGGATCGACTCCTTAATTTCTCTTTCTTCTGTCTTGTTGTTGGTGTATAGGAATGCCATTGATTTCTGTGCATTGATTTTATATCCTGCCACTTTACTGAATTCCTGTATGAGTTCTAGCAGTTTTGGGGTGGAGTCTTTGGGGTTTTCCACATAAAGTATCATATCATCTGCAAAGAGTGAGAGTTTGACATCTTCTTTGCCGATTTGGATGCCTTTGATTTCTTTCTGTTGTCTGATTGCTGTGGCTTGGACTTCTAGTACTATGTTAAATAGCAGTGGTGATAGTGGACATCCCTGCCGTGTTCCTGACCTTAGGGGAAAGCTCTCAGTTTTTCCCCATTGAGAATGATATTTGCTGTAGGTTTTTCATAGATGGCTTTTATGATATTGAGGTATGTACCCTCTATGCCTATACTCTGAAGAGTTTTGATCAAGAAAGGATGCTGTACTTTGTCAAATGCTTTTTCTGCATCTATTGAGAGGATCATATGATTCTTGTTCTTTCTTTTGTTAATGTATTGTATCACGTTGATTGATTTGCGGATGTTGAACCAACCTTGCAGCCCAGGGATAAATCCCACTTGGTCGTGGTAAATAATCCTTTTAATGTACTGTTGGATCCTATTGGCTAGTATTTTGGTGAGAATTTTTGCATCCATGTTCATCAGGGATATTGGTCTGGAATTCTCCTTTTTGATGGGGTCTTTGTCTGGTTTTGGGATCAAGGTAATGGTGGCCTCATAAAACGAGTTTGGAAGTTTTCCTTCCATTCCTATTTTTTGGAACAGTTTCAGAAGAATAGGTATTAATTCTTCTTGAAATGTTTGGTAGAATTCCCCTGGGAAGCCATCTGGCCCTGGGCTTTTGTTTGTTGGGAGATTTTTGATGACTGCTTCAATTTCCTTAGTGGTTATAGGTCTGTTCAGGTTTTCTATTTCTTCCTGGTTCAGTTTTAGTAGTTGATACATCTCTAGGAATGCATCCATTTCTTCCAGGTTATCTAATTTGCTGGCATAGAATTGTTCATAATATGTTCTTATAATTGTTTGTATTTCTTTGGTGTTGGTTGTGATCTCTCCTCTTTCATTCATGATTTTGTTGATTTGGGTCCTTTCTCTTTTCTTTTTGATAAGTCTGGCCAGGGGTTTATCAATCTTGTAAATTCTTTCCAGGAACCAGCTCCTAGTGTCATTGATCTGTTCCACTGTTCTTTTGGTTTCTAGTTCATTGATTTCTGCTCTGATCTTTATTATTTCTCTTCTCCTGCTGGGTTTAGGCTTTATTTGCTGTTCTTTCTCCAGCTCCTTTAGGTGTGGGGTTAGGTTGTATACTTGAGATCTTTCTTGTTTCTTGAGAAAGGCTTGTATTGGTATATACTTTCCTCTTAGGACAGCCTTTGCTGCATCCCAAAGATTTTGAACAGTTGTGTTTCCATTTTCATTGGTTTCCATGAATTTTTTAAATTCTTCTTTAATTTCCTGGTTGACCCATTCTCTCTTTAGTAGGATGCTCTTTAGCCTCCATGTGTTTGAGTTCTTTCCGACTTTCCTCTTGTGATTGAGTTCTGGTTTCAAAGCATTGTAGTCTGAAAATAGGCAGGGAATGATCCCAGTCTTTTGGTACCAGTTGAGACCTGATTTATGACCTAGGATGTGATCGATTCTGGAGAATGTTCCATGGGCACTAGAGAAGAATAGTGTGTTCCGTTGCTTTGGGATGGAATGTTCTGAATATGTCTGTGAATTCCATTTGGTCCAGTGTGTCATTTAAAGCCTTTATTTCCTTGTTGATCTTTTGCTTAGATGATCTGTCCATTTCAGTGAGGGGGGTGTTAAAGTCCCTCACTATTATTGTAGTGTTGTCGATGTGTTTCTTTGCTTTTGTTATTAATTGGCTTATATAATTGGCTGCTCCCATGTTAGGGGCATAGATATTTACAATTGTTAGATCTTCTTGTTAGATAGACCCTTTAAGTAGGATATAATGTCCTTCCTCATCTCTTATTACAGTCTTTGGTTTAAAGTCTAATTTGTCTGATATAAGGATTGCCACCCCAGCTTTCTTTTGGTGTCCATTAGCATGGGAAATGGTTTTCCACCCCCCTCACTTTCAATCTGGGTGTGTCTTTGGGTCTAAAATGAGTCTCTTGCAGATGGCATATCAATGGGTCTTTTTTTTTAATCCAGTCTGATAGCCTGTGTGTTTTGATTGGGGCATTTAGCCCATTTACATTCAGGGTAACTATTGAAAGATAGGACTTTAGTGCCATTGTATTGCTTGTAAGGTGACTGGTACTGTATATTGTCTGTGTTCCTTTCTGGTCTATGTTACTTTTAGGCTCTCTCTTTGCTTAGAGGACCCCTTTCAAGATTTCTTGTAGGGCTGGTTTCGTGTTTGCAAATTCCTTTAGTTTTTGTTTGTCCTGGAAGCTTTTTATCTCCTTCTATTTTCAATGACAGCCGAGCTGGATATAGTATTCTTGGCTGTATATTTTTCTCATTTAGTGCTCTGAATATATCCTGCCAGTCCTTTCTGGCCTGCCAGGTCTCTGTGGATAGGTCTGTTGCCAATCTAATATTTCTACCATTTTAGGTTACGTATCTCTTGTCCCGAGCTGCCCTAAGGATTTTCTCTTTGTCTCTGAGACTCATAAGTTTTACTATTAGATGTCGGGGTGTTGACCTATTTTTATTGATTTTGAGAGGGGTTCTCTGTGCTTCCTGGATTTTGATGCCTGTTTCCTTCCCCAAATTAGGGAAGTTCTCTGCTATAATTTGCTCCAATATACCTTCTGCCCCTCTCTCTCTTTCTTCTTCTTCTGGGATCCCAATTATTCTAATGTTGTTTCGTCTTATGGTATCGCTTATCTCTCGAATTCTGCCCTTGTGATGCAGTAGTTGTTTATCTCTCTTTTTCTCAGCTTCTTTATTTTCCATCATTTGGTCTTCTATCTCACTGATTCTTTCTTCTGCCTCATTTATCCTAGCAGTTAGCGCCCCCATGTTTGATTGCACCTCATTAATAGCCTTTTTGATTTCGACTTGGCTAGATTTTAGTTCTTTTATTTCTCCAGAAAGGGTTTCTCTAATAACTTCCATGCTTTTTTCAAGCCCAGCTAGTATCTTTAAAGTGATGATTCTGAACTCTAGATCCGACATCGTACTAATGTCCGTATTGAGTAGGTCCCTGGCAGTCGGTACTACCTCTTGTTCTTTTTGTTGAGGTGATTTTTTCCATCTCATCATTTTGTCCAGAGGAGAATAGATTAATGAGAGAACAAAATGTTAATAGGGTAACAACGTCCCCAGAAAATATACTCTAAACAAATCAGAAATGTCCGGATGCCAGGGGAAAAGAAAGGGAAAGAAAGAAAAAAGAAAAAGAAAAAGATAAAAACGAACAAAAACAGAACAAAACAAAAAAAAAAAACCAGAATATGATCAAATATGATCAGGCTGGTGCATAGATCAGTGCCACACACTAGATTTTGGGTGTATTTTGGTCTGTTAGAAGAAAGTGCCTCTGAAAATTTTAAAGAAGGAAAAACTTATATATGGACAAAAATAAGTGTTGATATGATGAAGGGGTGGAATATGACTGTAAAGATGAAAATTATAAAAAATTTTATAAAAAGAATTGATAAGAAGTTGTTTGAAAAAGAAAGAAGAGGATTTAAAAAAAAAAGGAAAAAAAAGGGAGAGAATGTGATCAGGCAGGAGAGTAGAACAAAACCATACACTAGAGATTTAGGGTATATTTTGATCTGTTAGAAGAAACTATCTCAAAATTTTAAAGAGAGTACAACTTATATATATATGCCAAAAATAAGGATAACTACAATGAAGGGATAGAGTATGACTCTAAAAATGAAAAATAAAAATGTTTTTTAAAAAAGGGATTGATAAGATGTTGGTTGAAAAAGGGAAAAAGAAAAATTAAAAAAAAAAAAGACAGTTAAAAAAAAATCAACTTTGAAAGACTAAAGAATCATGGGGAAAAAGCCATGGATTCTATGTGCAGTATTCCCCTAGCGCTGGAGTTCTGCCGTTCTCATTGATCGGTAAACTTGGTCTTGGCTGGCTGTTCTCGTTGATCTTCTAGGGGACGGGCCCGTTGCCGTGGTTCCCAAATGTCTTTGCTGGAGGCGGAATTGCCCCGCCATTGCCCATCTGGGCTAAGTCATCTGCTCGGGTTTGCTCTCAGGAGCTTTTGTTCCAAGCTTTCCGTACAGCTTTGGAGGCCCAGAGTGAAAACGGCGGCCCCCAATCTCCGCCCCAGAGGAGCCGAGAACTCGGGGCCCCGCTCCTCAGTGAGCCCCCAGAGAAAAGCAGTCACTCACTCCCGTCTCCCCGGTGTCCGGCCGCACTCCGTGCTCACCCGGCCTGTGACCAAGCATTTCTATCTCTGGCACCCGACTCGGTGTGGAGTCTCCAAACCCAGCAAATCCCTGCAGTGTGCTCCCACACTGCTCCTCCCAGGGGAGGAAGGGGAGTCTCCCCGGATCTGCCACTTGTTGGGTCCCTGCTGGAGGAGCAGTGGCCCGACTGTGCCGTGGATCATGGTTTATGACAACCCCGAGCTGAGAGCCCGCGCCTTGGCTCCGTCTCTGCAGCCGGCTTCCCCGCTCCGATACCTGGGAGCTCTGCTGCACTCAGGCACCCCCAGTCTTTCTGTGACCCCGAGGGTCCTGAGACCACACTGTCCCCCGAGGGTTCCATCCCCCGCTTAACCACTGGAGTGACATCCCTCAGCGGAGCAGACTTCTAAATGTTCCGATTTTGTGCTCCGCGGCTCTATCACTTGCCAGAAGCGGCCAACAGAGGCCCCCTCCACCGCCGTCTATCCTCCTGAATATCGCCTCGGATTCACTTCTCCGCACGTCCTACCTTCCAAAAAGTGGTTGCTTTTCTGTTCAGAGAGTTGTTGCTATTCTTTTCTTCAATCTCCTGTTGAGTTCGTAGGTGTTCAGAATGGTTTGATCCCTATCCAGCTGAATTCCTGAGACCAGACGAAATCCAGGTCTCCTACTCCTCCGCCATCTTGCTCTAACCTCCTATACTTTGTTTTTTTGACTGCATAAAAACACCCAATTTCTTGATATTTTTGTTATCTTCCAATCCAATACCTATCTGATAGTTTCCCCTGTTTCCACCACTTAAGCTTGACTCCATGTGTCACATTTTAGTCACTCTCTTCCCATTGACCAGGAGGACCTTGATGTTCCTCCCAGCTTGACTAAAGTTATACAGCTTCCTGACTTTCCTTTTCTTAGAACATCTACATAAGAAAACTTATAATTCTAAATTCTTTTGGTGCCTCTTTGAGAGGTCAATTTTTAAAAATACCTCTTGCCTGCCTTTCTACCCAGTGATGACTATTTCCAGGACTTGGGAGCCATCCCTTTAAAATATAATCCTTAGAGGAGATAGTTCCCCTATCATCCAGTGGGAGGACAAATCCTAACTTCTTCCAGTACTTTGCTCTAAGATGTCAGTCTGTCTCCTGTTATGGAAATATGGAAAAGCAGACTTTTTCTTTGTGTACACCCAGTTAGCAAACACAGATAATCTAGGATCCCCCTTGCCTCAGAGGAGAGGAGTTCAGACTGAGCTCTGGTTTCTCTTTTCTTTATTGCAATGGCCTTGAATAAAGTCTTCCTTGCCTGTTTAATTTTGTCTAGTGCAATTTTTGCTTTGACACCATCAAGTTACTGATTTACCTTAACCTTCTGCTTTTCCACTTTCAAGTCAGTATTTGACCTTCTTTACTATTACATCTTGGTCGCTTTGTATGACTGTAGAGAATTAGACAGTCTTCTCCCATTTACATGGGAGTTTTCCCAAAATTTCACCACTCTCCTCCATCCAAATAGTTGTCAGCTGTGCTAATACTAGATATTCCCAATTATAAAAAGAACTTAGGTGGTATTTCAAATCAGTCTTCCTTATACATTGCTGCCATTGTGATCTCAAAAAGATGACTGTGATAGAGGTGTTCTATCATTCAACTCTGCCTATATCACAATCATTACCTTTCACCATGTCCTGCTGCGTAATGTAGGCTCCATCATACTGGATTGATGGACAATTGGTTAATGTTTCAGAGTGTTTTCTGTGTCCTTGACTTTACTGACACAGTTCTGTGCCCCCATGCATATACTCATTCACTCACTCATTCTTTCAAAGGTTTCTTTGAAACTCTTAGAAAATACACATTAAAGATCTCAAGTAAATTTTTCCTCTTGTATCTATTTGTGTCTGATGACCCTGTCCCCTTTTTCAAGATTCAGCTTAGTCCCTATTTCAAAAAGCATTTTTAACCCTCCCTGTCATCATGTAGAATTAACCTCTTTTTCCCTTCTTCCCAACTCAATTCTGTTTCATTCTTCTATCACAGAACATCAAACATTTTGGCGCTTTTAAAATACATATTTAAGGATCTAAAGGACCAGAAACCATTTTGATTCCAGCAAACAACTTTGTCCATTTTGACTGAATTTGAGTTATTTCTGTTTTTTTTTTTTTTTTTTTTTTAATTTAAATCCATTGGTTTGAATTTCTCTATTGGTTTAATGCTGGATACACAATATCTCTGACACATAATGCTCTCCAGTGCTTGGCTTTGATCCGTGATTAGTGACCTTATTGAATGATTTGTTTCGTATACAAAGACATGATACATATACTTCATAAGATAGTCTGTTGAGAAAAGTGTCCTTGAACCTGTAACAGTTATACTTTACAGAAACAATTACAGAAACTTATTTTCTAATCAGAGTACTTGGTACATGAATCATTCTGGAGAAATAAAATTTCCCAATAGCTTAGCACTTTAAATATCCAAACTTTAAAATGTTCTAGTGAAAGAAAATATTTTAGATGTTTATTATATATGACATTGATTTTAATTAGACTATATGGGGTAGAATTTAATATCTTTTAGTATTTTCTTTATCATATATGGTCATCATTTTGAACAGCCCACGATGTAAAGTGCTGGTGCTTTCAGAAGCAGCTTAGTGTTTTAGAACTGCAAGGCCAATGGCTGCTGTGTGTATAGCCTGCCCTTCGTAGACCTTCTCTATTTATATAATAAACTGCTTTTTGGAAGCCTGAAAACCATACATTCTGATTTATAAAAGTTTTATATAAAACAGTAGCAAGAGCACACTAGGTCAAGGCCTGAGGGAGTTGTTTTTAAAAGACATAAGGCACACTTCAACCAATAGAATTTCTGATAATGATATAGCCTGCCCAAAAGCCAAAAAGAAAAAAAAAAAGACTTATTTTATTATCATTATTTGGGATTACAGATAGTTGAGTTTTCTGGACAGTTGAACCCTAGGTAGGCAAATTTAATTTTGATGGGTTCTAACACGGTGATATTAACAACAAAACCAATTCCTTACCACAAAGTAATGTTTATATTAAGATTAGAGGGGCGTCTGGGTGGCTCAGTCAGTTAAGTGGCTGCCTTCGGCTCAGGTCATGATCCCAGGGTCCTGGGATCGAGCCCCACATCAGGCTCCCTGCTCCGCGGGAAGCCTGCTTCTCCCTCTGCCACTCCCCCTGCTTGTGTTCCCTCTCTCCCTGTGTCTCTCTCTGTCAAATAAATAAAATCTTGAAAAAAAAAAAAAAAGATTAGAAACCCCTTTTAGGGCTCTTTGAATCAAAACAGGTTAGGGATTATTATGTATGCAATTGGGATGATCAGAAGAAGGTATTTTAAAAGGATCATTGTATTTAACCTCCCCTGAACTTGTTAATAATACAAATTTGAAACCTGAACCTCAGTTTACGTATTTCACATGGGTCTTGGCAACCTTGGCAATATCCCTAATTTGATATTTTAAAAAGTATTTGCAATTTTGTCTTCATAAAACTGTGTTAGTTTGGAAAGTTGGAAATATTACACTACCACAATCTCTTATCAATTATCATATATTCAATATATCTGGGTTAGTGAAGAAAATGCTATAGTGGGTGGTATGGTCAATTTTATCCATTCCAAAATGTAAAATGAGCATAAGAAGGAATTGCTTGTTTCCAGACTTGTCATGAATGAATTGTGCATAATGCTAAGAAGGACATCCAACAAAAAAGCATTTCCTTAGGAGTACAGTTACATAATGAGATGGTTTCATGAGAGAATATATCTGAGTAAAGGGAGACTGATATGGATGGTGGGGGCTTGGGAACATTCCATAGAGGCTAATAGATTCTGTTCGTGTCATGAACACCTTCTGAAATTGGAGGAGTGTACTTGAAGGGAGGCATTCTGCTATGTGAAGTATTTTCACTGACAGGGGTCCCTAAGGACAAACAGTCTTTTGATGTGCTGTTATTGGTGAGAAGAGAATATTTGAATTAAAAAAAAAAAGGGGTGGATAGGGAAGGGATGGGATCAAAATGGCAGGTAAGACCAATCCATCTCCATCCCCCTCCCAATCTAAACACTGGAAAGGACATATGATATTGACATAATTGTGGACACAGCAATATATAAACATAAGCCTAAGGATGTAGTTACAAATACAAATGTCAGTATTGGAGCACAAGTGAACTGTCAATGGAGATATCCTAAAACAAATACTCATTTGTTATTCTCTATTCTTCTCCATACCCTGTCCCACCTGTAGACCTAAGGAATAACTAATCTACTTTCTCTTTTGATTTGTCTTTTTTTGGACATTTCATATATCTCTGAACTATTTTTGCAACTCTTTTTGTGGTTTAAAATTACCTCAAGATAAAAAAGCAGTATTTACTTTTCTATCATGTTTTTGGGTATATATTTTTGTGACTAATTTGTTCTTGTGTTTAACATAAAACATTAACTATGTCACATAACTATTATAAAAAAAGAAGATGCAGAGATATATATGAATGTCTAGTGCCTCTGGATATATAAAACCCAAATTTTCTCTTTCAGGAGTCAGTATTTTATGCACTATTCTGCTTTGCCACATAATGCACAGGCCTTGTCTTATTTATCTCTATATTTGCTCCTGTGGGTAGCAGAGTTTCTGGCATACATTAGGTAATTAATAGATCTTTGTTGAATAAATACTAGTATATATGCATATGTAAATAATGAATAAGTGAATTAATAATTTCAGTTATATCAGTATAATATATTGACTTAATTGGCTTTCATAAACAGTTTTTCTTATGGTCTTTTAAAAATCATTTCAACATCTTCTGTTCTTTATATTTCTGGTAATCAAAACATCTTAAATTTTAATTCTGGTTCTTGCCTTTACTGTCTTGATAAAATTGTCTTGTCTTATAGATTAGCCTCAGTGAGTTTACCTAACCATGACAAAGATACTATATTCCTATACTACTTCACATCATTGTTGTGCAGATCTTGTGTAATGATGTACTTTCAAAAGAATCATACAAGGAATTATTATATAAAGACCTGTAAATTGGGAGACATGTTTTCATATGATGGTATGAAATGTTTTTAAACATTGTTAATGCATTCCTATATGAATCTGCTCAGAGTACATGGCAGTAATAAACAGTTGAATTTTCTTGAGTAATATAAAACCATTTTCAGACTTATCTGACTAACCCAGATGGGTCCTAAAAGAAGATTCTTGCCATAGAAGAGTTTTCATTTGCACATGTGAGTTCCCATTGATGTCAAAGCAAATATCAACCAAGAAAAGAAGCTCTTAAACTATCTAACTGCTCAGATGTGTGACACAGGATTCACAGGGAAGAAGGATAAAATAAAATATAAAAATAGGTCTCACAGTGTCTTAGAAACGAGTAGATATATGTAAAAAAAAAAAAAAATTCTCCAAGAAAAATGGCCTTCTGACATGAAACAGAATTAAAAGTATAGGAAGAAAAGTAAAGGAACAACAATAAAGATAAGTCCGTTTAACTATAATTGCTATCAAAAATATATATGAGGAACAGAATAGGAAGTTTTTGCATAGTTTTAATCACACAACAAATCAATTCAGCCAGTGTTAGAGTTATTAAGGGTTCCCAGAAAGGAAGGACAAGGCAAGCATCGAAGAAGATGGCCTAGGGTACCAAAAATTCTCCATATTAAAATGACTCAGGGGCTCTTGGGTGGCTCAGTCAGTTAAGCATCTGCCTTCAGCTCGGGTCATGATCCCAGGGTCCTGGGATTGAGCCCATGTCAGGCTCCCTGCTCAGTGGGAGCCTGCTTCACCCTTTCTCTGCTGCTCCCCCTGCTTGTGCTCTCTCTCTCGTTCTCTCTTGCTCTCTCTCAAATAAATAAAATCTTTAAGAAAAATAAAATCTCTCAACAGTACTGAGGGTTCTAGAGGGGAGGGGGCTGGGGGGTGGGTTAGCCTGGTGATGGGTATTAAAGAGGGCGCGTACTGAATGGAGCATTGGGTGTTATACGCAAACAATGAATCGTGGAACACTACATCCAAAACTAATGATGTAATGTATGGTGATTAACATAACATAATAATAAAAAAAAAAGGCCTAAATTATTATGGGCCTACCTTAATTTCAGTGTATTCCAAATGAGAACATGGATGAGGCAACAAGAGGGAAGGAAACAAAAGGAAGTGGTCTATTTTTAATATCATGTAAGGTTATTATGATCACGTTGTCAAACCATCTACCGAAGCTTGAAAACCTCTTGGGTACTTCACAACTGTTGTCCTCAATGAGAAAGTCAGTGTTGCTCATCAATAACGTGTTTACTGGGCACCTGGGTGGCTCAGTTGGTTAAGCGACTGCCTTCGGCTCAGGTCATGATCCTGGAGTCCCGGAATCGAGTCCCACATGGGGCTCCCTGCTCAGCAGGGAGTCTGCTTCTCCCTCTGACCCTCCTCCCTCTCATGCTCTCTGTCTCTCATTCTCTCTCTCACAAATAAATAAAATTAAAAAAAAATATATAACGTGTTTACTAATATACATTGTATATTAGCATCTGCTCGTGGTGGCTTCAGAATATTGAGTAAGGAAGTGGCTTGGAGGAGGCGGCCTTCCAGTTGGAAGGATTTGTCGAGAAGAACTTTGTCTTGAAACCATATTGGCATAGTAGTCATGTTTTTATTTAGAGGGGATGTTTATTTTGAGTGACTTTGGATACCTGATATAGACATAGAGGCCACAAACTCTGACCACCATCAAGACAGTCATTGCTGTTAATAATACAAAAAGTTGAGAAGAAATAGTAATGGAAAGTAGTAAGATAACTGTAGAAGACCATGTATGAGGGAGTGATGGATCATTGAATATAAGCATTCTGTGCTAAAAAAGAATTGAGAGCTAAGAGATCCCTAGGCGGATGAGGGCAATCTAGGGATTGCCCTAAGAAGGGCTTCAATTAGGGGTTAAAGCTTAGGTTGGATTGGAAGAAGTAGAAGAAGGAGGACTTCTTAGGCATCAGATTTTGGAGAAAAAGTATTTTGAGAGAAGTCCCCCAATCCCTTCAACTGCCACATAGTAGGAAGTGTACCACTTATCTAGATATGGGGCTCTGCTCAAGTCTTTGAATTCCAGAGATCTGCATCCATGGTGCTTGAATGTTGCTCTAGTTCTTTGCAGGATGGAGGACCTTGTGGACCCCTAAAGTTCAAAAACGTGTGTGTGTGTGATTGTATTATCTAGCATGTATAGTTTAGTACAGAAATGACAGCTTTTGTCTCATTTATCAGATCTGGTCCAATAGATTGTTAGTGACTTTCCTGGAGTATTCTCTGGGCCATGGCCTAATTCGGCAAGAGAAACATGCCTAGATGTTATGATTCATGCCCCAAGAACAGATGGAGACAGTGGACAATAATTATATATATTCCAGAACCCAGATATAATACAACATGGCACTTTAAAGTGAGGAATTTGATTGAAAATTCTAACTCCACCACTTTTACCTGAGTTACCCTTTGTATAATCATCAGCCATTTTTGACCAAAGATTCTGCATTAGTGAAATTAGTTTACTAATTACATTATAGAATTTCTGTAAAAATTAAATGAGATCATAAGTACTGAGCCTTGAGTAGCACCTGAAGTATAGTAGCATCAAGCATGTATTAGCTTTCTTTCTAATTTTTAGCAGGTACATTGCAGAGGCCGTTAAAGAGAACATGAAACTCTCTATGCCAAGATGTGACATATATAAACAGTGTAAATAGGGTAAATATAAGCATTATGGGAAATAGCTATCATTGTCTCCTATGAAATGGCCTTTTGCATTTATCAGAGATAAATCACTAGGCAAGCGTATCATTCATCTGACTGTGATTTTTTTATGATATATACAAGACCTACAGATCAATTTCAGGGCTGGTCAGTTTACCATAAGTCTGATGTGATATTGCCAAAATGTCACAGCATGTTTTTATTTGAACATACTAAATATTTCCTGCTTTTCCTTCACCTCATTGAACTTCCACAATTCATCAAATATCATCAGTTTTCTCAGTCTCCTGAAGAACTGTTTAGTTTTTAAGTTAAGGTTTCAGTCTGAAATTGTGCTCTGCCCTTCTCATGATTTAATGATTGGCCTTGGGAAATACACTTGGTACTCATGGACTTGATTTCCCTGTCTGTAATATAGTGTCCATATTTGCCCACCACAGCATTAGACTTATAAAAGATTAACAGCCTAAAATATCTTCAGAATATTGTGGACTGTTCTTTGTCATTGACATTATCTTCTTTAGGGGCCTTGCATTTTAATTTCATAGCTGGATTTTAGTGCCTATTACTAACAAGACCCAGTAAATTTAAAAATTAAAAAATAAATAAGCAAACATCTAAAATAAACCGCTGAAATGTCTGGAATACTGTTGTATTTATATAGTGATTAAAAGTGAGCAAACCAGTTTATTTTAGTTTCCAGGTTTGTCTTTTTCTTTTTTTTCCAAGTGAACTGTAAATCTATGATTGCTTTTGTTTCTTTGAAATTTGGGGTTGTAACAATAGTACTCTCAGCTTTCTAATCTTGGATAGGGATTATTTTGAATGTTCTTTAGTTTTTCCTACATTCTCTAGAGGAGCTCAGTGAATGTTCAGTAATTATGACTTTCAATAGCTAAGAGCCTAAGTCATTTGAGGAGCTAGGATATTGGGAAGAGAGCCAGAGGAAGGGAGAGAGCTATGGATTGATTTAACCATAAAAAAAAAAAAAATGCTAATTCCGGTGTATAAATGGGAGATAGATAACACTCCCATAGCTTCCAGTACTTCATATATAAAAATAGGGAGAAGATTTCTTTTGATGGCTGAAGTGACCATTTCTAAAAGAAGAACAATAGTAGGTTTTTGGTAGAGGAAAAGAGTTGCTCTGTGGTAGACATTGGAAAAGAGATTCCTCCTTGGTGAAATGAAAGTGCTCTCACTACCATCTGGGATTCAGAGTAAGATAGGAGGATTTTTTAGAAGTCCATCTTTTCTGAGAGACCTACAGTTATCTGAAGAGCTGATAGAGCACACAAACTTTCATGGGCTGAAACCTAAGGCTTCTAAAAGTCGTATGATTTGTAGATAAACTCAAATGGAAAGCTCCTGAACATCAGCTTTTGTGAAGAAAAGGTACAGGATACTCAATGAGGAAATTACCAATTTAATATACCAATCATTGAATTTATATCCTATTAATTATACTTCCTAATATCACTTGGCACCAAAAACTGCTGGTAAGATGTAGTTATAGGGGGTAGGGGAGAACTACCTTATTTAGTTTAATAACTATCTCTCAGGTGTAATTCAAACCAAACAAAGGGGTACAAAGGTAAAAATATACATACATATGACTTCAAGAGTCATCAGAGATGTTATATTCAAATAGGATTCTCTGGTGGTTTTAGAGGTAATTTTATTTTCTGAGTGCTAGAGTGTTGATTTCCAGAAGGTAGGAACCATTGTTCACATGCTTCTACGTTCCCTGTGATGCCTTACTGTTGGGTATGTCATGGTTGATGATCAGTGAATACTTAGTAATTGATAGATTAGTTCTTCATTCTCTTTAACCTAAGCCTCTGTTTTCCTCCTCATTTAGATTCAGATACTGAATTCCTGGCATCTCCTCAGGACGTTCCACTTGACTTTACCTGGAAATGGAGGAACGCTTGCAAAGAGGTAAAGCTCTACACTTGTGTTTTGCTGTGCTGACTTTAGGAGCTGGATGGGTTCACAAGAACATGGACACATACTGATTGAATATTTGAATAGAGGTATCCACCAGATCATAAGGTATTTCTTTCTGGTTTTAAAGATAAGGAAACTGCAGCTAGAGAGAGTAGAGGATTTGTGGTAGTTGGCAGATGTTCTATATGCCTCAGTGTTCTATAATTTTAGCATTGATTTTCTTTTTGGCAATTCTGTCTTCAATTCAGGAGCAATTTGAGGCTCTTAAGATTGCAATGAGTCATAATTTAAATTGCACTATATAACTACATATGTCATTTAAGGTACCTAAGCTTTGTCAGCACTCCTCTGTCCTATCTGTAAAATGGGAGAGATCATCTTAATCCTTTAACCAGTTTGAATCTCCAGTTGGAAGATGTGAAACATCCTTATTATTCCAAAAGGAAAGCACAGGGTGCTTTCTGCTAAGTGTTAAAAGCAGGCTTTGGAGGGGGTGGTCATCCTTCAAACCAATAGCATGTCTTTGTAAACGGACCTCCTACTGAATCAAAGATTGTGTGGGTGAGGTATGATGAGAGCCTCCTTCAATTTCCTCCTGTGCTGCCAACTATTTAGTCTGAGGCTGTTTGCACTTCCTTGGATATAAATGATTTTATCTCCATTGCTGACAATGTTGAATTCAATGTCCTTCTTTTTGATACAGTATTTGCTGAAGAAATTGTATTGATTTACAGAGTCTCTCTTCTGTAATTCCCCTAACATCTCAAGGCCTTTTAGGTTAACCAGTTTCTTTCAAACACCCTTCAAGACAAAAACATATTGGTTTTCAAAATCTCAGCAGGATCTGGCAATGCGGGAATCAGTGTTGGCCTTAGTAATTAATAATTTAAGTTTATATAGCTATCTTTACAAATACAGTTCTAGCAGCATTTAACTTTTTATACCTCTATTTTTTTTAACCACCAATAGTTCTACTTTTTTCATGATGTATTTTCTTCAGATGTATAGGTGAAAGCAATGATTTATTTGTCTGAAGTAAGGAAGAAGCAAGGGAAATTAACTCCCTCCACCCACTCCCCCTTTAGACAATCAATAATTCCTGTTCTCATCCAGGTTTTAATCATTGCCTGTCTGGATTATTGCAGACTTCTTCTTGGTCTTCCTATCTATGACCTCCCTTCTCACTAGAGACTTCAAAAACTTTGGCTAAATTCATCTTGCTCTCCCCAAAATCATATTACTAGTCTTCAAGTGTCTTTCTCACTTTTGGAGTTAAGTTTGAATTTCTTGATTGTGGTCAACCTAGTGGAAACCAATTTAATTTTCTTCTACCCTGAAGTCAGAGTGCTTTTTAGTTCATCCATTTTCTGTAAGTCGTCAAAAGTTCTTTAAGAGAGTTTTCCAGATGGTTTGTTGAATGTGAGAAGTGACTTTTCAATCATATTCTGTTGGTAAAATGTGACTCTTAAGTGTGAGTTTAGCCCAGAAACTATATAATAGCCTTTCACTGTGTACATACTATTGCCAAGAATGCCAGCAACTCTGAGTAAGCATCTTAGCAGTATTGTAGGATGCTTTTTCACATTTGTCATTCAAATTGGCATAACTCATGTGCTTATGATGACAGCTTGCTCTCTATAATATATTCACCAAAGCTGCATTGTTTTGAATTTAAGCATCTTTTCCCCTGCTTTATGCTCTTCTGGGAATACTTTTGCATAATATCACTTTGCTCAAAAACAAGGGGCAGGGTTATAGGTGACTCGAAATATGAATTAGGAAAGGTAGGAATGGAAGAAAGGACAGAAGTGATGAGTCATATACCAGATACTCAGGAGCTGCCCTTGCAGGTGATGGGCGACCATCTAGAATCTTACAGACTCTACCAGGCTTGTTCTGAGCTATTTGACCTACACCCACTGATATTTCCTCTAAGTTTTATTGATGAAACTACCTTTTTTGTGCTTTCAATTCAGTTCGTTTAATTAACAAATATGTAACAAGGTAGTAGTACCACGTTCCTCACATTATCCTGAGAACTGGACTTGGAGTGATGAACAAGGCAGGTAGACTTCTCTAATGGTGCTTGCTTTCTAGAGAAAGTTGGGAGTGGGATTGAAACAGAATATAAACATGTAAAATAACAAACATACATGTTGACTCAGATTGTGCTAAATGCAAGGGAGGGAATAAAAATAAAGGAGGGTGTGCATCACAGAGTGGCAGCAGAGATCTCCCTTAGGTCATGTAGACAGAGGAGGCCGCTATGAATGGGAGAACTTTCAGCCAAAATCTGAGTGATGAAGGGTCTTCTGTGTGAAGAGTTGGAGGCAAAGCATTTCAGGCAGAGGGAGAAGAGAGCCAAAGGGCCCAATCAAGCAGGGGCAGGTGGGGAAGTTCAGGTATTTGGGCCACTGAAAGGAGTCTGGTTTTAGGTGCAGTTGGAAGAATGTCAACAGAAGACCCTGGTAATCTGATTTCCATTTTAAAGAGATGACTCTGGAAGATGTATGGAGAATGAATTCTAGGAGAACAAGAGTAAAATCAGTGTGTGCTTTTCCTCATCCATTGCTAAAACTTGACACCATGCCTAAACTATTGAACTGACTCTCCCCATATTCATCAAGAGTTCAATTAATTCCTTTTAATTCCAAATATTGCAGGATATTGTACAGTTTCTCACGTGAGTGGAGGTTTTCAAACCCCTACCATGGGTGTTTGTTAATTAAGAGTCATGAGGTGGCTGGGGTGGCCTTGGAGGCTTCTTGCTTTTATCTGTTTTATTTACTTAGGCTTTCCTCTGCTTATGGTTTGGGTACACAGAAGTTTGTGATTAAAATTTGTTTGGAAACCACTGGTGTTAAGATATTGTGTATGGCCCCATACCTGGGTATCTTTTTTTCTTTTTTCTTTTTTTTAAAGATTTTATTTATTTATTTGACAGAGAGAGACACAGCGAGAGAGGGAACACAAGCAGGGGGAGTGGGAGAGGGAGAAGCAGGCCTCCCGCTGAGCAGGGAGCCCGATGCGGGGCTCGATCCCAGGACCCTGAGATCATGACCTGAGCCGAAGGCAGACGCTTAACGACTGAGCCACCCAGGCGCCCCCATACCTGGGTATCTTTTAAAGCTCATCTCTTGGCGCTCACTCCCTGGCACCTCATGCTCAGTCCCCTCCTCTACACACAATTATATAGAGTCCACAGAATGTAACTTCCAATTTGGTACTTCTCTGCTTTGTACTTTCTGTTCTAGCTGGTTGGAATGTCTTCTCATTGGCAAATGCCTTTTCAGCCATTAAAACTCAGTGAAAACCTTTCTTTTATTCTCGTTCTTAGTTTGTTCCCACGTAACACTTTGCAAGAATCATTGTACTAGAACTTATCTCTTTATATTCCAATATTTTATTATTTACATTTGTGTCCAAGTTTTATGCAGTTTCTTGATGATAGGAGCTATGTCTTGTTCACTTTTCCATTTCCATTGCCTTTAATAGTACCTAACACTTAGGAGCTGAAAAATATCATTGAATGAAATAATCATTTGTTTAGTATCTAAGTGTATAAAAGATCAATCACTTAAGCATGTTTAAGCCATTTAGTGACTTTATACCATCAAAGTGATAATACTTGTTAACATTGGAATATTTATTTTTAAAGCCTGGGACCATACATAGAAGAAATGCAATGATAGGGACTATAAACAGGCCAAAATTTTGAAGTAACAGTGAGGGTTACTGGTAGAAAATGCAAGCACTTAAAATTTAAAGGCTAAGGCTGTTATTGTCATTCCTGAGTAAAGGCCTCCATCCCAACTTATGGACCTATTTAGACAAACAAAAGGGAGTTAGGGTTTGGCTTTTAATTGTATCCTTATCACTGTACCTACTGCATCTGTTAAGCTTGACAAATATCAACTAAGAAATAAGTTTCAGCAAAGAAGTGTAAGACTTGTACATTGAAAGCTACAAAACATTGTTGAAAGAAATTGATGACCTAAATATATGGGAAGATATCCATTGATCATGGAGTAGAAAGATTTATACTGCTAACATGAAAATACTTCCCATATTGATATACAGATTTAATGTAATCCCTATCAAAATTCCAAAACCCTTTTTTTAGAGATGGAAAAGCTATCTCAAAATGCATATAGAACTGCAAAAGACCCAGAATAGTCAAAACAATTTTGCAAAACAAGAGTAAAGTTGGAGGACTTACACTTCTCAATTTTAAAACTTAATGCAAAGCTGTAGTGATCAAAACGGTACTGGTATAGGATAGACATGTAATCAATAGAATAGAATTGAATGTCCAAAAATAAGTCCATATATCTCTGATCAGTTGGTTTTCCTCAAGGATGTGAAAGCCCTTCAGTGGAGAAAGAATTATCTTTTCAACAAATGGTGCTTGGACAACCACATGCAAAGGAATTAAGTTGGACCCAAACCTTACATTGTATACAAAAATTAACTCAAACTGGATCAAAGACCTAAATCCTAGAGCTAAAACTATAACACTCTTAGAGGAAAACAGGGTTAAATCTTGGTGAGGTTGGATATGGAAATGCATTTTTAGATAGGACATCAAAATTACAAACAACAAAAGAAAAAAAATAGATTTTACTTCATCCAAATTAAGAACATTTGTACATCAAAGAAACTTTTCACTATCAAAGTGAAAAGACAACCTGCAGAATGGGAGAGAATATTTGCAAACTATATATCTGATAATGGTTTAATATCTACAATATAGAAAGATATCCTAAAACTCAACAAAAAGGCAGTCCAATTTTTGAAATGGGCAAAGGACTTAAATGTACATTTCCCCAAAGAACATATACAAATGGCCAATTAACAATGAAAGGTGCTCCATGTCATTACTCATTTGGGAAATGCAAACAAAACTACAGTGAGATGCCAATTCCTACCCTCTAACATGGTTATAATTAAAAAGAAAAAAAAAGGAAAGGGAAATAAATGTGAGTGATGATGTGGAGAAATTAGAATCTTCATACATTGTTAGTGGGTATATAAAATGGTAACGGTTGCTCTAGACAACAGTGTGTCTCCTCAAAAAGTTAAACATAATTATTGTAAGAATCAGCAGTCCGACTCAGAGGTATGCATCCAAGAGAATTGAAAACAAGTGTTCAAATAAAAAGCTTGTGCATGAATGTTCATAGTAGTAGTATTCACAGTAGCAAAAAGTAGAAACAACACAAATGTCCATCAACTGAATAATGGATAAACAAAATGTGGTATATCCATACAGTGTGATTCTATTCAGCCTTAAGAAAGAATGAAATGTTGATTCATGCTACAACATGTATGGAAATTGAAAACATGATGCTAAGTGAAAAAATCCAGACATAAAAGGCTACACGTTATATGATTCACCGCAGTTCCCCACTCACTATTTATATGAAATGTCTGGAATAAGCAAATTCTTAGAGACAAAAGGTGGAGTAATAGTGGTTTCCAGAGACTGGGGGGAAAAGGGAAAATGGGGAGTTAATGCTTAATGATTATAAGGTGTATTTTGGGAATGATGAAATGTTTCTGGAATTAGATAATGGTAGTGGTTGTACAATGTTGTGAATATACTAAAAGCCACGGTGTTGTATACTTTATGATGGTTAAAAGGCATTTTTATAAGGCGTTTTCTAAAGACACCATTCTACTCTGATCTTCATCTTCTTGATATTCCACAGTTCACCACTCACTTGATCACTTCTTTTCTTCCTCCCAATGGAATCAGTAGATTTTAATGGTGGGGACCTATTTCTTAAATTCTCTGTTATCCTATCATTACTGATGTTTTTTTAAATTTTCAAATGTGGGGAGGCATTTCAACACTTAAGAAAATGCTGTAGTTCAGTTATTAAGTTTATCAGTATCACTATATTTGGATTTTGGTGTGCTAGATGTTCTTAATTGGAGATAGGTCTAAAGTGAATTTGTGGATAGAGCAAAGGAAAAAATATTGGAAACTGCTTAAATATTGTTTTAAAACAATTGTGAAATTGTTTATATTGAATTTAGCTGAGCCAGTGTTTTCATTTAGAAGTGAAAAAAAAGGAACCAAAACTTTCAAATAAAACATAATGGGGCTGATCTTAACAATCAGATGGGAGTGAGTTGTTCACTTTTTAGAGGACCATTAACTCTTTCAAGTCACTAGAGTGTCATTTAGTGCATTGAAGCTGACAGGTAATAACACAATTTGAGCATAGGAGTGGTGGCTTCCCTAGTGATCAGCCGGCCTTGGCTGGTTTCCAGGACTGTGGAAGCTCAAAGAGGGGCAAGCAAACCTGATCACAGCCCTGTCAAAGAATTCTCTCCGTCTGACTGTGGCTAGGCAGATCTCCTCCACCCATGTAAAAGCCTGCTTTGCATATGTATAAGGTTTTCATAGGACGACTTGAGGTTGATCAGTATTACAATGGAAAAATAATAATACGAAAGTTCTCCATTATTATCAGTTAGTTTCTGTTTAAAAACAAAAGTTTTGGCACCGTTGTCATTCAATTTCCATTGTGTTTTGTTATATAGAATATCATTTAATTTTTTTTTCACTTGACAAACATATTTCAAGTACTTATTATGTGAAGGCCCTTTGCTAAAATGCTTTTGGGAATGTGAAGATGAATATTTCAAGATCCCTTCACTCAAGGAGTTGTAAATTTAGTTGGAGCAATAAGCCATTATACTAATAACTAAAATACACAGAAATATATATTGATAGCTGTTAACTGGCAAGAGTCCAGGGATGTTTTTCAAGTAGAGATGGGACTCAGAGAGCTGCTAGAAAGAGAAGCATTAATAAGAAGCAGAAGTAAGTGTTTCTCTAATCACGACAAAAAGATAGGACTTGCTGAGAAATACCAAGTTGGCATTATAGAGAAAAGAAAAAGACGTTTTTCCCTTTTCCCTTTAGAAAGCTATGACATCTTGAGGGCTGATAGCAAAATAACCCCAAAGACCAAACACTTTGGTAATGGTTGTGATACTATTTTTTGGAGAACAAGAGGTGATGGCTTCAGCTTAGACCCTAGAAAAAAGTGACAGAGGAAGGAATGCAGCCCACCCCCCCAGCCAAGTGACAGGAGCGGAAACAAGTCTACAGATGAAAAATTTAATAGCATAAGATATTTTCAAACCTTTGTGAAAATTCTGGATCATAATTTTTTACATGCTATTTTGAAACACTAATTCATTTTTTATTGCAAAAGCATCCCATATTTACAAAATCCCCAAGAGGGAGTGGAGGAGATAATGAAGTCAACATGGCAAAATTCCATTAAATAATTATTTGAGGGATTAATGGAATAGCATACTGAGATGGCTGCTACCTTTGTAGGAGACACAAAAACAATGCAGTAAGGACCAGAAGTCTTACATTGTAAGAGATTGGAACCAGGATGCAAACAATCTCACTCTGTTAGTAGCATGTCTGTTTCACTGTCTCCAGGAACATTATTTATTCTCTTCTCTATTTTTAGAAAATGTTTGGAGAAGTGGTTGCAATATCTACCCACATGGGAAAATAATATTTGTTGGAGTTGCAATAGAGAGTTAGGTTGAACACCAGTTATATATGAATGCTTTTTCCCCATTATGGGGCATTGAAGCATCTGAGATTCTTTTTTTCCCCTTTCTCTGGTAGTAGATGGAGTTCCTGTATAGCATTAGATAAATTGCAAACACTCAATTTTTTTTTCCAAATCTAGTTACATAGTACTGTCAGGACCTTTCAGTTTCAGGCAGAAAAACTTAATTAATGTATTAGGAGAACTTTGATGTTCTTAGATTAAACGCCTATATATAGAAAGAAAAAAAGGATTATCAGCAATTATTTATCTAACCTTAATTAGGTGATTGAAAAAATAAGCCACTGGAAAATTAAACTACCATTTGGAGAAGTTGCATTTGTGTTTGTTTCTAAAGTGTTGTTTATGCTATTTATTTTTCCCTCTTGGTAAATGTGTCATTGTAAAAATCATTCAGAGTTGTGAGCCATTCCTAGGGGAGAATTAATTCACTGTATCATCAGAGGGGTTTATTTTGTTGTTACAGCTAGGAATCTCAATAAAGACTTGACAGAGGAATTGATATTGAGCTGGGTCTAGAAGGATAAATGATAGTTAGACAGGGAAATCCAAGCATAGTCCGAGGCATGTTTGAAGGGCTAGTATTATCAGAACCCGGAAAGTTTGAAGAATGGCCGGAAGTTCAGCATGGCTGAAATATGTGGGTAAATAGCAAGCGATTAGAGCTTTAAAATGCAAATTAGATTGATAACCAATATTAAAAGACTTACATGTCCTGCTAATACATTGGGAGTTTATTTTATAGGCAAGTGGCATAATTGAAGAATTAACTAGGGATGTGATCAGGTTTTAATTTGAAAATCTTAAATATAGTGTCACTAGCATGGGTGAATCTGCCCACCCAAGAAAGAAGTCAGGAGGCTAGTGCTGTAGTCACGAAGGGTTTCATGATGATCCTTTGACCTAGAGGAGAGAGAGTCTAGAGATATTTACAAATGCCCAGAACTGACTAGATTGGGTGACCTTTTAAATTTGGAAGTGAAAAGATGCCAACTTTGAGAATAGAATGCAAAGATCACTCAGTTATAATTTTCTACCAAATTCTCGTCTAGATATGAAAATGTTAATAAAAGCAAGAGACACATACTGCTCTTGTCTGTTGCCAACAGAATATCAACAAACAACACAGTTGGACCAGATGTAAAATCAACTGGAAATAAATCTAGGAAGCCAGTTGTGACTGTTATATTTTCCTAGTTCTCTTTCTCCTTTTCACACATCTGTCGTTCTGCACTGTTGTTAAACAAAACAAAACAAAACAACAAAAAAAGAAAATAGGAGAAAGACGAACATTTTTAGTAGGGTAAAACCCAGTGCGATTTTTGTCTTTTCAAATAATTTCAGTAACTAAAAAGTCTTTCACCCTAAGGAAGTGAAACATTTCACAGTTATTTCCATAATTAAAAAAGAACAAGTGATTGACTCAATTTCTTCCATTAGTCTAAAGAAGAAATGGCATGGCAGGGGGGGTTGGTGAGAGTACAGAGCATATTCTACTCACCTGTCTTTTGGCCTCACTTTTGTTTGACTTTATATGTCTTGGAACAAATTTTTTTTCTTCTAGCCTAAATATTTGTTAATCATTGCTCTCTACTTTTCAGTTTGCTTTCATATGATTTCAAAATTTTGTTAAAACCCTGTAATATAGAGAGGGAAGTTAAAGGTGCCTTTCCCAAGGCTACAAGGACAACAGCAAAGACAAGTGACTTATGTCCTAGAACAACTTGGAAGGAGACTTTGACTCTGCAGACTTCAAGACACTGTGGCTTTTAAATATTAATACCTGATTTTTGAAAAATGGTGTGTACTTGGCAGTGGGTGTCCATTTAAATATGCTAACATTTGATATATTTTAATGACAAGAGAACCATTGGATGAGTCTCACTTTTCCCTTAGTTTGATTCAAGGTGTCACGAGTTTAGGACAATGCTTCCGAAGCTCTCTACCGAAAAGACTGATAGTATTGGAGAGTCATGCTGTTTTCTAGGTTTAATAAGGAGATAGATGAATTGATCATTTACAAATACTGAAAAATTTTCGTTTAATTTTCAAAATCTATGAGAATTTGAATTCTGTAATCTATATAATACTATACTATAAGTATGCAAATTTATTTAATATGCAAATAGTAACTCTCACTAACTTTGAATGAGATTGAAGCTCCAGGGTGATGGGTAGATTGTTGTTGTCACATATCCCAGAGAAACTCAAGGTTTCTGTTCTTGTGGCACATAAACTCCAGTTTGAAAATAATGATGAAGTCCTGCTACACTGCAATATTTGGTAAACTACTCAGAAGCAGAACAGTGGGTTGAATGGATTACTGTAGGGATCTGGTAAACACTGACCAGTCACTGTTACATTAACCTGCCCAGATTAACCTGCTTATATAATTATATATTTCTTGGATTAAGGTATGATTTTACTCACTTTAAGTCAACTTATAAAGAGATAACTTTATTACTATTTACTGACACATCATAAAACAAAACAAACAAAAGAACCAAAGAAAGAGGGTCCCTCCACAGAAAGCAGAAGATGTAAACAAAACAAGAAAACAACAACCCTTAGTGGTGGCCTTATATCTAAAGAAAATTGTATAGACTCACTAACTTGGTACTACAACTCATCCTCCTAATCATCATCCCCTTTAAGAACTTGAGTGGGTCAGGTCCTGTTTAGTGAGCACTGTTGAACAGTTTATACACTATCTTAGAACATAATGTTATATGGTACATGTTAATAAGTGGCTTCTAAATTAAAGCACTCAAGAACCAATTCCTTGACTGAGTAACAATGGCGGTCTTGAGAGTGAAATTCAACATGGTACCAGATTGCATCAGTCATAAGTGGCTGATAACACTAAAATCTCAAAAATGTACTAAATTTTTGGGGCACCTGGGTGGCTCAGTTGGTTAAGCGACTGCCTTCGGCTCAGGTCATGATCCTGGAGTCCCGGGATCGAGTCCCGCATCGGGCTCCCTGCTCGGCGGGGAGTCTGCTTCTCCCTCTGACCCTCCTCCCTCTCATGCTCTCTGTCTCTCGTTCTCTCTCTCTCAAATAAATAAATAAAATCTTTTAAAAAAAAAATGTACTAAATTTTACACTTTTAGTTTTAGGAGCAAAAAGTAGAGATTCCTAAAAGAGTAGAAATTATAAGTACCTTGATTGCTGGTGACTACCTTGTCTTTTAAACCTATGATGTCTAGTCAAGCAAGAACATGATTGGATTTTGCTTCAGGAGGGTTAGCAGATCACTTTTATCTTGGAATCTGATGATTCTTTTTCTGGCCTTTGAAAAATATATACAGTGGTGGCTCTCATTTGGCTGGTAAAGACAATGGGCAGGCCTTGCACTCAAATATCTCAGTATTTGGAGATGATAGTCTGCTTCACAAAGTATGTATATTTCTTATATTAACATGAGGTAAACAGAGAAGCCCTATTTGTGTAGACCATGGGCCAGCAAACTACACCCTATGTGCAAAACATGTCCACTGCCCTTTTTTATACATGGTCTGTGAGTTCAAGAGTCTTGTCTGCATTTTTAAACCATTGGAAAAAAGAATATTTTGTGACATGTGAAGCCTATATAAAATTAAAAATTTTATGTCATTAACAATGTTTTATTGGAACAGAGCCATGCCCATTCATTCACATATTATCTAATGAAATGTCTGCTTTCGCTACAATTGTGACAGAGTATGGCCCACAAAGCCCAAAATATTTACTCCTTAGCCCTTTACAGAAAAATTTGTTGGCCCCTGATGTGTATTGATCAGAGAGGAATGGAAAAGGGAGTGTGATGCCTTCAAAATGATGATGGCTTCGGAGTGAAATTCACAAAGTCCTTTTATTTGCAGAAACAACTTTTAAATGGAACGTAACAAGTGGTCTCCCAAAGAGACCCAGTCCTGTCCTGGGTTTCCCAAGGGCCTTGTCAGTAAGAGCAGAGTACTTTCTCCTATGATATAGCTGAGACTTCTATATTTGACAGGTGTTTTCTTTTTTCGTTTCTCCACACCATGGCATTAGTGCATTATTTCTCTTCTCAGCACACAAATACAGATGCGAAACACAGAAATATAAAGCCTATCGATAGGCAGCTTTCTTGAAAGAGGTGGGAGTACAGAGTAAATAGGAAACCTCAATTTAGCATCCACAGCTGTCTTTATCAAAAACGATGCCCCAGGCATCAAATTTGACAGTTGCCGTGTCTGACATAGCTATTTTTATCTGTGCACATGCAGCAAGAATATGCCACTGATACGGCACACAAGGAGTTGTGCCATTACAGATTGTGCTGGAAAACATGTTTGGTTTAATGAACCTTGGAAACATTGTCAGAATTGGATAAACCAAAGGCAGGTCATTATTGTGACCATAGGATATTCCATTTGCCAGTTGTTTTAGTTCATTTAGTAGAAATATCACCAAACTAAGTGAAGCAATCAGTCAAAATGCTATTTGGTTCCACATAGACCACAATGTTTAAATAGATTTTCTGCTTTTAACTAATCATCATGTTATCCATTCAACTTTTGCTTCTAAGTACTGTAGTGAACCTAGAAAGGGGAAAATGGTCTGGGGAAGGGGATACAGTTTCAGGAGTTAGTGGAATTCTTGCTGTACGTTGAAGAATGTCCATTGACTTCTTGATCTAGAAGAGAGGTTTCCAGCATCAGAGAAAAACATGAATACTGTCAGGGTTAGAAGGAGCCAATTGTAGTAAAAGGGTAAGGTGGCAGCTTAACTGGTACAAAGCTAGTTTGTCAAAAGAACTAGGGAAAAAAAAAAAACCTGTTGGATAAAAACTATGAAGTCAGGTAATAGAAGCCCTGAAAAGTCAGCAGAGGAAGTCAGACATGTCTAAAATTAAAATAGGAAATTGTTCCATACATCTGAACAAAAGTGGTATCGGATAAAAGCATTGTTTTAAGTCAGCAGGATGGGAAGGAACAGAGCACAGAACGTTAAAGATGGGGAGGGGGAACCTAACATTTGGGAAGACTAACATTTGGGAATCATGCATGATTGTGTTTTTTAGCTTACATTTGTTATCTAAGCATAGGAATCACCAGCAACAGATTCAAAAACGCAAGTGAGTGACTTAAGAAGCTCCTGTTTTCCCTGTCACATCCCTTCGACAAGTTTTGACTCCAAATGTCCGCCCTTCCTGATGCAAGTCTGTACGCTCACCAGGTCCTTACCTACTAACCCTCCTCTCTTTCCAATTTTTCCTGCCCTCATGTCAGAAAACACAGTTGTGACTAAGTACCTCTTTGCCTAGCCCCTTCTGTTTGCTCCCTTTTATAATCTGCAGTAGAGTTTTAAAGGATGTATTAGTCTGTCCACAGTTTTGAATGATGGTCTTGTTGGCTTTTGAAATTACTCAGGAGTCTTTGGAATTGGTTGTAATCATAGTCAAGTAGAGGCTCAGTTCTGCTGACCTTTCAGTGACACATCCAGAAACACTTGCAGAGAGATGGAACTTAAAACATGAAGGAGAAATAAAAGCAAGAGATGAAGTAAAACATGTCTGGACAGGCTTGCTGGAAATTTAAGGTTCCATTGGCAGAAGAACTAGGATATTTGGGAGAGATTATTTGTCAGGAAGAGAAAGAGTAGTTTATTTGAGGCACTCTTTTTTGAGGTGGCAGGAGGAGACTGTCTAAACATAGAGATCCCTGCTGTGATATAGCTAGGTCTGGAGTCAGAGGGCCGGATGGGAGATGCCATTTTGGGGTTTACCCACTTGGTGACAACAGTGTGGCCTTTAAGATGATGCTACTTTTCGATGTAGATAATACAGGGGAAAACACTGGAGAGAAGCAACATCTAGAGAAGGAATATGAAAAAAGAAAAACAGAGAAAGAATGATAAAAGGAGTAGTCAAAGATGTAGGGAGCATTTTCAAAGATAATACTAATTGATTTACTTGGTATAGATTAAAAGACAATTAGCTAGACATAGATAAAGATATTTTTTTTGTTTTCAAAATACACCACTAAAGATATTGTGGCTCGAGGACACCATTTGTGGCTTGCCTATTGACTTGTGTACTTTTTTCCAACACTTGGCAAATTACTCTGATAATGAGGGCATCCAGTCTTTTAAATGCTTGCCAAGGAGAAAGTAGTAACAACTCACAATAATATGCTCTTACCCTATGTAAATAATCTTTATTTTATAGCTTTTAGTGTGCATAATATCAGAGGGGTGTTACAGTCAACATTTTTAAATGAGGGAAATGAGATTAAGAAATGATACTTTCCAGTGCTTAGATTTAATCTTAAAAGAAGGAAAGAACACAATATATATAGATATGATTCAGGCCAGGGATATTTTCAAGACGTACTAACAAAACTCCTAGATGTTACTTACTTTAGTGGTGCTATTGAATAGTTCTGATATTTCTGTTTGCAGAGTAAGTCATATACAGCATCTGATGTTTTCCTCTGAAAAAGACTTAAGTCCAGCTTCCATTTAAAAAATAGCTCTATTAAAGATATGCCTGTGTCCTTGTGGGGTTATTGTGACTAAATCACTCTTTAACCAATTTCATGATTTTATTTCCCATACTTTTAATTTTGTGTGTGTGTTTCGTGTTTTAATGGCCCCAAGATATCTGTATGCAGTATACATCTGAAAGTTAAATTACCATCTTTCTTATCTTTTATTTTTTGTCCTTCTTTGAACAAAAGGCTTATTTTATGGTCAAATCAATTAGAAATCTTTGAGTATGAAACTTATCTCACTGACATGAACATAAAAGATATTATGGAAATATTCAGTGATTCTATTATAGCTGCTTAGAGAACAGAAATTAGATTTGAACTGTAATGAATATTTTTTGTAATATGTGCTAACAATAGTTTTCATTAGTTTAAGAATGTGGATCGAATTTGACCTATTTTAGGAGCGAGTTTTTTATCTTACGGAGTTATGTTGTTTCTGCCTTTGTTCGCTTTGCAAGAGGTATTTTTTGTAAATGAAAACCATTAATTTCTTCCTTTATTCATGTGTTTGAGTGTGTGTATGTTTGTAATTTTCACTCAAGGAGTTATCAAAAACTTGACAGTGTAACTTTGAAATATATCATTGTAAAATCCTAAAGTTGAAATGAGTTTTGTAGAGTATGTTGTCCAAAATGCTTATTTTACAAATGAGACTATTGAGACGTGGAGTAAGAGGCAGAATGTGTTCATAAAACCAGTAGCCAAACTGGGACACAATGATAGCTTCTCACTCCCAGCCAAGTACTATTTTTTGTACAATAATAATAATAATTATTATTATTTTTAAATCATTTTTATGGCCATTCACACCCTATAGAGATGCTGGAAAGGTATGTTCTTCCCAGCCTTTTTTTTTTTTTTTTTTCCTTTTTTCTTTTTCTGGTTACTCTGGTATACAAGGCATTATCTCTTTCTGGGTGGAGTTCATAATCAACTCTTTAGTTTGTTCACTTTGATTAATGTTAGTTTGGATATTTTCTATAGATTAAATAGGAACATTGAATTTGTTTTAAAAAGTGAGTTGTTGAATCCTTCCATTAGGGTCTGTTCCCTTCATTAGGGGCTGTCAAATTAATTAGAATATATACTTTTATTTGCCTTTCAAGGAGCCTACCAGTTTTTTTTATCTTCTACCATGTGATGGAAGGTTAAAAAAAACAAAACAAAAAACTCTTCTAATTTTATTCATTTATAGAACATGACCACTGAGAGACATATTTTGGTTGGAAGAAAGCATCCTTTTCCAACGCAATAAAATAGATTTCGTCATCTGTTGGTAAATTACATTTTAAAAATTAAATTTCAATAGTCAAGGACTTGGTACTGTCTCTGATAATAGCAAATTAAATAATTTGGGCAAAACTTCCAGCTGAAATAGATTTTAAAGAGCTAGAACATACTAGTTAAAAATATTAAGAAAATACAAGCAGTACTAAATAAATAATAATAGTAAATAAAAATATAGTGATAATTGCCAGATTAAGACCCAGAAGATGCTATCAGTTCAGACATTTAGCTTTTTTTAGGGATTTTTTTGTCAGCTGATTAGCAGACTTCTTGAGGTAAAGGTACCCCAGGACAGAGTGGAGGGCTTTAAGTGAGATGTCATCATGTAGTTTTGGTTGGACTTGAGTAAGAAGAATGAACCAGAAGTAAAATAGACCTTGAAAAAACATCAGACCAGCTTCAGAGCTTTTGAGTGGTAAGAAAAATTTCAGTGCTGAATTTGGATTAAGATGATCTGGGATTGTGACGTAGGTACTTTGCAAAACTATAAAACATCATTTCTGGAGAATTACAATATCATATTTGTGATATATACACATACATACACACACACATTTTATGTATATGCAGTATTTGAGACATACTAAAAATTATTTGTTTATCTAGAACTCAGTCTTAACTGGGAAACCTGTATTTTATCTGATAACCCTATTCTTCAGTCTTATGAAATCCAGGGAACTGATTTGTTAAAATCTACCCTTAATGCTCAGCAGCCTCTAGACAACTGCACCAAATTTGAAAGAAGGAAAATTACATTTGCCTGAAACTTTTTGTATTTCTGCAGAGGCATCAGAACATTTCAGAATGGATCTATTGACTCTGATTTCATTTGTCTAAGTAGATATATCCTCGGTATTGAACTTGTCTCCATCAGCATTACAGTACTTCTTCTTGATTTAATTTACTGACCCCCTCCATCTCCTAAGGAAAACGAATGTTTAAACAGAATAATATGAAGGTAATCCAGGTCATCTTATTTGAATAAGGCCTTCCAGGTCAATTTTTGACAAAAATATTACCCTAAACTGACCATTTCCTCTCTTTCTAATGCATTAATTTGACTTGACTTCTAGAAACATTGAAGAATTGGGGAAGGAATTGATCTTTCATATGAGAACACAGTGATAACATTATTTTACTTGATGCAACTGTCCCTTACTAACACTATAGTTTTTTGTTATTATTTTTCTTTCCCATAGAATACTTGATAGAGCCTTACAAAGAGACATCACTAAAAAGGATCAAGAAGTATAGTCCATATCTATATTGATTAGAAGGACACAAACCAATTAATTGGCCATTGCCATTTGCCTCAAATTAGTACTATTGAGAACCTCTGAAAAAAATCTACACTAATTGGAATTTTTTGGTTTAATTAAACTCAGCATTGAATTAGGAACCAAAGTTTGCTGCTTTAAGTACATAGCTGGGACTAGTGTCAAAATAGTTGTTTGCATTTAGGTAGATTTTCTTAGGGATCCATTATAAAGGCTGAAGAAAATGCAAAGGAGTAATGATCATGATGCTTATTTTGATGTTAGAGAGTAACACCACCATGTTGGATATGAAGACCACTACGGGCTTAGACAGTACTGTCTCAGCACTTTAAATACATTTTCCTCATCTTCATAAAAGCAGTACAGAGTTAGGGATTATTACCTTCCATTTTACAAATAAGGAAGTGAGACTGCAAGGCTAAGCATCTCAGCCAAATTCTTAACTGTGTCATTATCTGCCCTAAGTCACCTTCTGACTGAAAATACTAAGGAATTATTCATAATATAAGTGAACTAGATAAAGTCACTATTTGTACTGATGCTCCTGGCTTTTATTTATGTCTTTGTTGTACATTTTTCAATGTTAGATTTATAATCCTCTACATGGTTATGCAGCATTTAGGAAAATATACATTCAAGTAAATAAAGTAACACAACTAATGGCTAATAAATGTTCCCAAACGAAAGCCCTGAATAAAGATTATTCCTAATTTGCATGTGAATTGGTTGCATGCAAATGAGTGTTCCTAAGGCACTTGAGATTGTTTGTCCTTTAAAGTAGGTTAACCATTCCATCTTGTTTCTCTTACATTGCCCAGTGCACGTTGTCTTCTTTGATGCTACAAAGGTAGCATCTAGAGAACATTGGAGCAATAGCCCAGGGCTCTAGAGCTACTCTTCACTGTGGATCTTGGGTTTTCTAGTGAATCTCTTCCCCCTCTTAAGACTTCTCTTATCTCACCTGAGAAATGAAATAATTGTCCTAAAGTAAGTGTTTCTAAGTATTTTTAAAACTATAGTAATATTTGTTTAAATACAATTTTATGAAAAATTTCCACATATAAGACAGATTAAAGATAGTACTACTTTTAAGGAAGTGTGGCTAGGGAAGCCTTGATGTTAAGGTGCCCTGGGAGGCGCCTGCTCGCGTGTGCTCTCTCTCCCTCTCCCCCGCCACCCCCGTCTCTCCACACACACACACACACACACACACACACACACACACACACACACACAGAATTAAACAGGCAAGAAAGACTTTATTACTATTTCAACAGGGGTCAAGACTATTGCAATAGGGGAGAGAGACATCGATGTTAGACCCCTACCTTCCCACAGAGACTATGAGAGAGGGTCCCTGTCTTTGTGATTATATTTCAAAGGGATAACTAAGGGACAGAGACAATTTATAGTTGCAGATTTTCTGAAGAAAAAGCTCTACAAAGTGGGAATAAATGCAAAGGAGTAATGATGATGATGATGCTCATTCTGATGTTGGAGAGTAACACCACTATGTTGGATACTAAGACCACTATGGGTGGCTTTTTCAAGTTTACTGAAAGGGAACCGTAAAGCCCTAAAATGTACATGTACACACACACACACACACACACACACACACACACACACAACAGTATAGTCCACAAACCTCCAGCCTTGATGTTTTCTAAGACTTCTTCCCCTGCCAACAGCCTATGAGCCTGTGAGTCCTCATCTATATTATCATAAATTCTAAGTTAATGAGTCAAAATTAATGAGTTTATATGCCACCTGTACTTAGATTCCCTATAATTCCATGTTTAGTTGCACTGATTGATTTTTTATGCATTATATAAAACTTAGCACCCTTATTTTAATAAGTTTGTAATTATTTTTTTAATTAAATTGTTTAAATGTTATAAATAAAATTACCATGAACTGTTTGTTGCTTATATGACATCCTCATATTTCTATCATACCCACCCTGTGGTACCTGGATACCTTCATATTACTTCAGTGTTTCAGAAAAATTTAAATTCTAAGCAGCATGAAATCCTAAATCTATGGTTCCCACGTCAATTATAATTTAGTCTCTTGGCACATCTGGTTGTAGTATTTTCTATTACTGTATAGACTTATATTTATGCCTTAATATATATTTGCCTTACAGCCCAGTTATGATTCCTATGAGGGCCATAACTTTACATTCCATGATGCTTGTTTTAAAATTCTCAGCCATAAAGTTGCATTAATATATTTTCTGTTGATGTTTCCTCCCTTTGTTTTAAAGAATATGTAATGGTTATGTGTTCGTCTTTTCCTGCTTCATACCAAAATGTATTCCAGAATGTGATTCAGGGTTATATTTGAAATTCTCACCTTCATAAGTAAATACATGTGATTAATCCTGAGCGACATGAGGGCCAACCTGCAAGAATAATTTTACATAGGTCACACATAGGGCAATGCTTTCATTCACTCAGAAAATCTGTTGTCAAAGCAAATATTTAGAGAGTTAGCAAAAAAAAAAAAAAAAGTCCCTCCCCTTGAAGAGCTGCTGTGTAGGTGAGGTATTCTAAATAATCAAAACCAATGCAAGTAAATGGTAAGAAAAACATTGTTATTTGGGGAGGTATGATTTACGCTGTGCCTCTCAAACTTCAGTGTGTCTGCGTATCCTTTTGAGATCTTGTTAAAATTCAGCTTGTGATTTAATAACTGTGGGTAGGACCTGAGACTCTGCATTTGTAACCAGTCTGGGTGAACACTCTCAAATTTACCACAGCCCCTAATACTCCCTGGTGTATTACGGCTGGCTAGCTACACTCACTTATTTGTCTACCTGGCCCTGGTCATTGGAGTTTGTCCTGACTGCTAAGATTTCCAGATAATTAATCTACATTCTGCCTCCAAGTAGGTCTCCAGCCTAATCTACCTTCATTTTTTTTGTGACCAATTTTGCTCTCGCACGCTCTCTCCCTCACTCTCTCACATAGCTCTACCTTTTTTTCTCATTGTGAGCAGACACTCCTGCCTCCCAAGATAAATCTGACCCCCAACTTCCTACCCCATCTTCAGGGGACCACATCTGTCTTACAAAGTGTTTCAAGTACCTAGCCCTGTGATCACTGACCAAGATGACTTAATATTCCCCTCAGCTTCACTAAACTTTAGACAGGCTTCTTCTTGATCATAGCCCCGATCTTTCTTTTCTTAGAACTTTTTCTTTAGGCCTTATAATTGTAGAGACCTGAGTCAATATAGCAGTATGCAGAGGAGGTGCAACTAAGGGAGAAATCATGCTGACATGCTATTTCTCATCTCCTAGCCAAGTAAAATCAAAGAAACAAAGTTGAGTGAAGAAGGGTAGCAAACAGGAACTGCCATCAGTTCACAATTCAGGGATCCTGTGACCTGAGTCACAGTGCCACTGTAAATCTTGAAAATGGAGGTGAGATTAACCACCACCACTACCAACAACAACAACACGTGGAGAATATATGTGAGTATTCAAAGGACAGATTATAAGACTTCAGAAAAAAGCAACAGCAAATTTAAAGCAATGTATAGATGAAAGCTACATTAGAACAACAACACAACAAAAAACAGACGTAACTGGAAGCACAGTCAGGGATATGATAGGCAGATAGAGAAGATTATAAAAAATAAAATGAGAAAGACCATAGATACCCTCAAAATCTCTTTAGAGAAAAGGTATCAAATAAAGGCATAAAATAGATACATATAATAAGTGATGTTCCTAAAGAAGATAACAGACTAAATAAGAAGATTGATCAATTAAAAATCGATAGTATTGATATTTGCAATGATATAGTAAAGATTGACTTGTTGAAATAGTTGATGCCACAAATTAAATTGATTTCCTATGTCTAAGCAATACTCTGATGAATTACTGTTCTTAAAATATAAAACAGAATCTATAAAAAGTATACTTGAAGATTATGTATATTCATATGTGTTGTAAATAAAGATTTTTAAAAATGCAAAGGTAGGAAATAAAGTATCCAGGATCTCATTTCTAGGTAAGAACAGTAGGGGACAAGATGATGAAATCCAGCCAACTGAAGGGAAGATTGAGGAATTTAGGGATGGAAGAATCATACTGGTAAGACTAGATATAGGCATAGATTCATTTAAGTAGGGAACAAAGAAAAAAATAACTGAAAAATTACAGTTATAGAATAGGGTATAATTGTACTAAATCTTGACAATGTGTAAATACTATAGAGGACGGTAGAGTTTGGGAGGAATTTTCTCATCTTTCAGAACAGAGAATCAATATGGTCTGAAGTTGAACCTATGATGAAAATAATGATTCTTATGTCTTAGCATTTAACGTAGTCTTTCTTAATGTTAATTATATTTTAGATGTATTTCTGTTGTAGTAAAGCTGTATTTCTCTGATTCTCAGGTTTCTTTAATTTCATGTGAATTTATTTTTATGTTAAAATAAAGTAAGATACATTAATTTTATTATAAAATTCCATTTTATGAATACCTTTTCCTATATCTATTTATCCTATTAGTGTACCAAGGTGGAGTGGCACTGAGAGGGGTCCACTCTGATGGAAGGGGTATTTTATCATGGATAATGTTTAGAGTTGCTTGCACAGGGTGCTAATAAAAAGCAAACTAACTTTATTTGATTTTATTGAGGTTCCCAAATTCTATACAATCAGTGTACTCCGTTATTGCCTATATCCAGGGTAGGGCACTCTCATAGCCTTCCCCTTCCTGCCACATATGATCTATGGCATCATTGATCTTTCTGTTTCCATTAATGCTTAGAAACACGTTATCAGACCTTAATAATGTTTTCTTTTTTTTTTCTGGGTGGTACAATTTGGAGATTAATTTTTAATTTCTTTGTTTACTTCCATGTATGGCTTAGTCTTTTATAATGATCTACATCATATGTCAAATAAAATAAAATCATAATTCTTTGATAAAGGAAATTAAATACCATATTTTCAAGTGCCACAAATGGGAATTGATGGCATATGTTCTTGTATGGGTATTCAATTAAAATAAGCAGTTTTCTTTGGTCTATTACAGTGTGCTGCTATGTGACCTCAGTTTATTAGAACAAAAGACACATGTTGGAAACAGAGTAAATATATTCTTCCCCATATAATTTGATTGTACACACCTCCACTCAGTATTTTAAAAGTATATTCATAAAAGTTTCATTTGTTTCTATCTGACCTCCATTTTAGAATGTATGTATCATACAGCATGTAAAAGGCTACCCATTAAGAAAAGGGCAGAAAATATTAGCAAATATGTTTCTGTTTATACTCTGTCATTTCTGAATTTCTACTTTGGAGTATATTTTGAAATATGAACTCCATATTAATACAGATACATATGTATATGTGTGTGTGTGCGCACAAATATAATTATGTGCACATTTGTGTGGGGCATGTATATATGCATGCATCTGTGTACCTAAACACAAACTTCATAGTGCTAGTAAATTTTTAGGAGTGGAGTACATCATCAAAAACATTTTGAAAACTAGCACTTGTGTTATATGTTATATTTATATCATCATTATATTAGGGAAAAAACCTAATATTTGCCTTCCATAAAGCTCTATCTTTTAAACTGTGTTGTGATATTTTCTCTTTACCTTTAGGTCCTAAATTTGTGATATTTCAAAGCCATGTCTGCTCTTAGCTCATTAAATTGCTTATTCAGAAAAAAATTCATTCACATTCAAGTTGGAAACTAGTATGCCTGAAGTTGCTACTCTCAAGCTTGGATATCTTATCTTTCTGGTAATTCCTGACATACCAAATTACTTGAAAATTTTATCCCTATATCCAACACGTAAATGCGGATTATATTTCCAACATGTTTTCGTGCTTTCCAAAATATAAAGAAAACAGGATGTCTCAGATCCTGATCTAGAAGATCATATGAAGTTTAATTTGTTTTGCTTCAGATTTAATCTGTCTTCTCAGTTTGGGTATTTTCTGGGTTTCTTCTTGAATTTTATTACTGTCCTCTCTGGGGTCTTGATTTGGATACCCGTGAATTCTCTTGTCTCCATTCCAGTCACATCTTGCTACCTTTCCCCTTTTAAGTCATCCTAGATTAGGTCCTGCTAGATTGTTATGCCTTAGAATAGGAGATACATTGTCCTTTCTCTAATTTAAATCTCAAAGATCTGAAAGCATAGTATTACTAAGATGCAATCATAATTATTCTAATAATAATTATTAGAATAAATGTAGTAATACTTTGTAACCCTAAGTAATAGTCTTCTCATAACGACTCCAAAATATTCCTTTATAGCTATCTGGTATAATTGTTCTATGGAATATTTGCACTTGAACAGAAACTTACCAAATAGAACTACTTTTTAAAAAAGAAGTAAAAACTCAGTAAGAACCTCTTTCCTTTGAAGAAAGTTCAAAGTCCTGATAAAGGTGATATGTGATGATTCTAATTGCTGGATGTGAATTTATTGCTTCACATGCTGGTTACTAACGGCTTTGAAGTCTTCTCCAATCTAAAGAAACAAAAATATCTACAACATTTTCATTAATTGAGTTAGCAAACAGACATTTACATTTATTTTCATTTAAAAAAATTTGTCTCAGAGAAAGCAAGACGGCTTTACCTCCTACAGGGAATAATTCAACCTGTTTGCGAATGATTGTAGGCTTTTGTAAATTTCTCTTAACAGTGATCCTTTCCAAATTATTTTATATGAAAACACATCATCTCAAAATAGATAAATGAAGAACTCATTAGGATTATGTACAAATTAAGAAAATTCTAAATTTTCATAATCCATGAAAAGTCTATAAAATCTATAGAATCATTTATAGAATTTTATAAAAGGAAGAAAGTTATAAGAAATGTTTCTATCAAAGTCTTGTCAAATTAAATGCCACAAACTACCAGTCTGTTCATGGAGACACAAAAAGTCCAGTTCAATTGAAATGAATGAGTTTAGAGAGTTACAGCAACAAACCAGATGTTTGACAGGCTTCTGTTTTTTTGGCATATCTGATCAGTCAAATAAACCAGTTCTTAGGCTAATTATGATACAGATATAATAAATGATACAGCATGACAATATTTTGTGGCCAGTTGCCTGATGTTAAATATGAACTGGTACATATCCTTGACTCAGAAACACTATCAATTTGACAGTATAGTGGTTTAAAGCGTAGCCTCGAATTAGACAAACCTGAGTTTGAAATATAACTCTGGTACTTCCTTACTGTGTGACCTTACAGAAATTGCTCATTTTTTCCCCAAGAATCTTCCTTAAAGGGTTGTTAGGAAGATTATTTTATCTAGTAAACTTAATTACTTTTTTTGCAACTTTACGGTGCCCTCCCTATGGCATCGTCTTCTGACTTTATGTTGCTGCTCACTGACGGTGGGTTTGGTTTGGACAGTGCATGTGGGCAGCAGTGACAGTGTGTCCATTCTAGGCGAAGGCCTTACGGGACATCATGTTTTACCTCTTCCTCTCGTGCATTCCTGCTATTCATCTTGAGAACAAACATGATCCAGGTAGCTTTTGGTCCGGGTAGAATGAGAATCATGCAGAACAGAGACCTAAACTCAGTCCTCAGCCTTGTGCCTAGAACATAAAATATAGCTTATCCCTGCTGAGTAGCTACCAACTCACAAGTCAGAGTTAAATGCCTGTTGTAAGTCAGTGAGTTCTGGTGCTGTTTATTAGACAACATTATTGCAGTAATAGCTGACCAATACACTTTTTTTTGACCAATACACTGTTTTTTTAATTACGTAGATTTTATGTGCTTTTTTTTTTTAAAGATTTTATTTATTTATTTGACAGAGAGAGAGAGACAGCGAGAGCAGGAACACAAGCAGGGGGAGTGGGAGAGGGAGAAGCAGGCTTCCCGCCAAGCAGGGAGCCCGATGTGGGGCTTGATCCCAGGACCCTGGGATCATGACCCGAGCCAAAGGCAGATGCTTAACGACTGAGCCACCCAGGCGCCCCCACCAATACACTTTTTTAAAAAAGATTTTATTTATTTTTGCGAGAGAGAGAGAGAGAGAGAGCATGAACAGGGGGCAGGGGCAGAGGGAGAAGAAGACTCCCCACTGAGCAGGGAGCCCGACGTGGGGCTTGATCCCAGGACCCTGGGATCATGACCTGAGCCGAAGGCAGATGCTTAACCAACTGAGCCACCCAGGTGCCTGGCCAATATACTCTTAAAATGGATATATGTTATTTAACATAGTCCCTGGTACATTCTAAGAGCTCAGTAAATACCAACAATTTTAATTATCACTCTTTTGCCTGGTTTATAATAACAAATGAGACTTACTCTCAGGAAATGACCGGCTCTTTTATGAGCTTACTGATATGACTTCCAAAATATTTTCCCAACTTCATTTCCATTCCATGTAGTTGATAAATTAAAATGTAAATATAACTGTTGGTTTGACACAGACTTGAGCCCACTTTTTATCTGTGGGACTTTATATATTCGGTCATTCAGCTAATATGTATAGACAACTTATTATGTTTCTTTGGATTTGGGACTCTTAGCTTCCTTTTATATAAAAGGAGGATAAAGATAAACACATTCCAGAGTTGTAAGGAGATTGGTCATAATGTAAATAGACAACTTAGCCTGGGTTTTGCCATATAAAAGTCACTGAGCTTATGAAAGTTGCTTTATTTTTAGGCAACCTATTATCATTTGTTTGTGTTTGTGTGTGTGTGTGTGTGTGTGTGAGCCATTTGATATGGTTGCTAAAACATAGGTCATCTTTCATCTGCCATCAAGGTAAAATCATTCCTCATTTGTCTTGTGTCAGGTTTAAATTGCAACAGGTTGTCAAGGACATGCTTTGATAAGCTTTCATTTTCTCTGTATTTGCTTGAAAATGGAATGACAAAAATTTGAGACAATATTTGTTTGATGAGCATGAATTTTGGCTTCAGAAGACCAGGCTATAGTTTCTGATCTTTGTAGAGTTTTGGTTTGGGTCCATTACTCAATGGGTGCAGGCAGGGTTTCTCAATTAAATCGCCATTGACAAGTCTTGTACTCATCCCTTCATGGTCTGAAATTAGACTTTATTGGTTCATTCACAGAAAATGAATTTCCATGGACACAGTCACCCTAGTTCAATTTACATGAGGTAGGTTGTGGCAGAGGCTAGATACATGCTAACAAATCTTATCTCCTCTCTTTTGGCACACAGGAAGACTATATACCCAGACTCCCTTGTAATTGGTTTGGTCTCTTGTGGTTGGTTTCTGATCAGTATTATTTGGGGGTAAGTGATCTATGTTATTCTTAGGACTGGCTCATAAAGCTTTACATGCAACCTTCCATACTGTATTTTAACACTGGCTAGGCAAGTGGAGGGGATCCAGAGAATGACTCTAGAGAGGCCCTTGGGTCTGGAAGAGCCACAAGGTGACTGGTGAATGGAATCTTTCAGTGACTGCTTGGAGAGAAGTCACCCAGGAGAGCTGCCCAATTCTTACTAAGTCTGGAATGAGCAAGAAATAAACCTTTGTTGTTTGAGGTCACTGAGATGTTGCATGGTCATATAAAGCTGTTGGTGTTAGTGACCCTGACTAATTTTCTGATATATTGGTCAGGATGTATATTTCTCTCTAATGGGGGAATCTTTCTGTTTAGGGGGAGGATGCTCTTATTTCCCATTTAGAAAATACCAACCCCATGTATAAAATAGCCGGGAGATTAAAGCATGAGTGGGGAGTTTAGATGAGGAAGAACTCAGAACCGGAGAGAAATATTGGCAGTAGGCATATCTTACCTAAGTACTAGAGAAAGTTAATGACCTGCCTCTATTTTTTAGAAAGAGCTTCTTCATAGTTAAACCTATTTGTCTGGGCAATCAGATCTTTTGGACACACTCAATGCACGCTAAAGACATTTGCCTTTTTAGCCATAGGGTTGTGAGTTTGTTTTGCTTTTTTGCTGATGACCTTTCTTTAATATAAAATTAGTGAAGCATTCTTCATCAAGTCCAGAAAATCCAAATGCATCACACAAGAAATATGAAGTTATGTGGTTGCTTACATTCTTTAGAAACAGCAATGTCAGAGGCCACACCTTCACCATAATCTTGTCCCTTCCCTCATACTCACTACCTAATGGTCTCAACATGGCTACTATATCTACTACAGCTCAAATAGGTTGAACACAGCATTTAAAAAAAAAAAAAAGCTGGAAGTTTTTTTTTTTAGGGGGTGGGGGAGGGAGAGGAGGAGAGAGAATCTTAAGCAGGCTCCATGCCCAGCATGGAGCCCGACTTAGGGCTCATTCACCCTACCCTGAGATCATGACCTGAGCCAAAATCAAGAGTTGGATGCTTAACCGACTGAGTTACCCAGGCACCCCTGAAGATTTTTGCTTAAATCTCCTCGGCCAAAAATGAGTCATGGGCTGCCCTTAACTACAGAAAACCTAGATAAGTTTCTTTTTGTTGTTTATATGTCTTTGGATATTCTAGAATCAACATTATGGAGAGATGAGGGAGAAAGGATTTGGAATAGTTATGCGGTGACTCAGCCTATAATGTCTATCAAAGTATGCTAGAATTATTCTTTCCAAGGGCCTAAAGGACATTTGGCCTGTTCTATTATACATTGATTTAAGTAGATCAACTTTTACTTATAAAAGTGCCTTTACCCAATGAAAAACAACTTACTGTTATTTGGACTAAGAGATTTAAACTTGGACAATTGAAAAGAGGTTGCAATGTGCATAGTGAGAGATAGCCAGAACTATAGAATATATAAGGAGAGGAAAGGCTACTTGATGGAATTTCTGTGGCCAGGATGAAGAGCTAATTTGGGATTCAGATGGTTTTAAGAAGAATATCAAGCTGAAGGTCTGGATTAGATAGATAAAACCCAGAGAACTGGAAGGCCTATTCCATTGTTTACAGGCCAATTTCCAGTAGTACCATGCATATTATTTTCATTGAACTGGTATGATGTAAAATATCCATGTGTAAATATGATACCAGCTGGCACGTATTGATCACATCAGAAATGCTTGGTAAATATTTGTTTCTTTCCTCTCTCCCTTGCTCTTCCCAGAAGAGGAAAAGATCATTGCAATCTTTACTCCATGGCATGGGGAAAGCCAGGCGCTTTGGAGATAGACACAGGTTCAAATACTAGCTCCTCAACAATTAAGGTGAATGACCTGGAGCGTTACCTAATCTTTCCAAACTATAAAATGCAAACGAGAATGCTGTTTTATTTCACTGTTATGAACATTAGGTACAAAAAACGTTTTAAATCAGTGAACTGAATTGTGGTCCATGTGAGAGATTTTATAAATAGCTGTGATAGGAGTGTTGGTTGGGGCAGAATGTAAAAACTGTAAACCATTGCAATTAGAGCTTTCTTTTTAATTTCCCCTAAAGGATGTCTCTATTAGTCTAGGTCTAACTTGTTTATTTGTAGAGTATTCCTGGTCATAGGACAATCACTCATAATTCACTGTATCCTCAGTCTCTAGCATTTGCCTCACCTCCTGTCCCATGACAAAAATTCAGGAAAAAAACTGGGAGAGCCACTGGTCTCCAAGTTTTGAGCAGGTAGTCTACACAGAAATATGTCAAGGTCTATTTTTAAATGTTTACCTGTCTTTAAATAAATGTACTTCATATATTTTTTAAACTTATGTTCATCCTTTTAGTATCAATATTTTTCTGGTGTCCATAATAATATTTTATAAAATGGATTATTAAAAATCTCTGTGAAATTTGCCTGGAGGCAAGCTTGCAATTCAAGAATAATTAAAGTGACAGTTTAAAAGCAAATTATGCAAGCCAGAGATGTGCAGTGGGTTTATTGTCACTCTCATCTCTGTACTCTGAAAAAGGAAAGTGATTCAGCTTAATTTTTCATCAAGTAGCATCTTCCCAGGAGGCATTATGGAAGAGTGGAGTATGAAAGCATATATCAGTTTTCACAAAGTGATGGCATAAGTAGCATATGGTATTCATATTTGTGTGTATGTGCAAAAAGAATGGACAAATCTCATTTTTACTTCTTCTTTGACATGATTTGAAAAAAATCACATTGCTTGTGTTAACTGAAAAACAGTATGTTTGTTAAACTGAATTTCCTTCCCCTTTTATTAAAAGCTTTTTAAAATCTCTTGAAGATTATAGACTTTAATCCCATATACAATTTGATGAGGAGACTGTTAAAGCTTTCTTTGAAATCTAGCCCTATAGTTGCACCCCCAGATATTTCAGCTTTTCTGAAATGTTCTATTTGAGTTACTTATTTTGGAAAATGACCTGATTTCTAAAAATCTCACTTTGGAAATTTTTAAAAAAGAAATAATTTCTCTCTTCCTGAAAACCTTGTAAGAATATTTTATTTCAATAAAAGGGTCATATCCATCTTTGTTGTTAATCTACACACTCCAATATGATCGTCTTCATGATGGTCAGTCCTGATTATGGGCAGATCTGTTGTGTAATGATGATTGTTTTTAAATTTTATACTTTTCATATATCCAGAGACTGGGATGTGATTGTACTATCACCGAAAGGCCAGGAATGTCTTCAGGCTCAGGGGAGCCTGTTGTCACATTCTGCATGTATTATTAAATCTGCTGGGTGAGCTTGATAATTATAACAAATGTTAACCTCCATGAGTATCTACTTTATGGCGACATGGTACTAGGTATTTTATTCACAATTATTCACTGAATCCCAACTATGTAAAGTTGATAAAATTATTATTCCCATTGTACAGATGGGGAAACTGAGGCAAAGAGAGATTAAATTTTCCCATAGTTATACAGCTGATGACTCTGAAATTCAAACTCAGATTTTTTTTCTTGGTCATTAAAATACATACATAACATATATAAAATTTTCTGAGGAAGCCAGACCTAATTCTTTTCTCAGTCTCTACTGAAATAGCAAATTCAGATTTCTTTAAAGACTGCCTCGTAAGAAATATGGAGGGAAAATATTCTCTGCATTAATGTCATTGCTTTATTCCAGCATCCTTTCGAATCTGGGTCTGAATACACCAACAAGTTTGACAGTTTGAAGTGGCTTGACCTATGAGACATAAGCATAGTGTGAACATGTAGGTAATAGACACTGGGGACTTGAATAAATTCTCCACCTCCAACTGCCTGTCTGCATATTAGTCATCAAAACCTAGGTGAATACATTTGGAGGGAGAGAACAGACCTAGACAATTACTTAAGAACAAAAAAATTGCTATTAAAATAGGAATAAGCTAGGAGAATATGGGGAGGCTACATATAATTAGTCAGTTTTAATAGTAAATTCAGCTGTATGTGCTTTAAACCTACAATTTTCTTGTCCTCAAAATATCTTCATGATTGCTCTTTTTCGACAGCTCAAAGAATAGAATGAACAAAATTAAAAATATAGACTTTTGTGAATTTCTTGAAAATTGAGTGTGCTCTCTGTAGGAGAGATTGAAGTTGGTCCCTATTTTAGAAAATATTTTTTTTCTAATCATCATTGAGGGTGGGGTTAGATGTTAATGGGAGAGTATGCCACAGGATGGGTTAGATTTGGAAGTAATCTCTTTTAAAAATTAGGATGCAATAAAACCTTTTTCTCTGGATAAAGCCTATAAGGAAAATACTCAAGTCCAATTACTATTTTTCTCAGAAGAATCTAAGCAGAAAATGTTGACTATTTTACAGGTGGCCATGGCCCAGAAATGCTATATTCTAACCTATTTTTTTATTTTTACTTTTTAAACCTGAAACAATGTGAAAACTTGGGCTTTGGTGAATTTACTTCTTTCCTGTCTCTGAGGGAAAAGGGCGCATCTCTATAACACACAGAATATTAACTCTTTTTCTCCTCCCTAATGGGAGACTAAGGCTTGGCCAGTGTGCTGGTAGTGCTCTAGATTGATCCTTCTCTGTGATAGATCTTAGATCTTATTTTTCCTATATTAAGCATGAACTAGAATAGATAAAGACTAAGTAACTTGCCAAATTTCTTACAAATGTAAGTGGAGGATTTTCAGATTAGACTCCAAATTCCAAGCTTTTTTCCCCACTGAATCATACTGGCTTTCATCATCCTATTTAGGGAAATATTGGGCACAAAGCTACAGCTAAATAAAACAGTAGCAGATTTTCCACTTCCACATCTAATGTTTTATCAGGAAGTAACATAGGCAAGCCTGCAAAATGGATTCTGTGGCTCACTTACAGTTGAGACTTAGAACAAGAAATGGTAATTACTAAAAACAATGCAAACACCTGGAAACATCGTTGGTGTCACTATAATACAAATGCATGACAGCTCACCAATTTGATCATAACGAAAAACTTTTGTATTCAAGCTGAATAAGTATGTGTGATTTCCTTTAACTTTGTCACATATTCCAGCTCCCATGGGCGCACACACTGAGCCACTGTACCAAGACAACTTTGCTTATTCAGAGTCCATTAATATCAGTGTGCTGAGCCATGTGTCTCTTCTGTTGCCAATTTGTGTGCATGTGTATTTAAGGGTGGTTTCTGGATTTATATTATGATTTCTTAACTTATTTCAGTCTACTTTGAATTAACAGGTTACTGCTTCAATTATAATGTAAAAGCCATACAGTGGTGTACTTTCTTTCACCCATCCCATTATCTGTGCTGTTGTTGTCCTATATTCTGCTTCTACATGTGTATTAAACCCTACAAAAATTTTATTATTATTTTGGCTTTAAGTAGTCCTTTTTTTGTCACTTAGGCTTTTTTATTTTATATTTATTAAAACATATTTCAGACAGATTTTGAATACGTATCACCTCTTCTGAAAAGATGAGAGGAAAACATAAGCAAAGGAAATTGCGTGAAGTATTTCTAAGGTAATAACTACATCCGAGCTGCCGCCTGGTTGGCAGCAATCTTAAGACCACCCTGGCTTCAGAGATATTAAAATGTGAAATAATACAAATGTGAACTCCTGTAGGCCTATCACCTTGCTTAAAAAATAGACCAATTCTCAGTACTATTGAAACCCTGTATATACCTGTCTGATCACATCTCCTTGTTTTCATTTAAGAAATAGCAACTGAGTTTTATGTTGCTCATTCTCTTGTATTTTTCAGTCTTAATAAATATATAATCAAAATTTATTGGTCTTGGTCTTGAACTGTTCTATGAATGTAACAATATTATATGTATTTTGTGATTTGCTTTTTTAACTCCACATGATTAGTCCCATCCATGCTTATGCTGCTATCTGCTACTCATTTTTATTGTTGTATACTGTCCCACTGCATACATGTACCCACATTTATCCATGCTCCTCTTGATAGAATTTGGGGTTGTTTATAGTGATTTGGTATTATAGATAATTTTGCTGTAAACACTTTTTGTCTCCTAGAACATATGAGTTTCCCTTGATTATATGTCTAGGGATGGGTTTGTTAGGTCTAAATGATAGAGCTGAGTACTCTGATTGCCAAAAAAAAAAAAAAAAAAAAAAAACCCTGCTGAAGAGCCAACCCCCCATCCTCCCCTGAATATCTTCTTTGGGGACATAAGTGTTTTCGTAGCTTGGTCTTTGGGTAGGACTAAACATCTATGCTCAGGGATCTTTAGGAAGAGGAAGACGGAGATGAAAACAGAGATGATGCTTTTTCCTAGCCTGAAATCTGTGTCTTTTCAAAGTCATATATTTGGAGAACCAAAGCCAAAATGAAAATAAGGCACGGTAAATCCCTGATATTGTGTCTGTTGGGCATGGGTGAGGTGGGGATGCACTTAGGAATGGTGTCTCAAGCTGCAGTTAGTTGAAATCACAAAATATGCTGTGAAGCCACTACTCGTCTTTGGGACATAAAAATTCAAACAGAAGAGAACATTTCATTTTTCGGAAATTTAAACTGTGCAAGGAAACCTGGAATTGGCTCTTGGGATACATATCTGAAACTTAGTCTTCATTACAGCTTTCTGCATTGTTTTCTATTTAACAGGCTTCAAAGGTTACTGTTTCCTTGGTCTAAGATCTTATGTGACCAGGGACTTCAGCCTTTACCTCTCTTGTCTTCATGACGGCCTCCATGTTGTTCCCCTCACAGTCTTAGACACAATGTATACTTCTCCACCATGTGTTGTAATCAATGATTTTCGGGTAGGGTTGGCCTAAAGATTTCCTCAAGAAAGATCCTATCCCACTAGGTCACTTACTTGAATAACATGAACTGGTTGTAGACTGGCTTTTTCCCAGTTTGTGAGATGTCCTAAACTCCTTAGTGGTGGGTGTGTGGCTGGTTCTTTTGCAAGGAGAGGAGCTGTATCTGCTGGCCCCGGGCTGTACTGCCTTTTTCCTTTTAGTCTCCTCTAGGAGTTCCATGGCTACCTAAGGAGAAGCTGGAGGGTGATTTTCAGATTGACTTGTCCTCACCTGTCCTGCAGTGACTTTCACCCCTCCTGTGGTAAAGAGAATTCCTTGTGTTTGGAGTTCTGTCTTTCTTTTTTCTTTTTTCCTTCCTTCCTTATAGGCTTAAGCACTGGGCTGGCAGTCTTTATGGTTCCCACTCCATTAAGTCATTAAGTCTTTGCTCTGCAAGGTTGAGATAAGCGGTCCTGCTAGAGAACTTTTAACTGTTTCTGCAGTACGTTTTATAGTTTTGCACTCATACCTATGCACCCTTTGGAGAAAGAATGGAAGCTCCACCGACATGCTGGAAGTTCCTGCCAAGAATATGCTTGCAGTACCCACCATTAACGTGGGGAAATGTTGACAGCACGCACCAGGGCCATGGTGGGTCTGTTTCCTGCCGAACCCTCAGTAGCTGCTCATGCCATTGCTCCTGAATTTATCTGTCCTGGGTCTGCAGACTTGGCTGCTGTCATGCTCACGGTACCTGGTTCTGGGACTGTGGAGTTCCCTGCTGCTGCTCCCCATTCTTGCTATAACTGAACAAATGGGGAGCTTATAATTGGAAGAAACTTTGAGATTAGCAAGTGTAATCTCGCATTTGTTGCAGGAATTTCTCTAAAGTACACTTGCCAAATGATAATTTCTGGTTTGTGCGAACAGTTTCAATGCCAGAGAGAGTATTATTACAATAATTACTCACATACACTTATATTCTGCTTACTTGCACTAATATTTCTATTAAAAGATTCCTAGAAGTTAGACAAGGTTCAAGGGATATGCACACTTTACATTTTGATAGCTACTAACAAATTATACATGTGTGCCCACACATAGCCGTACCAATTTGCTATCATAATTCACCTCTAGTATTCCCAAGTCACTACAGAGGCCACGCACTTGGGTATGTCCTTTGGGTGCCGAACTGGCATGACACTGTATATACCTGTCACCCTCTATTTGACAAATAAGTGACTTTTTCCAAAATGGGCAGTTGGTCTTTCCTGTGCTTTTGAAGTGGAACAGAGCTATAAGTAAAATGCATGATGGGTGGCAGCCTTCAAGCTTGGCTGCAGATTCTCATGATCAAAGACAAAGGTCTTTACAAAATTCAAGCAAAGTTGCCTGGTCAGCTCTGAGGTCTCTGTATGCTTGTACTTTTTCTCTTGGTGACCCAGCCACATGTGGCATGCTTTTCACAGCCTGTTGCATGTTGCTCAGTAGCAGGACAGTAAGTGGTAGAAGGAAAGGCTCCTGGATGCACTGCCCACAGGAACCATGGGGACCTGGTTATTTACATCAGTCACTTCTCCTTTTTGCTGACCTGTGTAAAGATGGTTTCAAACGTTTGTGCATTCTGGAATACATCATTCCTTCCCTTGTATAGTTGTTAATGCAGGCCCACTATTAAGGTATTGAACATATGATTAAACTACTGCTTTGGGTGATGTGGTGCAGTAACGTAAATATCCATGGCTTTCTTTTTTCAAGACAGCTCTGCCTCCTGTAAGCCACAGACCCGGTAGTGGGGAGCGGATCATTTGCTTACTGCCCTCCCCCATGATTCTGTTTTTATGTTATACTGCTTTCTTTTATCTGTAGTCATCATACTCTTTATTTCAACAGCCATCCCCTTGGGGTAGAGCCACATCTACCTCCACAGGGCACGGGTGGATCCAGATGGAGACATGGCTAGGAGTGAGATGTACATGTATCTCCTTAGTTATTTTATAAAGGCGTTAAGAAATGAGAAAGCAGTGTTTAAAATTGCTCATATGGTGATCCTTTTTCTGTTCTTCATTCTTTTGTGTAGTTCTAAGTTTTCATCTGGTATCATTTGCCTTCAGCCTGAAGCATATTCTTGGGCATTTGTAATGATGCAGGATTGCTGGTGATGAATTTGCTCAGCTGTTTATCTGCAAATAAACATCTCCTATTTATCTAAAAATGTTTTTGTTTTGCTTTCATCTTTGAAGGATATTTTTTTCAGATTGAGATTTTTTTTCAGTACTTTAATCTTTTGTTTTATTATCTTTTAATTTACATTGTTTCTGATCAGAAGTCAGTGATAATACTTGTTTGTTCCCCTGTATGTAAAGTGTGTCTTTTATTGAGTACTTTTAAGATTTTCTCCTTAGCTTTAACTTTGATCTTCAGTGATTTGACTAGAATAATCTAGTCTGTGTTTATCTTGCTTCACATTTGTGAACTTTCTTGAGTCTGTAGCTTGATATCTTTTCATTAAATTTGAAAAATTTTTAGCAGTTATTTCTTCAAAAATTTTTTTCCTGGCCCAGTCTTTTTCTTTCACTTCCTGGGGTTTCACTCATGTGTAGGTTAGATCACTTGACATTGTCACAAAGATCACAGACACTCGGTTCTGTTTTTGTTGTTGATTGTTTAATCTTTTTTTTTGCTCTATGTGCTTTAGTTTAATGTTCACTAACCTGTCTTAAGGTTCATTATTTTTCTTTAGTCTGCTGTTAAACCCATTCAGTGAATATTAGATATTGCATTTTTCACATTGAGAATTCCATTCACTTCTTCATAAATTTTTCTTTGTTAGGATCCCCTGTTCACTGATAATATTCATCAATTCTTTTAGTGTTTTGAGTATATCTATAATAGCACTTCTCTGTTCCTTTTAAGTCCAACATCTTTGTTGTCTCTTGATCTGTTTCTATTGACTGTTTTTTTTTTTCCCCTACTGGTTATGTGTTACATTTTCCTGCTTTTTAGCAATATTTTTTTTTTTTTTTTTTTTATTGTATACTGGTCATTATGGATGCTACATTGTTATAAGACTAGGTTTGCTTATCTTCCTTTAAAGGAATTGAGCCTTGTTCTGGGGATCAGTTAATTTTTTGGTGGTTAGACTCATGCTTTGTGGGGATTTTAGAATTTGTTGAAGCAGGTTTAATGAAGTGTTTACTTGAGGACTACTCTAGACCTATTATTATACTGTGGCCTTTCTGGGATCTTAACTAAATACCTTGGTTTTTTCCCAGTATTTCTGCCTGGTTTCTCATTCTTCTATCTTGTAGCACTATGTACCCTCCAAATCTTACATCAGCTCACACTCTCAAGGAGCTGTTCTCTGCCAAGCCTTGTGGAGTCTTGTTTTCAGCATATGTAGCTTAGTATTTGGCCAAAGACTTAAGGTAACTCTTGGACAAAATTCTGTGGTTCCTTTACTTCTTAGCTCTTTCCTCTCTGGTACCCTTACATAACTTTAAGCCACCGCAGCATCTCTATATTGTGATTTTTGTTCCCTTTTCCTGGTGAGATTGTGGTTCTGTTTGTTTTCTATTTCCCTGTGATGCTATTTAGAAAGTGCCCCAAATTCAGCGTGAATGTAGAGCTCACTGTATGGTTCTCATCTCTTGAGAGTAATATCTCTGACCCACTTGTGGTTCAGTGACTGAAGACAGTTGTTGTACATATTTTATATATTTTATAGTTGGTCACAATTAGACAGTAACCTCAGTAACTCTTACTCTAGCATGCTATATCTTCAAACCTGATTTTGAGTCCAAACTGTACAAAAGTTCTAGTGTTGTGATCTTAGACAAGTTTCTCAAATTCCCTGTGTCTTGGTTTTCCCATCTCTTAGAATAAGGCAGTGGTTCCCAATTAACTAGAAAACATGTAACATAGGCCTGCCACCATAGTTCATTAGTAAATGTCATGTGCATACCATCTTTCTCCATTTCTTTATTAGTTTCATCTTGACATAAAAGTACTGTGCTTAATTGACATAACTAACCCTTTCAGTTTGTTCTAACTCTTTAGGGACAGAGATCTGAAGAAAAGAAAGAGGTTTCTTGGGGAAAAGTCCTCCTGAGTCTGAAGTGCTTAAAATCCCATGTTTTACATGGCCCTATAAGCACTAATACCGAGGTAGTCTTGCCAGTCATAATCTTTTTCTTTGTATATGGAGGATTATTATCTTCCTGGGGCTTTTAGAGTAACCAATAGCATGCCCTAGGCTGAAAGGGAGATTTTGCCTAACTATGTTTCTGTGTGGAAGTTTTTAAAGGAGTTCAGGGACAGTTTAGTGCGGCAAGATAGGAAGGGTTTAAAACACTTTAAAAATTCTTATCTAGACTCCACAAGCTTTGACAACAGTCTTATTGGAAGGTTTTTGTTTTTTTTTTTAATTTTAAAAACTGTTCTGAAGAATGAACATATTTAGAAACAGGCTATATATAGAATACATTAATGCAATGGAGAAATACTTCACAAAGGATTTATGATGTATTTTTAAGTGGTGCTCAGTTATAACACCACAACAGCCGTTGCAAATACATTTGCTTTAAGTTGCCCCATTGATTATAAATAGCTCACTGAAAATGCTAAGCAATTATATTGAAATGTGACATCCTTTTTGAACAACAAGAGGATATAGTTCTTGTTGATGTTAAAATTGTTTTATTCTGTAAATACATTGTTCTTGGTTTTCATAAATTGCTGCATGCTATACACAGTGGGAAAACATAAAGGGAAAATGATCCATTTTTTAGAATAGTAGTAGGACTTGAGGAAAAAAATCAAAAGTTTGTTCTTAACAATAACAAGTGGAGTTTGTTTCTCTGGCAACTCTAAAGAGCCAAAAAAAGAGTCTGTATTTTTACCTGTCTACCCTCCTTTCAACTGTTCATCCCATTATTGGTATTAAGTAAGCAAGAAATGTTTATTAAAAAGTTACTCTGTTCCAGGCCCTGTGCTAAGCTTAGAAGATGAAATATTAGCCACATAGATAAAGTTTCTGCTCATTTGGAGTTTACAGTTCAGCCAGTAAAACAGAAGACTAGAGAATATGCTGTGCAAAGATTCTGCTAACAGGATCGCAAAAATGGTATATGCATAGCAATGAAACATTCTGGTCTGTGGGGATTAAGGGAAAATATATTACTTAAACTGAATTATCCAAGGGAAGAGAAATGCTAAGGGTCCTTCAGACTGAGGGAATAGCAGGTATGCAAGCCTGGAGGCAGGAAAATATGGCCAGATTAAGAAAGACATTTGGAAGTTCACCAATGTAGAATGTGATGTAAAAAGTGGTCATGTTAAGGCTAGAGATGTAGGTATGAACGAGGCTTTGATGTCTTTTTAGGAGCGTGGACTTAATTCTGAAGGCAGTATGCAGAAACTGAAGCATTTTAAGCACCAAAGGAATTGCCATCTTATTTTAAGTGGATCATCTTGACATTATCAGCACCTGCAGACTTCTATACTGAAACAGAGTTAAGTTTGGAGATTTATGCCACCCACTTGCTGAACGCAGATTAACCTAGCAAGATCCATTCCCACTGAGAGAGAAGGCTGTAGTATTTTGTGGGTTTAGGTTTGCTATCCATCCTACCCATCAAGGCCTTGAACCAGTTATTGCTATTGTTCTAGCTTAATGAGCCACCTGGTCAACATGGCAGGGTTCTACTTTAATTTCCGATTAATCTTCCAGTTTCCCTGCCCTAAACCATCCAACCCAGCCTCATTGAATAGAATCTTTGCTGTCTGCCTATTCCTCATGTCCTTCTTTTTCAATAGGGTAGGAGATGGTATTTCTTTATTTCCTATCACTACCTAGGGCTTTGAGCAAAACTGGATGGTCTCTTAAAAAGTGCATTATATACTAACAATGTTTGGACCAAATCCTCTCAGAATACATTTTTGTTTTCTTCTGTGGACCCATATGGGTCAGAGTAATTGTACTGTTTTGTATTTTTCTGGAGTTTGGGTATTTTTTTTTAAAAGATTTTATTTATTTATTTGACAGAGAGAGACACAGTGAGAGAGGGAACACAAGCTGAGGGAGTGGGAGAGGGGGAAGCAGGCTTCCCGCGGAGCAGGGAGCCCGACGTGGGGCTCGATCCCAGGACCCTGGGATCATGACCTGAGCCGAAGGCAGACGCTTTATGACTGAGCCACCCAGGTGCCCTGGTTTTTTTTGTTTTGTTTTGTTTTGTTTTGTTTTGTTTTGTTTTTAAGAATAGCTATACTGGGGCGCCTGGGTGGCTCAGTTGGTTGAGTGACTGCCTTCAGCTCAGGTCATGATCCTGGAGTCCCGGGATGGAGTCCTGCATCGGGCTCCCTGCTCAGCGAGGAGCCTGCTTCTCCCTCTGACCCTCCCCCTTCTCATGTGCTCTCTCTCTCTCTCTCTCTCATTCTCGCTCTCTCAAATAAATAAATCTTAAAAAAAAAAAAAAAAGAATAGCTATACTGGATATCCTTTTCCAAACTATACTCTCCCTTTCCCCATCCTTGCTAGTTGATATTTTCCAAACAATTGACTCCCTTTTTCTCTTTAAATGTATATCCTAGAGACTCATGGTATATGTAATAACATTAAATCTGACCCTATTAAATATTGATATCAGCCAGATAAGCCCACATTTATTCCAATTTCTTGAATTCTATAATTTGGACTGCCTGGCAATACACCAAAACTCCAAAAGACTTAGCCCTTGAGCAATGTAGTCCTAAAAGTTCCCCTAGAGCAACAGTGATGTTTAACAGTCCAAATGGTTTATTTCGTGGGAGACTAAAATCATCCTAAAGCACTCATGAGGTTCTTACCATTTTGAGTCAAAACAAAACAGCAGATTAGAAACAATGGAACATACTAGTATGAGAGGGAAAAAAAATGACAGCTATCTACAGAAGAAGAACTCTAATTTACTTAATGGAAGCCCAGAAAATATAAAGCATTGTAGAAGATATGCAAAGCAAAACACTTACGCTATTTAGTAATGCACGTTAACAGGAATGAGACCAAATCACCGAGAAAGGGTTATATTTTGAATTATGTATTCTATTGAAGAAGTCGTGGAAATGTTGGTGCATTTTCAAGTGATTTTTATTATAAGTGGCTAAAATATAAACAGGTGGTACTTAAGGTATTAGAAATAATTGAATGGAAGATGCTTTGGATTTTGGACTCATTGTTTTGAATGGCAGCAGTATGTTATGTGCAACTCTGTTTCTCATATAAGATTTGAATGTTGTAAATAAGCCACAATTGAGTGGAAAGATGATAGGCATAGGTTTATAGTCTGTAGACTTGGGTATTCTGATTCTATTTCTTATCAGTTGAACGATCTCTGGCAAGATCTTTAACCTGAGCCTCAATTGCCTTATTGGTAAAATGAGAGTAATTAATAAGCACTTTGCTATAATGCTCTAAGGATTAAACACTGTAAATAAAGTGTCACTACCTTACCTGTGACTGCTAAATAAGTGCCACCATGAAAGATGGCAAAAATTGTAAAAGGCTAATAATTATTCTTAAGATAGTTTTACCCATCAGGGGACTTTTAATATCAGGGATATTAAAACAAGTTTCATATAAACACCCCAAGGTATATTCTGAATATTAATTGCTCTACCTATGGAAATGAGGCTGAACTTCACATTCCTCTAGTACAATAGGAGTTTAGACATTCTGCAGACAAGGGGACCAAGGTCCAAGAAGGATGAGAACCTTGCCTGAGAGCATACAGACAATAGCAAGTTTGTATCTCCAGCCTAGAATCTTTTTTTTAAAGACTTTATTTATTTATTTGACAGACAGAGCGAGAGCGAGAGAGGGAACACAAGCAGGTGGAGTGGGAGAGGGAGAAGCAGAGTCCCTGCTGAGCAGAGAGCTCGATTCAGGGCTGGATCCCAGGACCCTGGGATCATGACCTGAGGCTAAGGCAGCCGCTTAACGACTGAGCACCCAGGCGTCCTTCCGGCCTAGAATCTTTACTAAGCCTTCAGCCGTTCGAGGTTCATTTTGGCATCTTAAACACCTTGCTGAGCATTTCTACTTTGTGTTCTATCATTTGAACTTAGTCCAGAGGTGGCCTGTAACTTCTATGTGTGTGGCTTAGAGGGAAGCACTTGATAGGGGGTATAGAAAAAAAGTATCTTGACACTACATTTAAACACCAAACATATGATACACTGATATTAGACTTCAAGTTGTTTTTTTTTTTTTTTTTCTTCTGGGAATGGAATGTGAATCAGTACTAAAAAATCTCTTCCAGCCACCCTTAGCAATGCTATTGAATTAGCCATTCTTTTTGTCAAAATAAATCAGATCTAATTATCCACACTTCTTTCCGAGAGCTTGCTATGCTTTCACCTGGGCTTGACATTTCCGAATCATCCTTTTCTTTACCTATTTCTTCATTTGCTACATCCATTTAGCCGCTAAATTTGTTGATGCCCCTTTGAAAACCTCTCTTGTGTCCATTTCTCTTTAAGTTATTACCAGTATGGCTCTGGTCCAGGTGCTACATCTTTGCCAGTTAAATTGGTGTCAAAATCTTTTTTTTTTTTTAAGATTTTATTTATTTTTTGACAGAGAGACACAGCGAGAGAGGGAACACAAGCAGGGGGAGTGGGAGAGGGGGAAGCAGGCTTCCCGCGGAGCAGGGAGCCCGATGTGGGGCTCGATCCCAGGACCCTGGGATCATGACCTGAGCCAAAGGCAGACGCTTAACGACTGAGCCACCTACATGCCCTGGTGCCAAAATCTTTTAATTGGTGCCCTGTCCCACAACTCTCTCTTTCTCTGTTATTTGGTGCAGTGTTTTCAGACTAATCGTATGAAAACACCTCTTTCCTTTTGTCACCGCCTTCCTTAGAACCCTTTGCCGGGTCCTCCTGGCCTGTGAAATGAACCACAGACTCCCCGGACCAGCATGCGCCCCTTCTCGCTTCTGATTTCTTTTATTTCACATTATTGTTCTTTCTAATTTGTTATGACAAATACTTAGTTCTTTTATTCTTTTAATTCTTTTTTCTTACATGAATAGAAAAGTGTTTCTAAGCCTGCTACTTGTGATTATAAATCTGGAAAGGATTTTAATGAACGAATGTGTTCAATACACTATGCTACATTGATATGTTCTTTAAATTCACATGTGTGAAAACTGTTTCTAGCACTGCTACTTATCCTCTGCATTGGGATAGAATTGTTTTCATTGTAAAAAATCACATAACATGAAATCTACTCTCTAAACAAATGTTAAAGTGTATATTACACTATTGTTAACTGTAAGCACAATGTTGTACATCATATCCATAGGACTTTCTCATCTTGCATGACTGGAACTCTATATCCTTTGAATAGCTACTCTCCATTTCTCCTTCCCCCCATACCTGGCAATCATCATTCTTCTTTTTTGTTTGTTTTTTTGAGTTTGACTATTTTAGATACCTTATAAAAGCGGAATCATGCAGTATGTGTCCTGTGATTGCCTTATTTCTCTTGGCATAATGTCCTCAAGGCTCATCTGTACTAATAGGATTTCTTTTTTATGGCTGATTAATATTCCACTGTCTGCATATACCACGTTTTCTTTATCCATTCATCCATTAGTGGACATTTAAATTGTATCCACCTCTAGGGGCGCCTGGGTGGCTCAGTTGGTTAAGCGACTGCCTTATCCTGGAGTCCCTGGATCGAGTCCCGCATCGGGCTCCCTGCTCAGCAGGGGGTCTGCTTCTCCCTCTGACCCTAACCCCTCTCATGCTCTCTGTCTCTCATTCTCTCTCTCTCAAATAAATAAATAAAATCTTAAAAAAAAAAAAAATAAATAAAATAAATAAATAAATAAATTGTATCCACCTCTTGACTATTGTAAGCAATGCTGCAATGAACATGGGAGTGCAAGTATCTCTTCAAGATCCTGATTTCAGTTCTTAGGAACTAAACATACTCTTATTCATATGATCCAACAATCACACATCTTACTATTTACCCAGGGAAGTTGAAAACTTATGTCTACACAAAACCTGTACATGGATGTTAATAGCAGCTTTGTTCACAATTGCCAAAACTGGGAAGCAACCAAGATATCCTTCAGTAAGTAGATGGATGAATAACCTAGGGTACCTCCATACAATGGAATATTATTCAGCACCAAAAGGAGCTATCAAGCCATGAAAAGACATGGGGGAAACTTAAATGCATATCAGTAAGTAAAAGAAACTAATCTGAAAAAGATACACACTGTATGATTCCAACTATATGACTTTATGGAACAACCAAAACTATGAAGACAGTAAAAAGATCAGTGATTTTCAGGGGCTTGGGAAAGGGAGAGATGAATAGGCAGGCACAGGATTTCTAGGGCACTGAAACTCCTCTGTACGGCACTATACTGCTGGATACATGTCATTGAATTTATCGACCTCCATAGAATGTACAGCACCAAGAGTAAACCTTAATGTGAACTATAGACTCTGGGTGATAATGATGTCAGTGTAAGTTCATCAGTTGTAATAAACATACCCCTCTGGTAGGGGATGTTGTTAATGGGTGGGGGGGGACACTATTCATGTATGGTGGCAGAGAGTATAGGGGCAGTCTGTACCTTTTGCTCAATTTCGCTGTGAGCCTAAAGCTGCCATTAAAAAAAAGTCAATTGAAGATATGATTTATTCACCACCATTAGAGTATTACAGTATTGTCTATTTGACCATTTATTTACCCTTCCCAGGGAACTTTACTGTGCTGTTTAGCACCCTTCCATTTCATCTTGTTGGACTCCCGTTAGCATTTGTTGTAAGGCAAATCTACCAGTAATGAACTCCCTCGGTTTTTGTTTATCTGGGAAAGCCTTTATTTTCCCTTCACTTTGACGGAGAAAATTTTGCTGTATTTGGTATTCTTCATTGACATCTATTTGCCTTTTTTAAAAAATATTTTCTATACCTTTGTTGATATTCTCATTTTATTCATGCATCATCTTGATTTAGTAGAGCACCTTTATGATGTTATTTTTAATTCTTCGTCAGGTAAGTCATATACTTCCATTTCTTTAAGGTCAGTTTCTGGAGATTTATTTTGTTCATTAGATTGAGCCATGTGTCCCTGTTTTTTCATTTGTCCCATGACTTGGTGCTGGGATTCGTGAATTTGAAAAAAGAGCCACCTCTCCTAACGTTTACAGACTGCTTTCATACCAAGGAAGATGCTCAGTAATCGGTCTGGCTAGAGATTCTGGGGGCCTCTGAGGCATTTTGGGGGGTGTGATATGACTTCTCTGGACTTGTGTATACTGGTCCTCAGTGAGATGGCTTGCTAGTTTCTTTTTCAGGAGCTCATAATCTCTTGTACCCTCTGGTGTCTGTCTGTAGTGATGCAAGTCATTTGCTTCCCAGCAGCCAGCTGCCCCCGCCCCCCTTCCCCGGCAGCGGATACCAGGCATTTAAAGTACACTGGCTCCCTGTCAGTGCCCCAAGTCAAGGGAGACAGATACTAGGTCCTTGGCCAACTCTCCCCAAAGCTGGAACACTGGATGCACATCTCCCTGAGGGAGAAGCCTTGAGCTGTGCACCTTCTGCAGATCGTGCTGACAGCCAGCCACCCCCTCCCACCTTCCAACCCCACTCTCCTTTGTTCTCATGGACCCACATGCATCCAAATTATGCCAGTTCTGTGAGAGCTTCAGAGCTTCAAGTGAGTTGAGACAGAAACAGTCCCTCTGGCAACCCTCTCAAAAGCTGGAACTTTGGACACAGGCTCCATGCTTGTCTTTGCCGCCATGGGAGAAGTCACAGCTAGAGCGTTACCTCCAGGTGCTGAGCTGCGACAGCTTGGGTCAAGGCCTTGGTGCCCATAAAGTAAAATTGCTCTTTCCTCTTCCATTGGGGTTCTTCTCAGCTTTGTGTTCATCTAGGGAGCTGCAACTTCTTCACTGGAATATGGAAATCTCATAAAGTTATTTTGGTCCATATGTCGCTGTGAAGTCAGTGTTTCCATGGGGGAACGAGGGTTGGGACTTCTACCATCTTGCTGATGCCACTCCTTTTATTTAACTTTCTTCTTTAATGGGTGAGGTATTTAAAGCTTCACATATTCTTCTAATTAGTGCTTTCACTGTGACCTATAGGGTTGTGGTAGAAGTTAGTCCCAGTTTCCTTAATTTCTAAATACAAATTTTCCTTTTAAATGTATTTTTTATTAAGAGTCATCTAAGGTCTATATCTTAATTTTTAAGTATTCACTTAAATGTGGTCACTTGTTACTTTTAATTTCTATTTCAGTAGGGCTATGATCAGAGAATGTAACCTATAAAATCTCAATTTTTAAAATATATCAAGGTTCTTTGTGACCAAGCATTGATTAATTTTTGTAAACATCCAATGAACCTAATGAAAATCTATAGTCTCTGGTCAATGAACATAGAGATATTTTTATGAATCCATGGTATCAAATGTACTGACATCATTAAATTCCTATGTCATTTTTTTTTTTTTTAAAGATTTTTTATTTATTTATTTGAGAGAGAGAATGAGAGAGAGCAAGCACATGAGAGGGGGGAGGGGCAGAGGGAGAAGCAGACTCCCCGCCGAGCAGGGAGCCCGATGCGGGACTCGATCCAGGGACTCCAGGATCATGACCTGAGCCGAAGGTAGTCGCCCAACCAACTGAGCCACCCAGGCGCCCTCCTATGTCATTTTTTTGTAACTAATCTATCCAGTTATTAGAGAGGAATATTAAAAATATCACACTTTAACTTAAATTCTTACCACATTCTCCTTGTGCACCCAGTAATTTTTATTTATGTATTTAGATACATTGCTTGTGCATAAGAATTTTTGTCTTCACATACCTTTCTTATCACTTACACTTTTTCTTGCTTATAATTATTTTTAACCAAAAATTCTAACGTTATTAATAAAAATATTGTCACGTCTGATTTCTCTCTCTCTCTTTTGGTTTGCATTTGCCTGTCTCCTTACTTTCAACCTTTCTATTTCACATTTCTTTTAAATGTGTATTTTTTAATAAGATATGACTGAGTTTTATTTTAAATTTCACCTACTCACATGATAGTCTGTCTTTTTATGGGACAAGCCAGTTCTTTCATATGTGTTGTATAGACTGATATAATTTATTTTGTGTCCATAATTGATGTCTATTACTTTTTAAAACTATTATTTGCTTTTCCCCCCTTTTTGCAGTTTTTTTTTGATCAAGTTACTTCTCATTTTCCCTTTGTAGCTGTAAAACTTTCATTAAAGTTACTAATCTTCAAATGAAGAAAATATCCTATTAAAATGAGTATTAATAGCAACCTCAACAGAGAAAAGGAGATCTGAAAAGCAGTGTGAGGAGGTTGTATACAAAGAGGAAATGGTAGCCCAAGCTACTGGGTTTAAGTAATTAAGGATGTGTTCTGTACTACACATAAAAACTTCAGGTTCTGTCTAAATCTGACAATCTTTTCCCTTCTCCATTATGAGCTGCCTCCCAGAATCTCTCCTGAGTCATTCAACATATGCAGTGCACAAAGTGCAGTGTATGGCTTCAGGGGCCATTCACTGGGTGAGAGCCTGGTGAATTTTATAGCTATTGAACTAAATAACCCCTACGTTCCTTCCAGCTCAAGAAAGTTTGATTCTCTACAGATCCTTATCTCCCCTGAAACAATTAGGAATTATATATCTGGTACACTTTTCTAAATCTTAATGAGAAAAATCAGGAGAGAAGATATAGCAATGTGCATTTACTCAATGATTACTCAAGATCTTTCACCTTTATTACTTTTCTTCCAACCTATTCCTTTTCCTCTTATTTTCTGGCAACTCTCCCAGCTCCATGGAGCATACCCCACTAGAATCAGAACATAGATTTTTACTATGAGCCTTGGGCAGCAGAATGAAGTGAAGAGCTGGAAATTTCCAAGTGGATTCACTCTGCATTGGTAGGAAAACAAAACAAGTATGAAAAAGTCTTTTTAAAATACAACAGATAGTATAGCACATTATGATTCCTTTAATATTTTTTATTTGGATATTTAAGCAGTACATTTATAACTGTAAGATAGTTAAGGGCTTCTCCTGTGATTCTCAAAACCAACTCTACATCACAGTCTCCTGGGCAGGTTATTTTTAAATGAGAATTTTTAGACTGTACTCCTGAGAGTGTGACTTAGTAGATTTCACATGGGACCCATGAATCTGTATTTTGAAATTTCCTCTTGAATTACTCTGATCCATTCAAAGTTTGAGGAACTACTGAGAAAAATGCAAAACTCAATTTGCTGTTTCTTACTCTTAAGATTGTTCTGCACAACAATCTTAAGCTCAGAAATTTTGGCTATTTTGAATCAACTATCCAGCCAGTATGGATAGTTTAATTCCAGTCAAAATAAATAAGTATGCAGCCCATGTATCAAATTTGAAGTAGTTGTGAAACTTTACTGGAAGCTCCCACAATCAGCTCTGCATCTTAGAGACAGCCTAAACCCAAAACAGAGTTTCTGTCTTTATTTAATTTTAGCAGATTTCGTGTGATCAATTTTTTGTCCTATCATATATTTAGAGTAAATAAGAATGTAATAAACACCAAAGACATAAAAAGTTCAGAGCCACATTAAAGTTGAACACCAACTCACCTGTTACTGTGCAGCATCACAGTCTAGCAGGAACAGGAGCACAAAACTACAACACTGGTTCAGACATGTTCTTGCCCATGGAGCAATACACTTATTCTAGTCTTTCACATGCCAAAGTGCAGTGACCTATTTTAAAGGAATTGATGATAAGAGATATTGCATACATGCATGGCCAGCAAGAACATGAAAACACAGGCTAAGGTGGATGATTGATTACTCATGGGCAAGCCATCCATTCATTCCATTTTGGTCTCATATTTGGAGATTTAAGAATATATATATATTTTGAAAATCCAGTAGAGCATCAGAAAATTGATGCAACTGGATTTGAGACTGCAATTTTACTCTTAACATATGTCATATATATGCAGATTCAGTTGCAGTGAGCAGTCTCCCAGCACATAAATGGAATAATCCAAATTGAAATTACTTGCTATAAAAGCCATCTTTTCATCCAAACTGTATCTTTGTTTTGGTTTAAGATATGAAGTTGCTACCCTCTCCCACGCCTGACCTTGTGTAAAGAGCACTTAAAATGTTCAGAAAGATGAAGAGCAATCATTAAACCACAAGAATAATTATTATCAAGGAAGAAAAACTAATCAAGTTGTTTAAAGGAATTAGACTTTAAAGATTTTCATTGTTGTTTAGTATATGCCCACTTTTCTTAACAATTGAAGTGTTGCAAACACACACTTGAGCTGTCCTAAGGGTCTTGAATGATAATTTTAGTGTTTAATACACAGGGCACAAGTTCGTAGCTTATCTTCCTGATCATTCATATCTATAAAGTGGGTTACTTATAATTTTCTCTTGGTACTTTACAGGCAAATGATTTTAACACAGTACAATGGATATACTCTGTGTTGCTCTGTATCTTTTATTTATTTATTTATTTATTTATTTTATTTATTTATTTTTTAAAGATTTTATTTATTTAACAGAGAGAGACATAGCAAGAGAGGGAACACAAGCAGAGGGAGTGGGAGAGGGAGAAGCAGGCTTCCCGCTGAGCAGAGAGCCCGATGTGGGGCTCAATCCCAGGACCCTGGGATCATGACCTGAGCTGAAGGCAGACGCTTAACAATGAGCCACCCAGGCGCCCCACTCTGTATCTTTTTAATAGCGAAGTTGCTCCTTTGTAGAAAGTGAAGTACCTTGGATGATACATTGATATTTTCATCCACATGGGTTCTATGGAATGTTTTACACACTAATAAGAGGGCACTGTAGCTGTCTGAAAGTACCAGTGGCCCACTTCAGCCTCAAGTACCCTCATGTTGCCCATTCACTGTGGCTCACTTGAGTAACAGGTATCTGAGAAGTATTTGAGCAACTTGGTGTTGCTGTGAGAGTTATAATGATTCTTATCCTAGAGACATTACAGGCAACAACAAAACACACTAAGTAAATGATTCATCATGTCCCAGGGACCCTACATTGGCTGAGTCTCTTAGATTGTATATCTTTAATCTATATTTTGACCCTCCATTTCTTCAACAAAACAGAGAATTATCATAATATAAATAAGGAAATTCATTTTGAAAGGTGTTTCCTAGGAAAAATAGGAAATCACCATTTCTATAAAGGGAGATGGGATATTTATGAAATGATGAAGAGCAAGTGAGGGTTGTATAGATTAAACACCAAAATAACAATACAGAAAATTTGTGGAAAGAAAGGTTGGTGAGCACGGGAATGTTTGAGAAAGGATGTGGGCCCTTTGTTGGTCCTTTAACAGTGAAAGGGACTTAGAGAAATGTGGAAGAGAGACAAGGAAGGAAAGCCTATGGAATGTTAATAGCATAAACACAAGCACAGAAATATTATAGCCCTTGGCCTATTTAGAGGGAACTTAGAAATCTCTTTAACTATAGGGTTTTTTTGTTTGTTTTTTTGTTTTTTGTTTTTGACAGGAAAAGTAAGAAATAAGGCTGGAAAGAGAGGTTAGGGCCAGCAAATGAGCAAAAGATATGAATAGACAATTCAAAGACCAAATTGAAAATGCCAGTTAGCACATGGAAAAACGTTCCTAGTCATATTGGTTGAGGGAATGTACATTATCAAAGTTACCATTTGGACCCCTTAGATAGGCAAAAGTTTAAAAGATGTGAAGTACCTAATATAGAGAGGATATGGAGTAAAAGGTGCTATAATAGAGACACCTAGTGTCTTCTCTCTTTTTAAAAAAAAAAATTTGAGAACAGTTGACACACAGTATTACATTAGTTTCATATGTGCAACATAGTGACTTAACTTCTCTGTACCTTATGCTATGCTCACCACAAGTGTAGTTACCATCTGTCACCATACAGCGCTATTACAGTATCATTGACTATATTCCCTATGATGTGCCTTTTATTCCCATGACTTATTCATTCCATAACTGGAAACCTTTATCTCCCACTTCCCTTCAGGAATTTTGCCCGTCTCGCCACCCCTCACCCTTGTGGTCTGCTCCTTGCTGGACACATATAGGATTGCGCTCCTTTGCCCTTTTGCAGTTATATGTGGCTAATCAATGGACGATATGAATAAGTGTGAATTCTGTATCAAAGCACTCAATTATCATTGCAGTTAGCTTTTCTCCTCTTTCACGTACTATCATGATTGTAGATGAGACTTTACATGATTGAGGCTTCCAGATGATTGTTGAGAATATAGTCCAGTATTCAAACAAGCTCGAGTTACTTCATAAAGAATAATTCGCTTGGAGAATTGCCTGGATTCACATCTGATTTTAGATGAATGAAAAATAAATGGTTTTTGTGTTAGCCCCTAACATTTTGGGATAGTTAGTTGCCACAGCATAACTGAATCTACTTGGACTCACCCACGTATTTTCCTACATTGATGAAAGAAATGTGAAGAGTTAAGGCTCTTTGGGAGGTAATCTATCAGCACCTACTAAAATAAAAGATACATAAACCTTTTGACCGATCAAATTCACTGTTGGGAATTTATCCCATAGAAATAAAAGTACCAATTAGTAAAGCCATTACAAGGATACTTATTGTAGCATTGTTTTTTAATGGCCAATAAAAGAAACTCCCCCCAGATCAGGAAATGTTTCCATAATTATGCTTCCTGAACCCAGCTACACATCACGGTGTCTTGGGCAGATTATTTTAAAATGTTCATTCCACAGAATATTACACAGCCCTTAGAAAGAATGAATTTGAGTTCTAGGAGATGATGAAGAATTTTATATAAGGCGTAACTGTGTACACACTCTGATCCAATTTGTGAAAATAAATAATGATAAAAACTATGTTTAAAAATTTATACATATATCTCTATAGGATTATATAAGTATGGAGGAAAAACAGAAAGAGGCATATTACGTTGTAGATATTGCTTACCTGGGTAGGTAGTGATGGGAGATAGATTATTGACACAGGGAAGGAAGAGTACAAGTTCATCCTATTCTGATTTATCTCCCTTTCTCCCCCTGCTGCATATATTACATTTTACATATATGTAATATTCACATATATGAAAAATATTTTAAAGTTTTTTGAAAAAGCAACTCCTCTGTTGGAAGGAGTGAGTAACTATAAGGAAAACAGCTGATTACAAGGGGTGCACTGATTAACAACAGGGCATTTTTTTCAGAGGGTTAACCATGAGTCCCAATTCATCCTGGCACAGCCCTTCAAATAACACTCAAGGCCATGAATTATTTACATTGGAGGAAATCTGAAGGAAAAGATATTTTAGACTTCAGGGGTTCCCCCCCCAGATACTGTCCTCCAGAGTTCCTACTAGCAATATCCCATTTTAATATCAGTATATAATTAACATAATTTTAATTATTTAATATCAATTGTTAATTTTACTCCATAAAACAGGATATTCCTTGCTTCTTCTCTACTTGATAGAATCTTAAAAAAAAAAAAAATGTTCTTTGTCAAATCTTACACTATTCCATTGTAACTCTCTGGTCATTTTTTTTATTCTTTGTATTCTTTCCTTTTGCATTTCAGAAATATAAAGTTTACCTGAAGTCTTTTTTTTTTTTAATTAAGGGGTAAAAATTGATCCCTTTACCTCCATCTTAGAGGAATCCTTTGTGGTCCTTTACCATAGGACCTTTTACCAAGGTAAAGGTAAAAGGATTTTCCAAGCCAGAATTCTACCTGTGGTCTCTCACAATATTCTTACAACACATATGACAACATATATATAACACATTACGACATGTACATATATATGTACAACATATACAACGTTAACATTCCCAGGGCACACTCACATGGATTACTTTCCACATGTCTTTGCTTTTTAAATATTCACTTATTTATTTTGATATGTCCCTTTCTTAAATTCACAAAAAAAAGGAAGACGGTAAGTTTAATTTTCAAAGATTTACATAGCTTTATTGTTTTGGGCCAACGCCAGCCATTTGGGTTTGCTAAGACTTGCATTGGTTGATACACTATTTTAGGCTTTCCAGAATAAATAATTATAATAAGAAACAACTATACTGACAAAATGGTTCATTATGATTAGTACATCATGGTTTAAGAGGCACCTGGTCTGAAAACATTTGACAAACATAAGCTAATTTCAATTATCTTTCTTAAAAGAAACTGACCTTGCAGTGCCAAGAATTTTGGTCAGTTTAGTAAATTCATAAAAAGAGCTATCAAAACAGGTTACTTAGTAGCATGCATCCTGCTGATTCCTTTGTTACTTGACTGGGATTTTGTTTTATAACCCTGATACTCAGAGTATTTGAATAAATATTAACATGTTGCTAAATATAGACAATGTAAGCTTCATAAGAACAGTTTTGTGTTTTTTTCCTTTTACTGACAGGTTCACTACTGCATACAGAAGCTAAAGCAATGCCTAGCATGTAGTAGACACTCAACAAGTTTTCTTCAAGGAGATAAAATACAAATTTAGAAAAAACATGTGGGAAACAAATATGGTGATGAGTCTGGAGTGGGGTTTAAACAAGACAGACTCTGTTGAAGTCACTGTATTCTGGTTTTTGTGGCTTGGTTGGGTAGAACCTTTAGAAAATAACCTTCAGATGGTTTGAGGAAGTATCCCATCTTCCAAATTAAAGATCTGGTAAAACAGTTTCTTTAAACATTTTGGTAGAGTACACGTAACATAAAAGTTATAATTTTAACCATTCTTAAGTGCACAGTATAATAGGAAGAAGCACATTCACATTGTGCAACCATCACCACTATCCATCTCCAGAACTCATTTTCCCAAACTGAAACTCTGTACCATGCAGGCAATTCCCCATTCTCCCTCCCACCCCCACCCTCAGTCCCTGGTAACCAATATTCTGCTTTCTGCTACTTAGAATACTCTAGAATCGAGTATTCTAAGTAGCTCATGTAAGTGGAGTCCTATAATATTTGTCCTTTTGCGTCAGGCTTATTTCACTTGGTAAAACAGTTGTTCTTAAACCCAAAGTATATATACTAGGTAATTTGTACCAGTGGAAGAACAGATCATCATTTTTATAAACAAAACCATTTGTCCCTTCTTAGAGTTTTCCACCAGGCCTGAGTTAAGTGCAGACAATAATTGGAACTCCTTTATTGGAATTTATGATAAATGCTTAGTTTCTGTCTCCCTCGAGGCATAGTAATGGCTCACACCTTGAGAATGATTTTTGGGTGTTGTTGGTATTACTAGAATGAGGCATTCTGGATATGTTTGTCATGCCAAGAAATTGTTTACTATGTTTAAGGATGGAAAGTTTATCAAACCTACTGACCTTTTGGAGTATTTCCCAATAAGAAAAAGTTGCTCACATTTCTTGGTAGCATTAATGTACATTTAATTACTTAGTATGCTTGTGGTATAATTTTTCTTTCCTATAAAGGTAGGTCAGCACATTAAAAAGGTTAAGAATCTCATTCTAATTGGAGCCACAAAATATCGTTAATTAAATCCTCACAGGAGTCCCTCTGGATTGAACTACATATATAGAACTCATGGAAGATTATAAAGTGTAATCCTTTTACTTCTCTAAAGGAGTATAGCATAGTTTCTTTTTCAATTATGATCTTTAAAATGCACACTTGCATCCTTTTTATAGCTGACTATAAGATTTGTAAATCTCTTTACATTTACAAAAATGTCTCTTCCAGTGCATATTCCATTAATGATACTAATACTACTAATAGACCATGCAATGTCTTCAACCCTCAAAAGAGATGTCCAGTGGAAGATTTTCATTTTCTGTTTTTTGATGGAACAAAATCATAACCAGGTTTTCTTTATATCTTTAAAGTCCCTTTACAATGAATCCTTGTGTAGACTATAGTAAAAGGATTTCAGAGTCCCATCAGAGAAATTAACTGGTCCAATCCTGTTCCTTCTAGCAAAATTGTGCTCATAATGCAGTATACCCAACTTCCCAAGTGTACTTTGAAACGTTTTTACTGTAGGTAAATTCAAAGTATAATTTTACTTTTCTTTATAGCTCCATTTGCCCTCCGGTGATCCATATGAAGTTCAGGCAATTCTATGTAGTTCTTTTAAAGCTTATGTGGTTTTCCCTGGAAAGAGTTAGATGTGTCAATAACTGTTGCCTGTTGAATTTTTTTTATTGTAAATTCTAAAACTATGTCTTGTATAGAAGTCCCCTACAATTGCTGCCTGCCTGTGAAAGGTAAATGTCCAAACTTTCTTGATATGGCTAATAAAGCTGTTAAAGATATTTTCAGAACCAGTCATGCTATTCTCTGGGGATTTTGAACCAACTGAGAACCAACTGAGAAACAGACATAAAATTCACATACCAAATATAAGCTATTTTTCCCCCCTGGAAAATCTGTATTGAAGGGAATGGCTTGGATTTCTGATCAAAATGGCCTTTTTATGTATTTCTTCCCCCTCCCCCACCTCCCCATCATTCACTTATTGAGCAGAGAAACTCTCCTCCCAACCTTTGGGCTCCCACCTATCACTTCAAGATCAGAAAGCAGAACACAGTCACTCAGTGTTCTGGGTAGGTTGAGAAAGAGGTAGTGTGGGTCACTCAACACATTAACTCTGCCCCAAAGGAGAATAAGGACCAGTGGATCCCATATTTCTTCTCTCCAGTCAGATGAGGGATTAAGCAAGGGTTAGCTAAAAAGAGATACTATCCAATACCTCCAAGAAAGTAGCACTTGGACTTTTGTGTACCACCCACAAGCTGGGAGGAGGGAAATGATAGTGTCCCCGAAAGAGAGACCATTAATGAATTTGTCTTTGTTTGCTTTCTTTTTAATCTTTTACTGCCTCTTCTTCCCCAATATCTACTTTATGGTATGAAATATCTCCAGGGCATGTGCATTTTTCTCTGCCTCTCATTCTATGTGCTCTCATGCTTCACCTGCTAAACTGGTTGTTAGTTGTCCTTTAAGACCTGGTTCAAGCATTAGTTTCTCTTTTATGCCTTTCTTGACTCCAGATAGACATGACTCTTTTATCTCCTATGACCTCAAGGCACCGTATACTTACCTTACTATACTTATTAAACTGTGCTGCAATTATTTTTTAATGTGTTTGTCTTCCTAAATAGATTGTGAAAACATAGAAAATATCTGGCATATAATGTGCTTATGAATGAATGAATGAATGAATGATAATGAGAAACCATAAGTCCAGGGTGCTAATATTAGTTTTGCCACTACCCGTGTTACATCCATTATACAACTTTCACAGTTATATGCCACATGTAAATTAATCTAATCAGCACAGTTATTGGACACCTATTTTTTGTGTGCTGTTGTGCTTCATGTTAGGTCAATAGTAGTTAAGGAGGAAAGCACAGATCTCATCTACCTGAGCTTATATACTAGCACTCAAGAATGCCAAGAAAACAAGAATATTTCTGTTAGAAAATAAGTCCAGTAGTTGTTGTGAACACTAAATTGAAGATGGAAGAACATTGCACATTAACACATGTTAGATTACAGAGGTAGGAGGAACTATGGCCTATCTGGATTCAGCATGGCAGAACTGTAGATCTTCTGGGGGGTAAATTCTAATAGCTGACATTTAATGGGTGCTCACTGTGTACCAGGAAGTGATCTAAGTACCTGCAAGAGACCCAGGTAATGCTCACCACAATCTCCTCTCACAGGTGAGAACACCAGTGTAAGATGAGGCTGGAGGTAAAAGGAGAGAACAGGTTATGCAGAACCTTGTATCCTAAGTTAATAAGCTTGAATTTTAGTTTGTGGTAGTGGAAACCACTGTTGGACTTTAAGTATTACTAGATTTATGTTTTAGCAAAATTTGTGGCTACCATGAGGAAAATGCATCTGGTGGGGGAGGGCCAGACCTCAGTAACCCAGGTGAGGGGATGCCAATCATAGTAGCAGTCATTATTAGTAAAGTAGGGACTGTTGGTTTGAAAGTAGTAAATGATCAAAGAGACAGAAAGGGAGAAATACCAGATTGGATGATTCACTGGATACATGGTTTGAAATGTGAGAGTAGTGATACCTAATGTGATAGCTAATACCTAATATCTAATGTGATAGTTGTGGGAATAAATTTTGCCATTCAGCAGAGAATATATTTATTAGGGAATATGGAGGGTTGGGAGGTTTGAGGGGGGCATGGTATATATTTTAGATTTCTATGTTGAACCTGAGGTATCAGTGTATCACAAGAGGGAATATCCAATTTGTATTTGTCAGTACAGATCTGGAGAGGGAGTGTGAGGGATGCTAGGGAAGGAGTGCTGTGAGAGCATGTAGAAGAAACCCCTAATCTGTCATGGCCAGTGGTCAAAGAAGTCTTTCCAGAGAACATGATCTTACCTGCAAAGTCACTATTCCTGTAGATTGTCTCTGTTCCTTTCTGGTCTTTGTTGCTTTTGGTCTCTCTTTCCCACTCAAAGGGTGCCTTTTAGTATTTCTTGCAGAGCTGGTTTAGTGTTCACGAACATCTTTAGTTTTTACTTGTCTTGGGAATTCTTTATCTCTCCTATTCTGAATGAGAGCCTTGCTAGATAAAATATTCTTGGCTGCATATTTTTCCATTCAGCATGCTGACTATATCATGTCATTGTCTTCTGGCCTGCCAACTTTCTGTGGACGGGTCTGCTGCTAACATTATGTGTCTACCCTTGCAGATTCAGGACCTTTTGTCCCTAGTTGCTTTCAGAATTCTCTCTCTATCTTTATGTTTTGCAACTTTCACTATGTTTTGTCTTGGTGTTGACCTGTTTTTGTTGATTTTGAGGGGACTTCTCTCTGCCTCTTGGACTTGAATGCCTGTTTCCTTTCACAGATTAGGGAAGTTCTCAATTATAATTTGTTAAAATAAACCTTCTGCCCCTTTTTCCTGCTCTTCTTCTGGGACTCCTATGATACGGATATTATTGTGCTTTGTGGAATTGCTGGATTTCCCTCAGTCCGTATTCATGATCTAATAGTTTTCTTCCCCTCTTCTTTTCAGCTTCATTATTTTCCAAAATTTTATTTTCTATATTACCTAATTCAGTCCTCTGCTTCTTTCATCTCATTGTGATTACATCCAGTCGGTTGTGAATCTCAGTTATAGCATTTTTTATTTTGGCCTGACTAGTTTTTAGGTCTTTTATCTCTGCAGCCAGGGTTTCTCTGCTGTTTTCTATTCTACTTTCAAGCCCAGCTAGTAGTCTTATGACTATTGTTCTAAATTCTTGTTCAGATGTATTGCTTATATCTGTTCTGAGCAAATCCCTTGCTGTGATTTCTTCTTGATCTTTCTTTCGGAGCAATTCCTCTGTTTTATCCTTGTGTGTAGGTTTCTTTTTGCATGTTATGAAAGCTTGTTATGTTTGCTGCTCCCGAGAGTAATACTGTATGAAGAAGTGGTCACACACTGTCCAGGGCCTGGTGCTTCAGGAAGTGTTTCTGGCATATGCTGTGTGCACTCTGCTGTTGTGTTTTGGTTGCTCTTTCCCATAGGTCAGTCCTCTACAGAGTTCTTCCTTGCTTGCTTGCAGTGGGGAATATTTGGACCTTTAACTAGGTGTGCTTTGATTTGTTAAGATAAGCCTGATTTAAAAAAAAAAGTGAGGGGGTGATCTGAGAAAAGGAAAAGGAACAAAAAAGCAAGCAAACAAAAAAGCAAGCAAACAAAAAAACATAACCCTGATTCCAAAGAATAAGAAAGAAAGAAGGAAAAAAGAAAAGAAAAAGAAAAAAAAAGAGCCTGATCCAAAAAAATGAGAAAAGGAAACAAGCAAACAGACCAACAAATGAACAAAAAATTGTAAGCCTGATGCCAAAGGAAAAAAAAAAAGAAGAAATAAAATAAATAAAATATAAAATATAAAAAATAAATTAAAAGAAAAAAAAAAAAAGGAAAACCTGGTCCTGTTTCCACCAGAACTAAAGCTGACACTTTGGAGCACTCTATGATCAACAGACCTGATACATGCACGGGGGTCTGTGTTGGTCTTCTGAGGGAGAAGCCCCCTGGGCTGGCTCACAGTGCGACCTGTCTTGGCAAAGACACCCTTCCTGGGTGCAGCTGGGCAGGATTTGGTATAAGTGACTCCAGCCTCCACCGGAGGTGCTGTGTTTCTCTCTAAAGTCCAACCATGCTGGTGGGGTGGGGGTGGGACCGGGGTAGAAGATGATGTCACCCTGCCTCTTGACACTGGGGAGGGGAATTCTCAGTGCATTGTTCAGGAGGCCCTCACAGAAAAGTGAACAATCTCCCTTCCCATGTCCCAGGCTTTCATCAGATCCCCACCTTCAACCTGTCTGTGCCCGGTTGTCAGCATGCCAGGCGCCACAGTTCTCCTGTGTTTATCTCTGGTGCAGGGCTGGGATTCAAAACTCCAAATTTTAAAGGACCCGGCAAGGCATGGGCCCACTTCCCTCCTCTGGAGGAGAACCTTGTAGCATGCCTGGTTCTGTCCCAGAAAATTCTGTCCCAGAAAAGCAGTTGCTCAGTGCGTCGTGGCTGGAGTCTATTGTGATGCACACTGAAAAGCTGAGACCAGGTTATCTGCCCTCTGTGGGCACCTCTGTCCCCTGCTGCTGAACAGCCACTCAGTGACTTCCAGTGGACCCTTTGTCCTTGGAGAGGCAGAACACCCGCTTCCAAAGGTACTCCAGGAGGGGGAGCGATTTCTCCCAGTGCGACCCGGGGGGATCCCCTCACTGTGGTGTATTGTGCAAATCCTGTGCTCCACTCTCTCCCTTCCCGGCACCATGTTTTTTTTCTCCCCCAATTCATGGCTTTGAACCTTGCCTCTGCCATGTTCTCTCCCACCAATTGTGCAGATTGTTTCCTTAATCCTCAGATTGATTTCCTGGTTGTTCAAAATATTTGATGTTGATCTAGTAGTGTTCAAGGGACAAGGCAAGATTAGGGTCCCCCTACTACTCTGCCATCTTAACTCCTCCCCTCCCCAGGGAAGGTGATCTTAAGTGGTATGCAGAACATCTCTTAGCAACACTTTTTCAAATTAAATTGAAACACTTAAACCTTAACCTTTTTGCAAGTTTTATGATACTGCAATAAGCATTCTTTAAAAATGTAATAAGAATTGACATTTGTTGGTCAGTGAAAATGACTTTGAAATGCTACAATACCCTAGATGCCTTCTAAAATATACAAGAAAAAAATCAATACATGCTTAACATAGTTTAACATTAAATATATTCCAATATTCTCAAGACTAAAATCTAATTTCTGGCAGATATGGGAACTACTAATCAAAATGTTTGCCTAATAGGAATTATAATAGCTAATATTTATTGAGTGCTCACTACATGCCAGGCAGTAATATAAGTTGCTTACATGGATTAACTCATGTGAGGCTCATATCAACCTCGTTTTAGAGGTAGGGAAGTTGAGGCATATAAAGGTTAAGAGTTAAGTGGAAGAAACCCTCTCAGACCCATGGCAGGTTGGCCAATGGGGTCCGCACTGCTGTTGATGATTTATCGTGTGGCATGCCCCTGTCTGGTCTCTCTGAATAAATAGCTGATCGTATTCTTAGCTATGTTGAGCGCTGATAAAACTATATTAATAGTGAAATTTGAAGACATTAATTTTTAAACATTAGGTTATTCGGCCAAAAACAAAATGGAAGGTTTTTTTTAGTGCTTTACTCAGCACATCTAAAGTAACTGAACAATCCTAATGGTTTCATATTCTGTTGTGGTTAGAGTCTGGGGATCACAGCAAAAGCTGATTTTTGGCACTTTTAGTCATAGCTAGATAACGTATACCAGTAGAGTTAAAGAAAGTGTAAAGATAATTAAAATCTCAAATTAATTTTTCTGCTTAAGTTCAAATGCTTTATTAGCAAATAAGATTATTATATAATCACAAAGATGTTTAAAAAGAAAGAGACTCAGAATATGATAAACACCAAGCTCCCAATAAACATATTCCTACATAAAAATGTTTGATCAGACACATCTTCCCTTCTGTCTTGTTTCACACTTTCCCTTCCTTGTCTTGTTCCAGATAGCTACAAGACTGTCTAAAGTTAACTTGCTATGGAATTATATGATCCAAGATCACTTCTCCACTGTTCTCTGCTAGTCTCCTCCATGTACAGAATATCAAAACAATATGCCCTTTTCTTCTCAGTGAATTTTCCATGATGACCATTTTCTCACACATAGACACACCCATCCTTCCAACTGTCTTTCTTCTAATTTTCATGAGGTTACCTCATGAGCATATTCTTACTTCCTACTTCCTTTGTTTCCCATTCTTCGTTTTGAGATCTTAAAAATTTAATGCACACCATGGTTTATAAACACAAAAAGCAATGCTGCAAGTAGATAAAGCTGTATCAAGAAGAACCAACGCCTTATGTTTCAAAGTGAAATAAGACAATAACCGGAGCCACCCTCCTGAGTTCTCAGCAGTCCCCTTTAGACTCTCCATCAACATCTCCATCTACTCCCTCATCCTCTTTTAATTAAAACTATGCCTCTATAAGCAGTAGCACTGAAGAGAAATAAACCACTATTTTTTATTCAAGTTTATAGGTTTTTCTGTTTTGTTTCATTACTAGTTGCAAGAGAGTTATTTTTCTGCAGCTAATGTGCTGAGTTTCAGCTTCATTATGGACCAAATAAGCTTTTATGTGTTGGCCATGGGACACACCCTGCCACCATTTATAACACTGATTTTATGGGAGAAAATGCTGTGAGTTCCACACAATCAATTTCCAAATGAACTGCTGGGAACATCACCTGTTTGTCAATTGGGAACTGCCTTTAGGGTTCTGACTCTGTCCCTGCTGGTCCTGGATCTGTAATGAAAGTTCTGTGTGTTTGGCTGAGAACTCTCAACTTCAGTTCGCAGAATGCAGTTTTTCTCTCCTCCCCCAGCACATCATGCCTAAGCCTCTGACCCAAACAGGAGTCTACAGACACTTTGTGCATGACTTTCACACCAACAATATGGAATTGGATAAATATACTTTATTTCTAGTCATTTAGTAAATAAATATTTTACATGAAGAATTCCCAACTTCACCTCCTTAATTAGCCAAGATCCCTAGGAACTTGTTTGGCACAGTCTCTTATTCTTCATATATATGTATGCGTGTTTGTGTATGTGTTATATACACACACACGTTATTTTTTATCTTTCCTATTCTGTTCACCACTTTAATTCCAGAGCATAATCAGATTCTTCTAAATTATTGGACAAGTCTTCTTAGAAAGAGTCACAAATAGGTTTTAAATCAGTTGTTCAATTTATTAGCCCATATACAAATGTGTTAATAGAATAAGCTATACTAAATTGATCCACTTGCATTAACACAGGCATTTAAAATGTTTTTCTGGCATAGGGAACACACTATAGGCATGAGTGGGAACAAGAGGAACCACAAGAAGGCTGTTGAGCAATAATCTATGTGGGAGATGTTGAAAGCTTGGATAAGGATGGATGTGGTGAAAATGATGAGAAGTGGTTGGATTCTAGATGGTTTATGAAGGCAAAGCTGCCAGGATATGGAGTATGGAGTGTCAAAGAAGAGAGGAACCAAAAATGATTTAGAACTTTTTTGCTTAACCAAGTAGAAAAATCAGATTGCTGAAAGTCTTCATGGAGAGTAAGTGGGGTGAGACTGGGTACCAAGAAGTCCCTGTTGGATTTGTTTAGAAATTCCTACAAACCTTCCAGGTACAGACATTGAATCAGAAATTGGATATATGAATGTTTAAAAAAAACAAAAACAAAAACACCAAAAACAGCACTAAGAGGACAAAGACTATCTCTGGCAATGGAGAATGTATATTCTTCTAGAACATTCCTAAGACCCGAGAATATTTGTAAGTTGCTGGGCAGGGAACCCTAGCAATAGGAGAGAGGGATAGCACACTTAGAGAAGTTAAATGACCTGGCCCAACGTCACACAGAATGGCAGAGTCAAGATCAAAGCTTAGATCTATCTGATGAGCTTGGCAGCCTATTCTTACCCCCTACAGTGAAATGCCTCATTAAATGTAGCTTATTTTTTTTTAACATTTCTGCAAAGAAGTGTTCTGTCCTCTTTTTCAAAACATTTTATAGTCATTTTGAACACATATGCACACCTGATCCATCATACATCTTTTTCTCTGTGACATCATGGATTCACCAAACACTTAGTGGTATTTTCAGGTTTCCCTTTTGCCCTGTATTCACCCTGTCTTGTAGATTCCCTATCCAACATAAACACGCAAAAGAAATGCTTTGGTTTTTTTTACCCAGTGCTAATGGACTGGATTGAACCCGCCCCCCCCCCCAAATTCATATGTTGAAGTCCTAACCCCCCAGTGTGATGGTATTTAGAGATGGAGCCTTTGGGAGATAATTAGGTTTAGAACAAGTCACAAGGCTAGGGCCTTGGTGATAGGATTAGTCCCTTTATAAGAAGAGCTTACTCTCCCTCTTTCTCTCTGTCATGTTAGGACCCAATGGAAAAGACAGCCATCTGCAAGCCAGGAAGACAGCTCTTGCCAAAACCTAATCACACTGGTACTCTTGTCTCAGACTTCTAGCCTCCAGAACTGTGAGAAAATAAATTTCTGTTGTGAAAGCCAGCCAGTCTGAGACACTTTATAATGGAAGCCTGAACTCCCGGGAAATCACATTCTTTAAACATTCATCTAGGTGCTGTGTTATACCCTGGATTTAGTTTCTCATATGTATAAAGCATATAAAGCACTTAGCAGTTCGCAAAGAATTTTCCACATCTTTCTCTTGCTTACTTGATCATGACAACAACCCTATGCAGGGGATGGGGATCATGGATCATGGATGTCTTAAAATGATAACACATCCGTCCCCCTGGTTTCAACCTCGGTAGGTGGTGGTAAGAGGTAGAGGTGGATGGGAATGAAACTCAACTCTTCTGATTTCAAGGCTTGTGCTCTTTCCATGATAAGAGGCCTCATGACCACCTATTTGCCAAGTAGTGATGTGGGAGGGAGGTAGTTAACGGCATAACCTGTGGAGCCAAACCCTGAGCTTAAATCCTGCCTCTACTATTTTCTACATTTGAGACTTTAGGCAAGTTGCTGAAGTTTCTGTGTCTTAATTTCCTTCTCTTGAAAATGGGATAATAGTACTATGTGAATTGTGAGGATTAAATGAGCCAATTCAGGTAAAATGCCTCAAACAGTGCTTAGTTCATAGAAAGCACCCTGTAAACATTAGCAGTTTAAATATGAATTTATCATTTTTCTTATGATGCATTTCTAAGAGCTGTGTAGTGTCTTCACCAAGTCCTTAGTACAAAAAAGGAAGAAATCACTGTTTAACTTTTTCTTTCTCATCTGTTGTTTTGTTCCACATTGTACATATGATATTTATCATCATCTATTTTATTATAACTCCAAAGATTAATTTTCCATAATTCCTCTTATGTCCAGGCTGAGAGAGATTAGTAATCAATTATGTCTCCTCTAATCGTCCTCATTATGGTCTGTCAGGCAAAAGCCCCTAATCTCTCTCTCTCAACCTTTGCCCTCTTCCTCTCTCCAGATACATTTTTCTATTGCTTACCATTTAATCATCCTAAGATAAATCCTTCTCTCATTAAAAAACAAATTTATTTCTTCTAGAGATCATTATTTACTGTTAGTAACTTCCTACTAATGAAGCCAATCTTTTCACTGGTTTGCTTTTACCTGCCTATTTTAATCTATAGGATAGTTTCATAAAAATTGATTTTGTTTGCTCCTATTCTCATTCTCTATTTCAACTGAACAACATGTTTTGTTAGTGCTATCTGCAGCACGTTAAAGTTAGAATCCTTCTAATTTTGAAACCAGCCCTTTTATACTATTGTTGCCCCGATCATTTTCCAAGTATGCCATGTTAGAGACTCTTGACAGAAGCTGGAACAAGGTAGAGCACTATTTCTAACTTTAATAAGTATGGCTCAATGGAATTACATGTTAGCAGTAACTTGACATATTGGAATATAAAAAAAGTATGTTTCAAAATGGACTGTTAATAATTTTAAGAGAGCACGTCAGTATGCACATCCTTTGTGACTGTAAATATCAGTTAGAGTGTAATGGGTAAGAACACCATCTCCAGAGTGAGCCTGTGTGAATTTGTGTGTGGCCTTACTATGCCCTAGCTTGGTGACCTTCAACTTCTCTGGACCTCCTTTTCCTCATCTGACAGTCATAAGACTATCAGGAAAATTAAGTGAGTCAGATATGTGTTACCAGTCAGGAGATGTCAGAGTACACTGAGAAGCAACCTAAAAGCTCTGTGGCTTCTTGCAACAAAGGTTGACTTCTCATTGACACAAAGTCACTTACGGGTTGGGGTAGGCCTCCGGGGCAACTAACGTCCATGCAGCTGCTCAGCATCCAGGCTGCTTGAATCCTGTAGCTCAGCCATCTGGACAGGAGACCTCTGTTTTGCTGCAGCAAGGGAAGAAGCCCCATAATGAGGAGAAAAAAAAGGAATGTTTGTTGAACATCACTGGCTCTGCCCCAGGATATAAAACACTTAGAGCCCCGTTGCTGGCCAGAGAATAAGAAGCCAGTCCATGTTAGCTATTGTTGTGATCCACTGAAGAGCAGAATGTGGTGCTAAGGAGTCAGTGCTGGGCTGTGGCTAAGGGCTGTTACTAGGTTTTGAAGAAAGGGAACTAGGAAATGAATTTGCATGTTTAGAGGAAAATTCTGTAGTTCTGTCTTGGGGTTTTCAGCCCTGCCTGCTTTAAATTCAAGTTGCCTTTCTCAATTTTGCTACCTAAAAATCTTGTGTCATTGAAACAGCCTTTTTACCTTTTCATAATTCAGGTATCTCTTTTGTAAAATGGAGGTAATTACAGCTCCTTGCTCAGAGGATGCATTATAAATGGCTAATTCTTCTAATGTTATAGATCACACATAGTCAGAAGTCATTTTGGCTGTTATTACTCTAGGATATACAACTTCGTATATGCTCTTGATCATTTTTGTTCTCAGTTTCAACATCTGTATCTTGATGGTATGGTTGATATTATCTCTAAGAATGCCTCCGTACACTCTTATGCACCAGTGAGTATCTGTAAATTTGAGAGTCTCTAGGCAGGACTGTCTGTTTCTAACCTAGGTGGGATTAAGTTCACAGGATTCCCAGTCACCTGCCTTTTTCTTCACTCAGTCATTCCCCAGTTCCAAGGATTAAAGCTGACTTGAGAAATATTTTACTACCTCTAGCCCCAGCTTATGAAACTCCACATTAAGTTATCCTGGTTTTTGTTTCATCCTTATTCATATTAATTATGCTTAATGGCATCTGCCTTCCTCTACAGGTACACCCCCCCCCCCCATGTCCCATTGCTTCCTCATTCAGATGAAGCCCATTCCCTACTCCAATGGATGGATTCTGCCTTCCTCTTATAAAACCTTTCACCAGCATAGAAGCTCAAACTTAATCCAGCAGGCCAGAGCCTTCTCTTTACTGGTAGGCATCATCATCAGAAATAGTTGCCTGTGTATCTAGATATCTGAAGATGACTCCATATTAATTCTCTAGAGATATGTTCAGCTCATTAGTTGAGAGATTCTGATACTTCACTAACCAACGGGTGACCTGGTCTATGGCAAAAAAACTACATGTCTTCTGGAGTTTGCCGTGCAACTCTAACAGTTAACGGAGGGTGTGGTCCAGGGCTGTGGTCCAGGCCTAATCTGTCCTGGTCACCTCTTTGTGATAAGGCACCATGCTGTACTGACCTGAAGAAGTCACGTGCATGGGATGTTTTGATGCCCAGGAAACAGTAGAAGACACTCAAGAGGTAACACGTCAAAGCAACATCCAGAAATGGCCTGTAAAAGTAATTTCTTTTAAGGAGGACTTGCCTAGGTAACACATATAAAGAACATTCAGATTCTGCTTCCCACTTGCTTCCCACTCTGGCTTTAGCACTATTTCAGCCATCTTAGAGTAGCATTTTGATTCCTTGGGTGTTCTATTTTCCCTACCTATAAAATGGAAATAATAATATTAATGAGTTATCAGAGTTGTAAAAGTCAAATCAAATACTGTAATAATCTACACTTAACACAGCTGAGGGACTTTCAGGAAGCCACACAAACGGTCTGTCTCAATTGCCTCATTTACCGGGGGGATAATAAGACTGCCTACTGCATAGGATTGTTGTGAGGATTAAATGACATAGTATGTTAATGTTAGTTGTTATTAGTCATTACTATAAATTACTGAAGTTCTTTCATAGAGCCAGGAAAGATCATGGGAGTGTTAGGACTCAACCAGGCTCTGGCCCAGGGCAGCTGTTAGGTTGCAATGAAAAGGAGCCAGGAAACTTTTTATTTGAGTTTAATGGTGATAGTTTGTGTTGGACCAACCAAATCCCTGTGGCGCTACTGCTAACAAAGTGAAACCACTGGCAAAATTCTTATAAAACAGAATCAGTATCTGTGAGCCTCTGCCTGGCTGAGTAACTTGAGTAACTGACCACTCAAACCTCAGTGTGCTCACATTTAATAGAGGGTATTGGGTGAGTTGACTTCTGAAATTCTGTGTGGCTCTGAACTGTATTGAATTTCTAGCACATAAAAGCCTGTACCTCATTATTTGTCATACGTCTTAAGAAACATTTTTTAAACCATAGTTTTGAAAATGTTTTAAGCAGAAAAGACTAGCCTAGACCCTTGCAAATTAAATATGTATATGCATGAAAACATGGTAGGTAGAAAAAATTTTAGGTGTATTTGTTACTCTCTTATTATCTCAGTATCTGTCATACAGAGATATTTGTGAATTTCACATTTTGGATTTTCCTATTCTTTTCCATTTTATAGAATTTTTTTTATTTTATTATGTTAATCACCATACATTACATCATTAGTTTTTGATGTAGTGTTCCATGATTCGTTGTTTGCCTATAACACCCAGTGCTCCATTCAGTACGTGCCCTCTTTAATACCCATCACCAGGCTAACCCACCCCCCACCCCCCTCCCCTCTAGAACCCTCAGTTTGTTTCTCAGAATCCATAGTCTCTCATGGTTCGTTACCCCCTCCTATTTCCCCCCCTTCATTTCTCCCTTCTTACTATCTTCTTTTTTTTTTTAACATGTAATGTATTATTTGTTCCAGAAGTACAGATCTGTGATTCAACAGTCTTGCACAATTCACAGCGCTCACCATAGCACATACCCTCCCCAATGTCTATCCCCCAGCCACCCCATCCCACCCACCCCCCACCACTCCAGCAACCCTCAGTTTGTTTCCTGAGATTAAGAATTCCTCATATCAGTGAGATCATATGACACATGTCTTTCTCTGATCGACTTATTTTGCTCAGCATAACACCCTCCAGTTCCATCCACGTCGTTGCAAATGGCAAGATCTCATTCCTTTTGATGGCTGCATAATATTCCATTGTATATATATACCACCTCTTCTTTATCCATTCATCTGTCGATGGACATCTTGGCTCTTTCCATGGTTTGGCTATTGTGGATATTGCTGCTATAAACATCGGGGTGCACGTAACCCTTCAGATCCCTACATTTATATCTTTGGGGTAAATACCCAGTAGTGCAATTGCTGGATCGTATGGTAGCTCTATTTTCAACTTTTTGAGGAACCTCCATACTGTTTTCCAGAGTGGCTGCACCAGCTTGCATTCCCACCAACAGTGTAGGAGGGTTCCCCTTTCTCTGCATCCCCGCCAGCATCTGTCGTTCCCTGACTTGTTAATTTTAGCCATTCTGACTGGTGTGAGGTGGTATCTCATTGAGGTTTTCATTTGGATTTCCCTGATGCCGAGCGATGCTGAGCACTTTTTCATGTGTCTGTTGGCCATTTGGATGTCTTTGGAAAACTGTCTGTTCATGTCTTCTGCCCATTTCTTGATTGGATTCTTTGTTCTTTGGGTGTTGAGTTTGATCAGTTCTTTAGAGATTTTGGATACTAGCTCTTTATCTGATATGTCATTTGCAAATATCTTCCCCATTCTGTCGGTTGTCTTTTGGTTTTGTTGACTGTTTCTTTTGCTGTGCAAAAGCTTTTTATCTTGATGAAGTCCCAATAGTTCATTTTTGCCCTTGCTTCCCTTGCCTTTGGCAATGTTTCTAGGAAGAAGTTGCTGCGGCAGAGGTCGAAGAGGTTGCTGCCTCTGTTCTCCTCTAGGATTTTGATGGACTCCTGTCTCACATTTAGGTCTTTCAACCATTTGGAGTCTATTTTTGTGTGTGGTGTAAGGAAATGGTCCAGTTTCATTCTTCTGCATGTGGCTGTCCAATTTTCCCAACACCATTTGTTGAAGAGACTGTCTTTTTTCCATTGGATATTCTTTCCTGCTTTGTTGAAGATTAGTTGACCATAGAGTTGAGGGTCCATTTCTGGGCTCTCTATTCTGTTCCATTGATCTATGTGTCTGTTTTTGTGCCAGTACCATACTGTCTTGATGATGACAGCTTTGTACTAGAGCTGGAAGTCTGGAATTGTGATGCCGCCAGCTTTGCTTTTCTTTTTCAACATTCCTCTGGCTATGCGGGGTCTTTTCTGGTTCCATACGAATTTTAGGATTATTTGTTCCATTTCTTTGAAAAAAGCAGATGGTATTTTGATAGGGATTGCATTGAATGTGTAGATTGCTCTAGGTATCATTGACATCTTCACAATATTTGTTCTTCCAATCCATGAGCATGGAACATTATTCAATTTCTTTGTGTCTTCCTCAATTTCTTTCATGAGTATTTTATAGTTTTCTGACTACAGATTCTTTTCCTCTTTGGTTAGATTTATGCCTAGGTATCTTATGGTTTTGGGTGTGATTGGAAATGTGATTGACTCCTTAATTTCTCTTTCTTCTGTCTTGTTGTTGGTGTATAGGAATGCCACTGACTTCTGTGCATTGATTTTATATCCTGCACTTTACTGAATTCCTGTATGAGTTCTAGCAGTTTGGGGGTGGAGTCTTTTGGGTTTTCCACATAAAGTATCATATCATCTGCAAAGAGTGAGAGTTTGACTTCTTCTTTGCCGATTTGGATGCCTTTGATTTCTTTTTGTCTGATTGCTGTGGCTAGGACTTTTAATACTACGTTGAATAGCAGTGGTGATAGTGGACATCCCTGTTGTGTTCCTGACCTTAGGGGGAAACCTCTCAGTTTTTCCCCATTGAGAATGATATTCGCTGTGGGTTTTTCATAAATGGCTTTTATGATATTGAGGTATGTACCCTCTATCCCTACACTCTGAAGAGTTTTAATCAAGAAAGGATGCTGTACTTTGTCAAATGCTTTTTCTGCATCTATTGAGAGGATCATATGGTTCTTGTTCTTTCTTTTATTAATGTATTGTATCATGTTGATTGATTTGCGGATGTTGAACCAAGCTTGCAGCCCAGGGATAAATCCCACTTGGTCGTGGTGAATAATCCTTTTAATGTACTGTTGGATCCTATTGGCTAGTATTTTGGTGAGAATTTTTGCATCCATGTTCATCAAGGATATTGGTCTGTAATTCTCCTTTTTGATGGGGTCTTTGTCTGGTTTTGGGATCAAGGTAATGGTGGCCTCATAAAATGAGTTTGGAAGTTTTCCTTCCATTTCTATTTTTTGGAACAGTTTCAGAAGAATAGGTATTAATTCCTCTTGAAATGTTTGGTAGAATTCCCCTGGGAAGCCATCTGGCCCTGGGCTTTTGTTTGTTGGGAGATTTTTGATGACTGCTTCAATTTCCTTAGTGGTTATAGGTCTGTTCAGGTTTTCTATTTCTTCCTGGTTCAGTTTTGGTCGTTGATACATCTCTAGGAATGCATCCATTTCTTCCAGGTTATCTAATTTGCTGGCATAGAGTTGCTCATAATATATTCTTATAATTGTTTGTATTTCTTTGGTGTTGGTTGTGATCTCTCCTCTTTCATTCATGATTTTGTTGATTTTGGGTCCTTTCTCTTTTCTTTTTGATAAGTCTGGCCAGGGGCTTATCAATCTTGTTAATTCTTTCCAGGAACCAGCTCCTAGTCTCATTGATCTGTTCTACTGTTCTTTTAGTTTCTATTTCATTGATTTCTGCTCTGATCTTTATTATTTCTCTTCTCCTGCTGGGTTTAGGCTTTATTTGCTGTTCTTTCTCCAGCTCCGTTAGGTGTAGGGTTAGGTTGTGTATTTGAGACCTTTCTTGTTTCTTGAGAAAGGCTTGTATTGCTATATCCTTGCCTCTTAGGACTGCCTTTGCTGCATCCCAGAGATTTTGAACAGTTGTGTTTTCAATTTCATTTGTTCCATGAATTTTTATAATTCTAATTTAATTTCCTGGTTGACACATTCATTTTTTTTTTTTTTTTTTTTTTACCCATTCATTCTTTAGGAGGATGCTCTTTAGCCTCCATGTATTTGAGTTCTTTCCGACTTTCCTCTTGTGATTTGAGTTCTAGTTTCAAAGCATTGTGGTCTGAAAATATGCACGGAATGATCCCAATCTTTTGGTACCGGTTGAGACCTGATTTGTGACCCAGGATGTGATCTGTTCTGGAGAATGTTCCATGGGCACTAGAGAAGAATGTGTATTCCGTTGCTTTGGGATGGAATGTTCTGAATATATCTGTGAAGTCCATTTGGTCCAGTGTATCATTTAATGCCTTTATTTCCTTGTTGATCTTTTGCTTAGATGATCTGTCCATTTCAGTGAGGGGGGTGTTAAAGTCCCCCACTATTATTGTATTGTTGTCAGTGTGTTTCTTTGATTTTGTTATTAGTTGGCTTATATAATTGGCTGCTCCCATGTTAGGGGCATAGATATTTACAATTGTTAGATCTTCTTGTTGGATAGACCCTTTAAGTAGGATATGGTGTCCTTCCTCATCTCTTATTACAGTCTTTGGTTTAAAATCTAATTTGTCTGATAGAAGGATTGCCACCCCAGGTTTCTTTTGGTGTCCATTAGCATGGGAAATGGTTTTCCACCCCCTCACTTTCAATCTGGGTGTGTCTTTGGGTCTAAAATGAGTCTCTTGCAGACAGCATATCGATGGGTCTTGTTTTTTTTATCCAATCTGTTACCCTATGTCTTTTGATTGGGGCATTTAGCCCATTTACATTCAGGGTAACTATTGAAAGATACGAATTTAATGCCATTGTATTGCCTGTAAGGTGACTGTTACTGTATATTGTCTGTGTTCCTTTCTGGTCTATGTTGCTTTTAGGGTCTCTCTTTGCTTAGAGGACCCCTTTCAATATTTCTTGTAGGGCTTGTTTTGTGTTTGCAAATTCCTTTAGTTTTTGTTTGTCCTGGAAGCTTTTTTATCTCTCCTTCTATTTTCAATGACAGTCTAGCTGGATATAGTATTCTTGGCTGCATATTTTTCTCATTTAGTGCTCTGAATATATCCTGCCAGTCCTTTCTGGCCTTCCAGGTCTCTGTGGATAGGTCTGTTGCCAATCTAATGTTTCTGTCATTGTAGGTTACAGATCTCTTGTCCTGAGCTGCTTTCAGGATTTTCTCTTTGTCTCTGAGACTCGTAAGTTTTACTATTAGATGTCGGGGTGTTGACCTATTTTTATTGATTTTGAGGGGCGTTCTCTGTGCCTCCTGCATTTTGATGCCTGTTTCCTTCCCCAAATCAGGGAAGTTCTCTGCTCTAATTTGCTCCAATATACCTTCTGCCCCTCTCTCTTTCTTCTTCTTCTAGGATCCCAATTATTCTAATGTTGTTTCGTCTTATGGTATCACTTATCTCTCGAATTCTGCCCTTGTGATGCAGTAGTTGTTGATCTCTCTTTTTCTCAGCTTCTTTATTTTCCATCATTTGGTCTTCTATCTCACTGATTCTCTCTTCTGCCTCATTTATCCTAGCAGTTAAAGCCCCCATTTTTGATTGCACCTCATTAATAGCCTTTTTGATTTTGACTTGGTTAGATCTTAGTTCTTTTATTTCTCCAGAGAGGGCTTCTCTCATATCTTCCATGCTTTTTTCAATCCCGGCTATAAAATCATCATTCTGAACTCTAGTTTCGACCTCTTACTAATGTCCCTATTGATTAGGTCCCTGGTGGTCGGTACTGCCTCTTGTTCTTTTTTTTTGAGGTGATTTTTTCCGTCTTGTCATTTTGTCCAGAGGACAATAGATGAATGAGAGAACAAAATGCTAACAGGGTAACAACATCCCCAGAAAAATATACACTAAACAAATCAGAAGAGACCTGAAACTGGGGGAAAAGAAAGGTAAAGAAAGAAAAAAGAAAAAAAAGAAAAAGAAAAAGATTAAAAAAAAAAAAGAATATGATCAAATATGATCAGGCTGATGAATAGATCAGTGCCACACACCAGATTTTGGGCGTATTTTGGTCTGTTAGAAGAAAGTGCCTCCCAAAATTTTAAGAAAGAAAAACTTATATATGTACAAAAATAAGGGTAAATATGATGAAGGGATGGAATATGACTGTAAAGATGAAAATTATAAAAGATTTTTTAAAAGGAATTGATAAGATAAGAAGTTTGTTGAAAAAAGAAAGAAGAGGTATTAAAAAAAAAGGGGGGAGAGAATGTGATCAGGCAGGAGACTAGAACAAAGCCATACACTAGAGATTTAGGGTATATTTTGGTCTGTTAGAAGAAACTGTATCCCAAAATTTTAAAGAGAGAACAACTTATATATATATATATACAAAAAATAAGGTTAACTATTATTAAGGGATAGAATATGAGTAAAAAAGATTTTAAAAAAAGGGATTGATAAGATATTGGTTGAAAAAGGGAAAAAGAAAAATTAAAAAAAAAAAATTAAAAAAATTAACTTTGAAAGACTAAAGAGCAGGAGGAAAAAAGCCATGAATTCTATGTGCAGTATTCCCCTAGAGCTGGAGTTCTGCCATTCTTGTTGATCGGTAAACTTGGTCTTGGCTGGCTGTTCTCTCTGATCTTCTGGGGGAGGGGCCTGTTACCATAGTTCCCAAATGTCTTTGTGGGAGGGGGAATTGCCCCGCCTGGTCTGGGCTAAGTAATCTGCTCAGGTTTGCTCTCCGAAGCTTTTGTTCCCTGCAAGCTTTCCCTTCAGCTTTGGAGTACAAGTCAGAATGGTGGCCTCCCAGTCTCCACCCCAGAGGAGCCGAGAACTCGAGGCCCCACTCCTCAGTGAGCCCCAGAGAAAAGCAGTCAGTCACTTCCATCTCCCCAGTCTCCGGCCGCACTCCATGCTCACCCGGTCTGTGACCGAGCGTTTCTATCTCTGGCACCTGACTCAGTGTGGAGTCTCCAAACCCAGTAGATCCCTGTGATGCGCTCCCGTGCTGCTCCTCCCAGGGGAGGAAGGGGAGTCTCCCCAGATCTGCCGCTTGTTGGGTCCCTGCTGGAGGAGCAGTGGCCCGACTGTGCCACAGATCACAGTTTATGGCAACCCCGAGCTGAGAGTCCGCTCCTCGGCTCCGTCTCTGCAGCCGGCTTCCCCGCTCTGATACCTGGGAGCTCTGCGGCACTCAGGCACCCCCGGTCTTTCTGTGACCCTGAGGGTCCTGAGACCACACTGTCCCAGTGAGGGTTCCACCCCCCGCTTAGCCACTGGAGAGATGTCCCTCAGCGGAGCCAACTTCTAAAAGTTCTGATTTTGTGCTCCACAGCTCTATCACTTGCCAGAAGCGGCAGACAGAGGCCCCTCCCCCGCCGTCTATCCTCCCGAATATCGCCTCGGATTCACTTCTCCGCACGTCCTACCTTCCAGTAAGTGGTCGCTTTTCTGTTCAGAGAGTTGTTGCTATTCTTTTCTTCGATCTCCTATTGAGTTTGTAGGTGTTCAGAATTACTTGATCCCTATCCAGCTGAATTCCTGGGACCAGACGAAATCCAGGTCTCCTACTCCTCTGCCATCTTGCTCCTACCCACCTCCATTTTATATAACTTTTTAATTCTCTCTTTTTTCTTCCTGAACTTCCTTTCAACTTTTTTCTCCTCTACATAATACAGATGCTCTAGTATTCAGACATAAAGCTATATTGCTTGATGAAGGTGGAAAAGAGAAATAGAAAACAGCAGGAATCCAGACTTCTTTCATTGGGCTATTAGGAAATTTGAAGTATTATTTGCGTTGTCTCCTGAAAAAGGTAGTCCAGGTCAAGTATTATTAACTTTCTTCTTTTGTTTGTGAAATTACAGTTCAGTCAGACTCTTGGAAAAGGACTCTCTGGTTATTATTTTTGTTTTTGTCATTGAAAGTTTTTCAAATGCTACACAAAGCCCCTGAAAATCTAAGTGGGACAAAGTTACATTACATATTTTAAAGCCCAGTACTACAATTATGCTAATGTAATTAAGTTTCAGGAATATAGTATGCAAATCAAATTGTCAAGAACTATACCAAATAGAATTGTTCTTAAAGATAGAACAGATTGGTTCTGAAATTCTTATAAGGATCATTGTTTCATAAATTCCTAAGCAGAATATCATTTTGTACAATGGAAAAAGTGCTTTAAGAACATCATCATCAATATTTAATTTGCACGTTTTTCTCCATGGAAGTGACACATTTTGATGTAAAGAAGAGAAAAATTATATGTTTATAATGGAAAGGTTTAAAATATCAGTATCTGGAAAGGGTTTACATGTTTTATCTTTCTTCCCCAACTTTATTGAGATACAATTGACATATAATATTATGTAAATTTAAGGTGTACAATGTGATGATTTGATATATGTATTTTAGAATGATTACCACAATAGGGTAATGTATCCACACATTCATTACCTCAGATAGTTACCTTTTTTTATGGTGAGAATTTTTAAGATTCACTCTCTTAGCAACTTTCAAGTATAGCAACTTTCCAGTATAGCATAGTATTGTTAACTGTAGTCACCATGATGTACACTAAGAACTTATTCACCTTATAACTGGAGTTTTGTACATTTTGACCAATTCCACCCATTTCCCCCACCTCTAACCTCTGGTGAACACCAGTCTGCTTTCTGTTTTTAGGAGTTATTTTTTTTTTTTATATTCCACATATAAGTGGGATCATATAGGATTTGTCTTTTTCTGTCTAATTTATTTTACTTAGCATAATGCCTTCAAGGTTTATCTATGTTGTTGCAAATGGCAAGAGTTTTTTTTCTTTTTTATGGTTAAATAAAATATATATATCTCACATTTTCTTTATCCATTCTTCTGTTGATGGACACTTAGACTGTTAGTCTTAGCTATTGTGGGTAATGCTGCAGTCAATATGAGGGCAAAGATATCTCTTGAAGGTAGACATTTTATTTCCTTCAGATATATACCCAGAACTGGAATTGCTGGATTATACAGTAGTTCTATTTTTAATTTTTTGAGGAACCTCCATGCTATTTTCCATGGTGACTATACCAATTTAGATTTCCAATAAGTGTTCAGGGGTTCCCTTTTCTTTATGTTCTTGCTGGCACTTATTATCTCATGTATTATTGCTGTTATATCTTATATATGAATAGGCTTTTCTCCATTCGAAACATAGCATGATACACCACATTACCTTTTATGAAAAATAGCTTAAGAGGAGATGTTCTATGTGGTGTTGATTTTTACCCCATAAATATAATAACAGAAAAGCTGGTTTGAGCCATCAGAGTGACCTGAAATTCCTCAGCTCTTATCATATGAAGGTCATGAGGAGCTATTTGAAGGGCTCATTGAAGAGGACAGTGATAACTGGGTTGTTTCCTCTGCTTTGGGCCTTCTTGCCTTTCATGTTGACCCAGCTCTTATGTCTGGTTGTTTTCTGTGACCTTTCTCTGCTGATCACCCCTTCCCTAGCCCCAGTGTCTAAGCTTTCAGAGAACTAACCCAGAACAGAATCATGGGGGAAATAAATATGGGCAGGAAGACTGAATTGTTTTGTGTGTAATCTTTTATATTTTATTATAAAATTAACATTTGCTCATTTCAGAAAAATGAGAAGCAAACTGGAACAAACAAGGAAAGAAGAAAAACCCCCAAACCCTATAACCCCATCACTAAGAAATCTTATTTTATATCATTTTAGTATCATCCAATTTTTTGTTACTTGTTTAGTGTAACACATACATTTCTGTTTAGGTGGTCTGTAGACACACACACACACACACACACGTATTTTGCTTTTTTAACTGAAATAATACCCTTTGTATTTTTCTGAAGTTATTTGATGTCATTTTTAACATCATACCATTCCAACATATGACTGTAGCTCAGTGTACGTAATGTTCCCCCAGTGTTGGGCAGGATTTGAGGGTCCTAAAGGACTGCTCTAGGCTTCAGCTTTGTTGGCAGAGACTAAAGAAGGCAAGTGAGAAATCACCTCCCTGTCATTTAAAAAAAATTTTTTCCCTCTGTCCATCAAAGCGGAATATTCTGTGAGACGACTATATCCAAAAAATGTAAAAGTAATTCTTCAGGCACCCCCAAAATTGTATTATAGTAGGTACAACCTATGCCTTCTACTAAAGTTTAACAAAATTATGAATTTCACTTTGAGAAGAAGGATAAAATTCATTATTGAAAATATTATCTGCTCAACCAAAATCCGTGATTGATTGATGGCAGTGGGTGGGGTTTGAATCAGTTACTCTGCATTAGCTTAATTAAATAGATGATTGTACTGGTACAGAGCTTGTGTAGCTTATGTTGATTCATTTCTGCCTGACGATCATTATGGAGTTTCAGACCTTGACGTCTCTTCCCCAACTTTCAGTTTTGCAGTAAGATTGTTTTTAGGGTGAGTCACACACTGGCTAGTACTCTGCAACCATTCACCACTAACTGCTTGACCTTTGTGTGAGAAGATGATGCCTCAAATGGTGATTCCTTTGTAATGTAGCATCCCTTTTATCCATGGATTCCCAGAGGCCTCCCTTCAGTGGTTTCTATTAAAACTTTCATTCTAATTTCCTCTAGGCTATTTGTGGCTGATAATAAATAGAAGTTTCCTTTCCAAAGAGACTGAAGTATAGTGCTAAGAGCATTAAATTTTACCAGAGTCTTTGTAGATGGTAGCCTTGCATCGTGAGGATGCAAGAGGCAAGTAATATTAGGACTGTTGTATTTCTTCCTCTGCATGAGATCTCCATCCCTACTTTCTCTCCTGAACTCTTGTATTATGGCCCACTGCCTGCTGCCCATTTGCTCTGTGTTGGTCCTCTGAAGCCTAAAAACTAGCTACCTCATTCTAAAATTTATCATCATTGTCAACCAATTCTTGATATTTTTTTCTCTATTTCAGTTGTTGGCTTCACCATCTTATTGATCACCTAGGCCAGAAAGCTGGGAGTCATGGAGGTTCCTCTAACTTCCTCGCTCCTTACTCTTAGTCAGCTGGAAAGTCCTGACATTTCCATCCCTACATGTTTTCCAAATCTGTCCTTTCCTCTGAATGCTCTATTCCAGACTTGTCTCATCACTTGATTGAATTATTTTAACAGGCTCCTACCTAGTTTACACATTTCCAGACTTTTCCACTTCAAACCAATAGCTCCACAATGGGTTTCCAAAAGACAAATCTCATTTCTCTGGATAAAACTCCTCAGTCCTGCCCAGCATCTGTGCCATATTTTTCGAAGCATGGTCTGCTAATAATCTGCTTAAAAATCACTGGGGGAGGGGTGTTATGCAAAATTCAGATTACTCTACCAAAGGTTTTAGAATTAGAATTTGGTGGGGACGGAGCCTAGGGACCTGGATCATAAACAAGCTCTCAAGTGACTAAGTACTCAAAGCTTACCCATCACTGACCTACCTAGAGAATAAAATTCAAGTCTTGCTCAGACCTGGTTCCTGTCTACCTCTGTAGACCCTTTTAGCTTCATGCTTTCTGCCCTACTAAGAGGCAACTGCTCTGAGCATCCCCACAGATCCCTGGCTCCCATACACTGTCTTTGCTAGCTCATCCTCAATAAAGTGCCCTTTCCCAGCTTCTTGGTTTAATCATGACACAGTCAGGCATGGGGGGGGGGTCTCCTCTTACCTTGATATTCAGGGTATGGACCTCAGACCAGCAGCTTCCACTTCACATGGAAACGTGTTACAAATGTGGAATCTCAGCCCTCAGCCCCAGTTCACAGAATAACAATCTGCATATGGACAATTCTCAGGTAATCTGTACGCACAATTCCATTTGAGAAACCTGCTTTGGGAAAAGTTACTAGATCTCTCCATTTGGACAAAGTTGTGCTTTTTGCAGAGCACTCTGTGTACACATCTGTCTCTTCCACTAGACTGGGGGCTCCTGGAGGGCAAGAAATCCTCCTTATTATCTCTATATTTTCAGCCCCTCTTATTGTCTGTGGCACATGGAGTGGCTCAACAAATATTTGTTTATTTAAACTGAACTGACCTGTAGGTCAGCCTGGAACGAAAACGCTGCATCCCTGATGAAATGTCCTTTTGCACAAATTTGGTTGCACTTTCATTTTTGGATGCTCTTGCTTTTGGCTGAGCTGATGCTGTTTTTGCCTCCGCTTTCTAAATTCACAGATGGTCTAGAGCGTTTGCTCACAGAGAGTGGATTGCTGCCCGATGTAGATTGCTGTGGGCCAGGCAGCTGGGCTTCCCTGTTGGGTACTGGCCAGACCCTGCTGATTGAAGCTTCCTTCAGGGACTGCATATTTGTTTCTTCTTCCAGGAGGAGCCTCATTTGAGTTCAGACGTGTGTGTGTGTGTGTGTGTGTGTGTGTGTGTGTGTGTGTGTGTGTGTGTGTTGTATGGTGTGCAGGGAAGATTCTTCGTTTTCAGGATGTTTTCTCTCTCCACTCATCTAAGTTACTGAAGTTGCTTATGCCATTTTCACTTCAAACTCTAGCATGAAACTTCTGCGACTTGGCTCCAAAATTGATTCCAACTGATAGCTTTCTTTCTTTTTTTTTTTTTTTTTAAAGATTTTATTTATTTATTTGAGAGAGAGAGAATGAGAGAGAGAGAACACATGAGAGGGGATAGGGTCAGAGGACGAAGCAGACTCCCTGCCGAGCAGGGAGCCCGATGCGGGACTCGATCCAGGGACTCCAGGATCATGACCTGAGCCGAAGGCAGTCGCTTAACCAACTGAGCCACCCAGGCGCCCGCCAACTGATAGCTTTCTATCAGTTTCCGTCCCCTCTCTCATATCATTAGACTTCAAACTACATAAAGGTAGAGTGTGTCTATTTTGATTAATACTATATCTCCTAACATTATATGTAAAACAGACATATCAGTACCTATTTAACAAAATTGTAAGAAATGAATAAAGTTATCTTATATCAGCCACAGACGATACTTTGACATTCCCCTAATAGTTCCTGAGCGTCTTTATTTCTTTGCCTTTGTAGAAAATAGAATGTATGTACCTGGTATGTTCTTGCTACCTTTTTCATAAAGACTTTGTAGCTCCTTAGATTCAGCATTCATCAGTCTTACATCTGTCCTCCCAATTCACATTTTTTACCCCTCATTTTAGAAATAGTCATGTTTTGCCCCTTACCTCATGTTTGTAAGTATATGTCTGTTTCCTCCATTGTATTTTGAACAACTTGAGGGCAGATCTGTGCCTTGTCCATCTGTATTTCCTACAGGACCCAAAATGCTTTGCACAAAATAATGCATAAGACTTGTATGCAGAATTGAAAAACAGTTTGGTTAAAAGCATGGAACTCAGAATTCTGGGGTTTTCTACTGGTTCCATCACTTATTGCCTGGGTGATATTAGCCATCTTAATTAATCTCCATAAGCCTAGATTGCTTATCTGTGAAACTGTGAAATGGGGATAGTATTAAAACCTATCTCCTAGAGATGCCATGAACATTAAGTGAATTAATCTATGTAAAAGGCTAACACTTACTAAGGCTCAATATTTAATATATTTATTTTTATCTTCATATTTTCTTTGTATGTGGTTACAAGCTGCCAAATAAGCCATAATTGAGCAACTTGACATTGCTAATCCCCCCTGTTCAATTTCAGGAGAAGTCATAACTGATGCTAGAGAACAGCTTTTGAAGGCAAAGCTCTAACTCAAAAGCCATAAAATTTTTTTTGATGGGGAGTTTTAAGATGCAGGAGGTAACTTAACCATCAGGGTATTTTGGCTGCGGTTCATGACAAATAAACCTGTTATGGATAATTTATGTTGAAGCTGCTCATGTCGCATGGAAGAGGGTTCAATTTGCACAGCACATACTTCTTTATTACCAGATGATTCATTGAAAATCACAATTTGCGGTTATCTGCCTAGCGGAAGGGTTGTTGGTCATAAAAACATCATAGAAGAAAATTCGACAATGAGTATTATTTATGCCAAAGACATACATTTGTATTAGCTCCACACATCCCAATGTGTGTGCATTAAAATTATGACAGTACTGACAGTCCAAATGAGACCAGAGGAAGGGTGTCAGCATTTCTGATAAGCTGTACAAGGTAATAGTTTTTGATACAAAAATGAGTTCAACCTACATCCCAAAGGATACTTTTCTTAATGACAAAGCCACATTTTCTTAGGTCCTACTGATAGCAAAAGGAACACCAGGGAGAGGCAAAGGAAAGGCGAAGAAGTAAAGAATGGCCTTCTACACCAGGTATTTCCAACATCCTGAACTATTTCCCGGTACTTTCAATAAGCCCAGGAAAGCAAATTGACTCATTCTGGCCTCATGGGTACCATCAAGTGCCCTCCAGAAGAAATGGTGTAAAAAAAGGTGATGATACTTGCTAAGTAGTAGTGTTTACTTTGCAATTAGATGCCTTGTATGAAATGTCCTTTGTAGATACAAATCTTTCTTAAACTTCAACAATTAAGGTATTTTATTTTAATATGCAGCATTTTCTCCTTGTTAATTTTTAGTTATTGTGGCTTTGAGTTCTTCACATATATAAAAGAAATTAGACCCATCATAACCTATCCTAATATGTTCAAGGAGATACAGATGCGGCAAGGGGAGATAGTAGTTCTGTGAGAAACACATAATACCCTGAGTTACTCCATATTATATATTCTTCTTTAACCTGTCACTTTGTTTCCTGTAGATACTGATTTGAAGTTCTGCCAGTTTAAGAAACATTGTAGCTTTGTAGTAGGTTCATTGAATGTTATGGTTATATAACAGTTTTTATTAATTCATGATATATGTGATTAACTATGTGAATATGGAATAAAAACAACTAATGTGAGGCAACAAACAATTGTTCTTTATAAATGTATTTAACATTTGTTCCTAACTGATATGCTAATCTAAAGCTTATCAACATTATTTCATTTAATTCTCAAAACAATTCTATAGGGGCACCTGGGTTGCTTAGTCATTAAGCATCTGCCTTCGGCTCAGGTCATGATCCCAGGGTCCTGGGATCGAGCCCCACGTCGGGCTCCCTGCTCTGCGGGAAGCCTGCTTCTCCCTCCCCCACTCCCCCTGCTTGTGTTTCCTCTGTCACTGTGTCTCTCTCTGTCAAATAAATAAATAAAATCTTAAAAAAAATTCTATAAAACAAATCTTATTTTTTATATTTTTTATTATAAAGGTGTACTTGGTAAAAAAAGGAAAATCCACAAATATATAAAGTGAAATGATCTCTCCTTTCATTTCTGCTCTTTGATTTCCCAGAGGTATTTTGAATTAACACTTCAGTGTATGTACTTCCAAGTCTTTCTTTTTTTTTTTCAGTAAGCGTTTCTTTAATAAACTCTTTATTTCCAGTTACCACAGTGAGCTATATTGTTGAAAATATTTGTAAAAGCCTTGTCTTTTCATAGATAAATTATTATCTTTTCTGTCACAAGAAATGCAATGTAGTATCAGCTTTTCTGAACTCAGATTCTAAACTGATAAAATTCAGTAACACCAGCTATACATCATAAAATAAGCCAGTGCTTTCTGAATGATAATCTAATTATTAAGAATTACAATGATACATTTCCTAGACACATGTACTACACATGAAAAGTTAAAAGTCTTCCAAAATAAAAAATCTATGCCGTACTATTTTAAAAGAATATTATCTTCAATGTATTTGAATGATTAACAATCACATTTTAAAGTGTTATGTATGTCATAGTAACTTTTTAAAATATTTTCAAACAGGTGTGTAGTTTATAAAGAAATAGGAAAATGGCAAAAGGAAGGAAAGATACAGACTTTTTCACATACCCAGGTTTATACCACTTCCTATGTTCAGTCTTTTTCGAAGTTCCAAGTTTTCCATCTGACGTCTTTTTGCTTCATCTTGAAGAGCTTCTGCTTCTTTATAATTTCTTGTAGTACCGATCTGCTGCTTTGAGTTGTCTTTTATCTGAAAATGTCTTCATTTCGCTTTCATTTTTCCCAGTTTTATTGAGAGATAATTGACATGTATCACTGTATAAGTTTAAGACATACAGTATGATGGTTTGATTTGTGAAATGATTATCACAATAGGTTCAGCTAACATTCAACTTCTCCTATAGATAAAATAAAAAAGAAAAAGGGAAAAAACTTCTTGTGATGAGAGCTCACAGAATTTACTCTTTTAACAGCTATCTTTTATATCATACACCAGTGTTAGCTGTAGTCATCACGGTGTACATTATATCCTCAGTACTTGTTTATCTTATAACTGGGAGTTTGTACCTATGACTCCCTTCTTCTAATTCCACCTCTCCCCACCCCCTGCCTTTGCTAACCATAAGTCTGATTTCTTTTATCATGAATTTGGTTTGGGTTTTTTTTTTCCCCTTTTATTTTAGATTCCACATATAAGTGAGATCATATAGTAGTTGTCTTTCTCTGTCTGACTTATTTCACTTAGCATGATGCCTTCAAGTTCTATCCATATTGTTGCAAATGGTAGGATTTTCTCATTTTTATGGCTGATTAATATCCCGTTGTGTGTATATATATATATATATATATATGTATATATATACACTACAAGTTTTTTATTCATTCATCCATGGACACTATATTGTTTCTAGGTCTGGGCTATCCTAAATAATGCTACGTATGAACATAGGGGTACAAATACCTTTTTGAGTTAGTGTTTTTGTTATCTTTGGACATATTAACAGAAGTAAAATTACTGGATCATATGGTAGTTCTTTTTTTAATTTGGGGGGAGCCTCCATACTGTTTTTCATAGTGGCGGCATCAAGAGCCTTTTTTGGTAATGCATAGATAGCATTTTGCAAAAAAAAATTACATGTTCTGTAATGTATTGTTTTCATTTAGCAGTAATTCATGGTTTTATGTCATTCTTGAATACACATATATGTCATATACTTTTAGTCTCATTCCAGTTTTACAAGTGGAAAACTGATGCTTCAAAAGGATACATTTTCCAGTAAATAGTCTAGCTGAGATTGCAGCTTGTATAAGTCTGATTCTGGAACCCATACTTATAACCACTACACATTTACCTCTTTGAATATATCGTAAACACTTAGTTGCAGATAATCTGAGGACTAGAAAATTATTTTTCAAAAGTTTTTATAAACTCGTTTTTCCTGCTCTCTTAAATTCAAGTAGGTTATTGATGCCTCAAAATATATAACTTTAGTCTAAATTATTAACAGTGCTCTAAAAAATCTCTTAAGGAATGCCACTGAGCTACTTGGGACAAAATGAAATGGCTTTATACCTTTTAAGAACTGCTTCATTTTTGGAAAAAAAATATTTTTAACAGCCTGTTCTATAACTAAAAGTGATAGTGAGAATGATGAGAACTTTCTATGTGATGAAACAATTCTCTTTCCTTAATGCTTTGTCTGACTTGGATGGAGAAGACATTGACATAGAAACCTTGAGAGGACTTTCAAGAGGGCTGATGGAATCCTTATTCATCCAGCAGTGGTCACTGAGCACTTCCTGTTTTCAAGGCACCAAGCTAGTTTCACACAACTAAATTGAGAGCAGTGAGGACAATCTTGGTTCCCACATTCTATTGGACAATTTAATTTTCTCACGGTAGTAGATGGAGACTGACTAAAAGCTGCTTCCAGCTCATTATGAAAAGGGATTGGTATAAATTACAAGCAAATTACTTACATCCAACTTCGACTGGCATCACCACTTCAATTTTGCTTTTTGCCAGGTACTAAAAGTCTTCAAGGATATCATCCTCTAGTAAATAAAATCTGTCCTTAAATACCCTGCACGTGTCTTCATTTGTGCCAGTGAGTTAAGTAAGGCCTTCCATTAACCTGATACTTAATTTGGTATCACTGTTCTTCCGAGGGAGACTAGTCTTACCTGATTTAATTCTGGATCAGAACTTCTGGACAGCTTTATTATTATTCTTGTTTCTCTTAAGGTTTCGCTTTGGAAACAAAGTGATTGAGAGGCACATTCTAAGACAAACTCATCAGGATGAGTTCAACCTCTGCTGATGATGATTTGAAAGTTGATGATATTTTGGGGGGGTCAGATTAAGATCTGGCATTTTACTGAGCCAAATCCTCTGTTTAATTATAGAGGTGAGATAATTGCCAGAGGAGTAGTTCAGTTCATAATTATAGAAATCCCAATTTAGCAAGAAAAACAGGGGAGAACAAAAGCTGATTTCGGCCAAACTGATTGTCAGAAATGTGAGGTTTTGAAAGTTATTTATCCATTGGAATCAAGTTGAGTTGCATGATGTCAATGGCATTACTGTTGTGGAAATTCCTCTGTCTCCTCTTAGATAAACACTGAGTTAGATTTCTAAAACAGCTGTTAAGGCAAAGTCTGGACAAGAGAAAAACTAGAATATTAGAAAGTTTCTTTGTAATAAACGTGGGCTATATTTTACTGAATAAAAAAAACAAATAATAAGTTATTCTAAACCTCTTCTGAACAAACTAGGCATATGAAGAGAGGAAATGGCAAGTATGTTGAAGATATTAATTTTTCCCCGATCAGATTAAAGTCAGTGAGTGTATAGGATTTAATTGAGAAACAGACAGCTCTCCCTAACTTATGTTGTTATAATTAATCAGCGGTACCATGAGGATTGCTATTAATATCACCACTATCGCATGCAATTTGTTTTACAAAACTTTGTGATCCGTATCAGTCAATTCTTTGTAGAACAGACCCAATTATCCTTAGGATCCATGTTTTCAATAGTTAATATTCTTAAGATTTTGCAATGATACTGCATAATGATACATTTCTTAAGTTACATTAAACCTAAATGCTATATCTAGTTCAGTGGTTGTCAAAGTATAAATTAAAAAATAACGGAGTTGGGGCACCTGGGTGACTCAGTCAGTTAAGCATCTGCCTTCAGCTCAGGTCATGATCCCGGGGTCCTGGGATCGAGCCCCGTGTTGGGCTCCCTGCTCAGCCAGGAGCCTGCTTTTCCCTCTCCCTCTGCCACTCCCCCTGCTTGTGATATCTCTCCCTCTCTCTCTCTCTTTCTCTCTCTGTGTCAAATAAATAAATCTTAAAAAAAATAACAGCTTTGTTTAAACAGGAACATACCCATTTGTACTTATAATATTTTTTTAAATTTTATTTTACTTTGTCATGTTAGTCATCATACAGTACATCATTAGTTTTTTTATGATTTCGATCATATTTTTATTTATTTATTTTTTTATTATGTTAATCGCCATATATTACATCATTAGTTTTTAATGTAGTGTTCCATGATTCATTGTTTGCTTATAACACCCAGTCCTCCATGCAATATGTGCATCACCAGGCTAACCCATCCCCCAACTCCCCTACCCTCTAAAACCCTTAGTTTCTCGGAGTCCATAGTCTCTCACGGTTTGTCTCCCCCTCTGATTTCCTGCCTTCATTTTTCCCTTCCTTCTCCTAATGTCCTCCATGCTATTCCTTATGTTACACAAATTAGTGAAACCATATGATAGTTGACTTTCTCTGCTTGACTTATTTCACTGTACTTATAATATCTTTAAAGAAATGTGTTTTTGACTGCTCTCTTAAAGAAGTTAAGGTTTTAAAAAATAAAAATTTCATGCATTTTTCTCTATTTTTAAGACACAAATAATTGTAACAATGTTTCCTCCATTCCCTCAATTAGGGAAAACACTATATTGCTTTATATTTTTGTTGTTTTTGAACAGTTTCTTAAGTTTAGTCCTATTATAAGAATTATATATAACTGCTTATGGTGCAGGGAGGGATCCATTTTTTAAAAGATATTAAGGCTGAGGCCAGAAAAAAGAGAGATTGTCAATCCTTCCCTGCAGTTTTGTGTGGAATATTTGAGGTGGGAGTATGGGGGGACATTGCCCCCCCAAACTACAAATCTCTTCCTAGCGTTCCTCTTCAAAATCACCTAATGGCTTCCCATTCCTTAGGGTAATAGGAAATGCTTGTAACATGACTTACAAGGCCCTTGTGATGAGTCCTGTGTGACTGGTCCATATCCACTTCTCTATGCATCATTAGAGTATCATTTCAATTTTTGAATGTACCCTGCTTTCTCTCATTTTTAACTGTTCACCTCTGGTTCAAGCACTCTTACCTTCCTCAGTGGCAAGCTAATTCATACATATTCTTCAAATGTGAACTTTATTCCCTGTGTCAGTACTTTGCAGAGCCTTTTCTGAAATCTTATCCCCCTCTTTTCTGACCCTTTGCACACACAAATAAAATGACAATGAAAAACTGGTTAGACGTTCTTATTTGGAGCTGACGTAACACCTGTACTTCCCTGATACAGGTACTTATTGAAATTTACAGTGATTGTTCACTTAATGATATACCTTCCCCAGTAGAGACAATAATCATTTATAGTTATAGATATACTCAGTATATGTTGAGTGCTTTGCACAGTGCTTGACATGATCAAAATACTTGTTGAATGGGTCTTGTTCATAAATATATAATTACTGGGAATAATACCTCATTCAAAGATTGCCTTGAAGAATAAAACAGACAATGCCTATCATAGTGCCTGACCCCACAAAATGTTGTTTCTGTAGCTTTTTCTTTCCTTCATGGAAAAAAAAAATGTTCACTGTACCAGGTATCTCCTTTCACGTCCTGAGATCAGTATGTTAATTTGGTTGACAAAGATCTCCAACAAATGCCACATACCTTCTGTGAAAAAGAAATGGGATGTTTAATTTTTATTTGAAACACATTTAGATCTTTGGATCTTGCAAGCTGAATTCAGATGATAGGACCTTCACAGGAAAAAAAAAAAGAGGTGTAATGTGTAAACACATTACTGTTTTATCATTTGGTTCAATTACATAGAATGGGTTTTGGGGGAAAAAACCCATTTTATATCTCTGTTCAACCAGCTCTGAAGGCCCCATGTATATGTATCCTCTGTCCTTAAGCTTCAGAGTCCCTCAAAGGAGAAAATAGAAAGCTCTTGAAAGAGTGGAGTTGAAGATGATGATAGTGATAGAATTAGTACTGGTGGAGGTTTCCAGCTATTGGCATTAACTGTCATTTAGCCATAGGTAGATCATTCATTCATAAAAGAGGTATGGGTTTATTTTATATTTTCTGAGTGTAGAATAAACATCATATTTAATGGCAAGTAGAAATCAATAAAGGGTGCTGCATTCTCACAAATAGGTTAAAGAAATGACAAATTCAGGTAGGGATGTGGTGTCATAAGATGAATCAATAAAATTTTTGCAGTAATTATGTTTGTGTCTTCATTATAGAACAGGCCTTAAAGATTCACTGAACATTTAAGAGTACTCTAAATTTTTCCCAGCACAAAAATAGTTGCAAACCCAAATGGTTTAAAATAGGGCCAGATTTAGAGAATGGCAAAAACTCATACTAAAAGAGAAATTTTATGTGCACACTTGGTAGATAATTGTAATGGCCACATTACCCAGACCTTTGATTTTATCCAGGTACATTTCAGTGGGATGACCATGGTAGCTGAGGGATTCTTTTTTCTTTTGTAGGTATGAACTGTGATTGGGGAGCATTAGGATACAGTCTTCATTGGCTTTAAAAGGTGTTCTAAATTTAAGTCACTTGCAAAATATTTCAAATTAACCTACACGGCATTTGGACTTAAAGGTCTAATATTAGGACTCTCAAAATTAACATGGTGAAAACAAAACATTGATTACTTTTTCCACTTCCAAATATGCTTTTCCCCATATTTCCCAGTAAATGGCATCACCATCCACTATCCATGTAGCTCCACAAGCCAAAAATCTACACAATGTCTTGATTCTTCTCTTATCCCCCATATCCAATCTGTCAGCAAGTTTTATTCATTCTCCTTCCTATTGGGAGAGACATTCTTCTTTGGATCCTGAGCATCCCTGTATATTCTTTTTGTACCTAGAATAGAAGGCCCTGATTGCTCTTTACTTGGGTAATTTCTCAGGATTATGTTTGCAGCAAGCAACCTTGAGGAATGATGCATTGCTTCCCTTGGATCTGAAGAGCAGGCTTGCTTCCTGCTTGCCATGAAAGTTTTTGATTCCCTAAGCTCAGTGCTTCTCTGCTGAAACAGTCTACTGCATGTTGAGATATCCATGGGTCAAATAAAAAAATGGATAGGTTTTTTTAGTATAAATATGTCCCACTTAATACATTAGACATATTTATACTAAGAAGGTGTAAGTTTTTTATCTGAAATTGAAATTTAACTGGGAACACTACATTTTTAATTGAAACTTGTATTTAGGTAATTGTACATTCACATGCAGTTGTAAAAAATGATACAGAGAGATCCCTTATGCACTTTGCATAGTATCCCATAAACGTAACATTGAACAAAACTGTAGTGCGATATCACAGTCAGGATACTGACATTGACAAAACCCACTGATGCTATTCACATTTCCCCAGTTGGATTTGCATTCATTTGTGTGATTGTGTGTGTGTGTGTGTGTGTGTGTGTGTAGTTAGTGCCATACAATTTTATCATTATGTTTTGCATGTATCCACAATCACATTTTTGAACAGTCCCTTTACTACAAAGGTCTTTTGTGTTACCCTTTAATAACCACCTAATTGCTATTTGTGTTTGCTCTATATCCTTTGCCCTTGGTGAACTCACTTACTGTTTCTAGGTGTTTTGTTTTTGTTTTTGTTTTTTGATCTGTTGGTATTTTTATATAGAATATTATCTATAACTAGTTAAATTTCTTTCTTTACAATTTGACTGCCTTTAATTTCTTTTTCTTATCTCATTGCAGTAGCTAGAACTTTCAGTACTATACTGAATAAGAGTATTGAGAATGAACATCCTTGCCTTATTCCTGATATTAGAAGAATTCAGTCTTTCACTATTAAGAAATATGTTAGCTGTAGGTTTTATATACACATTTATCAAGTCAAGTAATTACCCTCTATTTCTAGTTTTCTGAGAGTTTTTATCATGAATAGACATTTGATACTGACAAATGTTTTTTTTTTCTTCCTGTGGCAATTGATATGAACATAAAATTTTCTTTCTTTAGATTTTGATACAGTAGATTACATTGATCTTTGAATGTTAGACCAGCTGCCTTATTTTGGCTATAAAATCTAATTGTTTTTATACTTGGTTGGATTTAGTGTGTTAGTGTTTTGTTAATCATTTTTGCATCCAAGATCATAGAAGATATTGTTTTCCAGTTTTCCTTTTTTGTACTGTTTTCTGATTTTGCTATCAATACTGGCCTCATAAAATGAGTTGGGAAGTATTCCCTCCTTATTTATTTTCTGTAATAGATTGCATAAAATTTGGTATTCTTCCTAATTGTTTGCTAAAATTCTCCAGTATAACCATTTGGGCCCAGATATTTTTTTGGGGGAAGCTCTTAAATTATGAATTCAGTTTCTTTAGTGGTTTTCAGGCTATTCAGACACATCTTTCATCTTGGTTGTGTTGTGCTAGTTTGTGATTTTGGGAAATTTAGTCCATTTCTTCTACATTATTAAATTTATGAGTATCAAGTTATTTATGATATTTCCTTACTATATTCTAAATGATAGCAGGATCTGTGGTGATATCTCCATTTCATTACTAATGTTGGTGATTTGTGTCTTCTCTTTTTTTATTTTTGTCAGTCTTGCAAGAGGTTTCTCAATTTCATTGATTTTTTTTAAAAGCTAGCTGTTTCTTTCATTCATTTTCTCTGTTGTTTTTCTATTAAAATTTTACTTATTTCTCTCAGATCTTTATTATTTACAGGCATATGTTAGTGATACTCAGGTTTGGTTCTAGACCACAATACAGTGAATATCACAATAAAGCAAGTCAAATGAATTTTTTTTGGCTTCCCAATACATATAAAAGTTCTATTACACTATACTGTAGTTTGTTAAGTGTGCAATAGTATTGCAATATCTAAAAAATGTACATACTTGAATTAAAAAATACTGCTGAAAAAAATGTTAACCATCATCTGAGCTTCTAATGAGTCATAATCACTGATCACAGATCACCATAAAAATACAATGATGAAAACTTTGAAATATTGTAAGATTACCAAGATGTGACACAAAGACACAAAGTGAACAAATGCTATTAGAAAGATGGCACCCATAGTCTTGCTCGATGCAGGTTGCCACAAATTTTCAATTTCTATCTCTTATATAGACTTTACATAAGTCTCTACAATACACTTATAATAGAGTCTATCGGTGTCAACATTTTACCACCATAAAGTGTGGAAAATTCATATCCATTTTGGATTCTTTATCTTCTCCACTTTTACATATCATTGTCTTGAGTGTCACATGGTGTTACAGTTTGTGTTTTAATTATCAAATATGACTGATAAAACTCATGAGGAAAATGATAGTCTGTTGTGTGTACCCATATTTCTGCTGTCTATTTCTTGTTCCTTCCTGTTGCTCTAAGGTTCTTTCCTTTATCATTTCCTTTCTGTTTGAAGATATTCTTTTAGCCAATCCTAAAGGATCATTCTGCCAACAACCAATGCTGTTAGTTTTCCTTTGTCTGAGGATGTCTTTATTTTTTCTTAATTTTTGAAGGTTAATTTTGTCATGTATAGAATTCACCTTTGACAGTTCTATTCTTTGAACACTTGAAAAATATTATAAAACTTTATCCTGACCTCCATAGTTTCAAATGAGAAATCTGCTGCTATTTGATTAGTGTACCTTAATATAATGCACTATTTCTCTCTGGCTACTTTTAGCATTTTTTCTTGTCTTTAGTTTTCAGATGTGCATTTTGATGTAGATTTCTTTAGATTTACCTTGTTTGGAGTTTGATCACTTTCTTGAATCTGTAGGTTTGTGTCTTTCATCAAATTTGGAATGTTTTCACTCATTCTTTGAAAACTCTTCTAGTCTGCTCTCTCCTCTCCTTTTGGGATTCTGATGATACAAATGTTGGATCCTTTGTTACTGTCACAGAGGCCTTGGAGGATCTGTTTATTCTTTTTTCAGTCTATTTAGATTGTGTAAATTCTGTTTATCTGTTTTTACAGTTTACCAATATATACTCTTGCATCTTTACTCTCCTATTGAGTTGGACCCAGCAGTGTTTTATTTCTATTATATTTATTTATTTTATTTCTATTATATTTCTATTATATTTCTATTTATTTCTATAATATATTTCAATTCTATAATATCCATTTGGTTCTTTTTTTATACCTTTGAACATATCACAAAACTACCTGTGCTACATTTTTTTTCTTTATAAAATAAAGCTTTGAATAAAGTAATCCCTGAAATTCCTCCAGTATGATATTTTAGATCAGTTTGTCATAAAAATATTATAGATAGGTAACTAAATCAGGCTTATTTTTACTCTCAAATTTTTACTTTGAAAAAAATTCAGAAGTGTGAAAAAGTTGAACAGATAGCACATGAATATCCATATACCCTTTAAAAATATTCATCAGTTGTTAATATTTTGCTACATTTGTTTTATGATTCTTTTTGTGTGTAATGTCCATCTATTTATGTATCTCTTCAGATATACATTTTCTTTTTTCTTTTTTTTCTTTTATTCATATATAATTTTATTCTTTAAAGTATACTACAGGTGCGCCTGGGTGGCTTAGTCAGTTACATGTCTCCTTCCGCTCAGCTCATGTTCCCAGAGTCCTGGAATCAAGCCCCGCATCAGGTTCTCTGCTCTGCAGGGAGTCTGCTTGTCCCTCACCCTTCTCTTACTCTCTCTCTCTCTCAAATAAATAAATAAAATCTTTAAAAAAATAAAGCATATTGCAGCAATTATAATACTTTCCTCCTAAATGTTTCAGTATGTATCCCCTAGGAACAACTTGAAAGGAGGAGGTATCTCTTCTTGAAAGCTTGGTATTATGGAAAGAGGAGAAAGCAAGAGTATAAATTCAAGGGCCTATAGAAATGAATGAGAATCAAAATGGAATGAATATCAAACAAAACCCAAGGAAATTTTCTAGAACTAAGAGTGGAATCTAGATACTGAAGTTGACAAAATGTCATACATGAGGAAAAACTGACATAGAAGCAACACCTCTGAGACACCCTAGTTAAACAATTACACTTTATTTTTTTTTTTTTAAAGATTTTATTTGAGAGAGAGAGAGTGCTAGCAGGGGGAGGGGCAGAGGGAGAGGGAGAGAATCTCAAGCTGACTGCACTGAGTGTGGAGCCTGTTGCAGGGCTTGATGTCACAACCCTGAGATCATGACCTGAGCCAAAATCAAGATGCAGATGCTTAACCGAGTCACTCAGGTGCCCCAACAATTGCTCTTTAAAGATAAGGAAGAAAGCTTCAGGACTCCTGATGAAAAATACAAAGTATGTTACAAAGTAAAGAAAATTTTGTCACTAACAGATTTCTCAACAGCAACATGCAGAGCAAAACAGTAGAGCAATGTTTTTTTGATCAGGAAAAGAAAGTGGAGGACAAGTATTTTCTTTGTACTCAAGCTATCCATCAGGTATCAAAACTATAAAGAAGAAACAAACAGTTATAAACATGCATAAATTTGGAGTTGTCATATTAGTCATTTACTTCTTAATTTTACATTTTTTTTATGGAGGAGGTTTTAAAAGCCTTGGATAGGAGGGAGAAACACTTATATTTATTGCTACCTATTATGACCTAGATATACATAACTTTGAGTTGGGTCTAATTATCTTTATTTTGTAATGAAGAAACTGATACAGCAATTGTTTGACCAATGTGATTCAGTGAGTATGTATCAAAGCCAGGACTCAAACCCTATTTTCTTTCACTCTGAAGCATTGATCTTCTATATCATGCTCACTGTGGATTCTCCATACTCATTGCCTACTCTATAAATGCAACTATAGTTTTGTGTTGTTGGTGGTGTTTTCATTAACAGAGAGAAATGATCCTCCTTAGTACTTTATTTAATACTTTTTCTCTAACTGGTAAAGCTATTCATAATCCTCCTTAGCTGACAAGTAGTTCTACTATTTTTGCAGTAGCTTGAGCTCAGAACACAATAAAAGACATAGTGATTTAATTAAAGACTTGAAAACAATCAATTCAAAAATACGATGGTTTTACATGCTCAAATTTCCTCCCTCAGAACCAATCATATCTGATAATAAAGACAAGAGCTGAAAATCCTAAAACTTAGCTTTCAAACATTCATTGAGTCTGTTTTTGAATACATGTAAAATAAGCAACACTTTCACTATAAGTACTATCCCCAATAGGAAATTAGCAGAGCATATTAGATTACAAATTTTAATAAACTGGCATTAGCATTATCACTTTCAAGCAGAGGACAAAGAGATCATTTGGTGCTATTTCTGAGACTATAGTGTCTTATCAGCTTCTGTGACAAACCACTCTCAAGTACCTAGTGCCCATGCTAATTAGTTTATAGCCTACCAGCCATGTGTCTACACAGAAGACAGCAGAGCCATTCAAAAGTGTTCCTTCTTTCTCATAAAAGTCAAATACAAGCAATTCTTATTCAGCATAGATGCTAATGCAGGGAAACATTACGGTGTCTGGCTTCCAGAAGACAAGAGAAATGTATATCACCTGATTAAATCCCACACATTGTTTGAAAGTTGGCATAAGTCTTTGTGTCTGACTTCAGAGTTTCTAAAACACAGACTCACCTTACTAGTCAAATAAATGGGGTAAAAAGTCCCTGAGAAACAGAATTGGAATGCTTCAAAAGTTCCTGTCAGCAGTCACCTTTCTCCCAGTGACACCGTAGTAGGGACTTGGCACGGTCAGTATATATTTTTAGCTGAACTGCCATTTCTATTACTGGAACAATTTTTTTTTAGCAATTTATAACTAGGACATATTAATTTTCACCATCATGAAGCTTGACAGAAATTGTCAGACTGAATGTACTTTGAAGAATACAACAGATCTACTTCGGTTCATAGATAATTTTAAAATATAACAGTGGCTAGGTCTCTCACCGGATCTCTCTTCTGAAACAGAGGACAGGATTTTAGATGATTTGGGTAATTCTTTTATTTTTATAATATTAATACTATTTATTTTATCACGTTCTCCTTTGATTTTGGTAAAACATCAAACCCTCCTTAAGTTGGGAGAATTTGAAGGGGTTATGAGGCCAGCTTCATAATTTTGTTGTAAGAATTAGGGGGATAATATTGTCAGGCAGGTGCCCAGAACAGGGCCTGGTGGATTGCAGGCACTCCATTCATATGAGTTTTTATCTTTGCCTTTGAGAAAATGGAATGCCATTGCTTAGGGTTATTTAAAAGAAAGAAAGAAAGAAAGAAAGAAAGGTAATACAGAAAAGCAATATTTCAAAGGAATCTAAACTTAACTTGCAGTATAGTGTCTGGTAAAATTCTGTCATATAGTTAAACCAGAAAAAAATATAGACGCAATGAGGAGAAAAAGCAAATTCTAATGGAGTGGACACTAACTTTTAGCCATTCCTTAAATAAAATTACTAGTTTTATTTATTAATAAGTAATAAAATTACTAAAATTACTCAGTATGGTTTGCTTCCTATGAAATAACAGCCACAAGTTAGTGAATAGCTAACAAAAGCAATCACATGTAAACACAAGTGCAATAATAAAAGAGCCATAATCTCCTAGGATGTAAATTTCTAGACTACTTTAGGGAAGTTGGATTAATTCTTTCACCTCACTATGATCTAGCTCTGCTTGATACAGTAGCAAAATAAGAAAGAGCATTCTGCCCAGTCGTGGTACATGCAGCTCTGTAGAGGTACCATGGTATATGCAACTAAGCAGCAACGAGCATAGGTCCAGGAGAGCCTGGTCCAGTGTTCCAAGATTAAATCACAGAATGACTGGGACTCATCTTCATTTCCTTACTAGATATAGAAGGGGCGATACATTATTTTCCTGGGGCCTCTGACCCTGAAGAAAGGTAGGGACAATGTGACCTTCCTAGAATTGACAGCTACTGCTTAAATTCTGCCCCCGTAAGGGCAAAAGGCAAATTTATTTATTTTTTCTTTAGTGCAAAATCAGAAATTTAATAGTCTGCAATGAGTTACCCCATTACTAATGCAGAATTAGCCAGAGTTGACTCTGTTCTCAGACCCCAAAGAGCACCCAGCGTGAGCTCATTTTCTATAACTGTCACTTTACAAAGTGGAAAATTGAGGCAACAAGTCATGAATATAAACTCATCAATACCTGTTCTAGTTTCAGTTTATTTAGCTATTTTAAACCAAGAGATTGAAGTGTAAATACTTCATGGTTATTAGTGATTCTTCCCATCTAATTAGATAGAATTTTGTAGTGTGCAGTGGGATGAATGAGAATGTAACATGCCCCGTCCTAATTCCGTATAGTTAAGGAGATATTAAAATCACCCCCTAAAAAGTAAGAGTCAACAGATCGATGAATTTGGTGTTTGGGGTCTATATGTTACCAAGTAAGAGAGAGATGTTTGGTGATTTAATAGTTAAGTAGTGATGCAAGTTAAGTAGTAATGTTGGTAGCCCATAGCTGTAGCCGTAGATGAACAGTGTAAATATTGTAGAGATCAGAAAAGTGAACTAGAAAACCTCTCAGAGCTTTCATGTATCAGATCAGCTTTATCCTAACCATGGAAGAAGGGTCAGGTAAAGGTGAAATATACTAAAATAAGTAGATTATGGTTGAGTGAGGAAAGAGAAAAAGGAGTCTTATACATATACTTAATTTTAAAAATGCATTATATCGTCTTAAAACCATTGTGTTATGCCTTTGTATTTTAAAGAAAATATTGTTGTATTGCAAGCTCCCTGTGAAGATATTTCTATGCAACATCATGAAATTTTTAAAGACAATTTCATATTTAAATAAAACCTACAGATAAAATTCATGAAATTATAGGGATGGTGAAATTTTATCATTTTCTTTTTAGAAATTTAGATCAGCTATAAGAACTTCTTGAAAGAGCATTGGAGACATTTAGACATTAAATAACTCATTTTTAATCTAGTATCCCTTTTAGCCCAGAGACCAACTCTGCCAGTTGAGAATGTGAATTTTTAAATTTTCCTGGCCTTCTGTTTGCTTATTTTTCTTTGTTTGGTCTGTGAATATTTTAGTAAGGATTCACTTTAGAAGTAATCCTGGTCCTTGTTCTTTGCTTTGCAATGTTTGAGAAAATGACTAGAGGAGCTTTAATGGTCTCTTGTTCATCAGTGTGAATCAGATAAAAGATTAAAAACGATACCTAGAGCGTAGCTCTCAACTTGGGTTTCTGTCTGTTGAATTTTAATTCCATGGTGAGATTCTTGTTCAGACAGAAGGTAAATAAATAAATAAGTTCATAAATTCCACTGATTTCAGCAGGCTTTGTCACTGGGGATGCATTATTTTAAACCAAAATATCATCCGTGTTTTACGTGATTGCGTTAGAGGCTCCAGTACCCTCCGTGATTACTTTTCAAGACTAGCACCACCTGTTTACCATGCAGAGGCTTTGAACATTAATAAGGGAAGCAAAGGAAAAGTCAGTGAGCAGCCTCACCAGACACCTGGTTGGTAAGGATATGACACATGACATGGCACAGTTCGCCTTCTCAGGACTTTCAGATGTTTGAGCAAGTACCACTAGTTTCCACTTCCCCTTCTTCTATTTTGTGTTCTACTTTGGGAGACAAAATAGTGGGTGTTGGGATTGAGATGCAGGCCATGGAATGTGGAAACCTATGCAACTTTTGGACTGCAAGTGCCAGTATTTTACCTTTAGAGTGTGTCAGAATTCATGAAATGATGGTATTTACTCCTCACCTGGCTGGGGAGCAAAGGAGTGTGGCACTAACACCTGTCAAGGAAATTACAGGTGGAAGCAATTATTGAGTTGGGGGCATTAAGGAGAAACAATTATGCACATTTTCAGTCTAATGTGATGATAGCCTCAGGTTTCTGGATCCTTGCCAAGCCAATTGCTTGAGTTGTAAAAACTGAAGCACCCGGCTTTTAAAAGTTAAGACACTCTTGTTTTAAGTTTGTTGGTTGGTTCACTGTGAAAGGAGTGCAAAACAAAGAATATGGCTTTTTTAGAAGCAAGTTTCATAAATTTTACTACAAAAGTTTAATTTTTTAAATAGTACTATGGCAGGTTTATAGCCTTTATTCTGGCTTCTGTTGTCAAATGTGTTCATATATTCAAAATTTATTTATTTAAACAGCCTTCAAATACTTCCCGAGTGTCTCCTTGTAGATATCACAGATACAACTATGAATAAGAGAAACAAGACCTCTTCTCTCACAGAGCTTGCCGTCTAGAAAGGTCTGTATCTATACACCAATGATATATGTGTGATTAAAGTCATCAGAGACATCATGGGATATGCAGTTGGGGACATAATATGGTTTGGGGGAGAAATATCAGGAAAATATTCCCTAAAGAAGTGGCTTTTAAGATGAAGATTAAGAGATGAGTTGGCCGGATGAAGAGTGATAAAGAATATTTCAAATATAGGCAATACAATACAAAGGCTCTTAGATAAGGAGGAACTTGTCACACAAGAGGAAGTGAAGAAAGGTCAGTTTGGAGTAAGTCAAAATGAACAAGGGAGAGGTTGGCTCAACAGCAAAGTTCAATTTGCCCAGGACTTTGTAGGTCCTGGTAAGGAGTTAGGCTTGATTCTAAGATAGTGAGTAACTACTGAGAGATGTAAGCATCGAAGTTTTAAGAGCAGATTGATGCATTAACAGATCTGCGCACCTACTAGATACCAGCCATTATTCTGGTAATTGGGGTGTAAGGTCAGTGTGAGATGGTCCCTGTCTTCCAAGAGCTTACCACCTTAAGTGGAAAACAAGAAAATTGTATCAGGATGAGTGGGTGTCCCCAAAAGATGGTATTTGATTCAAGTCTGGAAGAACTTAAAGGAGTTAGCTACATGAACAAAAGTCAGGAGAGCCTTCCAGATAAAGAGAAAAGCATGCCCAGAGACCTGTTTGGCACACTTTGAGAATTGCCTGTAGATATAAGGATAGCTAGAGAAAAGGGTGTGGGTAGGAGTGAGGCAGAAAATGTAGCTGGAAAGGTTTATGTAGCATACCTTTGCCCTATTAAGGAGTGAGAGCTTTTTAAGAGATTTGTATATTGTATCACCTTCTAATTTTTGTGACTATTCACCAAAGAAAATTCTAAACTTTGCCTTTGAAAAAAAAAAAAAAAAAGAACCATTAAATGGTCCAGTTCTCAGTAATACAGGTTACTGTTCTAACCATTTCTGTCACTTTTCAAAAGTCTACAAGAATTTATATGTATTCAACAAATGTTAATTTATGCTTCAGGAAAAAGAACAGAGGAATATATACCTTAAGGTGATCTTTTTTTTGCATTTTGGATCTGAGTTTTGCATCAACCTGAAAAATGGAATACATTTTCAAAAGAGACATCAAATACTCAACAGAGAAGAAGAAAAAGGTCCCTATTTATCATGTTCCTGCAATCACCGCTGAGTGATGTATTGTGATTAGAACTTTTTTTTTTTTAATTGGCAGGCTTCTGGGATGCTACGGGAATTGGTGACAAGATGATGGATCAGTTTCTCCATATTGGCTGGCTGATCCAACAAACCTAAAGCAGATATTGACATTTGTCATTCAACATTGGAGCCATACAGACTCCTCTGCTGATTAGTCAAATACTTCACCTTCCTTTAATTAATGTTTTAAGAGAAGAGCCTCACAAAGATGCTCAAGGGAGCAAAGTTTTATAATATAATGGAAAGGAAAGGTTACATAGTAACAGTTGAATAAGAAGTGAGGAAAGGCGGGGAGGGGGGGTGGAGGAAGAAATCAATGACAATGTTTGAACAGCTTAACCCTGTTGGCCCTTGCATGTTAATAGATTATTTATGCATCACTTTGCCAGCAAGAAGAAATTAGTATGATTAACATTTTCTGTTTATTGACTGCTCATCACAAATTGGAAAAAAATGTTTACATGTTATTTTTGTTTATTACCTTGCAAAATCATTGACAAGAAAGGTCAGGAGAAGACTCATCTTCTCATCTAAACTCAAAGAATTTTATCCTAATTAAAAAAAAAAAAAGTGTAAATGAACAGAAATGTATTTTTCATTGTGCTGTGAAGAAAAAGGAAAACTATGTTATTTCCAGAGAAAAGCCTTTTCAAATAGATAGTTAGGAAAGAGCTTTGAAGTTTGACATGAGTACAATCTCATTCTTTAGTTAATAGTCAAGGATTTTCAAAGAATCTTTATGATGTTGGCAGAAAATTTTCACTCCTTCTCTGCCTCCCCCTATCCTGATCATTTCTAAGTTTCCATGACCATACAACTCTAATCATCTGAAGAGGAAGAGAGCTGAAACCTTATCCTGTAATAGAGACAGTGAAACAGGGATACTTAGGGAAGAATCCAGAAAGGGTTTACAACTGAACTAATGTGAGTTCACTCCTTGGTGAGTTATAGATAGAAACCACACCAGGTGGAGTTATCACACAAAGCAAACTTTATCTGCAGCAAATAAGGAGATCACATGGGGAATAAATTCCCAGAGCCATGACTCCTTGAGCAAGGGCGCATGGGTTCCTTTTATTTAGGGTTAGGATGAATATTTAAGTAGGGATACCTTATCTATGCAGAGGTGGCATAAGGTTGCCCATAAGCTTTAAGGAAACATGCCTATGCAAATATTGTATGTTATGTAAATAAGGTTTGTGCTCCTCTTTGGGAAGGGATTTTAGTATTATAATGAGGTAAAGGTAACTAGGTCATTCCATACATTATTATGTGGTCCATCTGCACAGGTGTGAGTTGGAGGTTGGGCTCAAAGTTCTCAGGGTGGTCTGGGCTGACTGGAACTCTTCCTCAGGGCAGTCATTATTGCTTGAGGGGTAGTGTAGGTTTCTGGCTTGTAATGTTATGCCTGCTGGGTCTTTTGCCTGAGTTAAGAGATAAACTGGAGAGAAGAGCTTAAGGAAAATTATGAAACAAAGGTTGGTTGGTGAAAGCCAGTGAGCAGTAAAGGTCAAGTGCTGGGATCTAGCTGGTGACAGGTTTAGATTTCTACTTTAAGTATCTTAAAAATGCACAAATGTAGGTTAGGAATTATGTAGGGAAAATGAATGTTGGAGTCTAAGTCTTATGAAAAACAAATCCACAGAGATCTCAGCTGTATTAATAACCATAGGAGCAGGGACCAAATGTAGGATCCCAAACCTGGGATGGATTTCCAATTGTCCTGTCTTGATTTTTGGCAAACTGAAATAAACCTAGACTCTGGAGAGAGACAGATTTCGATTTGCATCTGAAGTCTCTTACTTTCCATAAGTAACCTTGGGCAAGACTTAAAAAATTGAAGCACCCTAAAGATTTTGTGAGGTTAAAAGAAAATCTCTCCTTCTCTTTTTCTATTTGTCTATCATCTACCTATCATCTATCTAAACACGTGTTAATTGCCCTTCTCTTCACCTTCCCATCTACCTGGACCTCCTACTGATCATTTTGAGACTGGTAGAACAAAGAAGGATCCTGACACTTCATATTGTTGCTAATTAAGTCTCCAACTTTCAAGAAATGTCATATTCTTTATTCTTATCGAAACATTCACTGGATTCAGCAAGGGATTATAGATTTGGAAGTAACATTGTTAGAATCAATGCTTAGCATTCACAAGATTGAATAAAGACTGTCACCTTTTAGGAGAACATTTAGGAAGAGTTTCTTGTGATATAAAATCATGTTTTATTCCCAGGAAGAAAGAACCACAAGTGTCCTCTATTTCTAGGATATGCTCTTCTGAAATCTAGTCCTTATCGTCAGAATAAATGTGAATGCTTGATATCTATGATTCTCTGAATTAAAGAGGATACTGTGAGAACAAAACTAATACTGAAAAACCAATTTGGTAAGAAAAGTCAGTGTGAACAAATGTTTACATATAGATTTCATTATTTTAAATATCCTGAAAAGAGCCCTAAAATCATTTGTAGCTATATTTAAATGTAATTTTCAGGGTGCCTGGGTGGCTCAGTCGGTTAAGCATCTGGCTCTTGATTTTGGCTCAGGTCATGATCTTCAAGTTGTGAGATCTAGCCCCATGTGGAGCTCTGCTCAGGGAGTGGAGCCTGTTTAAGAATCTCTTTCTTCTTCTTCCCGTGCACTGCCGCCCCCACCCCCCGCTTGCACAGGCATGTGTGTATGTGCTTTCTCTAAAAAAAAAAAAAAGTATTTTTCATTTTATCAAAGAAATATACATATTCACATATATTTCAAAAAAATGAAAGTACAAAACTTATAATAAAAATTACCACAAATCCCATTTGCAAGGACATTCCTTTTTTATTTTCATTATTTATACCATATTACTAATTAACAGCATAATAATGCTGTTTCTTGATTTTCAGTTTTAGTCTTTATTTGTTGATTTTCTATTAAGGATTAGAACTTAGATTTTTTTTATTGTGCTTATACACATTTACACACTCTCCTTTTCCCTAGTCTATCAAAACAAATGTATCACTATTTTGGATCGTTTAGTATTTAGGGTTAACCTTATTATAATTGGGGAAGTCTTATACGTGGAGGAGCTACGTGATATATTATGATTACATAGTTTTTCTTGTACGTTTGTTTTCCTTGAAATTAACTGTTGTCTACACATACACACCATACACTTTTCTTTATACTGGCTGTTGATTTTGGCAACTCTACCTCTCACCTGTCTTTCAAGACCCATACTACATAGATTAAGTAGCTCTTCATTGTATGAGACTTTGCAGGTACAAATTAAAAAAAAAATAAAGAAGGCTAGCTTAAAGACTATCTCAAAATATATTCTTATATTTAATCTCATATTTCACAGTGGTGGCATCAAATTCAGAGTTGGGATAAGGTGAAAGTTTTCCCTAATGCTGACCAATTCCTTCCTTGTTCTTTAATATGGAAAATGAGTGTTGTTGTTATTTTTTTTTAGTATTGATATAGAATCTTCAACACTATTCTCCAGTAATCCACCTTCTTAAACCAGATGACCACTCTTAAGTTTCTACTATGTAGAAATTCTAGAATTCTCACTGATGCTTCATAGTTTGAATGTAGTTTATTTCCTTTTGTGATTCCTCTTGTAATTTGGACTTCAGAATGAGATAATGATTTTCTGTAGCAATTTTAAGACAGAAGTAAATGGAGCAGGATCCAGGATGTGATTTAGGGGAACTCAGAACTTCAGCAACAGTTGATGCAGAAGGAGTCAAAAGTCACAGCAGGGAAATCCAGTATTTATTACTCAGAGATTTGGATCTCTTGTCTGTGTCCTCACTTTACATGCAACCCATCACCTGGAAGTTCATGCAATCCAAACCTACTGAACTAGACCTACTCAAATTTGAAAAGCACTGGTCCAAGTGGGTAGTTGATGTTGAACTTGGTAGACAGCTGAAACTATTCAATCGTGTCTCCTTATCCAGATTAGTCAGAAAAAGGTTGGGACTTGGCATTAAGGACAAGAAAGGGAAGATATTAAAACAAAACTGGAAATATCCAGGCAAAAGGAAAATAGATGGGTATTAAACTAGCATAGTTTTGGAGTGGCAAGAAGCTCATTATGACTTAAGAGTAAAATCGGGTAAGGATGAAAATGTAAGCAAGGAAGAAATGATGGAGGACGTCAAATGCTTTACTAAGGACTTTAAATTTTATCTTGTAGGAAATTGAGTATCTATTGAAATGTGTTAGGAGGCAGAGTTATATAATCCATTTCTCATTTTAGGCAGATTAATTTGTCTATGCTGCAGAAGATATTTTGGACTTGGGAAAGAGAATGGAGAGACTAGTTTAGAGATGTTGCCATTGTTCTAAACAGTTGATGAAGATTTGAATTAAAACAACAGTAATAGGGGGGCGCCTGGGTGGCTCAGTCGTTAAGCGTCTGCCTTCAGCTCAGGTCGTGATCCCAGGACCCTGGGATCAAGCCCCGCATCGGGCTCCCTGCTCGGCGGGAGGCCTGCTCTCCTTCTCGCATTCTCCCTGCTTGTGTTCCCTCTCTCACTGTGTCTCTCTCTGTCAGATAAATAAATAAAATCTTTAAAAAAAAAACAAAAAACAAAAAAAACAACAGTAATAGGAATTGAGAAGATGAGGTACATTGGGGCCAAATTAAGGATGTAAAATGTTGGACTTGTGTGGCTTAATGACAGAAGTAATTGGGCAATACAGTTGATCTTAGGAAAAGTGAGTCATATTCTTGTTTAGTTCTTTGGTTAGTAGAGTAAGCTAATTTTGTAGTATAATGGGCTTCATTGTATTCAACAAAAATATATGTTCTGGAAGGATATTAAAAAAAATTGAGCTACCAGGGACATCACAAGGATGAAGAAATGGCATAAAATGGCATGGTTTTGTGGGGGCCCTGTCAACTGGCTATCAACATCCAGTCCCTTTCCTAAAGAAGTTCTGTTCAGCCATTAATCCTTCTTCTGTGTAGCCCTTGTGACTCAGGGGATGCTGACTTCCTACAAACTCTGGGTATAAATGCTGATTAATTCAGTGAGTGCATGACATTTGCCTGGTGATTCTTACTGATTATGGTGTGGACATGTGGCCTAAATTGACCAAATCAAATTAAATGGAAGAATTTATACTCCACATTTGAGGGAGCTCTTTTGCCTTCCCTCCTCCATTCATTCATTAGCTTCTCTTTCTTCTAATGTGAATGTAAAGCATAGGTTTTCCTATTTTCTACTGGCAGCCATCTATTACTAGGAGGGGAACTAGTCTGAAGACGAAGCAATGTATAAATGGTGTATCACATATATGAACACAACCTTGCTCCTCATTGATATTTCTGAGCTACTGAGTCGAGCAACTCTGAAGTTGGCCTTCATTATAGACTTACTGTTATATAAGATAATAAATGTTTTGTTTGTTTAAGCCAAAGAGAAAAAGAAGAAAAAAAAGATACATTCAAGTCCTCACCACTGGTACCTGTGACCTTATTTGGAAATGTGGTTTTTTGGATATAGTTCATTGAAAGGAGGTCATACTAGATAAGGGTGGGACCTGATCCAATGACTGGTGCCCTTAAGAGGAGAGGACAGAAAGAGACAAAAAGCAAAGGCCATGTGAAAATAGAGGCAGAAAATAGTTATACAGCTGTGAGGCACGGAATACCTGGAGCCATCAGAGGTTGGAAGAAGCACACACACAAAAAATTCTCCCTTTGAGCATTCAGAGGGAGCAGGGCTCTGTCAACACCTTGATTTCAGACTTTCAGCCACCAGAACCGTGAGAATAAATTTCTGTTATGTTAAGCCACCTAGTTTGTGGTAATTTGTTATGGCAGCCCTAGAAACTACTACCCATAATTTTGAATGCATCTTTTTATAAATTTGTCTCATTAATGTAAGAAAAAATTGTCCAGAGCTTGTAATTCTTACTCCTTTTCCCTCCTTTTGACTAAAAAAAAGTAAGATGAGGATTTCCTCTTTTAAATTATTTAATCTCTCATTGTGAGTGAGGAGGGATGTGAGTAGTCTTAGTTTTCTACACTCAGGATAGAATGGTGGTATGGTTGGAGAACAAAACAACATGGTATTTTGAGGTACAGGGTCTAAAACAATAGGAAACATTTTGTTTTACCAAATATGAGTTCTAGTAAGGTTAACAAAGAGAAAATAAATTAATTTAAGAAAATCAACCTCCTGCAATGTAATAAATAAGAGTTTTATCTATAAGCTGAATCAAATAACTTTAGAAATATTAAAAGTTTGAAGATTAGCATTCTATAGTTTGCTTGATCTATAAAACCTGTTAAAGAAATGAATTGTTATTATTACCTTTTATAATCAGGTACTTCATACACAGTCTGCATTATTTGATTTTTTTTTTTTTTTAAGATTTCTTTATTTTAGAGAGAGAGTGTGTGCCTGGGGTGGGGAAGGGGGTGGGTAGAAGGGAGAGGGAGAGAGAATCTTAAGCAGACTCTGAGCATGGAGCTGGACATGGGGCTCCATCTCACAACCCTGAACTCATGACCTGAGCTGAAACCAAGAAGCAAATGCTTAACCAACTGTGCCACCCAGGAGCCCCTATTTGATTCTTTAAATTAAATTTACCATGTCAGTGAAGAGTGACCTCTAGAATATCTTTAAATTGCTGGAATTTGCATAGGCTTACACTTTTACTTTCTGTTTGGAATCCCCTATGGATTCCTTTTTTATCTCATCCTGTTTTTATTCATTAAAATCTCACATTTCTTCATTTGTTTGCAATATGCAAACAGCCATTTTCTTGTCATTTTTATACAGAGGGAGAGTTGTGCCTTTGCCTCTTGAATGCTCTTATTGATTTCTCTGTGAATCTGTACAATTCTATTTAGATGTAATTATTTATTATTAAATTTGGGCTTGATTTTCTTGCTTTTGGGAAGAAAAGCCTAGAAGTGCTCCCTGGTTAGTGAAAATGTTTATATTGAAAGAATGAGATACTAGCACATATGCATTGAATTTAGCATACCATTTAGATATGTATGTATAGGCATATAGACATTTGGATCTAGAGGTATGTTTATGTGATAATGTATGCTAAGTGTGAACAAATGCATATTTTCAGGTTTATTTAGTGATGTTAAATGTAGAGTTGGAATATACAAATTTTTATTTTTGCCAAGAGAGTAAACTAGCAGGGGTTGCTGACCATTGCTACTTCTCCCATGGAAATAAACTGGAAAAAAATTATAGACATAAGAGAATAAAACATGGATTGTAGGAACCAACTCCCAAAGTGAACACCATAGGTTTGGCTGAAGACCATCTTGAGTTGGGTGTGTTGGGAAGAGGTAGGTGAGTACAGCCTAGGAGGAAGGCCACTGGTGCAATATTTGGAATGGGTGGAAGGAAGATGCTTAGAAATCTGCTCTGCCTTTCTATCTTATGGCACTGGGGAAATTGTTGCCTGCCACTTCACAGCAGAAAGCAGGAGCAACATTTGCAGTCATCCTGGTGTAATATCAGCACTCATGTCCTCCTGGAGAGAAGCTTTGATGGAAATAGGTGCTACTGACCAGTGTTTCTCCGGCGTTCACTCCTCTATCCTTCCCTCTTCTTAGCCCCCCGGGGCTTCTGGATTATAACCTAGACTTTGCTCCTATGTTCCTAACACTGCTTCTTCCTAAGTATTTAAAAGTAAATACTGATTGGCTGGATTGCCAGATGCTGTGGCAGCAGAACCTATGATCAGTAGTGGCTCTGTGGTGCATTGGGTACATGGCTTAAAGATTTTCCCTTCCCTTAAACTCAACAGGACTGACAGAGGCAGGGGGCATCACAACAAGACACAGGCCTTTCCCTAACACATAGTACTAAATAGGGTAGCTATACTTCACAGAGAGCATGAGCTTACCAGGTCAAGCTAAAACCTGAACACCCTGAAAGGAACACTATCCTCAAAAGAGAGACAATAAACTGAACAATATGTACAAATTTTGATGGAATTAATAATCATTTAAACTAAGGCAGATAATTATTTTAAGGAGATGGAGAAGATATTAGGATTATGAAAGGATAAGGGACTACACAAAAGCAAGTGTAAATATTAGATATTAAAATACAATAGTTGGAGTAAAGGATACAACAGGGGAACAATGAAAGAATGGAATTAGCTGAAGAGTGAATTAGTGAACTGGAAGATTATGTTGAAGAATTTATCCAGATGTAGCAAGAAGAGACAAGCAGGAATGTATAAATGGGAGCTATGAATATGGAAGACAGAAGTGCCAAAATTCAGAAAAATATAAAAGAAGAAGAAATATTTGAAGCAATGAAGATACATTTTCCGGAATTAAAGATGAAAAACTTCATACTGAAAATGCACATCAAATTACTTAAAAAAAGAAACAAAAAGCTGCAACTGGACAAATTATAGAAAATTCAAGAATATCAAAGATGAGCAAAAAATTCCAAAATATTTCAGAGAAAAATCAGTCCTTCCAAAGAGGGGGGGAAAAAAAAAAAAGACAAAAGACAGAAATTATCTTCTTATCTCCTCCCTACCCCAAAAAAGAAGATTGGCATCAGATTTCTCAAGAGTTACTAGATACAAAAAGGTAATAGAGTACATTTTTTGTTGTGGTAAAATATACATAGTATAAAATTTACCATTTTAATCATTTTTAAGTATACAGTTCCAGGACATTGACTACATTCACATTGTTGCACAACACTAATAGAGTATTTTGAAACTATGAAAGGAAAAGATTTTAACCTAGAATTTTATATCCTACTAAACTTTCACTTAAATGTGAGGGTGTAATAAATATTATCATATACTTCAGAAGTTTTACTGAAAAAGCAACCACATTAAAAAGTTTGTAAAGAAGGTATCAAATAATTATAGAAACCAAGAAGTGAAGTAAAAGGTATGAAAAATAAAGGTAGCCAAATACATGCAAATTGGTGAAGGTTATTGTGGTCTTTAAATTATAAAACCAAACAATTAGTGAAATGAAAACATGCTATTAAATTAACTCTTTATTTTTCATGAATCATTCATTATCTCAGCCCATCATTTCTCTTACTTAATCATTTTTGTCTTAAAAATCTAAAATACCTAAACCCATTTACTCTTTCCTCCATTCCCCCTCATTCACTAGCCTATGTTGCCCCCCTCCTTTTGTTTTTGGTCCATTTTTCTCCATTAGATGGTAAGAACATGAGGGGCAGGACTATATTCTTGCAGAGAAGTAGGAAAGATAGAAATCATTTGTGAAGTGTGTCCTTGTTTTAGTTTGCTAGAGCTGTCATAACACAATACGATGGATGGGTGGCTTAAACAACAGAAATTTATTTTCTCACAGTTCTGGAGGTTAGAAGGTCAATATCATAGTATCAGCAGGTCTGGTTTCTCCTAAGGTCTCTCTCCTTGTCTTGCAGATGGCTGCCTTCTTGCTGTGTCCTCATATGGCTTTCTCTCTCTTTTCTTATAAGAACACCAGTCATATTGGATTAGGGCCCCACCTTCATGAATTTATTTAACCTTGATTACCCCTTTAAAGACCTTATCTTCCATTATGGTTACATTCTGAATTATGGGGGCTTGGTACTTCAGTATATGAAATTTGAAAAAACAAAAGTAAGCTGATAATAGTCCTGTTTTACAAATCTTTGTATGAAGGAATTAAATGCTAATGCCTAGATAATAATCCTGAGAGCCAACAGTCATTTAGTACCAGATAATATTCTAAAGGCTTCATATATTATCTCATTTGATCCCCATAACAAGCCTATGAAATTGGTACTAGGTTTTTTTTTTAATTTTTATTTAAATTTTAGTTAACATACAGTGAAATACTGGTTTCAGAGTAGAATTCAGTGATTCATCACTTACATAAAACACCCAGTATTCATCACAAGTGCCCTCTTAATACCCATCCTCCAACTAGCCCACCCCCCACCTCACTCCCTCCATCAACTGTTTGTTTTCTATTGTTAAGAGTCTCTTATGGTTTGTTTCCCTCTCTCCTGCCCCCCTTCCCATATGTTCATCTGTTTTGTTTCTTAAATTCCACATATGAGTGAAATCATATGGTACTTTTCTCTGACCAACTTATTTTGCTTAGCATAATACACTCTAGCTCCATCCATGTCATTGCAAATGGCAAGATTTCATTCTTTTTGATGGCGAGTAATAATTCAGTGTGTGTGTGTGTGTATACTACATCTTCTCTATTCATTCATCAGTCAGTGGACATTTGGGCTCTGTCTGTAGTTTGGCTATTGCTGATAATGCTGCTATAAACACTGAGTTGCATGTACCCCTTCAAATCTGTATTTTTGTATCCTTTGGATAAGTACCTAGTAGTGCAATTGCTGGATCATAAAGTAGTTCTATTTTAACTTTTTGAGGAACCTCCATATTGTTCTCCAGAGTGGGTGCTCCAGTTTGCATCCCTGTCAAGAGTGCAAGAGGGTTCCCCTTTAGCACCTATTGTTCCTTGTGTTGTTAATTTTAGCCATTCTGACAGAAGTAGGGTGGTATCTCATTGTAGTTTTGATTTGTATTTCCCTGATGATGAGTGATGTTGAGCATCTTTTTGTCTGTTTGTTAGCTATCTGGATGTCTTCTTTGGAAAAGTGTCTATTCATGCTTTCTGCCCATTTCTTATCTGTATTATTTGTTTTTTGGGTGTTAAGCTTGATAAGTTCTTTATAGATTTTAGATATTAACCATTTATCAGATATGTCATTTGCAAATATCTTCTCCCATTCCATAAGCTGCCTTTTAGTTTTGTTGATTGTTTCCTTTGCTGTGCAGAAGCTTTTTATTTTGATGAAGTCCCAATAGTTCATTTTTACTTTTGTTTTCCTTGCTTCTGGTGACATGTCTAGTAAGAAGTTGCTATGGCTGAGGTCAAAGAGATTGCTGCCTGTTTTCTTTTCTAGGATTTTGATGGTTTCCTGTCTCAAATTTAGGTCTTTCATCCATTTTGAATTTATTTTTGTGTATGGTATAATAAAGTGGTCCAGTTTCATTCTTCTGTATATTCCTGTCCAGTTTTCCCAACAACATTTGTTGAAGAGACTTTCTTTTTTTCCATTGGATATTCTTTCCTGCTTTGGTGAAGATTAGTTGACCATATAGTTGTGAGTTCATTTCTGGGTTTTCTATTCTGTTCCATTGATCTCTGTGTCTATTTTTGTGCCAGTACCATACTGTCTTGATGACTACAGCTTTGTAATATAGCTTGAAATACTGTTTTTTTCTTTTTCAGGATTGCCTTGGCTATTTGGGCTCTTTTGTGGTTCCATACAAATTTTAGGAGTGCTTGTTCTCGCTCTGTGAAAGATGCTGGTGGTATTTTGATAAGGATTGCATTAAAAGTGTAGATTGCTTTGGGTTGTATAGATATTTTAACAGTATTTGTTCTTCCAATCCATGAGCATGGAATGCTTTTCCATTTCTTTGTGTCCTCTTCAGTTTCTTTCATAACTGTTCTGTAGTTTTCAGAGTACAGATCTTTAACGTCTTTGGTTAGGTTTATTCCTAGGTATCTTACAGTTTCTGGAGCAGTTGCAAATTGGATCAATTCCTTGATTTCTTTTGCTGCTGTATAGTGATGCAACAGATGTCTGCAAGTTGATTTTACCTGTGACTTTGCTGAATTCTTTTATTCTAGCAATTTTTTTGTTGCAGTCTTTTGGGTTTTCTACATAAAGTATCAGGTCCTCTGCAGATAGTGAAAGTTTGACTTCTTCATTGCTGATTTCGATGCATTTTATTTGATTTTGTTGTCTGATTGCTGAGGCTAAGACTTCCGGTACTATGTTACGTAGTAATGATGACAGTGGACATCCTTATCTTGTTCCTGACATTAGGGGAAAGGCTCTCACTTTTTCCCCATTGAGGATGATATTAGCTGTGGGTCTTTCATATATGGACTTTATGATGTTGAGGTATGTTCCATCTATCCCTACTTTGTTTTAATCAAGGATAGACTCTTGTATTTTGTCAAATGCTTTCTCTCCATCTATTGAGAGGATCATATGGTTCTTTTTTCTTTAAAGATTTTATTTATTTATTTGAGAGTGAGCATGGATGTGGGAAGGTACAGAGAGAAAGGGAGAAGCAGACTCCCTGCTAAGCAGGGAGCCTGACTTGGGGCTCAATCCCAGGACCCTGGGATCATGACCTGAGCCAATGGCAGACACTTAACCAACTGAGCCACCAAGGCACCCCAAGGAAGATCATATGGTTCTTATCCTTTCTTTTATTAATTTGGTGTGTCATATTGATTGATTCTTAAATATTAAACCACCCCTAATCCCCAGGGATTAATCCCATTTGATCGTGGTGAATAATTTTTTTAATGTACTGTTGAATTGAATTTATTGAGAATTTTTGCATCCATGTTCGTCATGGATACTGGCCTGTAATTCTTTTTAGTGAAGTCTTTATTTGGTTTTGGAATCAAGGTAATGCTGGCTTCATAGAATGAGTTTGGAAGTTTTCCTTCCTTTTCTCTGTTTTGGAATAATTTGAGAATAGTATTAACTCTTCTTTAAACATCGGGTAGAATTCCTCTGGGAAGCCATCTGACCCAGGATTTTTGTTTATTAGGAGATTATGATTAGTGATTCAGTTTCTTTGCTGGTTATGGGTCTGTTCAAATTTCCTATTTCTTGCTGTTTCAGTTTTGGAAGTTTGTAAGTTTCTACAAATTTGCCCAGTTTGTTGGCATATTTTTTCATAGTATTCTCTCTTTTTTTTTTTTTATAGTATTCTCTTTTACTTGTTTGTATTTCTATGGTATTGGTTGTAATCTTTCATTTGTGATTTTATCTATTTGGGTCCTTTCTCTTTTTGATATGTCTGGCTAGGGGTTTATCAATTTTATTAATTTTTTCAAAGAACCAGTTCTTAGTTTTGTTGATCTGTTCTACTGGGTTTTTGTTTGTTTGTTTGTTTCTTTGTTTGTTTCTATATAATTTATTTCTAGTCTAATCTTTATTATTTCCCCTCTTCTTATGGCTTTAGGCTTTATTTGCTATTCTTTTCCAGCTCCTTTAGGTGTAAGGTTACGTTGTATATTTGAGACTTTTCTTGCTTCTTGAGGTAGGCCTGTATTGTAATACACTTCCCTCTTAGGACTGTCTTTGCTGCATCCCAAAGGTTTTGGACTGTTGTGTTTTCATTTTCATTTGCTTCCATGTACTTTTTAACTTCTTCTTTAATTCCCCAGTTAACCCATTTATTCTTTAGTAGGATGTTCTCTAACCTCCATATATGTGTGATCTTTCCAAATTTTTTCTTGTGGTTGACTTCAACTTTCGTAGCATTGTGGTCTGAAATATGCATGGTATGATCTCGATCTTTTTGTACTTGTTGAGGCCTGATTTGTAACCTTGTATGTGATTTTTTCTGGAGAATGTTCCATGTGCACTCGAAAAGAATGTGTATTCTGCTGCTTTAGGATGAAATGTTCTGAAAATATCTATTAAGTCTACCAGTCCAGTGTGTCATTCAAAGCCTTTGTTTCCTTGTTGATTTTCTGCTTAGATGATCTGTCCATTGCTATAAGTGGGGTGTTAAAGTCCCCAACTATTACTGTATTATTACCAATGAGTTTCTTTATGTTTGTTATTGATTGGTTTTTATATTTGGGTGCCACCAAGTTGGGGCATAAATATTTACAACAAAAGGCACATTATAGTCAAATTCACAAAATACACATACAGGGAAAGAATCCTGAAAGTAGCAGGTAAAAAAGTTCTTAACTTACAAGGGAAGACAGATCAGGTTTGCAGCAGATCTATCCACAGAAACTTGGCAGGCCAGAAGAAAGTGGCAGGATATATTCAATGTTGCGAATGGTAAAAATATGCACCAAGATTACTTTATCCAGCAATACTGTCATTCAAAATAGGAGAGAGAAAGAATTTCCCAGACAAACAAAAACTAAAGGAGTTCGTGACCACTAAACCATCCCTACAATAAATTTTAAGTGGGACTCGTTGAGCGGAAAAAAAAAGACCAAAAGCAACAGAGACTAGAAAGGACCAGAGAACATCTCCAGAAACACCAACTCTATAGGTAACACAATGGCACTAAATAAATATCTTTCAGTAATCACTCTGTCAATGGACCTAGTGCTCCAATCAAAAGACAGCGGGTATGAGAATGGTTAAAAAAATAAGGCACATCCAAATGCTGCCTACAAGAGACTCATTTTAGACTTAAAGATACCTGCAGATTGAAAGTGAGGAGATGGAGAACCATCTATCATGCTAATGGATATCAAAAGAAAGCTAGAGTAGCCATACTTATATCAGACAAACTAGATTTTAAAACAAAGACTTAACTAGAGACGAAGAAGGGCATTATATCACAATTAAGGGGTCTATCCTTCAAAAAGATCTAACAATTGTAAATATTTATGCCCCCAACTTGGTAGCACCCAAATATATAAATCAATAATAAATAGACCTGGCTTCCATCAGATCCTGCCTTCACCCTCCTGTGTCCCAGCTGTTTTATCACAGGTGCAAGACTAGGTTTCAAAAGTCCAAATTTTAGGGATTCTCATGGGACGGACCTTTTCCAATCCTCCTGGGGAGGGTCTCACCTCTCTTTTGCTGTTTGCTGGCCTGTGCCAGGAAAACGGTCGCATGACTGTGCAGTGGTTCAGAGTTCATGGCAAGGTGGCACCCAGGCTTGCCCTCATGTGGAGTCCCTGCTCCTATGCCAGGAAGAGTGCAGCATGTTCACATCACCCTTTCTTCTTGTGACCCAAGGGATCCCTAGACTGTGCTGTCTGCTCCTGGGTCTCTGCCCTGCTTTCCCACCTGAGCACCTTTAAGCTAGGCATGACCCCAGTGGTAATGAATTTCTAAAATTTCAGATTTTGTGCTCCACTGCTTATAATACTTTGCAGTAGTCTCTGTAAGCAGGGCTCCCTCCCTCCCGCAGTATCCACAGTTATACCTCCCCCAAATAAACTCCTCCCACCTCCTACCTTCCAGAAGGTGGTTGCTTTTCTACTTGTAGACTTACAGTTTTGTTCTCTCAGACCTCAGACCGATTTCTTGGGTGTTCAGAATGATTTGACAATTATCTAGTTGTGTTCGAGGGATGGGGCAAGGTTAGGGTCCCCCTACTCCTTCACCATCTTAACTCTGTCTCTCAGTACTAGTTTTTTAATCCTAATATTACAGTTGAGAAAGGATCATTTAGGTACCTGCCTAAGATCAAACAGGTAGAAAACAAGAAAACCAGAATTTAAACCCAGGCAGCCTGACTCTAGCACCTGTCATCTAACTAACTCCCTGATCATGCTATGCTCCCTTTTGTAAGCTGAGGAACCAGACATATGTTTATTTGACTTCACAAGCTGTTTTGTTATGGACGTTCACTGTGAGAGTCAAGATGCTAGTTCAAAGAGCACTGGCTGTGGGTTCTTTCTTCACCTGAGCCAAGGAGTTGTTTTTGAGAGACCTTAAAGATGAGTTTAATTGAGGAGTACAGCTCTCTGTGCAAGATATTTTATACCAAGCAAAATAAACTTACTTTGGAGTGTCAGTGGGAGAAGAGCTGAGAGCAAGTTTTTTTTTCTGTTTTGATCATTAAAGAAAATGGAACCTGTGCATCAGAACACAGGCTCAGAAGCAGATCAAGGATGAGTGCTTTGAGAACACAGGTAACTAGTTACTTTCTTACTCCTGCAGCTCCATTTGGTTCATGAGTTCAATAATTTTTTTGTAAAACCACGAAGAGTTCAGTGAGGTGCAATGTTAAGGTATGTGTCTTAGGAGAAAAGATCTGAGAGAATTAATTTGTTGTTTAGAGGTAAAGAGCAGTTCCTGTAGGTTAGCTGTTCTATTTTGGGGCTTGGAAGAAGTGATTAACATTTCTTTCTGTTCTAGCAGGCTGTGGAATAAGACTCAGAGTATAAACAGAAGGAACTATCATGCTTCTTACAGGCAGAAATAAAAATCAAATGGGAGCTAATCAAAGTCCAGTAAAGACAATGTAGGCATTATTTTGACCAGTTCAATAAAAAGATGTTGGGGTTTAATTTAGTTTAAATAGAGAAAACACATTTTGGGAAATGCTACTTCAGTCTTCAAGTACTTTGCAGGAATTACCTAAATTGTTTAATGTGTTATATGAGGTATCTGAATTAAAATGCCAATGAGTATTTTCTCCTTGAACTTAATCTCAAACTCCAAAATTAGGCCTTTGTAAATTATGTGGTGTTATAGTCTCTAAATTTTTCAACTATTCTGTGCAAACAAAAGATCATTCCACTGAATTATCTATCTTGCTTCATTTCTAAAGAAGGATCTCAATGAAATGATAGAGTAAATGTCTTTAAATATATTTTTAAGTATCATAGTTTATTTATGAATATATTTTATTTGTAACAGAGTTAATACAAAAGAAGTGTATAATGGAAAATGTGGAAACTTCCTTTCTTCTCTCTCCTATAATCCCACTCTTCTCCAGAGGTATTTGTAATTATTAATTTCATGTTTCATTTTCTAACTATTTTTCCTATGATTTTATATGTGTACACATATACTTTTTTTTTTTTTTTTTTTTGGTCAGCTGTATTGAGGTATAACTGGCTTGCAAAAACTGCATATAAGTAATGTATACAATTTGATGAGTTTGGACATAGACTACACCAGTGTTACTATCACCACAATCAAGGTAATAAACATATCCATCAACTCCAAAAGTTTGCACAGGTCCCTTTTGGTTTGTTTTTGTTTGTTTGGTGGTAAGAACACTTGTCATGATCTCTCCCCTCTTAAATTTTTAATGCTTAATACATTATTTTAACTACAGGCACTCTAGAACTTACTCATTTTGTATAATTTTAACTTAAATCCATTGAACAGCTACTCTCCCTATCCTCCTCCTCCACACCCTGGCAACCAGCATTTTGTTGTTTGTTTCTGTAAGTTTGACTTTGAGATGCCTCATATAAGAGGAATCGAGCAGTATTTATCCTTCTGTGACTGGTTTATTTCACTTAGCATACTGTCTTCCAGCTCCATCCATGTTATTGTAAATGGTATAATTTCTTTTTTTAAGACTTATCAATATCCAATTGTGTACATATACTACCCCAATTAATTTACAGATTTAACGTTGTTGCTGCTAAAATGGCATATTTTATAAAATCCCAATGGTATATTTTACAGAAATAGAAAAAAATATAAAATTCATTTAGAATCACAAAACACCCCAAATAGCCAAAGTGATCTTGAGATAAAAGAACAAATCTAGAGGCATTATATTTCCTGATTTCTAAATGTTACAAAGGTACAGTAATTAAAATAGCATGTAACGGGCATAAAGACAGGCAAGTAGGTCAATGGAATAGAATAGAAAGCCCAGAAATAAATTCATGCACATACAGTCAACTGATCTTTGATAAGGCTGCTAAAAATACACATGGGAAAAGAGCAATCTCTTCAACAAATGGTATAGGGAAAACTGGTTATCCAAATGCAAAAGAATGGAATTGTTGGAACCCTATCTTACACCGTAGATAAAAATTAACTCAAAATCGATTAAAAACTGAAACCTAAGACCTCAAATTTTTAAAACCCTAAAAGAAAACACAGGGAAAAAACTTCATGACATTGGTTTTGACAAAAATCTCATGGATATGAAAGCAAAAGCAAAAGCCAAGTAGAAAAGTAGGACTACATCAAATCAAACAGCCTTTGCACAGCAAAGGAAATAATCTGCAAAGTAAAAAAGCAACCTATGGAATGGAAGAAAATATTTGCAAAGCATATATCTGATAAGACCCCTTATAAGGGGTTAATATCCAAGATAATACAAGGAATTCCTACAACTCAGTAGCAAAAACCAAAACAAAATGAAATAAAAATTTGATTAAAAATGGTCTAAGGACTTGAATAGATGGTTCTCCAAAGAAAACATACAAATGCTCAGTAAGTATATGGAAAGGAGTTCAAAATCATGAGTTATCAGGGAAATATAAATCAAAACCACAATGAGGTGTTACCTCATACCCCTTAGGATGGCTATCATAAAAAAAAAAAGTGTTGGTAAAGCTGTGGAAAAATTGGGACTCGGCATGCATTAGTAGAAATGTAAAAGGCTATTTGGTAGGTATGAGATCTTGGGAAGTTATTTAACCCCTCTGTGACTTGATTTTATCATGTGTAAAATGAGGCTAGAAAAGAATACTTATAAGGCTGTTAAGAATATATATACATGGCCATTTATATATAAATATAAACATATTTATATATTTATACAGTACTTTCAAAGTGATTATCATGTACCAGGTAATGTTATGTGTGTGTTTTTATATATTTTTATATTTTTATGTATTTATATATGTAAATATATGCATATTCTCACACACACACACACACGCACACACACACACGCGCACACACGCACACACACACACACACACACAAAACATTGGTATATAACAATCACTTTGGAAGTATTATTTGTTAGTGTAATTACTATAAACAAGTCCTTTTTTTCTACATCTTGACCCACACTGGATATTTTTTAACTTAGAAACTAAAAAAAAAAATTTAATATGCTAACTCATGGGAAGCATGTAATTTTTAAAATTGTTCTAATTTTGGAGTCCTGATAAGGGAGTAACTTTTTGTCTGTGTTGGCCATCTGTAGTTCTATAAATTACTTGCTCTTACTCTTACCTATTTTTGCTCTTTTTGTTTTATTTACACATTATTATGTAAGAGTTTTTAAATATATACTTGACTTTAACTTTTGTGTGCCATACATATTGCAGCAGGTTTCTTCCATTATATATCTTATCTCTTCAGTTTTTATGAAACAAACCTGTAATCTTTTTCTCCTATTGTTCTGGAAGATATGACTTACCTAGGAAGGTCTTCCATAGTCTCATATAAAGATACATTGTATTTTCTTCTAATGCTTTTTGTTACTTTCATTATTAAAATAATAACTCTTTAATCCATATGGAACTTACTTTTATGTATGTAATGAGTTTGGGATATAACTTCCTTTTTTCTCCAAATGGCCAATCAATTGTTGGCAATCCATTTACTTAATGTCAGTTTTCCGTATTGATCTGAATACATACACACACACACACACACACACATTTCTGGACTTGCTTGTCTTCCATTAAGCCATTTGTCTATTCTTATAGCAATATCATACTGTTCTAATTTTAGTGATTTTATTATGTTTTATAGAGAAAGCCTCCCATCCCAATTCTTCTTTTGATATTTGATGTTTTTTTATTGGAACTACACTAGTTTTGTTAACTTTAAATACAAGGACCTTTGTAACAAAGTACCTGAACTCCAGTTTCATAACCTTATGTTGTTGTTGTTGTTGTTATTGTTATTGAGGATTGCAGAAGGTTAGGAGCAAACATGGAAAGGGAAATAATACACCCCACAGACACACATTCATATATGCACATACATGCATACACACACATGCATACATATATACATCTCTATATACACACACATGCTTTTTTAGTGCCATTGGAGAATAATTAACTGGTTGGTCTTATGAAACAATAAAGCATATTTACTGAACACATTACCAACCAGGCACTCTAAATATGTTATTTCATTTAATCCTCCTGATAGTGCTATGAAATGAACATTTCTACTCCTATTTTCTGGAAGAGAAAGTGGATACTTAGAAGTTAAGTAATTTGCCCCAAATCTCACAGCTCACAAACACTACAGCTTGGATTCAAACTCTGAACTCTGTGAGTCCAGAGTTTTTTTTTTTTAATGTGATTATTTTCTACTTTTCATTAGTTTTTTCATTCACATCTGACACCCCCCCACACACCCTTTCCGATGCCTACTATCTAAAGATACATGAGTTCTATATTATAAACCAGGCTGAAACTGGTGATGCTGGCCAGGTTTATACATGAAAGGTCGTGGCTTTTCTCTTAATTTCACAGTACAGACATGCCCCATTTTATTGCTTTTCACTTTATAATCCTTTAGAGATACTGCATTGTTTTTTTTTTTACACAAATGGAAGGTTTGTGGCAACCCTCCATCAAGCAAGGCTATAGGTGCCATTTTCCCAGTAGCATTGGCTCACTTTGTCACATTTCAGCAATTCTCACAATATTTCAAACTTTTTCATTATTATATTTGTTATGGTGATTACTTCTCACTGAAAGCTCAGATGATGGTTAGCATTTTTTAGCAAAAAAGTATTTTTTAATTAAGGTATATACACTTCCTTTTAGAAATAATGCTATTATACTTTTAATAGACTGCAGTATAAACATAACTTTCATTTGCATTGGGAAACCAAAAAATTCATTTGCTCACTTTATTGCAATACTTGCTTTGTCGCAGTGGTCTGACACAAACCTGCAATATCTCTGAGGTATACCCGTATACGTTAATTTTATAGGGCAGGAATTGATTCTGTAAAGGGCCAGACAGTATTTTACTATAAAGGACCAGGTAGTAAAGAACTGGATAATAAGTATTTTAGACTTGAGGCCACAGGGTAGTATAAAAACTGGCATAGACCATACATAACTATATATGACTATGTTCTAATAAAACTTTACTTACCAAAGAAATTGGGAAGAATGATCTGTAGACCCCTCATAGAAAGGATCTATAGTGCCTTGTGGGGTTCCCTATCTTCCTTTCCTTCTGTGATTTCCAGTTTTGTTCAACAAATAGTTCAGTACAATCAGCATTTATTGAACATCTACTATGTGCCTTGCTGAACTTAGAATAAATATGAAGAAAATGCAATCCCTGCTCTCAGGGAGCTCAAATTCATTTTCTTTTCCTATTCTTTCCACCTTAAACTTGTTGCTCACACTCTTTTCCTTTGTAATTTGGATGCAAAGCTTTTGTTTAGTTGCATTAGTTTGGGTTTTTTAATTAATAGTCATGTATAAACATGACTATCTTATAAAAGATAATAGTTATAGCTTTTATTTATTTGTGTATAGTTCCTTTTATACAACCTTTTAAATATTACATTATCGTGGAACATAAATGTGTTGTAAATGAAGAAAATAACATATTTTAGTGAAGACAAAATAATTAACTGCTGCGATTACTTACCTTTGCTCTAATTTTAATCTTTTCTTGTGAATGATGATAAAAAAGACTGAATTCTTTCTATGCACGAATTCATCTACAATTCAACCTGGTGGTTTGCTATTATCAAAGTCTTTTTTAAAGTCTCAGTTAATACATATGTATGACCTCTCCAAGGACAATGTGATTTATCCTCCAACCAGTTCCTATTGCATATGTAACTTCAGTAAGCATCAGAGGATAATGAGGTGGTGTGGTCCAGTGTGTGGAGCAATTACTGGGCTTTTTCAGCTTCCTAGTGCTTTCTGAGGTTCCAGGAAAACTCTTCTTGGGTCCCTGGGCATGGGTGACAGTCTGTGCCACCTTCAAAGTAATCTAGAGTTTGGAATTCCACTGTGTTTCTCAGTCATTAGCAAGAGCCTGGCTCAAAGCATGAGCTGAATTCTGAAGGTGGTCTACTCAAAAAGACCTCATAGATCTTTGATTTTATTTCTACAAGCAAAGACAAAAAAATGACATTCATCCCCATTTAGTATTTCAGTATTTGCTTTGCTTTTTTGTTAGTCTTTTGATTAAAACAAATAAATAAAAAACCATGAAGGTTTTTATTTTTCCTGTGAGTTTACCTGTTACATGATTCACAACAAAATACATCGGAATTCTCTTCAGTCTCATAAATAACGGGGCTTCAGCCATGCAACAGGAAGTTTGTACCACTGACCAGTGTCAAGTTGAATAATCTGCATTACTTTTGTTCATCCACATAAAAGAGGCTTTTGTGGGGGGGATTGGTAAGAATTGCTCTGCACTTGATTTTTCAAGCACGCAATCTTTGAACTGCCTAAGAAGGAAGGGAGTTAAAGAAAAATGGTTGGAGAAGAAAGAGTGGAAAGAAAACCAGTATTTATTGGATACCTCCTATGGTGCAGGTATTGTAAAAATTTGGATTCTGTGGACAGAGAGATCTAGATTCAAATCTTTGCTTCACCGCTAACTAGCTATATATTTTATGCAATTCTATACTTCTCTGGGCCTCAGTGCTATCATCCATAAAATGGGAATAATAATAATACTAACTGCCTTATAGAGAGGATGCATGGACTATCTTTAAAACACACCTCATTGGGGCGCCTGGGTGCCTCAGTCATTAAGCGTCTGCCTTCGGCTCAGGTCATGATCCCAGGGTCCTGGGATCGAGCCCCTGCAGAGCAGGGAGCCTTCTTCTCCCTCTCCCTCTCCCCCTGCTTGTGTTCCCTCTCTCACTGTGTCTCTCTCTCTTTCAAATAAATAAATAAAATCTTAAAAAAAAAAAAAACCCACACCTCATTCAGGGTAAGTGTTAAATTCTTATAATCTGTTACCATTAGCTATTGATTTTCAGTTACATTCATCGTTAATAAAAGTCATCATAAACATTCTTCATTCTACAGATATTAATAAATTAATACTACTTGCTAAAAATCGGTGCTAGAGTTATCTTGTTACAATCATTCCTGTCTTATAGAATTTTAAAGTCTAGTGAGGAATATAGACAAATATGATATAGCCAACCTGCAAAAATGTCAATTATATGAGTTTATACAGGGTTTTAAAGGTAGTACACAGGAAGCATATTTAATGTAGAGGTGGATAGGAGTTAGGAGAGGGTTGCAAGAAGTGGTGACATCTAAATTAAGAACAAAGTATAAATAAGAAGTATGTAGGTGATGGAGTGAGGGAAGAAGTATTTTGTAGGCAAAAGGAACTGTATATGCTAAGTGAACTTTGCTCATTCTAAAAAAACAAATATTTCAGCTTGACCAGATGTAGAGTAGGAGGAAGGGACTGACATTGGTTGCATCCAGAGGGAATGAGAACACAGAGAGAAAAACATCAAGGTTCTAGATTCAGGACTAATGAGTTTGACACTTATCCTGAGAGTAGTGGAAGTTTCAACCAAGGGAGTTAATCCACTGTAAGGCAGGTATTATACCCATTTTACAAGTGACATAACTGAGGTTTGGAGATAATACATAATATTACAAAATTAAGAGATGGTTCTATTCTGCCACTTGCATTGTAATTAAATTTCATGTTCTCTGCTTTTGAGATACTTTGGGAAAAGCAGAATATAGTTGTAAGCTAGAGTTGTATTTTTATTTGACAAAAACATATGCCCAGAAGAGTAGGTGAACTTACAAGAATTATGGTAGGGTCCCCTCCTGTCCTCACATCCTTCCCAGTCATTTTGCCTGTCCTAGCCTAGGAATGGTATATGCAAAATTAAAGGCTCAGAACCCTTGCAATACAACTCACTCACCCCAGCCCAAGACTTACTGTTATGAAGAGCAGTAGAAGAGATTTTGGCATACTACTTCCACATTCTTAGGATATATTTTGAGGACTTTTTTTGTTTTTCTTTCATTTTGAGGAAGATCAAAAATGTAAAAATGTCTTAGATTTAAATAAGGTTTCTAATGACTATAAAAAGAATCTGATCAATCAGGTGCTATACAGTGGTTCTTCCTGACTTTATGTGTAGGAAAGAAAAAGAAGTAATTCATGGAAGAAGAGGATTTAGTGGCTACCGTGTTTTTGGTTCTGTACTAGGTGTGTTATATTAATTATCTGATTTAAACCTACCATTCACTTTACCATTTGGGAAGTGTTTACAAAAAATGTAAATGAAAAAGCACATTTTTGTAGGAGTACCTCCTGATATGGTTTAGTGGAGCGTAGGGAGATGACGTCCCAGCCTTCTGACAGGGAAATGGAGAAAGGAAAGTTGATGGAGATTTGCTGGTACCCAGAAGAGTAGTGCAGCTGTCCTTTAAACCCACTTTATAAATTGGATGCCTCCAAATGATCTAGCTTCCTTGGCATCAACATCAAGGATAATTCAACAGAGAATGGCTCTGGTAGTTAGGCAGACACTTGGGCATTAATTTTCATCCATAAATACAGCGTATTACCACTCTACCATATGGAAGATCAAATGAACAGTATTAGGGCATCGGACGCTCAAGTATATACTCGTGAGGATCCCAAGAAAGTGTAAAACATGCAAAAACCCATTTATGGTAAGTTGAGGAATTTTATTGTTCATGTTTTCTCAAGCTCACTTCAGAAAAGCACACCTTGATATACACCTTTGGAGATTATAGAAACCTGTCTTAATGTGTTGAGGAGTCATTTTACAAGCTATCTATCTCTTTGGTGGCTTTTGAAATTTCCTTGTTTTTGATGTTCTACAGTTCTACTCTTATATGTCTACATGCATTTATTTGCATTAATTCAATTTGGAATTTGCTAGCTGAGTCTGGAATTTCAGATCTGTTTCATCAATTATGGAAAATTATCGGCTGATGTATTTTCTCTGACTATGCTTTCTATTGTTCCTTAACTCAGATATATGTTAGGCCTTCTTATTCTTCCTTCATGTCTCTTTCATATTTTCCACCTCCTTGTCCCTCTGAAATACAGTGTGTGAGCAACTTCTATCTATATTGCAATCAGTATTTATCTGTTTAAATCTATCTAATATAAATTCATTCAATTTTAATTGCACTTGTAATGTTATTGCTAAAATATATACTTAATTTTTCCCACATTAGCCTGGTTTTCATTTTTAATATTTTTTCCTCTTGCCAATTTTGGTACCTTATGCTTACCCATACACTTTAAATACATGTAGTTGTTATACTGTATCTGACGATTTTTAAATCTAGATTTCTGTGAAATTTAGTTGTGTGCTTTATTTTTTTGCTGATCCTTCTTGGGGTGGCTTATTTCCTCATGTGTTTGTTATATTGTGAGTTCATATGTGCTGAAGATTTATCTGTGGGATAAATGAAGCCCGAAATGAGGGTGGGGCCTCCAGAAATCATTTTCATTTAGTTCTTCCATTGGCCCCCAAAGATACTGCCAACCAAGGACCAATCTATGTTACTTTTTAATGTTGGGATTTCCAGAAATATTTAAGCCAAACTTGCATTGGGGAAGTTCTCAAATATCAAATTCTTGGGGTAGACTTGAATATTTTAAGCAGATTGCAGTTAAGATAGACACATTTTCTTGTCAACAACCCCCTTTCCTCATGGACATTTTCTGGTCTACCTCTGAAAGAAGGCATAGCTGCTCAGTTCCTGCCCTTTAGAAGCAAGCTCTTTTCTCACGCATCAGCTTGCTTGGGCTCAAGGTCATTTCTACTGTTTGGGGCACAGCCATTAAAACCTAAACTTCTTGGTTACTGAGAATGACAAGCTCCCCTAGGGCATCCATGGCTTTAACATCAGCTTGCTGTTCTTACTGCTATGTCTCTTTTGAATTCTGGCCTCTGGAGACTATCTTTACTTTCTAGCAAGTTCAGTTGTGCAATTAGAAGGATATTTGTTATATTTTATCTAGCATGTCCACGTGCTTTGCATTGGGAAAATTTTGAGAATTTAGTTTAAAAACATTGCCATAACCAAACTCCATAAAGCCAGCATTTCTCTTTTTAATGTTTCAGTTGGCAAAAATTTCACAGATCAGAGGGGCTGTGGCAAAAATATTAGGCATCAGCGAGGCTTGTTTTTTCATAATTACCTAGTTAACCAAAGTTAACCAAGGGCAGTGAAATAAAGTCTAGAGGCCAAAGGCTGAGCATTTAAATTTTTTAGACTTAAGGTGATTATTTCCTTAGAAAGAATGGGGAAGGCGGGCTCCTGGGTGGCTCAGTAGGTTAAGCGTCTGCCTTTGGCTCAGGTCATGATCCCAGGGTCCTGGGATTGTGACCTGTGTCGGGCACCCTGCTCAGTGGAGAGCCTGCTTCTCCCTCTCCCTCTACCCCTACCCCTGCTTGTGCTCTCTCACTCACTCTCTCTCTCAAATAAATAAATAAATAAATAAATAAATAAATAAATAAATATCTTTAAAAAAAAGAATGGGGAAGGATTTTAATGTGTTTCTGCTTGTCAGCACACCTTATCACATTTTATTTTAATATTAATTTGTATAGATTAAAGTTTATTAATAGTGGAGAATATTGATGGGGACTTTTGCATATTTAGAGAGAAGGGAAAGAGGAAGATGTGAAAACATGGCAGAGGATTCATGCAGTAGGATTCACTCACTCATAGTGCCTCCTTTCAGTCAGTGGTCACTAGCTGGAGTAGGAGTGTTGAGTACATAGCAGAATCAGCATGTTTTCCCTTCATCAATCAGAACAGTGAACATTTTGGTAATGACATAATATATCTAATACAACAAATAAAATGTTTTAAAATGAACATGAAGATTGATAGCTAAGATAAATGTGGATTTTAATGTGGTTTAGTTGATAAACTAATAGTATATCCACATTGACCTTACTGCCCAGACTGATACCAAGCACAGTGCAAATACAACAAAGTCTGGGTAGACTGGACTGGTCTTTGGAACTTTCCCTTCATAACAGCAGAACAAATACAGTTATGTTATACAATTCACTGAGTCTCTTGTTTAGTTAAACATGGTAAGTCATCTGGCTGGAAGTCAGGACTCCCTCTTTTCTTAGTTAACTTATGCTAAGGTACAGATTTGGATAGATAAATAATAAATTTCACTGAATCAAGTTACATTAATCCCTGTTGATGTGATTATGGGATACTCAATGTTTTCTTTTTCTGCATCTAGATAAGATCGATAAGATCAGATTTGCCAATCTGGAATTGCCCTGGTATTGTACGTTTTGAGGAGGGGCATTCACATTTGCAAAATCTGCACAACTGTATGGGATAGCCCTATCTGGGCAAAAAGATAAGGTTATGTTTCTTATTCACACGTTGGTCAGTACAGGAAAACCTTTTTATCTGTCCCAGAATTTTTCCTCCCAAAGTATCTGCCCCTTTCTGTCATCCGTCTCTTTTTCTTTCTCTTCCTTCCTTCCTTTTTTTTTCTTTCCTGCCCAAATCAGCCTGGACTGAATGCTTGTCCAGCTGTTGTCAAACTCAAGCCTGCACCCTGAAGACTGAAAGACTCAACCATCGCCACCTGCATGCTGATTCCATGCTATCAGGATGGGGTGCTGCTGCTGAAGCATCTGGCAGATACAGCCCAGAACATCAGCAGGCATGGCTGGCCCCATGATGCAATTATAGGTCTTGTCCTCTCAACCACCACTGCCGGTTCTCCACAGCCTGGTCATGCTGAAAGGCAATCTTTGTTGCCCCTTCTGCCTTGTTCTGAGACTCAGGTGCATCTTCTGAAATTCAAGGATCCTCATATCACTCTGCTCTGACATGTGCAAAGGACAGTCCTTTGCCAGTGCCTTATAGAGAGAGACTCTGCAGCTGCTGCCACTGCTTTTAATTTAATATTTGTACAATTTGATGCTGTTACTTTTTCCTGAAGAAATTATCAGGGCACAATAACACTGCTGTTCAATATCCAGCAGAAAAGCAAGAGAGGATCTCTCTTTCATTGTTATTATAGCTACTGTTGTCTCCTACCTCCATTAGAGTGGGATTCTATAAATGCATTTTGCCTTTTATTTTCATGTGCATGGTCATTATTCCCAGAGCACTCCCATGGTGCTAGTATGCTTTGGTCAAAAGAAAAGTCTCACTTCTGCCACATATTGAAATAAAAACGTATGTCCTCACTGTTCTCTTGATGAGTGCCTTCTTGAAGATTCCTTTCCTTAGACTTGCTCTCGTTTCTTCAGAGATACTCTCACTACAAAAGAAAAGATGGACCTTTTCCCCTTCTTTAAGGTAATCGGTGCAACTTGGCTAAGTTGTCCCAACACCTTAATAGGACTTAAAATAATGGTTTCCTTATATCTTTACTCAGAATATTGATAATTGCATTATAGTTTCATGATTAGAGAGACCACTCATAATTCTCGCAAAAACAAAGGAAATCTGCTCCAAAGTGACTTGTAGACAGAACCGCTTCGGCTGGCTACTTCTGGATACCATGTACCCTGGGAAATAAAGAGAAAGACAGCAAAAACAGGAGGGGGAAAATAGACTTGCACCTTACTAAATAAGGTGGGAGGAAGCTGTTACAGCAGCTCTCCTGCTCTTTATCCATTCTTTTTACCAGAGAGAAAGGAAAGAGCAGGTGATTTGGTCTAATCTCACCAACTGGACCTCTGGGTAAATAAATGGATACCATTTGCTATGAGGAAAGCTTCTTATCTGCAGAATGCCCTTAGCAGGATGTTCATGGTTAAAGAATTACTTACAGTAAATAAGCCTCTAATCTATGTTACATGGTTCCCTTGAGAATGTCACTTACGCTATATAATTCTCTGGGTATAAAATGGAAATTTTTTATATCTTAAATGCTCCCTGCTGTGGGAGAAATCTCACAAAACCTTAGTAGAACTCAGCTATTGTTCTGTGCCAGAGAGCATGCGCCAGTGTAGAAAGAAAGGGCTTGGGGAGCCACCCTTGATGTCCCCAGAACTCTGTCTGCTTTGTCTTTTCCTCTTATTTGCCTGTATCCTTGAATTTATTACTGCAGTTTATATTTGGTAAGATCTCTGGTTAACATGAGCCTCATTTGACAGTGTAGATGTTCCTGTATGCAAGCTAGGTTATATCAAAATGTTATTAGAGTGGCAGTGTTTCTTTTTATACATTTGCATGCTCTGCTGTAATCTTTCATTATTCCAAACTTATACCTATGCTATATGATCTGGAATTCCAGGATAATTTGGCCAAGCATAAAAGAAATCAAACTTTGGAATTCTTATTTAAATTGACATTCACCTATGTGTGATGTTGTTATTTTTTAAGTACTAAAAGCAAATATAACATTAACCTTGGTTTAAAAAAAAAGACAGCAAAATGTCTAAATATTTTGGGCAAAAATATTTTGAATTAATTTGAAATGCTGTTCCAGTAGAACACAGGCCCCATAAAAGAATATGCTAATACATGATGTAGAGTAGCTCAAAAACTTATTTTGGCACTTTGTTTTGATTAAGTTTCATGTGATGATTCTGGGAAAACATTTAATTAAAGGTGAGAAAGCTAGAGAAATTGAAACACACTTCCATTAGTCACACCCTTTACCGTGTGACTTCAAAAAGTTCATTCTGAATTCCATTCCAGGCATGGGTTCAAGACCCATGTAAATTTGGTTAAAAAGAAGAAATGAGCAGTACTTAAAAACAATCACTTTGGAATTGGGTGTTCTTGGATTCAAATCCCAGCTCTGGAGTTGGACACCATTTGGAAAACAATCATTAAGCTCTCTTTACAGAATTCTCTTCTTTGTAAAATTAGAGGTAATAAAACCACCTTCTTAAAAAAAAGAATTGAGTGAAATCATACCGGGAAATAACTTCCATTTGGCCTCTAAATTAATTTTAAAATTAAGGGCAGGAGAACATGTTTGATCTTAATTCACTGAAAACACTTCATAGTAACTGGACACTTACAACAACAAAAACAATAACAGCCTATTGCTGGGTTGAATACAACCATTCATCTTTCCCCCTGTCATCCCCTCTTGGTCTCAGCATAGGATGTTTTCTGGTCACAGTGCTCTTTCTCAGGTTAGATAAATCTTGCAATTGGGATGATGCCATTTTTTTAAAGAGATTTTATCTTTATTTGAGAGAGAGAAAAAGAGAGAGCATGAGCAGGGGGAGGGGCAAAGGGGGAGGGAGAATCAGACTCCCCGCTGAGCAGGGAGCCCAATGTGGGGCTCGATCCCAGGACCCAAGATCACCACCTGAGCTGAAGGCAGATGCTTAACTGACTGAGTCACCCAGGCACCCTGGGATGATGCCATTGACCTTCCTGTGCAGTGGGAGTGCCAGCAGTATCACTGGGTACCGCTGTGCAGGTCAGGCACAACTCTAGGTTATGATGTGAATGGTGCTCCCTAGAGCTAGGCACTGCGCAGTCTGTAGAACATTGCATGGTAGGGAGCTCTTGTTGCTAGTTCCCAAACCTATTTCTTCCAAGGGAAGACAAGATGCCAAGTTACCTCAAAAGACATTTTCTAAACAAACAGTATTTCAGCACTACAGTGCCACCCTATGATGAAGATTTAGTCTTCTAGCATTTTTTCCCTCTGTTCCTGTCACTAGGCAACAGACCTATTCCTTGCTGGTCAGCAAGGTTGATACACCAGAAGCTTGAATGTGGTGTAATCGATTAATTTTCCCCTTAAGACCCATTCATTAGATATGGAGATCTATTTTTATTGGGAATGCAAAGTTTTGTCAAACTAGAACTAACTATTTTTTCAATGTCTATTAATTAGATTGTTCCTTTTGCTTTCTTGTAATTCTTAGGATTAGTGAACAAACCTGGTATTTGTTTTTGTTTACTTATATCTCAAGGTGAAATGATCACGAATAAAACTTTTAGAAACCTTATATTTCCTGACATGTAAATATGCTATTATTATATTATTAGTATTATGGATGGTCAATGGTATAAAACAGAAACCAGACACACTAGGACAAAGCTAAATGATTTGAATAGGAAAGGATCTTGAGAGATTTCTGAGGAAAATAGGTGTTCTTCTGGGAGGTTTGCTGGGAGTCTTTGGGGGTGTGGTGGGGTGGAGGGAGTTTAAGCACCGTGAGCCAGGTTTGAATATTAGTATTCAGTAGGCATTCTCATCCTGAGCCTTGAAGGAAATCCTATAGCAAGCACATACTAGAAATATTTAAAGGAAAACATAGAATTCTAGAGTCTCTGAAAACAATGTTGGATAGAATAAATATACTTGGACTCCTCTCTTCCATATCAATTCTTCTAATAGCTTGTGAATTATAAGTGTAATGGGACAAGAAAATTTTTCTGATGCAATAAATTAATTTTAAAAATATATGATTGATATGAATGGAAACCATCCTAATTAGGTGATGATGAGAATTGCATGAAGGATAATGCATGACAAGTGTACCATTATAAAGTTGTATGTCTGTTGAGGGATTTAAGTAATTCATACTTGTTATTTATAAGATATTAAAAAGCCCCAAGGTAGGAATACAGCTGTATGTTCAAGCATTTCCCTTGAATTATCTTGTATAGTATATTTCATGGAATTTCTAGCTGGTTAATATGTATTATGTTGAAGTTAATAGTGACTTGAACACTACATGATGAATTTTTCCAGATGCTATGACATACAAATAGGGATAACTCTTTCAAATCCTATTTAAAGGCTAACATGCAAAGAATACAAGGACTTTTTCGTAAACATCCAAAACCATTTTCCATGATGTAATGTTTGCCTGAATGCATATTTACATTAGCTAGTTATTCATCATAAGTGCTTTTTCTCAAAATGAAGTATAGATTAAATAGATAATAGATAAATGAATATGTGATTTATTCTTACATAGCACATTGATCTCAGTGAAATCATAATGATATAAATATGACATTAAAGCATAATGAATGAAATAATGTTACATTTCAGAAAATCTGGGGATCTCAATTTAAAGCCATGTTATATTTTATAGGGTTTTAGGTTGTAGAGAATCTTAAATTACTAAAATATTATGATGTTTAGTGTGAAATGCCCATGAAAGGCTAATGTTTCAAAAGTATGATCAAATTCTTTTTTAGCTCAGAAAAGAGAGCAGCTTTTCTAGTGAGGAATGGCAGCTCACCCCATGGGCTCCACATATTATTTCTTTCATTCACCAAAGAAGTGAGTTGCAGTAAGATTTCAGGATTAGCCCAAAGATGATGTGTGAATAGTAGACAGGACTAAAGATCAGAGGATCTGTACACTAATCCTCTGTGTGCTGCTGCTGAAGAGGGAGAGTTCTCTTCTATGAAGGAAGGGATCATGGTAAAACTTGGCAGCCTGATTCATCAGCCTAACCCTGGATGGTCAGATGAGTGCAAGCCAATGGAGGGACACTTTGTGGAGGGTTGACATTGGGACAGACTGATCAGATTCTCCCACATTCTATGTTTACATCATAAAGGGACAAAGGGAAGGTTTTCTCCTTCGTGAATAAAAGCCACCAAATTCACCAAGTTATATTGTTAATCATTGACGGGTCAGGGAAAGTAAGAATTGTTTATGCTAAGGCCAAGGATAGAATAGGGCATTACAGCGACAATATATGAACCAGGACACATGGTAGGAGTGGCTACTATGGAATATTTGTTGACGTAAAAGACATCTTAGTATGCTGTGACCTCTGATGGTCCTTCCTGGGTCTATTATTCTAAGAATGTTAATACTGTCCTAGGTTCACTTTTCTTTCCAGTTTATTTCCTTCTGCTTTCTTCATTTTCTTAGATGCATTTTGATCTCTATCTCTACTTTCTTGGGGAAATCGATAGCTTGTTAAAAAAAGGTAGTGATGCCTGAATGGGCAGGGCTCATGGTTCTATTCCGGAAATCATTGTGCTGACTGGGTTTATAAACCATATCTAGCCTCTTCTTTTCAGAAAGGGCCAAGGATCCAAATGAACGACGTGAAGGGAAGTTATTTTCGCTGGTGGGGAGGAACAGGAGAGGAAGAGAGAAAATACAGTCATTTTTTTTTTTCAATACTGGAAGCGATTCTTTTTGGCACTAAACAAAAACTGGTCATTACTATTGTTTTTGGTTTTAAGATAATTAAGACATCTTAAAATATTATTTAACAAAGGAGCATAGTTCTTCAAAATAAGGAACATTGCATGGGAAGATGTTATTGAAAATGCTGCCTTTGGAACCAACTATATTTCTGAGGAGATGTTGCTTTTGGAAATAAGGCTGTAAAATTAGATGATCTGAAAATAATGGTATTAGGCTTTGGGTTTATTACTAATAAAAATAACAGGAGAAAGCTAAAGAAAACAATCAGATTAGCAGAAGCATCTTTCTTCTCAGACCTGGCTGTCAGAATTACCATTTCAGCCATTTTCCCTGGCAAAATAGCCAGCCAGATAGACAGTTTGTCAACTACCCTAACTTCATTTTAAATTTTTATTTTTCGTTTAATAAAGCCTGAATGGTTTTCCATGTGGTAAATGTAAGTCTACAGAATGTAACTAATTGCTGCATAGTCTCACCTGTGCTATTCCAACCTTTATTGTACCTATTTCTTCATGATTGCACAACAAGGGAGACGGAGGTTGGAAAGGAGTGAGGGAAGGAGGGTAAATGAAATAGAAGATGATATGGGGCACCTCGGTGGCTCAGTTGGTTAAGCAGCCAGGCCTTGATTTCGGCTCAGGTCATGATCTCAGGGTTATGAGATGGAGCTCTGTGTCGGGTGTGCACTGGGCATGGAGCCTTCTTGGGATTCTCTCTCTCTTTCCTTCTGCCCCTCCCATCCTGCTTGCATGCTCTCTCTATCTTTCTCAAAAAACAAACAAAAAAAGAAATAGAAGATGATGACAGGAGATAAGAATAAGGATAGATGGATGGTAGAGAGCAGAAGCAGAGAGAATAATAAAGAAGCAAATCCTGTGGATTTGAGGTTTAGGTCCTGGCTCACTAGCTCTCTTGATGTCAGCCATATCCTTTTTGCTACCTGATTTCAGAGTGGTTGTTGTGTACTTGAACTGCTCAGTGTACAGATTAAGATGCTGGCAAAATTCTCCAGTTTTGGAACCAAAGAGGAAGCTATTTATTTACTTGGTAACTTTCTCTCTTGTGGTTTGTCACCCAGGACTTTGATCTTGGGTTTCCTCTCTGTAGAATGGAGATTTATCTTGTGGGGTGCTTGCAAGTCTTAAGTTAGATAGTATATCTAGAGCCTTACCCAGAACTGACAGGTCCCAGGTAAGCACTCAGCAAGTATTAGATTAAACCATATGAAACTGCTCTTTTTATAGATCAAAAAAGATCAAATATTGGTAATTTTGTGTGGTTCCATCTAAAATTCATTTTCCCCTTTTCCTTTAAGAAGCTGGGAAGGCATAGGCCAACACCCCAGACACCTAACAGTTTCACAGTCTGCTCAGCTATGCTCCTGCTCTGTGGCTCATGAGCAAGACCCAGCTTGCACTGCTTGTCCATGATGTGAACCGTTGCCTGCTCTTCACTCTGGGACTCACACGACTCCACCTATGGATATATTCCTTCCTATGGCAGGTGATTGGGCCTCTCACTGAGCTCGGGGACCTGGGCAACATACACAGGACCCATTATACCACTAATGGAGCCATGGCAATTTTTTGGCACTTGATGGCTGTCTGGATTTCATTTCACTTAAACTGTCATGGGTTAGGAGCACTACGCTTTCAGGGAACAAAAAGCCTACCCTCCAAGTGGTGATAACAATAACCAGAAACTGACCATTGTTTAAATGGAGCCTGCCCTCATGTCATAACAAACATCTATAACTCAGCATCTCTTTCTATGCTTTTGCATAGGCTTACCCTTCTGCTGGCAACGCCCCTATTTTCCCTCTATTGACTTGATGTGCTCCTCCTCTTTATGCTGCAAGAGACATCTCATATGTTATATACTCCATAAATATATGGATTATAAATATATATTTGTCTGAATTCCCCAGGCAGACACACCTGCACTGCCCCCATGTGCCCTTTGTAGCCCCTGTACACAGCAGCCTTCACAATCTCCCCACTATATTCGGGTCTGTCTCCCCATTTAATCATGAGCTCCTTTGAGCAGAAACAATATCTTCACATGAAAGTATTCCCGATGGTTGTCACAATAACTGAAACACTCTAGGCACCCCTTAAAATATATTTCCTGAAAAAAAAATAATAAATGGATGAACCAACTTCTTTTAAGAACAGATTATTTACTTTGTTTGGTATGAGTTGTCTTTTTCTCCCCTCCCCCCCACCTTTTTTCTCCCTCCATTCCTATTATTCCTTTCTTTTCAATTCAGGGTTAGAAATTCCCAGTTCACCTCCTTGTTTAGAAGCGTAGGGGAATTTTGAAGGTGCTGGTTTGCACAGGTACATAGAATGAAAAAATAATCACACATACAAAATAAATAGACTCCTTGGCATCTTTAAACTGACTGCTATATTATCTCCTTTAATAAGACGCCTCAGAGTCTGCACATTTTCCTGATAAGAATAACTGCTGTCATATTTTTTGTTTCAATTTGAACATTTTAAAGGCATTTGCTATTAGCTCTAATTAGATGTATAAGAGCCTTCCTGAGCAAAGCAGATAGTCACAGCTAATTCATAAAGAATTAATGATAGTAGCTAAATTGCCACATAGATTTGCACTTTGGGTAGGGTTAAATTACCAAATAATGTGAATACTGTTTAAAATAAATTTAATATTTAATGTAAGTCATAGTTCTTTAAATTCATAATAACTTGAAATTTTCTCAATATTGTTCCAAATGAGCATCTGTATAAAATCTCTTTAAAGTAAATAAGCTAATAATATGGTAATACCAGCAGAATGAATAATAATATTAGTCATTTATAGAACACATTATTATTATTACTTTTATTATTATTATGTTTTTTTTATTTTCTGTTATTTATCATACATGCAGTTCAAACCAAGTTCCTCCAGTTTGGATGTGAGACGTTTGGGATAATTTCTCAACTTTTTGAGTCGTTACAGTATTGACAGAGCAGAAGCAATTATTTGTTAAAGGATTTCTTAGTAAATTTAAAGTGATTGGCTTATATGTGCATGTGTGTGCTCAAAAGTTATATTTTTTTCTCAAAGTTTATACACTGAGAATCTGTTTAATTATTACTTATCTCTTATTGAATAGAAATTAAGTTTCAGTCCAATTTACTTAAGCGGAAAATCTGAGAGATAATTTTAAAGCAGGAGTGACATCCAAAGTTAAGCTGTCAACTGAAACAGAATTCAAAGAGAAAAGGAATCCTTAAAATCAGGAATTAAGGACTCATCCCCAAGTTTTTATCTGCACTGCAGATGGCTTCCTGATTTAGAGAATGCAAACATTTCATTAATGAAGACCCAGAGCCCATTTTTGGCATACTGATCTCACTTTTCTACTGATCTATCAAATTAGGGGATGGAATAGAATGGAACTGAATTCCCTTGTTTTGTCTATCTTGTGTAAGCTAATTTTATTCCAGTGCCTTGTATACGTGATTGTACTTATCTCACAGTTGGGTACCTATTTGGGGAAAAGAGGGATTTCTAAGAGTATTCACATTTCCTTCTTTGGTTTTTACGATTTTAGTAATGATAGCTCTACATTCTGCCAGTTTGAAATTTTCCTTAACAAATGGCTTTGGGATCAGAACATGCCACAGACAGAAGGAAATAGGAAAAGTGCTAGCGGGCAGTCCACCTGGCCTGAGGATTGGGTTATCTTTTGTATTCATTCTGCCAAGACACCAGGCATTCTTGGAACACAATGGATTATGCTTAATAATTGTTTTTTGAGTGAGGGAGTAAATGAATAAAACACCTTACAGAAATTTGCTTGCCATCATTGGATTGCACAGTCTGGTTTCCCTTTTGTTTGCTATATTAAGTTCTTGAAACCTTGCCCTCCTTCAGTACCTTTTCTTATAAATTTAGCCTTTTCCTGACAATAAGCAACACTACTTTCTAGTCTTGTGTCCTACACACTTGGTTTTGCATTAGAAAACTGATTCCTCAGCCCATCTAGCTGTCATCTTGGCCTCCTGACTTCTATATCACCGGTTTCTCTTCTTTGAGATCAGAAATACTTAAATCCCAGCTGTATCAACCCAAAATGTTGTCCTCTCCCTATCCTCTCCCCATATTCCAAGAGACTAACTTGAAGATGTTGCCAAACATGACCAATAATTTGTATTCCAGTAATTTGGGGGTTGTTTTGTTTCAGTTTTCAGCATTCCCAGAGTATATTCCATTAGGAAGAATGATTTTAGCTTCTTTAGCTTGAGTATATGATAGTGGTAGGGGAAAAGATGAAGGCAGATATTTATGTCTGTGTCTAAGAAAAAGTGCCCAGGAAAAGACTCTTGCCTTTGCTGCTAATCTGCTGTCTCAAACCATACTTCCTTATGACCTCGCTACCAAAAGCTATAGCTTTCAGCACCTTTCTTGTTTCTGTTTCCTGCAAAAACTCAGTAAATATTAACTCTCACTATAAGGATAGGCACTCCTTTAGAAGAAAATATAAATTTCTAATAAAAAGTAAGCTATTTGTTTTTAAATTTTAGTAACTATTTCCAAATCTTTCCAAATCTATCTCAGCTTTGAAGAGACTACATAAACTAGGGAAATTTTTCATGGGGAGTGGAAACTGCCTTGATTAACCATGCACAAAATAGGTAAGCATAGGCTTAACTGGAAAAGAAGTGGAATGCATTATTCATTGTGTGCTGCATATCATCTTAAGACATTCATTGTTGGGGCGCCTGGGTGGCTCGGTCGTTGGGCGTCTGCCTTCGGCTCAGGTCATGATCCCAGGGTCCTGGGATCGAGCCCCATGTCAGGCTCCCTGCTCCGTAGGAAGCCTGCTTCTTCCTCTCCCACTCCCCCTGCTTGTGTTCCTGCTCTCACTATCTCTCTCTCTGTCAAATAAATAAATAAAATCTTAAAAAAAAAAAAAAAAGACATTCATTGTTACTATAAAGTAGACCTTGGAAGCTCTGATAGAGGTGGAAGAACAGTGGGGGTGAGACTGGCTTATTGGAAAATCTAAGATTAAAATTGATAGCAAAAGTAGTTTGATGGATTTCTTTCATGGCTATCACTCAATCTCTCTTGATAAGCACTTGATCACCTACTCTATAGAATGAATGCTTTGTCACCCACATGCGTGATCTTCTAAAATTTCAAGAAATTCTAGCAATCCTTAAACCACATTTCCATTTAGAAATAATCATCTGGAAAAGAGTAGTGATTCCTCTAGGTTGCCACTGTTTGCACCATTTCCCTATTGCATTCCCAGTATTGGAATGAAGTGACAATTGTTACATTAGAGCAAAGTAATATATTTCATATACTCATGTATCTATCAAAAGTAAAGAACTTGAGTCGTCAGCTATATGTTCAACATTACTGTCACTACCTTCTACGGTTTTCTTTGTATTTGTGCTGCATTGATTGTTTGCAATGACTTCTGCGATCTTGCTCCCCCTGGACCTTCTAATAGTTACGTAAGACTTTAATTTCCTTTGTTTAAAAAAAAAAAATCATAATGGGGATACATACAATATTTTTAGACCAAATTCTGACAAATATATATTTATACTTGGAGTAGTTTTGGGGAAATAGAATATCAAATAGAAGAGTTTGAGATGGGTTCAAAAGATGTTAAGATAGTAATGACATTATTGCTTTGCTATTGGAAAAATGACACTTTGGTAGTCAGTAGCAAGCAATAGCAAAAACAATTACTTATCTGTAATTGGAATGAAGTGCTTATGAAAGACTGTCAAGACCAAACTTTTTTTTTTTTGCAATAAGGCATCAGAACGGAATTATGAAGTGGGATATATTTTTCTAATTGCACTGTAAAGCTTATATACAGGTCTTAGATAACAACACAGGCCAAGAGCTGAAGAGCTAACTTTTGATTGCTCTAAAAGCATCTTTTATTTTATCTAACTTGGAGGGTTGAGGCTTTTGAGAATTAAATGCTAAATTTGATCATGTAAGTGGCTGAGTTACAATGTAAGTTGAATTCACAACCTTATCTTGTCTCCTATTAAAAAATCAGGGCATTTATAAGACGAGTGGAATTCTGAGAATTGGATAACATGTCCAATAAGTTTATATGACTATATAAAGTTTCTGCCCAGCAACTTCATATGAATATTTTTTATACTTAGTTTATTTGGGTTGGTATATTTAAGTTCCTTGACACTGTGGATCCCCCTAGTGTGTATGAATGACTGAGACTTTGTCAATTAAGGGATGTTTGTATGAATGTAGTGATTTGATGGTTTTAACTGAGCCAGGTTTAAGTAGGTCTCAGAGAAGAATAAGACTTTGCAACCAGTCCCGGTCGCTGTTGAAGTCTCCCATTTGGGCAATGTCATATAATAGATCCAATGGTGTTCGAAGTTCCCTATACCTGGAACTGGTTTATGGGTGCTGTATGAAGCATTTTTGGTAAAGTTACAGCACAGTGCAGCCCCCTAGAGTCCTGCCTCCCTATATAGAAAAATATTCTCCCGTTGATAATTAGTTCCTGGCCTGTCACCAAACCCTCATATGGACTGAATTCCTGACGGTGGGATACATGCACCCTGAGCTGCTCATAATTTAGTGGCTAGATCTAAGTCATAAAACAGGGCATACACAGCAGCATTCAGTCATCAACTGGAAGTGACATAAATGAAAGTTGACTCAAGTTGGACATGAAGACGTATGTATCATGAACAGCTTAGGCTTCCATGACACATGTTCATTCCTGCTATATTAACATCTCTCTTTCACCCTGTACTTTATGGCCTCATGAAGAGTTCTCTATCACTAGCCGAATGTGAAAGGGAAAAATGGCCTGATTTGCAGGTGGTTGTGAGTGACATGTTGATATAACCCTGAAGAAGATGATTGCATTATTGAAGTTTCACTTAGGTGTGGTGCTGAAGAATGTGTGTGTGTGGGGGGAGTTCCATCAAATGGGCAGAGTTTTGTACCATACATCTGTTATTCACATTACATGAAAGAAGGCATGGCTAGAAATATAGATCTGAATCAATTTGTGGGCACTGGTAAACATTTGGAAGAAATACCATTGGGAAAACTGGTGAAGACTTAATGTAAATGGACCTCTGAAAATGGCAATGAATGGAGATCTCTGCATTCTGCAGGAATATTTACCAAAAATAATCACCAATATTTACCAAAAATTGAGAAGCTGTATGTATGTTCAGTGGATTTATGAACAATGTAACCATAGTAATAGAGATGGAGGTTTATGCATGGGATCAACAGACAAAAATTACCCCCAATAGGGATTTTCTGGCTACGACCACCGCTGCATTCATTCCACCCTGCCAATAGCAGGAGCCAATGCTGAACCCTTGATACAGTATTATTCCTCAGGACAGGATAGAACCAGTCATTTGGGGACAAGATTTGGATTTCTTCAGTTCTAGAAATAGCAGCAATTTGTCCTCGCTGGAATAAATTCTTATTCTGAGTATATAGTTGCCTTTTCTATCCCATACACCTCTGCCAGCATTTACCAAGTGTTTCGTTTACAATCAAGGTATCCTATACGACACTGCTTTTGACTAGTGTACCCATTTAACAGCAAAATAAGGAAAGCAATGTGCTTATACCCCTGGAATTTACTCATTGACTCTCTAAGACCTAAACAGGTGGTGGTCTAGTGGAAACAGTTAAAATGTGCACTGAAGGCTCAGTTATGCCAATTCTTGAGTTACAGGTTGAGTAGCTGAAGTGTTATGCTACAAATGAGATACAGTCTTTAATTCTCTGAATAATAAGTGGTGCCATTCGTCCAATTATGATAAAACACAACTCTGGGAACAAAGGATGGAAGTGGGCATTGCTTCTCTTTTCATTGCCCCTAATCGCTCAAAAAAAATTTTTTTTTGCTTTCTGTACCGCAACTTTGAGTTTGCTTTTCCAGAGGGTCTAGTAACAATGGTGCTTATATCAGGAGGCACAACAACTTCCTATATTGGGAGCTGAGTTTGCCACCTGATCATTGGATTCCTTCTGACGCTGAATACACAGACCAAATTGGGGAATACTTTACTGACTTGAATGATTGATCCCCTGAGGGCACGGAGGAGGTGGTCTGGAAGTCAGGGCATTCTTCAGGACACTTTGTGTGAAAAATGAGAGACTACAACCAATTATAGCAGAACCAATAATACCTCAGATGTTTCATGAATGATTTTGTGTCACCCTAAAAAGTAAAGAATCCGAATCAACTGAGGTGCAAGCTCAGGACAAAGGGATCACAGAATGGGCAGCACAGGCAGGAGTTATAACCATGTGGCTACTTGGAGAAATGGAGATTGTAGTATCTATTAATATTTTTCTTGTTTTGTAATTATATTTCTTATGTATTAACTATTTTTCCTCCCCCACTATATATTATAAGCTGTGTTAATATCAACAGCGATTAATGCTACACATTTAATCTTTAAATTACAATATGACAAAGTAAGATTATGACTATGCTAGAAAAAGAATATTACCCAAAAATGAATACAGGAACATAATGGAATTTATATCTCAGTTTGGGGGGAGAAGTGGGGCAAGTCTTTAGTTGATCAAGGAATAAGCTGCATCGTGCTAGGTAGAAGAAGGATGTTGATTTTGTTATTTGAAAGTTTAATTGTGTCTAAAATGGTAAATGTGGATGCTGAATTGGTAAAGTGTAATGCAGAAGAGATGCTGCACACTAAACATCCCAGAATCCAGATATAATCCCTCTTATAATCCCTCTATCATCACAGATTCTGGTCTGTTCATAAGAGGCACCAGTGAGATTGAGAAGAAAGAGGGCAGGTGCAGAGGGAATAGAAGATAGATGCTTGGATCGGACCACAGGTGTGAGGTTAGGAGCAGCTGTATTATACTTAGAATGCATAGACTGACTTCTGTTTTCCTTACAGAAGCCTGACTGGTTCAGTGGGAAGACAAAAAATCCCGTCCTCTGGGTTAAGAGTAAAATGATTATTCCTCATCAGCTTTCCTCCAATGTAAACCCTGGAGGCATTTAAGTCTGTGACCGTGGAATACATGATAGTTTATGATGGGTGATAAAAATGGCTCTAAACTAGTTCTCTGCCCTGGAGCACTTAAAACAGAATATATATATTAAGAGAAAATAAAAGTCTAAAGTGCCATGACCTAAGAATGAAACGAAGGTGCAGAGGAAATCTCTCCAAAATTCCGGAGAGGTAGCACCAGCCTCTCTCTTGCTTCAGAGCCCATGCATGCACATTCTCCACTGCCTGGAGACTTCATTCAAAGGCCAGTCCTTTTGCATTCTTCAGGTCTCCGCTTAAATATCAGTTCTTCCTAGATTGGCCACCCCATCTAAATTAAGCTTAGTTTCTCTCTTTCAGGGTGCCCAGTTTTTTGTTTTTGTTTTTTTTTTGCCTTCATGGCACTAATTACTATTTGAAATGATTTCTTTATCTCCATATCTATGTGCTTGGCATGCATCTCCTCTGTCAGACTGTGAACTCCAAGAGGGCTTAGGCCATGTCTCTCCCCCCACCCCACTCACCCCCACCCCCCGCCGTAAACTGCTTCCTATCCAGGGCCTGGAAAACAGTGAGTGTTGAATAAATATTTGTTGAATGAATAAATGAATGAATGGGTGGTTAGTGAAAGCAGAGACAGTAGGGGATGGGTGAAAACAATCTTCTTGAAAAGAAAGACAGTGGTATTTGCCTCGGTGATATCAGTCAATAATGTGAAATAATGATAAGGGTTTGTTTGTTCTTTTGGTCCTTGTGTGGTAAGGAGACAGAATGGTGACATTCCTTTGTTTACTAAAAAGCAGTCTTTCCAGGAAATGGGAAACGGGGAAGGGAAATATTCTTGCCTTTTTCATACATTCTTCAATTTGTATAAAGCTTCACTTCCAACTGATGAGATTTATAATCCTCCATTTTTCTATGGTATCTATAAAATATGAAAGTATTTTATATGATATTTATTTTGAAAGTTCTTAGGTGCAATGAAAATAAATATATCTCATGGAGATATACGTGGAACTATTTATCCACAATTACTGTTTTGCAGCAGATTTTTAAAATAGAAATTTCTGCTTAATGAACCAAAAAAGCAAGGTGAAACTGACAATGTTTTGATAATTTTGAGATGTATTATAAACACTGTGAAAAGACCTGCCTTCTTGTTTGAAGCGGCACTGATCAATGCATTGACCTCTGTCTGGAACTGCATTAACCTCTTTCTACAGTGAAGAAATTTGAGAGCCCTGCTATTTTTCTTCTTTAGAAACTTTCACTAAGATACGAAGCATTTTTTGGCAGGTTGCATTATTTTCATTCTCACTCAGGGAAGACAGAGCCATGTCTGTATGTATGTGTGATATATAAAGCTACATTTTGTGTAATCCGAAATATAATGTAAAAGAGGAACTGTTTGAAGCGTTTAGACTCAAAACAAATTTGCATAGCTCTCACAAGCAAGGCTGGTGCATGAATTATGTGCATCACTGCCTTATTTGCAGTAAACTGCATGCATTTAATATTTAGAGAAACTTTGCTTACTTTGTTCCCTGATGGACTCTCCCAAGAAAATGAATTTCTGATAAGATCAAATTGAAGAATAGGAATATTTAAGCCAGGAAGTCCTCTCTAATTACTGAATTCTAGTGGCCCTTTTTATTTAAATCTGGACATTTCTTTTAAAAATATTGTGGTAGTATGTCTATTACCTTAAAAAATGAAATAGTAATACAAATCAGTTAAATGAGCTATTACCTATTTGGCTTACTTAGTTTTAAGTCTCAATAGGGTTTTTTTTAAATCATTTTTATTTCCTAGCATATACTGAACCCTAGGTTATCTTTGCTGATGCTATTCTTGCCATTTGAGAAGTTTTGAGTCCTCATGATTTGAATGGGGTGCAACACTGGCAAGATTATATCAGGAAGAAAATGGAGGTTATTTGAGGCACCGCGACCCCACTTCTCATTAACTCTCTACTAAAAGGCCGCTTCCGGGGTATCGGTTAATTATTGACAACATTTTGTTACGTAACAAGCGACTCTGAAGTCTTCGAGTCCCATACCAATAGGCATTCACTTCTCTCACATCTCAGTGTGCTGGGGCAGGTTCTCTAGGCTGGATTTGGCAGCACGGCCCTCCTTCCGCCTGTGGGGCTGGCTAGGCATGCTCCCCTGGTTCTGCTCTTTGCGTGCCTAGTCTGGGTCCCGAGCTGAAGGGAGGGCAGTCATCCAGAAGAAGCTGCTTTTGTAGCAATAACAGGAGGCTGAGAAGCAAACTGGAAACACAGGAGGCCTCTTAATGCCTGGCTTAGGAACCAGCACACTGTCACTGATGCCCACCTTCCTCTGACCCAAACAAGTCTGCTGTGGAACTCAAAAGCCAAGGAAGTACAGTTTTTATCTTTGTGGGAGGAATTGCAAATTTGCCCAGAAAAGAGGATGTGAAGTGGCAATAATAGTTCAGTCTGTTGTTGCCTGCATCGACCGACTTTCATGATCTTCAGGCCAAAGTAGCTGGTGTCCAAGGTGATTTTCTATGTTAAAATCATGGCAACCCAAGGTTCTTTGGATATGATAGCAGGAATAGCAGCAGTGATAATATAAGATTCACTCTACAAAAAAAAAAAAAAAAAAGTCAAAAGTTAAAATTCATGACTCAACCAAAAATTTAAAAATCAGGTAATAAAATGTTTAGCACAGTATTAACTCTTGTGTCTTAATGGGTGTTTTTGTGTTAAATGGAGACAGGAAGACCCCAAAGAAATAATGCTTATTTTCATTCCCTTGGTCAGGCTGAATTGTCCATTTACCAGCAAAGTCGTCTTAGAGAAATATTTGCTATTGGGCATTAAATACTATTTTATTACATGGAAATCTCTAAGGCACAAATATCCTTTAATTATTTTATTTAAAGATATTTCAAAGTTACTTTTATCTGCTTTTGTTTCATTTATTATTTCATAGCTGTCTAATAAGTAGATATAAAATGTTCCTGAAGATATTCCTGATGGGACATTAGATATATGAAGTTTTTTAGGATATTATTAATGATACAGAACTTTTTAATTGTGTTATTTAATTATTTAATTTAATTGTGTTATTTATTAATACACCTACTCATTTTCTCATATGGCTTGTTAATGGTGCTCATTTTCATGACAGTGTGGGTTAGCTCCAGAAGCTTTCCTCAGTGCAGTCCTGGAATGTCTACAGTCCTCTGGAATATCCTCCCACTTTTTTCCCTTTTCCCCTATGGTTGTCAAATGAAACATCATGCTACTATTTGCTCACCAGAGAGTATCATGACAAAAATGACCAGACATTTGTTGAACCACTAAAGCAATAAAGCAGTATACTAAAATATTTATGCCTGAAGTATGAAACTGATTTTAAAAGCCCAAATTCTGTTCATTTTTAGAATTTTCTTCAGTGAACAGTTTGCACACATTATCTTTCAAAGTGCAATATGGGAAACCAGCAAAGAAGATCAGCCTATTTATAAATTTCTAGTATTAAATGCAGAGTTTTTCAGCTCTGAGGGATCTAGGGTTATATAGATGGCTGAAACCACTAGCCATCTTTTTAGGTGTATCATACTCTTAGTACTGCTATTACAAGTCCCTATGTGAGAGACTAAATATCTATTCTTACCCAGTAAACAAACTCTTCTACCTTTTTTTCTAGTGGAAACTCTAGAGCAAAACATTTGTTTGTAAGGTCAGAGTTCTGTCTTGTTATTATTAATTCATTCCACCAGTCAATGCTGATATTCACCTGGTCTGCACCAATATAATCATACCTCCAATTAAAATATTAAAAGAATTATGTAACAGTTGGTAAATAGTAGCTGTCCTGAGCCCCGGAACACCCTCCTTCACTGTTAATGGTCCTTCCAGTAATCCCTCAGTTTTCAGAATATGGCAACTAAAGGGTCATGATCTTTCTGGCTTTCCAGGGGCCTTCAGGATCCTTCCATGCACTGTCAGGCATCTATGCTGACTCATCAACTCGCAAGCCATGCCAGTTTTAAGTATTTTTAATACCGTTCTTGCAGCCATGGGGAGAAAATGTGTAATGATAAATGTGGTCTAAGAAAGGAAATAGGAAGGGAAGGACTCACGTGCAGGAAGTGGTGAGGTGGCCGTGAGAAGAATCTCAGAGGATAGGAGCATGACCCCTGAAGTCAGACAGACTTCAGTTCCTGTCCAGGTTCGGTCACTTAACAGTTACTTGTCCTTGGTAGAAATTGAACCACACACCGAGCCCCAACTTCTCCATCTTTAAAATGAGCATGATAAAGTCCATTTTTTGTATAGGATAATGTGTGAAACATGAGATAATACTTAGGGGTGCTTGACCCCATTGTAAGAAATGACGCCATCTGGAATCATCACTGGGTTCAATATAAAGGAGTAAGTAGAATTTGCATCCCCATACTCCTGATCTCTCTCCTTCAGTCACTGACCTGAAAACAGCTGCTATGACCAGCCCTGGCAGCAGGAGGGGCTTCTCCTTGGCCCTAAAGAATGTGGCCTCTGAGGTTGAAGGAACACAAAGAAAATCATATTTATTTCTTCTAACTTGCTACAGGGTATTGGCACTCTGGCTGTCTATGGGTAGACTTAATATCTTGATTAGCTCTCCTGAGAATGCCTCTGGAAACTCTGACATGAAGTGGGAGGTGGGAGGCTAATACTCATAGTGGCTTCAAGATAGTTTGCAGAGGTCTGGTTGCTTGGAATTGTCAGGTGTTTGTTACCTTGACAACCACAGGCAGCACAAGGCTGGGTTTTGAGTGACTTTAAATTCCTTTGCAATTCCTTATGGGGATGGATGATTTGTATGTCTAATTAATGAATGGTAAAGACATGTTATTTAATAAGATTAAAGAAGCTCGTGTGAAGCATTCTGTACAGTAGGCCCAATGGCATGGCTTCTTTAGAAATGTGGTTAACATTCTAGAATGTTGGTCCTAAGGAGAACCAAAACCTTCTTTAGTCCTACAAGCTGAAGTTCAGATTGGGGGCATAACTATATTTTCAGTTGCCGCTGATATGTGGTCTCAGAATCTGGCTTAGCCCTGAACACTATGAGGAAGATTTGTTTTTTCCTTTTTTCTATCTTTCTCCCTAATTATTGATGATCTGGCTAACACTTGGATGACTTCTACACCTAATACCTCCCCTTAATAAATCCTGACCCTATGCTTTTACAGTTGGCTAGAAACAATGAAAACAAGTTTTTTGGTACCTTTGCACTGCTTGAGGAAATTCTGGATTGTCATTTTCCCTTCCCTGATGTCCCTCACTTTCTACTCTCTTCCTGTCATGGTCTGATTTTTATCCTCCCAACTCTGGCTCATGCTTATTCCTTTCAGTCTAACTATAATGAACACAAGTCTCAGTCTGAAAGCACAGAAATATATGTTCTTTGTTTATCTATAATTGAAATTATTTTCTTGGATGTTGTATTAGTTATTTATTTCTGTGTAACAAATTCCCCAAAGCAGCCAAACAACTGACACTGATTATTTCACACAGTTTCTGAGGGTCAGGAACCTAGGAGTGCCTGAGCTAGGGGTTCTGCCTCAGAGTGTCATGAGATTCTTGGACTTACAGTCTCTAAGACTTGACCTGGACTAGATGATCCACTCCCAGGTTCATTCACGACGCCATTGGCAGGCATCAGTTTTTTGTCACATAGGCCTCTCCAGAGGGCTGTTCTCTCACCTCTAGAGTGGGCAATGAGAGAGATAGCAAGAGGTCTCTTTTATAACCTGGTCTCAGAAATGATGTACCATCACTTATATTTTATTCTTTTGGTCACAGAGACCAACTCTGATACAAAGTAGAAGAGGACTACACAACAAGTATAAATACCAGGAGATGAATCATGGGGAGGCCACACATATTTTTGTGTATAAAGTTAATTTCAGTCAATGGAAGATCCCCCCACCTCCAACCCTCATTCCCGGAGTTGTGTTTGAATCCTTAAATAGCGACAAATCTAGGGTTATTGTTGTTGTTGTTGAAGAGGGTGGGCTTATCGGAGCAGGTATATCTGGTCTTTGTTACTATTTTATATCCACCTGCAAACTGATGACAAACTATTGTGGATACTGGGTAACACATCTCCCGCTTAGCATCCAGCCACAGCGTGATCTGTTTATGTCTCCAAAGATTTGTTGATTTAACTTTCAATATATTAGGACACGCCTATGTATCCCTTATTCCAGATGGAGGGGGGAGAGGTTCTCGACCTGTTCTGTCCGGTATGGTAGCTACTAGCCACGATGGCTATTGAGCACTAAAAATGCAGTAGTCTGAATTGAAATGTGCTGTAAGTGTAAAATACACCTCTATTTTGAAGAGTTTGAAAAAAGAAAGAATGTAAAATATGTCAAGAGTTCTATGTTGATTACACTTTGAAATAATATTTTAGGTATAGTAGGTTAAATAAAATATAGTATTAAAATTTCATGTTTTGGGGCGCCTGGGTGGCTCAGTTGGTTAAGCGACTGCCTTCGGCTCAGGTCATGATCCTGGAGTCCCTGGATCGAGTCCCACATCGGGCTCCCTGCTCAGCAAGGAGCCTGCTTCTCCCTCTGACCCTCTCCCCTCTCATGTGCTCTCTCTCTCTCATTCTCTCTGTCTCAAATAAATAAATAAAATCTTTTAATAAAAAAAATAAAATAAAATAAAATAAAATTTCATGTTTTTACTTAAAAAGAACAGTTACTGGAAAAGTTAAAATTACATATTTGGCTTGTATTTGTGGCTCACCTTCTATTTCTATTGGGTAGTGGTACTCTAGATACTTGGATGAAAGGCGACAATAAAAAAGAAATGCCTTCTTGTCCTATATAACAGTCTGAGGCATTCCTCCACAGGTGGTATTTAGTGAAAGTATAAGGGTAAGAATAATAAGGATCAGATTCAAGTAAAAAGAATCAGAAGTAAACATTGCAGAGCCTGAGGACATGGGATATATAGCACATACTGTTAATACCTTGCCCATGTGCCCTCAGCACTCATGATCCCATAAACATTGATTACTTCTTCCTGAAAACATTCAAATACTTCCTGAAGACTGTTGTGATAGTAGGGATGTCCTGAGCAGGACTATGGAAGATGGAGGGTCCTGGGCATTAGCATCCTTGAGAGCAGCCTTCAACTAAGACGAATGAAAATTGATAGATAAATGTTCCAGTTTCTTTCCCTCTAATGAGGAAGTACACTGAGATGGGTTTGCATCTTCTCCCAGAGGTGTCCCTGTTATGGAGTCCCCAGTTGCTTATAACAATTACTAGCTCACTAACATACCTTGTGCACGCTTTCTTCTCTTTCTACTCCCCTACTGGTAATTCCTGGGATTACTTCCTGGACAAACTTCTTTTACAAAGCAGTCAACCTGATACCTAAGACAGTGTATGTATATGATATGTATGTGTCTGCATGTGGGAGCATACAAGCACAAAGACTGAGAGGTAGCCCTCTATATTTCCAGTTAGTGTAAGTGTTCATGGCTAAATTTGACACAATAATTCTCCATGACTGTTTTCTTAGTGTACTTCCTTTCTTGTCCTCTGGTTCTACATTCATGTCTCACCATTCTGTCCAACCTGCTTCCCTCAAAACCATATCCTCTGGATGGCTCTATTCACAAAGACTTGCAGTTGCCAAGTCAGGCCAGGTTCTAGAAATATGGGTCATATGTGACAGCCTAAAAGTTTTCCTTTTAACATCTGTTGAAAGGCAAATCAGTTTTCTTCCTCTGAAGATAGCATGAGAATGACACTTAACCTTCCAGCATCCTCATATTGTGACAAGTTGATAAGCGCTCTATTTTCACCCTCCTATTTTCTCCATCATAAATAGGTCTCAATTTGTAACCCATGTGTGCAGTTTCATCTAGAAGCAGGGAAAAAGGAACATTGTCCTATTTTAGCTCAGCAGGGCAAGGGCTTTGGAGAAGATGAAAGGTCAGAGTTACCTACCACAAATGCATCAGAATGATAGCACTGACAATATCAGAATAAAACACAATGTTCCTGGGGGAACATTGCCCTTGTGACATACAAGTCATGTTATCTCAGTGTCTGGGTTGCCTTAAAACAAGCACAGTGATAATTACAATAGAGAATGATAGCAGTAGAGAATTTACCACTTCTCACAGGTAAAGTACTTTCTGGGTTGTGAAACACTTTCCCAAGTATCTTCTCTTGATTCTCTCAACAGCATTGTGAGGGAAGCAGCAAAGTTATCATGGATATGCTGGTGACTTCTTAAGCACCACAGTGATACCCATTCATATTCTTGGAATAGCTGATTTGTACAACTCAGGTTTATGACTCTAAGGACACAGCCAGGTCCAGTGGAATGAATAAAACTGCTACAAGGAATCGTCTGATGCTTGAACACTCAGCATTTACAACTTTAATTTCCACCAGGGACTTGACCAACTTAGCTCGCTCCATGCCACACCCCTAACCATTTTCTTTCCTTATCTTCTTCCCAACCATAAATTATACCCCTTACTTAATTTCTCAGTCAGTACATTAATCCTTCCCACTAGCCTAGAGCTTGATTTTGAAAGCACTCTGGGTAATAGACTTCTTGGTTTGGTCCCAAGACTGCCTCTGGGTATTGCCAGTAATTGGCATCCTTTGTGGATATGGCATAGATTTGCAGTGTAAGCCGAAAACTGATATACAAATGTCTTGTTACCATGTTGTTGTTTCACCTACTACTTTGGAGACACTACAGAGAAATCAGAGATGTGTTGGGAAAACAGCACCTGTCAGAAGGCTAAGTTGTATTATAAGACATGCTAAATAAATGATTGGTTAAAAATACAATAAGGGCAGAAATGTAAAAAGACCTTGATACAGTGGGTAAGATGGGAATTAGTAAATGCCATAAAATGCCATGTTACCAGGCAGGGTGAGTTCATGACAGTTACCAGAAAATCAATGTATTTTTTTTTAAGATTTTATTTATTCATTTGACAGAGGGAGCGAGAGAGCACAAGCAGTAGAGGGAGAGGGAGAAGCAGACTCCCCGCTGAGCAGGGAGCCCGATGTGGAACTCGATCCCAGGACCCCGGGATCATGACCTGAGCCGAAGGTGGATGCTTAACCACCTGAGCCACCCAGGCACCCCAGAAAATCAATGTATTGGTCAGTGTTCCTGGTGGAAGTATTTGGCTTACATTTGTACAGAGGACAGTGTCATACTTGAACGTAAACTGCGTAAGGACAGGTCTTTGTGGATCTTGTTTCCCACTTTATCACCAGCTCCCACTATAGTGTCTGGCACATAGAGAGCATGCACACACACTTTTTTTTTTTTTTTAAATAAATGAGTACCTAAATGATTAAATGAACTTGGCATATAGTCTACAGTAGTTATGTTTCCATTCTGAAGCACTGGTATCCTCTGGTTCCCTAGAAAGAAAAATACAGGCATGTTTTAAGGAAGGAAGTTGAACAGCCCCTTTAAATTTTCTCAAGCTTCCACTAATGAAGCCAAGGAAAATTCAGTTACATTTTGTATTTCTCAGTCAGGAATGGTCTGGCCACAGGGCTGAATGATATTTTTTAAATGCAGGGAAAATAATCCACCGGTTTAATCTGCACAATGTTTAACACAAATATCCTCTCCATTAACAATATGGTGCAAGAGAGAGTCTGGGGGTCATTAGAGGACCTGAAAACGCCCTGCAATGTGTTTGTGCAAGATTAGCCCTTCATCGAAAAGATGTATTCATTCTCGATATGGCCTTATGTCAGGGTTGCTGGCCTTAATGTGTGGAACTTTTCCAGTTCATCAAGGCAAGCATGCCCAGAGCTATTTTCTAGGTTTGAAATAAAAGAGCAAGCTGTGGTAAGCCCGAAACCTTTGTTACTATTTCTATTCCTCTCTTCTCTCTCTGTTTCCTGCTCTCTTTTTCACCCACCTGTTTTTTTCCTTGCTTAGTAAACAGAGCTACCCATATGGCAAGTTGTGATAATCTTCCTCTCCCCACTCCCCACCCTTGAATTTGGCTTCGGTTTTAATACCAGGGAGTTTCAAATATTGAAACAGAGGCAGCCATTTTTCTCAGCTCACTACAAGCTCGACTCAGAGCCATGTCCTCAAAGATCTGAATGAATCCAAAATCCGTCTGGTGCTCTTGTAGTGTGGCCTATGTGCTCTTCTTCTTCTGTCCTGTCTCTGGCTAGTTTTGAATTTATTTCCTATCAGTGTAGATCTTTGATTTGGTGTTTAAGAATCTTGTTTAAATGAAAAATATTCACAGGTGTTTTGATTTTAATTCGAACGGAGTTCAAAGAGAAAGGAAAGGAGATCCATCCAGGATATCCAGTCAGTATGGGATACGTTGCGCTGCAGAATGTAGCCACACAAACATCTTCAAACACGAAGACTGAGCTCAGGTTACATACCTGTCACCAGTTGGCAGGGAGCTTTACCCCTTAGAGTCACGCAGAGTTCCAGGCTGACAAATGGGTCACCGTTTCAAACATTGCTACTCTAGCCAGCATCTCAAATGTTGTTGGTTTCTGTGCCAGAAAAAGCTACAACTTGAGCAGTGCTTTTTCAAACTTTAATTTGCACCAGTTCACCTGGGGATCTTGTGAAAATGCCAATTCTGTTTCAGTACACCTGGGCAGGGTCTGAGACTCTACTTCTAAGAAGAGCTCAGGTGATGCTGATGGTAGTCTAGTAGTCACCATTGTTCCCTCCCTCCCCTCCCTCCCTCCCTCCCTCCCTCCCTCCCTTCCTTCCTTCCTTCCTTCCTTCCTTCCGTTTTTTCAGTAGTAGAAGTCTAACTAAACTGGCAATTAAACATTCTGGCCCAGAAGTACAATTTCATTAGGTACATGGCTCCTCCCAGCCACAAGGGAGCTGAGAAGTACAATCCAATCAGATACCCAGAAGAGAGAACTGAAATATTTGGTGAACATCCAGAAACATTAATATGGTTATTTATATAGCACAGAAGCAAAGTAAATACTTTTTTGTGGTTTTTATGCTCAACTGGCCAATGTGTTAAAACATTAATCAAAAAAATTGGGCAGGGATTCTCAGTGCTTGGCTGCATATCAGAATCAGTTATGGAGATTTTTTAAACATAAATGATTATTCTGTGGTGGGTGTGTGGTGGGGCTTGGATATTTGTAATTTTTCTTTTTATAAACTGTTCAGGTAATTCTCTAGCAAGGGTTGAAAAACACTGAAACAGGTGTTCCTAAGCATCTTTTTGATGGTGTAGAATATAATTTAAAGAATTCTTTTAATCATAGATATCCTCCACCATACATCAATGAAACATACCATAAAGGCTGTTTATTTTAATTACATAAATTTATGCCTGTGATGAAAGAAATATTTTTCCCCAATTAAAAAAAAATCTTACCTTTTTTTTTTTCCTTTTTAATTACTGTTAGTATCTAAGGGAAAGCCTCCCATTTCGGGAGGCACCTAAGTTATAGATTACATTAATAAATATATAACATTTCAGTTGCTTAAATATGAAAGTCTATTACCCAAAATGCTGATTTATTCAAGTTTATGAGATAGTTGAATGAATGAAATAAAAGCTGCCAAGGAAGGCTGGAAGGCAGGAGAGGAAGGAAGGAAGGTGGAAGGAGGGAAGGAAAGAGAGGAGAGAAGGTAGGGAGAAAAGGAAGAAGAGGAAGAAGCTGACGAATGGCCCAGAACCAGAGCAGTAGAGAAAAGCCATCGAGCGCAAACACTGGAATCAGCTAGCATGGAATTAAATCTCAGATTCAAGTTCTAATGCTTTATGAATATTATTAAAGTGAATCTCCTTGTGCAAGTTACTTAGCTTCTCTAAAACTCAGTTTCCTAATACTTAAAATGGAGGAAAGAACTACCTCACGAGACTGTAGTTAAGCTCATTGAGAAAAGGTGCAAATCTCTTAGCACATTCATCAAAATGGGTAGTTACTGTTTTTGTTGGCATGATGGAGAGGAGCGGCCTACAATATGGCTCTGATAGCACTGGTAATAGAAAAAGGCCCATCTGCCTCATTTCCTTTGGAACCACGTAATACATACAAAGGATTTATATTTCCTTTTTAATATTTTGTGTCATTGAACTGTGGTAATGTTTGAAGTTAAAGGTAACTACTAAAGGGTACAAAATCAGTGAATAGAGGCTAGATGTGTCAGGCGTTCCCAACACAGTGACTTTGATGAAAGCCGCACATTGATAAAGAGAGTGTAAAGGGGGAAATGATGTCACGATGAGATCTACTTCATCTCTGTAACACGGTGGTCAGGAAAATAGGCTCCTGAACCTCAAGATAGATGTCCCCACTTCCTAGCTATGTGGCCAAGGTCAAGTCACTTACCTTATCTAAGTAAGGGTTTTTTCTTCCATAAAGTGGGTGTGGAAATAGAACTACCATAGAGATGTTGTTATGTTGTTATTTCCAATATTGACTGAAGAAAAAAAAAGAGGCTCAAGGAGTTTTGTTATGATATCACACAGGTTTTGAGTCAGCTTGTGATCAAGTCAGCCTTAAAGTTTTCCTCAGCTTAACTAAACTCTATGTAGGTTTCTTCCTCACCCTAGGTCCCTGACCTCCCTTTTCTTAGGGCATTGATGTTAGAACACTTCCCATTGTAAGTTCTTTTGACGGAGAAGCTCATGGGAGACCAATTTGACTCTGTCACAACAATTAGAAAAACTGCATACAGTTTTTAAAAATATGATTAGAAAGATTTGATTACCACTGAGGCAGATGGGAAAGAAGAGAGCTTAGAGAAGGGAGCAGAAGACCTTGCTCCCCTCAGGGTATCTACCAGTTTTGGTCCTGGGATGGGGAGAATCTGAGAAAAAAGCAGAGAACCAGAGCCAGGGCAGCTAACTGGACAAGATTTTGGCAGCTGCATAAAGCTAATAAATAATTTTTGTTTTGGGATGGCCAAATAAGACCTCGGCACAAGGATCTTAGAGAGTTCATAGGTGGGGAGAAGTGAACACTGCAGCCTGGACATTTTCCCTTTGAGGCATATACTTAAGATGGACATGGTAAGAGGCTAAGAAGTGAAAACAGCAGGATGATGCAAAAGAGTAGAGTTTTCAGCATGCGCAGGTAGCTGAGGAAACAGTCATTCCAAGTTCAGCTTCTGCCAAGAAGGAGGGCCCTCCTAAACACTCCAGGCTCTCAGTTGGAGCCACTAAAGAACTACATCTTAGGAATGGAGGAAAACTAAAGGCATCTGAGCCTAAGGAGAACTATAAATCAACTTTGAATCAGACTGTACTTGACTGCATTAAAGTGATCTTCTTCCCATTCAGTCTACCTCCCAGAGGACAGGTAAATACCTATGAAGGAAGAGAATGTGGCCCAGAGATTACAGCTTTTTATGTTTAATTTCTGATGTCTAATCAAAAATTACCAGACACATTGAGACAATAAAAACTGTAAGGGACTGCACTGTGTTCCCCCAAACTTCATATGTTGAAGCTCCAACCCCCAGTGTAGCTGTATTTGGAGATGGAGCCTATAAGAGGACACTTCTGGTTATTTGAGATCATAAGGATGGAGCCTTGAACCCAGAGAATTAGTGTCCTTCTAAGAAGAGGCACTACAAAGCTCACATTCTCTCAGCCATCCACAAGCCATGAAGAGAGCTCTCACCAGGAATCCAATCAGTGGGCACCTTGATTTGGTCTTTCCAGTCTCCAGAACTTCAAGGACTACATTTTTTGTTGTTTAAGCCACCCAGTTTGTGGCATTCTGCTACAGTAACTTGAGCAGACTAATAAGGAAACATACACACAAAAAATCCAGCTCCATTTTTGATTTGCATCTTAGTATCAACAGACTGGAGGGTACCCCTGTTCAGATTTCCAGAGCTCTCTCTCTCTGTTGTAACATCTCACAAATTCTAGCAGTGTTAGCCTAGCCAGACTTTGTCATGAGGCTCTTCACTTGAGTGTGACGGCAGCATTTTCCTAACATTTCCCCTCCTTGCATTGCAGTCTGGAAAGGCCTTCAGGAATAAAGCTGGAAACCCATAGGCATCACTTGACTTGTTTCCCTTTTCTCAGGAATCACAGCCCCACTTGTCTCAATGTTTAAAAACACTCGTATCATATGTTTGACCAGTTTTTAAGTTGTTTACTGTGGGAGTGCAATTTCCATGCTCCTTCCTGATCAGAATATGAATCCCCCCCATTCATGTTAAAGATATTTATCAAACCAGAAACAATAATTTAAAAAACATGATAAAACACATCAAAATTCCTCCAGCAAAAACTATGAGGCTTATGGTGGTGATCATTTTGTAATAAATACAAATATTGTACATATACAATACTAATATATGTCATTAATACCTCAGTTTTTTTAAAAAAAATCACCTTGACGGTAAAATATTGAATCACAGAAAATTAGAAAGAAGGACAAAGATTCCTTCTACAGTTGCTTCAATTCAGTATCATTGGGAGAGTCTTGTCAGTCCAATAAGACAAAAAAAAAAAAATAAGTAAAATCAAATACGTAAGAAATATTCTAAGGAAAGAGATATAAGACCTCCACATACAAAACTACAAAACAATTCTGATAAATTTTTAAAGACCTTTATAAATGAAAGTATATACTATTTTCATAGAAGACTCAGAATTTTAAAGATACCACTTTTTCCTAAATTAATCTTTAATAGGTTAAATGTAATTCTACCTACTACATTCTTGTTAATTAAGTGACAAGAATGGTAGAGAAAATCCAGATGAAGGGGAGAAAAATGGAAAATTTAATTCATCAGACATTCAGACTCCTTATGAAGCTATAGTGATTGAGATAGTGTGGTATTTGGCAGAAGGATAGGCAAAGAAACCATAACTGGAAATGGAAAGTTGAGAAACAGACCCACATGAATATAATTTCCTACAATGCAGGTAGAGAAAAAAATAGTTGTTTCCACTTAGTGATTCTGAATATCTGGATATACAAATATATTATTACTCAGAAATTATACACTTAGGCATGTACTCAACAGAAATGCATCTAAAGTGTCCTCCCAACCCATGTACAGAAATGTTTATAGCAATATTACTCATAATAGCAAAAAAACTTGAAGCAGATAAAATGATTATCAATAGTAGAATATATAAAAATTGTGGTATATTCATGCAAAAGAAATATTATACTCAGGAAGGGGGATAAACTGCCAATGAATATAGCTCATAAACATATGCTAAACAAAAGAGGTCAGTCACAAGATAATACATAATGAATAACATTTATATAGAGTTTGAAAACAGGTAAAACTAATATATGGTAATGGGAGTCAGAGTAATGGTTACTTTCGGCATGGGGTGGCCACTGGGAAGAGATATGAGAAAGGATTCTGGATGCTAGTTATGTTCTATACCTTTTATTTAAGTGGTAGTTATATAAAAGTGTCCATGGTCCTAAAAATTCAGCAACATCTATACTTGTGGTACTTTTTATACTTTTCTGTATGTATAATTTCTCTGTGTGTGTTATACTTCAATAAATTTTATGCAAGCACAGATATTACTCCAAAGATGTTAGAGTAGAAAAGACTAGTATACTGAAACCTATAATCTTGAGCAACATATGTCAGCTATTAGAAACTTACAAATAAATGACCATGTTATAGTTCTGAATAGAAGAAGATTAATTCCATGTTGGTGAAAGGTGCATAGAATTGGAGACTTTCAGGAGGAGATGAAATTTGAGATGAAACTGAAAAGCAGGTGATTAATAGTCAGAAATGAAAAGCAGCAGGTCATCTAGCAGGAGAAATAGCATCTCCTTCTCAAAATTAGGTATGTAAGAAAAACTGACAGCAGTTTTATTTATTTGGATTATAATCAATAACATGAAATTAGGTTGGAAAGATATTAGGGCTAGATTTTGAATGACTTCAAATAATAGAGTAAGGAATTTTGGATTTCAGTAGATGCTGAGGAGCCATTTAGCATTAATGAACAGAAGAAAGTCATGATCAAAATTATGTTCCATAAACATAAATCCTTTGACCTCAATATTATTAGAAGAAGAAGAGAATTGATGTAGCAAGAAAATATAAATGGATATTATGAAAATCTAATTTATTTTCATTTATCACACAGTTATTAAAGGTCCACTGACTGACTCAGGCAAAAATTAGTGAACACCTAAATTAGACCATTCAAGTGGGAAGGTGACAAGTGACATACATGACATCTCCATTAAGGAACAATTTGAAAAATTCTTTGTTGAGCCCTACTAATAAAAATTTATGGCAGTATATGAATTAAGAATATATTCAGCTGCCATAAACAGAAATTGCAACTAATTGTAGCCTAAGCATAAAAGAGTTTATTTTTCTCACAGGATATGAAGACCATAGGTAGATATTACTAATGTTGGTTCAGCTTCTGAAAAATATTGTCACACCCAGGATTTTTAACTTTCCTCCAACATCTTGAAGTTGTTGTCTTCTATCCTTTCCTATGATACTTCATGATCACAAAATATCTTGTCACATTTTCAACCCAGATCCCTGATCAGGGAAGGTAGGAGGAAGGGCAGTGGCAGGAAGTTCTGTGAGATTTTTATAAGAAAGACAAAGCTTTCTCAGAAACTCTTCCTCTTTGTTGCCATTGGCTGTGACTGGATCACGTATCTAACCCCACCTGAAACAGAGACCCTGAAAGTGGAGAATGAGAAGAGGATATACATGATACACTCCCCTGGGCTGGACACACTGCCCCTCACAAAATCCATACCACCAAATTATGATCCTCACAAGCAACAAAAGCAAAAATTAACAAGTGAGACTACATCAAACTGAAAAGCTTCTTCAAAGAAACATTCAACAAAATGAACAGGAAACCTATGCAATGAGAGAAAATATTTGCAAGTCATGTATCTGATAAACAGATAATATCCAAAAAATATAAAGAACTCCTACAACCCGATAGCAAAAAAAAACCACCACCAACAACAACAAAAAGACAAAACAAAAACAAAAACTAACAAATTAAAAAAATAGGAAGAGGAACTAAACAGATGTTTTTTTCCTAAGAATGCCTACAAATGGCCAATAGGTATGTGAAAAGGTGCTCAATATCACTAATCATGAGGGAAATGCAAATCAAACCACAATAAATTTCAGATTATATTATAAAGCTTTAGTAATTAAAATAGTATGTTATTGGCATAAAAACAGATATGTAGATCAATGGAACAGAACAGGAAGCCCAATTAATTGATAAGAAAGGATAGTCTCTTCAATAAATGATGTTGGAAAAACTGGATTACCACATTCAAAAGAATGAAACTGAATCTCTGTCTTATATACCACACATGCAGATCAAGTCAAAATGGATTAAAGACTTGAAATAACTCCTAGAAGAAAATATAGGGGGTAATTGACACTGGTCTTAGCAATGATTTTCTGGATGTGACAACCAAAAGCAAAGGCAACAAAAGCAAAAATAAACAAGTGGGACTGCATCAGACTAAAAAGCTTTTGCTCAACAAAGGAAACTATGAACAAAATGAAAAGGCAACCCATGGAATGGGAGAGAATATTTGTAAACCAAATATTTGATAAAGTAGTTAATATCCAAATTATACAAGGAACTAATACAAATCAATAGCAAACAGCAACAACAACAAAAAACACAACTCAGTTTAAAAAATGGGCAAAGATCTAAATAGACATTTTTCCAAAAGAGACATGCAAATGGGTAACTTGTGCATGAAAAGGTGCTCAGCATCACTAATCATCAAGGAAATGCAAATCAAAACCATAATGAGATATCACCTCACACCTGTCAGAAGGGCTGTTATCAAAAAGATAATAGATAACATGTTGGTGGGTGAGGATGTGGGTAGCACTATTGATGGGAATGTCAACTGGTACAGCTAGTATGGAAAATTATGGAAGTTCCTCAAAAAATTAGAAATAGAATTACTGTATGATCCAGCAATCCCATTTCTGGGTATGAGTCCAAAGGAAATGATAACAGGACCTCAAAGACATATCTGTACTCTGATATTCACTGTAGCATTATTCATTAGTTAAGATATAGACTAAGTATCTGTCAATAGATGAATGGATGAAGAAAATGTGGTATATATATATATACAATGGAATATTATTGAGCCATGAGAAAGAAGGAAATCCTGCCATTTGTTACAGTATGGATGAACCTGGAAAGCATTATGCTAAGTGAAGTCAGAGAAAGACAAATACTGTATGATATCACTTATATGTGGAATATAAAAAAGCCAAAATCATAGGAACTGAGTAGTATGATAGTTACCAGGAGCTTGAGGTGAGGGAAATGGGGAGATGTTGGTCAAAGGGTACAGACTTTGATTATAAGATGAAAAAGTTCTGGGGGTAGAGTATACAGCATGCTGATTATAGTTAATAATATTGTATTATATACTTGAAAGTTGCTAAGAGAGTAGGTTAATGTGCTCACCACAAAAAAGAAAAATGGTCATTGTGTGACGTGATGGAGGTATTAGCTAGTTCTATGGTGATAATCATTTTGCAATATATATGTATATCAAATCAACATATTGTACACCTTGGTGTTTAATGTCAATTATATCTCAATAAAGCTGGAAAAAGTTATTCTGTTATCAAAGAGAAAGTAGAAAACTGATAAGAATCCTAAGAGAATTTTTCACAGCCATCCCCACCATACACACTATATACATATAAAAAAGATGGTGCTTGATCTCAAAGAATATATGTGATAGCTGTGGGAATATTGTATGTGCCCATAAGAAATGACTCCATTTAATATGCAATTGAGAATTTCCATCTAACGTGTGGGATATATTTTCCATTTGTTTGCATATTTTTAATTAAGTTGGCCATTCTTTGCTACTTCCAAAAATCGTCTTTGACCACATACAATGCAAAATTTAATATAAGAATGGACAACAAAATCATTACAGAAAATAGAAAAAAAATAGAAATAGATGTGATCCAATGAGATAATTATATGGCATGCATTCTGCATTTCATGGCAACTTAGCCAAAAATAGAATTAGTAAAAGATTTCTCATTCTTTGACTTTTTTTTTTTTTTAAGTAAACAGTTTTATTTTGAGGAATAAACTTTCTGTCATGGAAAACATGAAGGATTAATATGAATGTTTTAGACTTTATATGAAAAATATTAACAGCAAGAAGCTGAGGTAAGTTATGACCTTAATAAGAGGGGCTTCCTATAGACTTAAGTTTTCAGGAATAATTAATTTCCCATTCTTTCCCTTAGGCTTCGTTATCTGAACCTGATCATTTTACATTTATTTTAATGATTTTAAGGTTTTATTTTTTTTATTCTTTTTTAAAGATTCTATTTATTTATTTGACAGAGAGAGACACAGAAAGAGAGGGAACACAGGCAGGGGGAGCGGGAGAAAGAGAAACAGGCTTCCCACAGAGCAGGGAGCTCGATGCGGGGCTTGATCCCAGGACCCTGGAATCATGACCCGAGCCGAAGGCAGCCAAAGGCTTAATGACTGAGCCACCCAGGTGCTCTGATTTTAAGGTTTTAATATGGCTACATCTTTAATTGCCATGTTTCTGAGATTTCTTAGTCCATTTTTTTGCTTGAAGTACGGACTGAGTGTCCCTGGTTCCTTACCATATTTCTTTTGTACATGGAAGGCAATCAGTACATATTTATTGAATTAATAGGTAGGTGAGATAAAAATAAGAATAGGGGATATTGTGCTTTTTCCTCAGCAGTGATTCCAAAAGTTATATTAATATTCCACATATGGAAAGTTTTGCTATTAACCCTAACGGTTGCAGTCACAACATTCAGTTGTAAATGTCTTATGCCTCTTTTTCATCTGATACTCCAAAGCACCCAGCATGGTGTCTGCTACATTGGGTCATTGAGTGGAATAATTGATGTTCTCCTGGACAGAGACATTCCTGAGAAGAGTTAAAAAAAATACTATACTGGCACATTATTTCTGAGTCCTTCAGTGTCAGGATAGAGTTTCTTGAACTAGAGAAATAAAAGGTTAACATACCCATTACACTACTCTTCCTAAGTATTAGAGGCTCTAGGCAGCCTTTAGAAAACGCTGCATCATAGCTAATTCATAGTTCTGTTCTGAAAGCAGTGCTTGAGTGCTGGATCATTGATTCATGTGCTTCAGAAACAAGCTGAACAAGTAGTTGCATTTTGTTGTCAATGTCGAGGAGGCTAACTTTGATTCTGGCTCAGACAGATGGCATTCACCCTTCTTCACAGAGATAGCCCACAAGGATATTTGCAATCAGGCCAAGAGTTTTTCCACAAAAATTAATTTGAACAGAGTTTTGAATCCGCTAAAGCATTTGGAAAATAAACAAATCAAAACCCCAGATTTATATACAGCACTTTATGGAAAAAGCTATTCGGCATGAACAATTTTAATGGTAGGTGGTCACTAAACTGCTTTGACCATCTGAGAGCCTAACTCTGGTGCCTCAATAACATAAGTGTACATACGTAAGTTTTATACACTCCTCGGTGTATTGTATTATACTTTTCATATATTTCACCCAAAATTATTTTAAATCGAGTGAGAAGGGGAGGTATAGTTAATGGAAAGAAAATTGCTAACTATAATTCTGAAATTTTGAGCCCCAATGTGAAAAAAATAATTATGCTTTGCACAGAAAAAGGAAAGTAAGGAGAGGAAAGTGTAATCCATTTCAGGAGTCCTAATGCGCAATGCAATATGGAATTCTTGTTCAGGAATTGTTTGAAACCTGAATTAAACAGAAGTGGAAGAAAAAGTGTGCACCAGATCTTAATTAAGAAAAGCACTTAGTGAAAAGCAGTCATCAAGACAGAGTTCTGGGGAGGTTGGGGAAATATCCAGTCAGTACACCTAATCCTGATTGTCTCACTTGGGTCCTGCTTTACTCTTTATCTCCTACTCATTACCTGTCTTTATTTGACTTCAACCTTCTGGCTTCATATTCCATTTCCAGTCCTGCAGTTGATATCCCCGTACCTACCTGACAACCAAGTTAACATTTCTGGCCTTCCAAACCTTGTCTCAACATTATGCTCTCCTTATGAGTGTCTGATTCAGTCCATCCAAGGGGAGTTTGGACAGGTAATATCTCTTACCTTTCAGGAAGAAGAAAGTACAGTGTTTAATAATACCTTTACGGGCAGGACATATTTATTCAAAATAACACTGTATTGGAGTAATAAACAATGTATTTAATCATGCTCTACTTTTTATGGCATGCAAATGCATACACCTAATGATTAAGAGATTACTTAGAGCACTAGCTATGAGTCACAGTGCCCCTGTGACACTCTTCAGATTGCACCAGAAAAGAGAGTTAAAAAAAAAAAAAGTAAAAAGAGATTTATATTGAAATAATACAAATTGTATCTGCTAATATCCATTGAATGCTTGCCATCTATCAGGCACTGTCTGGAAATCTTACAGCAAATGTTAAAACAGTAAAGATATTTGGAACATTTCTGATTGATCCCTAGTTTCAAAATGATGAATATAGGAATATAGGATTAGGAATTAAACCATGATTACTTTAATTGACACATTTCAAGATTACAAAACATTTCTAAAATTTAGGATTTCATAATGTGGTGTTTTGGCTTTTTCTATCTACCTCGGATAAAACTTGTAGGAGGAAAAGGATTTTCACCTGAATTTCCTGATTAGGAGGCAGCCCTTGGTGGTGCTTAGAGTGGCTCTTTCAAGTAGTAAAGATAACAAACATCTCAAAACACATTAAATAGTAAAGGACTACTTTGGATGCCATTTATATTCCAATGCTTTTTCAAATGTTCTCCCCTCTTGTGATAGTCCTTTCTCTATTCGCCATCTAGAAACTTCTGCTCCTTCTTTGAGACCTGGGAGCTATCTATTCTATCTCCATTTGAATGCTTAATAAGCGCCTTAAACTTAACATATCTAAAATTGAACTTGTGATATGTGTCACCCCTTTTGTTCTAGAGTGAGTATTACTCTGATTTTGCCTAAAATATCTTAAAATCAAGGCCCAATGTTTTTAAGTAACTTAAATGTGTCCCAGAAAAAAGAAAAAAGAAAAAGAAAAAGCTCAAGAATATGTGTGAAAGTATAAAAATAGCCAGGCCCAACAAAGTAAAATTTGTAATGCTTGGCATCCAATCAGAAATTACCAGGGTGACAAAGTAGCAAGAAAATACTAAATATAATGTTGAAAATAATCAGTCAAACCAACTCAGAACTGTCACAGGTGTTAGAATTAGCAGACAAGACTTTAAAACGGTACTATAATTGTATCCCATATATTCCAAAAATTAAAGATATGGAAGATATTTAAAAACCCAGTCAAACTTGTAGAAATGAAATTATGATGTGTGAGAAATACACTGGGTGGAATTAACAGGAGACTGTACATGGTAGAAGAAAATAATAGTTAACTTAAAGGTAGAGCAGTAAAAATAATTGAAAATGAAACACAGAGAGAAAATGAACAGAAATGAGTGAACTGTAGGACAATGTCACAGGCCTAATATACATATAATAGGATTCCCCAAGTAAATGAAAGAGAGCAGGACATATCTGAATAATGTCATAGACAGAATTCTAACATAACTCCAAGATTTCCCAACACCTGGTGAGCCCACCCTGAATAAGCCTCTGGGAAATGGATGTGGTAAATTTTATTCTCTTGATTAGGTTACGTTATATGCATAATTAACCTTAAGATGGGGTGATTATTCAGGTGGCCCTGGACCTAATCACATGAGGCTTTTGAAAGAGAGCCTTTTCCAACTGCAAAAGAGAAAGAGATTTGAAGCACAAGAAAGATCTAACATATCAGTGCTGGCTTAAAGATGAAGCGGCCATGTAGCATGGAGTACAGGTAGCCTCTAGGAGCTGAAAGCATTCCCTGGCCGACAGCCAGCAAGTAAATGAGAACTCAGTCCTAAAACCACAAGGAACTAAATTCTGCCAATAACAAGAATGATTTTGGAAGAAGATTTTGTACCCGGAGCCTCCAGAGGAGAACTCAGGCCAATAATTTAATTTCAAGGATGTGGAGGAATTGGAACTCTCATACACTGCTGGTGGGAATGTTAAATGATATGAGCACTTTGAAAACAGTATTCCAACTTTTTAAAAAGTGAAACATACACCTGTCATATGACCCAGCCATTCCATTCCTAATTATTTATCCAAAATAATTGAAAGCATATGTTACAGGGGCGCCTGGGTGGCTCAGTTGGTTAAGCAACTGCCTTCGGCTCAGGTCATGATCCTGGAGTCCCTAGATCGAGTCCCGCATCGGGCTCCCTGCTCGGCAGGGAGTCTGCTTCTCCCTCTGACCCTCCCCCCTCTCATGTGCTCTCTCTCATTCTCTCTCTCTCAAATAAATAAATAAAATCTTTAAAAAAAAAGAAAGCATATGTTACAATAAGATTTGGTGTGTTATGGAAGGTTTATGTGTACAGTAGTCCTCCCTTATCCACAGGGCATGAGTTCCAAGTCCCCAGTGGATGCCTGAAACTATGAATCATACCAAATCTTATATATGCTTTGTTTTTTCTTATTCATACCTACTTATGATAAAGTTTAACTTATAAATTAGGCACAGGAAGATATTAACAATCATAAAATAGACCAATTTCATAACAATATACCATAATAGAAGTTATGTGATGTATTCTCTCTCTCTCTAAATATAATCTTATTACACTATCTTACTATATCTTATTTTATTCACCCTTCTTCTTGTGATGGTATGAGATGATAGAATGTCTAAGTGATGAGATGAAGTGAGGTAAATGATGTAGGTATTGTGTTGTAGCATCAGGCTACCATTGGCCTTTTGACTGTATGTCAGAGGGAGGATCGTCTGCTCCTCCCACGGATTAGTGGGAACTACTGTAATAGTCATAAACTCTAAACAATACAAAAATCCCATCAATTGGTGAATAGATAAATAAACAACAAATCCTATTCTATCTATAGAGTGGAGTGCTACTCAGAATAAAAAGTGAGGTGTTACTGACATATGCTACAACATGGGTCACTCTCAAAACAGTCATGCTGTGTGAAAGAAGCCAGACACACGCAAAAGTGCATATTGTATAATTCCACTTATATAAAACTCAAGAAAATGCAATTCTGGTCTATAATGACCAGAAGCAGATCAATGGTTACATGAGAATGGGGGTGTGGAACAGGTACTAGTGGAAGAAAGTAGTTACAAATGTGCATATGAAAACGTGGGGATGAAGGATTATATTATGTAGATTATGACGATTGTTTAACAGGTGTCGATGTGACATTAAAATATATCAAATTTTGAACTTTGAATATGTGCAAGTTGTTGTCTTCAATTATACCCCAAGAAAGCTGGGTTTTTTAATTGAAGTATAATTGACATATGGTATTGTATTAGTTTCATGTGTATGGTGTCATCATTCAGCAATTCAGCACTACTCTCCAGATCCTGGACTCTTAAACTAGGGCTGTGCAAAGGTGTGCTTGGAGTACTTGAAATAGTGGGATGACCATGAGGGTTCTTTCCCCCCCTGGAACATAAAACCTATTCAAAATTTGAGGAAATGTTGTATATTATAAGGTAAGAAACACCTCTATTATAGAGTCAAATACAAAATCCCCATGAATTTATCAAACAAAATATGAGGTGTCAAACACATACTGAGATTGTTTTAGATAGTTTCTTTTTTAAATTACCAATATGCTTTTAGCAGACTACAAACCTGTTGGGACTTAACTGACGTATATCAGTGGGTAAAGGGAAGACACCGAGACTGGTGAAAGCCAGAGAGAGAAGAGGTTGACTACCAAGGTGAGGTCATCAGGGGTACGATATGGTCCTGAGGACCATGATGACCATGGATTTGAATTGGACTGGCATTGCTCTTCTGTTGACTTCAGGTTTAAATTGGTTGAAGACATGAAAGACAATTTTCATCTTTTTGGGGGTTGGACATACCATGAGTACCAGCTAATCAGGTTGGATTTGAGAACACAGCTCCTGTGGGCAGCAAGAAGCTGGAGCTGAAGCTGAAACCAAGTATGAAGGCTGAGCCAATACAGGCAAATATTGTGGCTCTAGGGCTTCTGAATTCTCATCATCTCACCCAGCCAGTGGGTCTGTTGCAGCAAAAGTAATTCTCAACTCCACTCACTTTGAGGCTGAAATTTCCTGCCTTGATCTGCATTTGCTAAACAACTGAGAAAGCCTAAGCGTGGCCTCTGAATAAAGTCATCATGGTAAGAAGTGTACTGACTACCATCAACTGGCAATTTGAAGAGTAATAATATAGGAGAAAAGGAGAGGTTCTTTTCAGGATCAATTGTTTTTTAGTCTCCAGATATCTTTTTCTTGAAAAAAAGGTGGAAGATATAGGAAAGGGAAGCACTGAGAAAAGTCATAAATATTTCAAGAAAACACACATCCTATTCTCACAATTCAAAAGAATGATGTACCATTTTGTCACTTTTTCTTGAAAGAGACCGTTAATAAAATCAATAAAATTGAGAGTTAACACTGAAGACTTAGTCATGAATTAGCCACTAGAAAGAGACATGCTTAAATTGCAAATTACTTTTAAAGTCATTAACCACCCCAAACTTAATAAAGTGAAATCTTCACACTGTTAAAGCAAGTAACAGATGTTGTTTTTAATGTTTAATGAAAAATATTTATCTGCTGCTATAATGAAATCCTGTTTTCCTGACCCTTTTTTTTCCCTCTAGTTAGGTTAGTTATGTTACATTAAAACATTCTTTTGCAAGATAATCAGTACTTTTTTTTTTTATAGTTACTCAGGCTCAATCTTAAATAAATGTTATTTTTAATGGAATTCTCCATAATGCATATTTGAAGAGCAAAAGCAAGTCCATAGAAATCTGTGAGAGTAAAATGGATAAATGGTATTTTTTTCCTTCAGCCAAGATGGCAGATGAAGATCTGTAACCACAGAAAACCATGTCTAATTAGTGCAGCTTCAAGCTATGAGAGAGACTGAGTTGGCAACTGTGCTTTCTCTTGGATGGTATTTTCTTTTTCTTGGATTATTTAAAGGAGACTAATTTCTTAAAGCCCAAGGCAACAGGGTCACAAGCAGGAAGCAAAACTTGTATCAAGAGAATAATGATATTTCAGTGTTGGGGAAAATACCCTCCTAGCCAGGAGGGAACCCATCAGAACTTAAACTGCTGCAATCTGGAAGCTTCTCCTCAGGACCTGTTTACTGCTAGTTCGCTGTTCTAAGGATATAACATGCCAAACAAGCGGCAGGTGGGAAGGTTATGTAAAAAACAATCTGCATGACTTAAGTGACTATAAAGGTACAAAAGGCAAACACAGAGGGAATGAACACTCCCCCTGGACATAAAAAATGAAAAGTCGGTGAGCCCTTCTACCAAGAGACAAAACTGGCTTCTATCCATGCAGACCTGAAGTGAATCATTATAGTATGTTACCTCATTAGCCAGTGTAGGTAGAGCTCCTTCTGATTTGAAAATGTGTTATACCTTCTCAATTTTGTGTAATAACACAGAGAATACACCTTGATTTCACCTTCTAGTCTTAGAACTAGCTCCTAATCCTTTTCTTTCCAGCTCTAAGAAAGAAAAATAGCAATCAGGGAGGAAAAAAAATGAGAGAAAAGCATAAAGTGTCAATTTAGTCTCCCTGAAACATCTGCTCCCCGAAGAAAGGAACATTTTTTCCTTCTTTTAGATAGATCCTGGCAGATTGAAATATTAAACAATCAAAGTTTGTTCTTATCAGTTATATTGTGATGAAATGCCAAAAGTAATCTTATCCTTTACCATAAATGAAAAGATCATTACCTTCTGAGGAACTGCAAAGATGACCTAGAAGGTTGTGTGGAATATAAAGATATTATAGTTAAAAATGGACTATGACTAACAATTCAAGTCTACAAATATTTACAGAATATAGCATTTATTATAGGCCAAGAACTATGTCAAGTACTTCAGCAATCAAACACAAAGATGGCTACAGCATAGCCCCTGACTCAAGGAAGCTTAAAGTTTAAAAGAAAGATTAGAACAAGCACATAGACTGTAATAGGCAGAAAAAGAAAAAGAACGACTTTAGAGTTGTTCAAAGATGTTTAGATGAGGAGCTCCGAAGTTTAGAAAGAGACCAGTTAGTCACTCATAATGGGTTTTGTGGATTGAATAGGGTACCCCCCAGGGAAGGTCAAGGTTGGTGATCCAGGTTGGGAGAACAAATGAGCCAAAGCATCAAGTGTGAAGTGGAGATGCCAGTTGGGATGTCAAATGTGAGAATTGTTGACAACTATTGCATCATGTATTTCTTCTACATACCGTAATCATGGCTGGTGTGTTTATTTTAAACTCTTTCAAAGGAAGAATGACATAGATAACCAAAAAAAAAAAAAAAAAAAAATGAAGAAGCCATATAGATGCATGGAATTTCCCAAAGTGATTGCTTCCCTATAGCCAGCACCTTGTTCAGTAAGTGATATTACCAGCATCCAGAGGGGCCCCTCTCTCCATAACCTCTTTTAGTCACACCCCCACTGATGATCATTATCCTTATTCTTCCACTGCATCACTATAGATTAGTTTGGAACTTAATATAAATGAAATAATATAGTACATACCTGTGTGTCAACCTTCTCCTTTCTGTTCTATATAACTATAGTTTGTTCTATCTTATTATTGATTAGTATTCAGTTGTATCGACTTATAGGGATGATCTATTGTTGATGTTACACTTGAACATGTGAGGTTTTTGTTTTTAATCTTAACTTTTCAATCAAATAAGTGGCCTAAAAACAACTCATTTTCAAAATGGGTAAACAAATGCAGTCACTGATTAACTTAAACATGTACGCAATGAAGTGTTTATTATATTCAAGTATGAATATTGATCAGTAATGTTCCCTATTAGAGATGAGTATCCACTCTGATGAGAAGACTGCGGGGTGAATTGGGTCACTTCTTTGTTCTCTTTGATTGCTTCTACTTTGTTTCATACACTGGCCTGTGTTGACTTTTCTTTGAGTTCTGTGCTATTGCCTGTGATGGGTGGAGTGCTTGGATGTACTGTACGTGTTATATTCTGGTGCAAGTTTTTTGCCCCAGCTGTAAAAGCATTGGGACTTCTTCTAACTATGTCATGTAAAAAAAAAAATCCTTGCACTTGTTTTGTTTCCCAATTCTAGAATAACTCTGTTGAAAACTCTTACTCTATCCGATGGAAGGAAGTGTTATCTTCCTCTTGAGGAAGCTCTGTGTTTTAAGCAGGAAAAACTAACTTTCAGGGCTTCCATCTGGAAGGTTTCTCACTCAGGAAATTTATACACATTCTCTCTCTATTGTCCTCAAAAGGATCGTCCATCCCTGGATCTGTGACTCTCACCGTGTCTTACAGTTAATGTTTATCTGGGGGAAAATAGCAATTCTTAGGATCATAGGCAGAGCTTCCCATTTCAGTTACCAATTCTGATCATTACCTCCTTCAATCCCTGATATCTGCTTCTATATGCTTTTGAGGGGAATTAAAAGAAAGAACCAAGAAAATGGGGAAGGAAAAAGATGGCGCATTCACCATGCATTGTGTATACGTTCAGAAATTCAGTAAGAGATTTGAAGACTTCTGGGCACGGTACTCTGTGGGAGCTCCAAATACTACTTGTCCCTGTAGACTGAGATTATTGTATTTTTTTTTTTTTGAATTTTGGAGAACAAAAAAAGTAAAAGTTAGAAGTGTGAGAAACTTGTCCATTTTAATCTTTCTTGCTAGCTATTGTGAAACTGTGAATTTCTGGGAAGCATTAAAGTTCATTTCCCACCGTCCATTCAAACTACAATTCCATTGTATGTAAACACACTCAGTGGATTCTAGGACTACTGTATAAAAAAATGTATTAATCACTTGGGTGGAACTTACAGGTGATTTGGAACTTAAATAGCACCAACAATATCTCCATAAGGATATGGATATAGGACAAGCATCTTAAGGAGATATAGTGTTGCAATTTTCAAGATGTGGCAGAATTTTTTTTGAAATTAAATTTTATTGTAATATTCAGTTTGTTACAGAAGAGCACTTCCCCTGAATAAAATATCTCACATGATAACACTCAATATAATAATACTGCTGTTAGGGTATTTTTAAAATTTCTAAACAATAAAGTGTTGAATTTTAATATTGTGAGAATTAGAATAGAATGTTTATATACTTAGCATCAGTTGAATGCCCATTACTCAACTACTTACTTTAATTCCACAAATTACTGAGTGGTAGCTGATGTTTGTCAGATGTTGGGAATATAAAGTTAATTAAATCACTTGTCCTCTATTTCAAGGAGCTTATGGTATAACCTAGCAGGCAGTGAACAAATAATAATCACTGTGAGACACATTTCATGATGGAACTATATAGCACCTGTGAGAAGGCAGAGGAAAGATGTTTTTGTTGTTTGTTTTTTTGTCAAACTTTTATATGTAAAGCTTCCCCAAAATTTGAGCTGGATGGATTTGGAAGACAGGATGAGTTTTAGAAAGTGGAAGTTGGGAGCCAAATGCAGTCCAGAGATAAATTTTATCTCATTCATCTTGACAGCACTCCTAAGAGGCATTATTAACCATAATTCACAAAAGACATATATAAATCTCGGCACTGATTTCTGGCTAAAATCCATTGTATATAAAAGCCTGTTCACTCTTCCACTCTATAAAAACTGAGGTGTTAGTCTGGAGGTGATTTATTTTAATACCATAATTTCTCTTATATAATAATTCACAATTTCAAAGCATCTTCACATTAGTCACCTTCTGCTAAACTCACAATAATGTTATAGAGTAGAGGGTAGGCATCTTTATGCCCCTTTTCATATGGGAGGATGGCTTAGAGTGACAAACTGGCTCCCGATCACCCCCAGACTGACAGAGTAAAATCTAAGTCGTTCCAACTCCTATGTTTTATTTTTGTGCATTCTCTATTTCTCAGTCTCACAGTTACTATGATAAAATGGAAAATCACTATGGTATGTGTATTCTTACATGGAGTTTATGATCTCAGTATAATTAATAAAATTTGAAAAAACAGAGTCCTAATGGAATCAATTCAAAGAAGAATAGAGGGCATAAACTAAAAAATATTAGAATGCATGAAAAGTTACAGGTGTCTTGGGAGGATATCTAAAAAGATTTTCACATAGAGTTTCGCTCTTTTAAGCAGGGAAACAACTTTTTCAAGCAGCTTCATGACCCATTTGCTATATGCAGGCTGAACAAAATACTCTCATATGTCTCCAAGAAACATAGATGCTCTTTGAGCCCCCACAGCACTGCTGTTAGTTGGTGCCTCTACCAGCTTAGGTAGGATTTAGCCAGTAAATCGTAACTGAAGAAAAAAATCAAAGAATCCATGGGAGCTTATACTTAAAAGAGGGATGCTTTTAGAGAATACGTAACATTATCTAGCCAAATTTAATCCACAGGGCCATGTTATATGCATGAGAAATTACTCCATATATTCTGCAGTTCTGTCGGCTGTCTCTGAGGGGTTGTGAAGAATATTGTAAAGTTGGGTCAGTCACGTATGTATTGAGACTGACAGTGAACAGGGAGAACTAATGAGTTGACCCAAAAGATGTTCAAAAACCACAGTTAAATTAGTTTAGAAGAGTTCGTAATTCTCATTTTTATCATGGATTTTATTTTCCTCTGTCAAAGATGTAATAATACTGAATAGACTTGAACTGATATAAAGCTCCATAATACTTTCATTCTTCATATCTCATTAATTACTTAACATTATAATGAAGGTCAATCCATAAATGGAAATACAAAAACAGGCTACAATGATGGACTATAATCCTTGCCTTTTGCTGAGATAAATTTGAAGACAGTGCATATTTAAGATGCTTCACTAGTTAAGGTCCAAGGAAAAGAAAATTTTGCAAAAATCAAATGTAGTGCTTCTACATGGATGAGGTAATGATAAGTTTGTAAAGCATCACACAGTCTTTTTCTCTCAGATCAGCAATTTTTTCTGGCATATCTTCCAATTGGGTGCCATATTATCTTTTTCTGAGAGACATGTACATGAATATATGAGAAGAAAGAAAAATAAAGTACAAATGGGTCCTGTGTTTTTACTACAAAGTTGTATTGTTTCCATACTGGAACCGCTGTGGAACTGTAATTCCCAAACCTCATTGGGTATCAGAACAGTCTTAGTAATGGTCAGAATGCCAGTTTGGGGGTGCCGTCTTTTCCTACTGAATCAGAACACCAGTGTTGGGTTGCCCATGAATCTGTATTTTTAATATTCTCCATTGTGATTCTCATGCACAGCTAGATTTGAAAAACACTGTGATAAGATATGCATACCAAATATTAAGTATGTGTACATATTTGACCCTGAAAATATTTGTAAATATTTTTAAAGTTTCTTTTGGGTTAAAAGTATATAAAAGAATGATTTTATGATAAGTACCTTCCAACCCAACATCAACATCACAGTTAAATGCTGCAAAGTGTTACACCCCTAGCATAGTGCCTCTCTGTAGCTAGTTGTGTTGGTTTAGCTCCTGGGTGGTAGTCAGCCTGAGAGCTTCCAAATGCAAATTTGATCAACACTTCAACACTGTACTGAAAAGGGGAGCATTAACTTCCAGGGGTGAAGAGCATGTGTCATCAACTCAGCAGTAGCCCTAAGAGCACCTTTCAGAGTCTTTCACGTGTCTACATATAGTTAATCACCATCGATTACGCTCTTAAAGTTTTTCTAGGTACTCTTTTAAGTATTTGCAAAATTATTTAATATCATCTTCCCAAAAGAACCATGAGGTATGTGTTAATTAATCCACTTTACAGTCTAGGAAACTGAGGATTGCAAAGGGACATCCAACTCTATTAACTATATTTTTAAAACAGCAAGATAATAAAGCCACCACACAAATGTAGTCACTTGACAGGTAACAATGATAACAAAATGTTGTCTTCATAAATATAGATAAAATGACTAAGAGCAAAATATGTCGGACCCACCTTCCTGACTACCAGAGTGCAAGGGACCCTTCCCCCACACTCCCTCCCATTCCTCTGACATGTTTGGTTCAATGAGGGGACCCTGCTGAGTTTGGGACTACATCAATCAGGAACTGTAGGGCCAGTGGGCATTAGAGACCTTCTATTAAGTTTTCTTATGAGTCACTAGTGAAGCATAGTAGTTTCCTGCCTCTGGCACTCTAGAAAAAACCAGAAACAACAGGCAATTTGCCCCTGTCACATAGATTAATCAAGAAAGGCATAACCTTTGTATCTTTGGCTGGTCTCTGATAAGGGGAAAAGGGCATTGTGATAGATACCGGCAGGAATCACTTCAATCATCTTTAACAGTCCTGGGACATAAGACAAGGGGCTTAAAACTTTCATTTAAAACATGTTTTGTTTTTTTTTTTTTCTATTGAAGTTTCTGTAATTATTGCCTGTGCTCCTTCTATCATGCCCTATTGTGAACAACTTCAAAGAAAAGAAGCAAGTTCTTTAGATCAAAGAAAAAAATTGACTGGGGGAAAAATGGATTGTCTTTCTGCTAAACACACACACATATTCTGTTGTTATGGCAACATAAGATCTAAGAATGACACACCAAGTAATATGGTACCAAGGCACATTGCTATCATCAAATGTCACAGTAAATGTGCTTCAGCTTCTGAATAGGACATACCAGGTTTTTTCCTGTTCCTTTCAGTTCTTTTACTTGGGGCCAAAGCAACTTACTCTAATGGGAACCAAATATCATCCATCACCCTTCTTAGTGAATGTTTCTTGCATGAAGAGATCCACTAACTCCACTAAAGAGATAGGCAGCAGGATGAAAACTGAGCTCGTTCCTAAGGGGACAACTGCTTATCCTTTAAAACCCATTATATCATACCTATATGGCAGTATGTCCAACTGAGGAATTTATTTGTATTGGTGTGTATAACTGTGAATCAGCTAAATAGGTATAGACAAAGTAAATCATACTTATGTGATAAAGCAGCAGATGGAATTTTACCATTTTTTGGATGCTGCTACATATTTATATAGTAGCTTCGCTCTTTATATTTTCTCTAAAATTCTTACATATATTAATGTTTCATTCTTGATTTTGACTTGCAACGACATTGTGTGACTTTGCCGATGGAAAGGCCAAAAAAAAAAAGAAAAAAGAAAAAAGGAAAGGGTAGGTTATAAGTCAACAGCAGTTTTCTGTCAAAGAATATCGAGACATCATGAGTGAAAGGTCAGACATCTAGGAGATCTTAGAGATGATGGAAAAAGATCACACATCTTAAAGAAGCATGTGAAGTACCGAGCTCTAAACTGTGAGACTGAAATTGGCTTCAGGGACTGTTTCCTCTTTCATGTGGGAGCAGGAGTGGAATAAAAAGGAAGGTATCTGGTGGAGTGGAACCCGAGGCTTCAGAGATTGGTCTTTGGGTGTGTGTCATCCTCACGCCCGATTGCCCTTCTGTCTCTATTTTACCTTCATTCTGCACATGGTGGAGAGGGGTTTAAACCAAGAATCTATCTCCAAGAAGTGTAAATATAGGTTTCTGAATCATGCCAGTCCATTTCCAAAGAGTCTTCTACGGTTATTCTTAGGAGCTCATTTAAACAGGAATAAAAAAAAATCCATAAAATAGCTATTCAGTTAGTGTCAGCTAATTCCACTGCTCTGGTCCCTATTTATTTGAAAAATGTGCCATTGCACCATATATTTGTGATAGGACTGAATTAAGGGTGATGATACTGAACATACTAATTTAAAATATATGCTAGAGCTCTTAGCTTAGTCAAACACATTTAATGTTTCTCTTCTCAATATTATTCTCACCAACTAACCATTTCAAGAAATAATTTAACACTGAGTGGCGAGCTCTACACTGATAAAGGAGGTCTCTCGTCCCCAAACCATTTGCTATCAGTTTACTTAGAGTATCTTAAAATGCCAAAGAAAATGAAATTCCAACCCAGTAATTTAGCCATTGTGCTAAATGTATTTTCTGATGAGATTGCAGCGTATTACTGAAGACCAAATTAAAAAGTCGGTGAAAATGGATTGGAAAATAGAGAGATCGCATAAGGAGGACGAAGATAATAGCACAGTGAACATGGACTTCTGTGCATGTTGAAACAGTGCTCTGTGTTATTTTTATTTTATTTAGAAGTCCAGGTTGCTATGCGGCACAGAGCATGCGGGACCTGTTCATAGAAAGTGGACAGGGGGCATAAAACCATCTTGAGAACACCTGCAAGCACCCTTCCAAATGGAGTTTGCTTATCACTGATAAAAATGAAACGTTGATTCAGGAGAGGTCCCGGGCACCCAGCTGGAGAGAATGTTGATTTCCAAGGTACATATAGGGGACTTGAGCTTCATACCAGATGCTGAAATCCCCACCAACTTTTGAAAGGTTTCCTCTTGTATAGGAAGACAAAGGAGGGAAAGGCAGCACCCTTCTCATTTTCCATTTTCAGGTAGGACTGGCACAGGTGTGCCGCTGTTCCCTGCGGCTGTTACTGTTCAGCAGTCATGAAGGACCTTAGACTTCAAAACACCCTCCCTCATTAAACATCAGTTCCTCACGCTATGAGATGGGGTCTACAAAAGGTTCCCCTAACCGAGCTAGAAAGACAGCACACACACACACACACACACGATTGATTTTGTCATTCCTTACATTCATTTATTGGTCATTCTACATGTTGAGTAAATGACTATAAGGAGAATCAACACTAATATGTACTTAATATGTAAATGTCATTATAAAAGAGGGATGATCGTTTTAGTGGTTTATATCCTTGAGTTTTTTGGCCACATGAGGACGTATTACCTCCAGCAGGAAAAAGAATCATAAGAACATTGATTTGCTTCCATAATAATTGCTTAGAAATATCAACCCATGTATAGTTCGCCTACAGTCTTTTGCATTCATTCACTTTTGTGTTTTTTTCTCATTTCACTTTCCTTCTCTCCTAAAACTGCTTGTCCTCTCTGGACCTGCTTGCTCTGTCTTTCTCCCTCTCTTGTGTTGCCTCCCATGTGTATTTGTCTCCTGTTCCTGAACCCTGATTTTCTGCTAACTCCATTCTACTTTCTGTGCCACTCAGTTACTCTCCCTCTTGATTATCACTTCTCTTTTGTCCTAATATTTATCCATATCTTCTCATCCATCTTTTTTTCCTCTGATCTTTTTCTCCCTCTATGACAAATTTATATTCCTCATATAATGGTTGTTTTTCCCTTTTCTCATATTTTAAGATTTCCTTTCTCCTTTCCATGATTATTCATCTCCTTTATGTTTCTCAGCCAGTTATTTTTTTTACGCCCTCTCCTTCTCCATTTTGTCCCCACCTTCTTTGTTCTCTATTCTTATAAGGAAATATTCGACTTATATATTATATCTTTTTTTTGTCTGTGTTTTATAAGAATTTTTCTCATTCATTAGTTCTGCCCTCTGAATAGTCTCCTTCATAGATATTGGAAGTGATGTTACTAATCTCTCAGTCCTTATGCAGGACATTTTCTATTTTTTTTTTAAGTTTATTTAAGGTATCTCTACACCCAATGTGGGTATAGAGCTTACAACCCTGAGATCAAGACTTACATGTTCTTTTGAATGAGCCAGCCAGGAGCCCTGGGACATTTTCTTTCACAAAGTAGCCTAGGCATGATTTTTTCTGTATATGTCATTAGAAAAGCATTATTACCCTACATTTCATATTCCAGCTTACATTTGAATAACTTAATAATCCTATATTTTCTTACCTCTATTTAGAGGTTGATTAAATTCTATCACAATTTCTTCTTTACTACACTGCCTTTAAGTACTCACTGGTTAAATAATATAACATAATTTGGAAATTAACTTGGTAATACAATAAATACAGAAATACTTTTGTGTGTTTGAATAATCTACCTTTACCTTTATCTTTTGTTGATTATATTTTCACCGCATAATGAAGTATCTCTGTTGAAGGTTACCTGTGCTATTCATTAACTGATACTTTTTTGAACTTATAAACCAATTTAGGGATACTTAAATATACTATTTCATTCTATCATTTATAAACATCCATCACACAGTTTTTGAGGGCTAAACTCTGTAGACGTCCTGGAGAAAAACATTGAACAAAAAGAGAGATTCTCATGTTATGTGTTAGAAAAAATAATAATGAAAGAATGAATCATATAAAGACATGACTCTTAACACGATCACTGGTTTGGGGTATACGGAGCACCAAAAACATGTAAAGATTGATTCAATTTAATCAACTTCAGGGAAGGCTTCCCTGATCAAATGGAAATTGAGAGGTTATAGGAAGAGTGGGTGGTACTAATTGCGGAAGTGTCTCATGCATTTTTTGTTTGTTTGTTTGTTTGTTTTAATTTTATTTTATTATGTTAATCACCATACCTTACATCATTAGTTTTTGATGTAGTGTTCCATGATTCATTGTTTGTGTATAACACCCAGTGCTCCATGCAGAACGTGCCCTCTTTAATACCCATCACCAGGCTAACCCATCCCCCCACCCCCCTCCCCTCTAGAACCCTCAGTTTGTTTCTCAGAGTCCATAGTCTCTCATGGTTTGTCTCCTCCTCCAATTTCACCCCCTTCATTTTTCCCTTCCTACTATCGGTTTTCTTTCTTTTTTTTTTTTTTAACATATAATATATTGTTTGTTTCAGAGGTACAGGTCTGTGATTTTTAAAAATACGGACCCAGCATATTTTTAAGTTAGCTTAAATTAGGTTTTAAAAATTATCTTATCACTACCAAGAATTGGGTCCTTTTAATAACATTTTTCATATGTATAAATAAACTTATTTTCAAGTAATTTTCACTTGATTATCACAGAATTTTTCTTAGATAATTATGCTACTTTTATTTTTATTATATCACAATGATAATATGCATTCTATTTTAGTTTTCTATTTTTGCATAACAAATTACCATAAAAGAGTGGCCTAAATGGGCCAACATTCTCCCTCTCACAGTTGCAGTAGGTCAGGAGTCCTACGGATTAAGCCCACCAGGATAAGCCCCTTCTTACTAGATTAGTAATCTAACCGTGGAATTGATACCAATATATTCACAGGCACTGCCTGCACTCCAAGAGAGGACTTTGTCCAAGGTGCGTACCTCAGGGGCGGGAAACGTGGAGGCCATCTTAGAATTCTCTTCTCACAGATCCTTAACTCAGTCAAGTTTTTAATGGGAGAGCCACAATGAGTAGAATGTGAGTTCTTGGCTTAAAATCAGTATCCTTCATAATGTGGGGAAATATTCAGTTATATCCATCTTTTTTATAAAGTATCCTGTTAAACAAAAATATATTTGCATTTTATTAAATGCATTTTGGCATCTTTTGAGATGACAACAGTTTTTCCTTCTTTGCCTCTGAATGTTTTGTATTACAGATTTAAGAAAACTAATTACTGGGTCACTTGGCTGGTTCAGTAGGTAGAGCATATGACTCTTGATCTCAGGATCGTGAGTTCAAGCCCCACATTGGGTGTCGAGCCTACTTAAGGAAAAAAAAAGTAATTATTATATGATGCTCTATTAGTTTGATAATTATTTTAACTGTATTTGATAAGGTTTTTGCTGTAGTTTTTAGGAATTTGAATTAACACGTATAAATATAATCCTCTAATTTCTGGGTTTTGTTATATTTTATGCTCTTGATTACTCTTAAATGATAAAATTGAGAAACCTTCCATTTTTCTCATATTTATAAACAGATTATATACTATTTTTATATCTATACATGGTCTCCTCTTCAAGTTTCAAGATTCTTCTTTATCTTTTGCTGTATCTTTTCTTATTTTTAATTTTGGAAGTGTCTTCATATGTGCATCAGTTACCTAGTACCATTTAATGCTCTATATAACAAACCAAAAATATCAGGGGCACACAACAATAAGCATTTGTTTAGTCCATGAGGCGGCAACTTTTAGCTGGTCTGGGTTTGGCCTAGGTGATCCTGTGTGGACTTGGTCATGTGCCTGTGTTTAGCTGTGGGTCACTGAGGCAGGTTTTCTGACTTTGGTTGGGTTTGTACACATGTCTAGAGATTGGTTGGCTGTTGGCTGATCTAGTACAGCTGGGACAATTGGGGCAATTAAGCTCTATTCCATATATCATTTTTTTGTAATAGGCTAGGCCAAGTATGCGTTCATGACCATGGCAGAGGGTAAGAGCAAGAAGCTGAAATTGTGCAAGCACATCAAGCCTCTGCATGCATTACACTAACTCCCATTAGCCAAAGGACACACATGGTCATACCCAAATAGAGTGGTAAGCCTTGATAGTTTACATGGCAAAGGGCTCAGATATGAGCAGGGTTAAAATTCAACATCATTAATGCAATTCATCTTCCACAGCAGACAAATGTAATGATAATAATAGAAGCTCAACTTCAGACATGCATAGTAAGAGCCAAACTGATTATTCATTTTAATTTACTCACTTAAGGTTTACAAGCCTATCTATTCCTATTAGAATTGGAAGTAAACTCAGATAAAAGGAATTATTCTTGAGCTTTCATTCCCTTACTCAGAATCCTCACTGGTTCCTCATCTCCCTCAGGATAAAAGCGGAAGTTCTTTTAATGGCCTCCAAGGTTTTTACACTCTTCCTCTGTCATTGGGTTTACCTTCTCCTTCTCATCCCTACCCACACTCTACGTTTGTCAAACTAGTCTTCTTTTAATTACTCAAAAATGCAAAATATGAACAGTTGATTCTTGAACAATGGGGGAACTTGGGGTGCCAACCCCTCATGTGGTCAAAAATCCATGTATAACTCTTGTCTCCCCAGCAACTTAACTAAGAGCCTACTGAAGACTGGAAACCTTACCAATATTAATTTATACACATTGTGTATATGTATTATATACTGTGTTCTTACAATTAAATAAGCTAAAGAAAAGAAAATGTTAATAAGAAAGAGAAAATACATTTAAAGTTCTGTAATGTATTTATTGGAAAAAAATCCACTTATAAGTGGACCCATGTCGTTTAAACCTATATTGTTCAAGGATCAACTGTAGCACCTCATGGCTTTTGCATTTGTTGTTCGCTCTTTTGAGAGCACCCTTTCCTCACCATCAAAAAATTCAAGTTCTACTCAAAATGCCTTTTCAGGGACAGTTTCCATCACCACTTTTCCTGCTTTATTTTTCTCCATGACTTTTATAACAATCTAATATGCTATATGTTTTACTGATTTTTTTTTCATAGTGTATCTGCCATGACTACCTTATAATCTCCATTAGGAAAGAGATTGAAGGAAAGAAGGAAGAAAGGGAAGGAAGGAAGGAAGGAAAGAAAAAGATGGAGGGAGGGAGGGGGGAAGGGAGGAAGGGATTTCTCCCTATTTTGCTCACCACACTATACCTAAAACATAGAAGAATGCAGAGACACAGGTACTCACTATCTATATTTTTGAATGAATACATGTGTCTATAATAACATAAATCAATCTGCATTCTTTTAGCTTGGTTCAAGGTTTTATAAAACCTACATACTTTCTTTATGCAAAATAAATGACCCTACCTTAAATCCTGGATATAATTATCAAACAAAGACAAGTTTTAAGCAATTTGAGAAGCAAAATAAAATGTTTTGCAAATAAAACACTCATGTAAACATCATCATATTTCCCTGGGGATGGGGTCCTTTACCAAATATAGTTTGTGCTGTATTTTAATCAACTGCCTAACTAACTCTGCAGATGCCAGGTTCCTATTCCACAAATTTTCAGAATTAAAATTACTAAATTGGTATTATGACCCTCAATTATATTAAATCAAGAAGACATTAAGGCCTTCAAGCAATAGCAATTGAATTATGTTCCAGGCACTTGCTGGTGGTGAAAAAAAAAAAAGGAACAAAACATGTTTTCTACCCTCAGGTCCAGATCATATTACAGGATTTTTAAAGTAGCTTTATCATATATAAAAAACAAACTTATAAGAGCTCATTAAGATTATTATTAAGATATTATTTTATTTATTGAATCACATTTCTCATCTTCCATATTAATTAAAGCTTTTGGTTACTCTCATCCACTATGTCCGTTTCATTATCTTAAGGAATTCTGCTCTCCCCCCCCGCCTCCATTTATATTCATTCTTTTTCTTCTTGTTCTTTGTTCATTGTCATCATTCTCAGGTGTCATGTAAGTCTCAGGGTTGGTTTGAACACAATTATAGTGCTCTATTACCTTTTCTTCCAAAGTGTCTCAAATTCTTCAACATTATGCACCCTCCTTTTACACTTTTTAGCCTTTACATTATGACTTCTAGTCATACCTGCTTATCTCTGTTTCCTCCCAGATGGCTACTGAAATGATACTGAGGATACAAAATGGTATAAACCCACAAGGACAAAGATTATGGGAAAAAGTGGCAGATACATTGGAAAGCAAAGGGAGGAGTGATAATTCAGCTGGGTGGAAGACCTAAATCCTCAGATGCATATACAGGAGAATACTGAAAATGAAGCCATTTGTTCATGACAAGGGACTTTTAAAAGGTTTGGGGCTTGGAGATACCAATTCCTGGGGTAGTGAGAGGAGTGAGTACAAGGCTTTTTAAAAACAGGGTGAATATCTGCAGTTCTATGTCTGATCACTCCATAACCCCACCTCACTAGATGAATGCCCTCAGGCAGAAGACCAAAAGTTTACACTCAGGAAGAATTTAATAGGACGGAACTAGCAATGATCGACTTAAGCGTGTTGGGAAACAGATTATGGAGATTTCATTGAAGGCCTTGCACTCCTGGTCCCCTTTGTTCTTAGAATAGCTGAAACTGGATAACCACAGGCAAAAATACCACTATATACAAACCTGTGGGTGACCCTTGTTAAATAGGTGCCCCCTCCTCCCTGCCCCATCAGTCACTAGACAGTGAAACTCATCGATCAGCAATTCTGAATGTGCTTGCAGAGCTAATAACGACTCTTCTATATGAACAGATACCAAGTATAGTAGATGGTATTATTGCCAAAATATTCACTGGCCCTCCCCATGAGACATACTCCTTAGAAGGATAGCTGTTTTATCCCATTGACATAAACCTTGTTCATGTGATTTGCTTTGGCTATGCCAAAATATTCACTGGCCCTCCCCATGAGACATATTCCTTAGGAGGATAACTGTTTTATTCCATGGATATAAACCTTGTTCGTGTGATTTGCTTTGGCTGATGAAATATGAACAAAAGGGATGGGTGCTTCCTCTGATCTGAAGTTGTATGCTATCATGTGGTTTCATTATTTGTATTTACCTTCTGCAGTCACACCAATGATACATAGGGAAGTGATGGTTGCCTAGGTGGCTCACTCAGTTAAGCATCTGCCTTCAGCTCAGGTCATGATCCCAGCGTCCTTGGATCAAGCCTGCATCGGGCTCTCTGCTAAGTGGGGAGTCTGCTTCTCCCTCTCCCTCTGCCTGTCACTCCCCATGCTTGAGTTCTCTCTCTCCCTCTCTTTCTCTGTCAAATAAATAAATCTTAAAAATACAGAGGGAAGTGAGAAAATAGAGGAGAAAGGTAGTGCAAGAAAATTTTGATGAGAAGTACATGAAATACTATATTGAAAATGCCTCTCAAGTATCCATTGCCCAGGACAATGAATGAAAGTAGACTCACACAAAGACATATCATGACATTTCAGAACACCATCAATTAAGAGATAATCCTGTAAGATTCTGGATTAAAACAAATCATGACCACCATCACCACAAGCCACTTAATAGATAGCACTGAGAAGCAGAATGGAAATAGATTTCTCTACAGCAATACTGAAAGCAAGAAGACCATGGTGAAATGCCCTCAAAGTCCTTAAGGAAAACTACTTTAAAATTCTGTACACAGCCAAAATGTTCATCAAGTACGATGGCAAAACATACACTTTTCAGGCCTGCAGGCAGTTAGAAAATAGACCATTCATACACATTTTTTTACAAAATTATTTAAGGCTGTCCTGCAAAAGGAAGCTTTCAACCAAAACAGGTGATTCACTAAGGAATCCATCTAAAGTAGGAGGAAGGTGAGTGAAAATCCAGATGCTAGATGAACAGCAGACTTACAGAACCATCACACTGAGTTGGAATAGGTGGATGGAGGGCTCCAGGAGGTTTCCATGAAAATGGGAGCATTGAGTTTCTTTATTTTTAGAGAACATTTAGAGGGTATTGCTGATAAAGCAGTTGGAAAAAGAAATAGCCATTCATTGAAATCTAGCATGGAAAAAACAAACATAAGTACGTATTTAATACATTTATATGTAATATATATAAAATTACTAAAAATTATCAGAAAAAATAAGAATCTATATACTACGTGGCTATTTGGCTTTATAGTATAAATGATATATATAGCTCGTGATAATAAACACTGATTTTTTTTAAAACTAAAATTCTCATATAACTATGTAGGAAAGGTAAAGATAGGTAAATTCTGTCTATAGTTAATTAATTTATAATATATAAAATTTGTAAGTCAGAGTATAAATATTTTACTTAGATACTTAAATACTTAAAAAAATGGGCAAAGCAGTTAAAAAATGACTGTCTTTAGAGAGCAGAGTTAAGGAGTTGTAATAGAGATGGCTTCTTTTAAAAGCCTTTCAGTATTGTTTAATTTTTAAACCATGCACATTTATTATTTAATAAAAATATCCAATAAAAGACAAAATATCTTTTAAAACTGACAATATGAAAGATTAATGCTTCTTTAAAAACTTATATGCACATATTAAGTGCAAAATAGTTGACATATATTTAACATTATGTGATGTAGAAAAGTCCGGATTTACTTTCATTAATAATAAACAATAAATGCTTCAAAATGCATACAACTCTCAAGCATTACTACTTGTCAATGATCAGTGAATTTATTTATAATTGACCAAAAAATAGAGCACTGTTTTGATCACAGAAAAACCATGCTTACCTGAAACATGAGGGAATATGCTTAAGCTTTATTTAGACATGTAATTGAAGATTTAATAAAGTGAGATGTACTGTACAAGATAAATACCAGGAAAAAAGGTGACACTATGGAAAAGCCAATATTTCAAATATATTTTGAGCTATCCAATGATGCAGTACACATTTTACCAGAAACTAACAATAATAAAAGCATACATGATATATGACTAGCACACATTGTACTCCCAGTGAAAGCAATTATTCAAGAAGTCCCTACTGACTGTTTGTAATAAGAATACAAAGGAATTTACGATTGAGAAGAGACTAGTTGTGGAGTATGTTACTATTCTAGCAATGATGCATACTGAGGTTTAAAATCAGAAAGGAGCTCTGCTGGATCTGAAAGTAATACCCAATCTGAAAACATAACTGGCTATATTCAGATAATATGGACCTTAGGCTTGTGTTAAGAACTATTCAGAGAGCCCTGGCAGAGCCAGTCACAGGCTGATTTCTCTTCACTGATGACATTTAGCTCCCATTACGTTTGTGACTCTTCTCACCACACAGTGAGCCTGCAGGACGGCATAGTACTTAATATCAGTTCCTTGTTCCTTGGCATCTAACACAAAACAAATAACCAGTAACAAATCTGAGTGGCCAAAGGAACATTTCACTGTTATGAAAGTCCACGAAACTTAGGCTAGCAAAAATAGAACTTCCGAAGACTGAAAAACAAAACAAACAAAAAACCCAAAAAACAAAAACTAACTGCCTTTGTTAGAAATCTTAATTTGTAGGCTTTTAAGCAAATTCAGTCCAAGCCAGTGATTTCTTTGTCCAACTTAGATTTGATTAACTCAGTCTTGGGTCACAGTTCTGGCTCTACGCTCCTCTCCATTTGTTTGTGGGTTTTCTTGCAAGCATGAAGACTGGGGAGGGGGATAGAAGGTGTAGCTGTTTCCTACATTCCATCTGCTTCTGAGTCCTGTTCTGTGTAGCTCCCATTATCTTCACTGTCATTCTCACAACAGGTAGAGTGCCCAGTGTTGGTTTTGACAGATGTCACTTTCAGCTCCATAACACGAGAGACCTTGTGACCATGCAGCTAGTCCCTGCGTTCCCAGGAGGCGGTCCACACACTCACCTGCAGCTACTCTTTCCTACCAGACCTTCTGTTCAGAATAGGATAGGAGCTCAAGCCCCTCGTAACCTTCCTTTACCCAGCAGGGCTCACAAGCATGGCAAGGTGAGCTCTATCCTCCCTCAAAATTTTGATCCAACATTATAACTCACGTTACTGGGTAAAAATGCTGTTTGCTCAGTATGTGCTATATAATCTGCAAAAAGTGACTTAATTACCTTTTATAGCTGAGTGGTATTTGCTGGTATAAATGGACTACCATTAGTTTAGCCAGTCATCTGTAGAATGATATCTGAGTTGTTTACAGTTTTTGGCTAGTGGAAATAGACTGTTATGAACATTCCAGTACAAGCTTTGCATGAACGTAAGTTTTCATTTCTGGTGGGATAAATTCCCAGAGGTGTAATTTCTGGATTATAGGGTAGTTTCAAGGATGGTTAAAATTATTCTTAATACGTGTTTCTGAACTACGCTAGTTCCTAGAGTGGCTATACAATTTTACATTTCCATATTCTCCCTGAATGAGAGATCCAGATTCTCTGCATCCTTTGCAATATTTGTTCTTGTGACTATATTTTATTTTAGCCATAGGTGTGTAGTGATATTTCGTTGTGGATACAATTTATGTTTCCTTAATGGCTAATGATGTTGAAAACATTTTCATATGCTTAGTTGACGTCTGTATATCTGCTTTGGTGACCAGTTGTTCATAGCATTTCCTTTTCCTTTTGACATCTGCCAGATCTGTAGAGATAATCACTATTTTATTCCTGATATTGATAATTTGTGCCTTCTCTCTTTTTTCTTTGTCAGTCTTGTTATGTTTGTTAATTTTATTGCTGTTTTCAAAGAACCAGATTTTTATTGATTTTTATTATATTTTAAATTTTTTCTTTTTATGAATGTATGATACATGTTTTTCTACATTTTTACTTTTAACATACCTATAACATTATATCTGAAATGAGATTCTTGAATTTGGGTCATGCTTATTAGTGTGCTCTCTTAAAGTCTCTCTTTTAAGTGATACATTTAGATCATTTATATTTAATTATTGGTATGTTAGAGTTTAACTCTTCCATTGTATTTTTTGTTTCCTGTTTGTTCTCTTTGATTTTTCTCTCTTTTTTTTTCTTGTCTTCCTGTGGGTTACGTGGATAGTTTTTAGAATTCTATTGTGATTTATCTACAGTGTTTTTGAGTGTATCTCCTTGTATACTTCATTATTATTATTTTGGTTGTCCTAGGTATTATAGATATAATTTATCACAGTATACGGATGTCAATATTTTACCAGTTCCAATAAAGTATGTCAATTTGCCTCCCTTTAAATTCCTTTTCCCCTTTATCTGTAATTGTTTTAAATATATCCACTATCCACATTTAGAACCACATCAGTGTTAAAATTTTTGCTTCAATGGACACTCATAATTTAGAAAAATCAGAGGGAGAAGTAAACTGTCTTGTCTTTACTCATTCTTTACTCTTTTCTTGTTCTTTCATTATTGCTTTTTTAGCATTTCTTTTCTATTTAAAAAACTTCCTTTGGCCACTCTGTTAAAGTAGACTGGCTGGTGACAAATTCCTTTTTTAAAATATCTTAATTTTACCTTTATTTTCACTGCATGTGGAATTCTGGGTTGGCAATTCTTTTTTTTTTTTTTTTCAGCCACTTCCTTGTGACGTCCATGATTTTTTAACAGAAGTATACTTTTTTTTTTTTTTTTTAAGATTTTATTTATTTATCTGACAAAGAAAGACAGCGAGAGAGGGAACACAAGCAGGGGCAGTGGGAGAGGGAGAAGCAGGTTTCCCGCCAAGCAGGGAGCCCGATGCGGGGCTCGATCCCAGGACCCTGGGATCATGACCTGAGCCGAAGGCAGACGCTTAACGACTGAGCCACCCAGGCGCCCCAGAACAGAAGTATACTTTTGTTCAAATTGTCTTCCCCTGTGGTAAAGTATCATTTATCTCTTGAGGCTTTTAAGATTTTTTTTTTGTCTTTAGTTTTCAGAAGTTTGACTATGATATACCTTTGCAGGAATTTCTCTCATTTTTTCTTGTTTAGAGTTCACTCACCTTCTTGAATCTTTTAAATTTATGCCACTGGACAAATTCGGAAAGTTTTTAGCCATTATTTCTGCAAGTAATTTTTCAGGCCTCTTTTTTATCTTCTCCTTTTCCAGTCTCTGGCAACATGAATGTTTGCTCTTTTGTTATATTCCTGCTGGTCCCTGTGGGCCTGTTTATTTATTTATTTTTCCAGTCTATTTTTACTCTCTTGTCCAGATTGGATGATTTCTGTTGTTCTGTCTTTGGACTCACTGATTATTTCCTTTGTGCCCTCCCTTCCATGGTTGGGGCCTTCTATTGACTTTGGTTTTTTCAGTTGTGTTTTTAGTTCCAAAATTTTCATTTGGTTTTTCTTTGTTTTCTACGTCTTTGCTGAGGCATTTTAGTTTTTCATTGTTTTTCAACTGTTTTTTAACTGATCCTTGAAGTACTTTTATGACAGTTGCTTTAAAATCTCTCTCAGTTCTGAAATCTCTGTATTCTTGGTGTTGGCACTCATTTGTTGTCTTTTTTCTTTTAACGTTTTCAATGATGAGTAATTTTTTATTATTAAAATCCTCAGGATGCCTGCATGGCTCAGCCAGTTAAGTGCCTGCCTTTGGCTCAGATCATGATCCCAGTGTCCTGGGATCCAGTCCTGCATTGGGTTCCTTGCTCAATGAGGAGTCTGCTTCTTCTGCCTGCCACTCCCCCTGTTTGTGCTCTCTCTCTCTCTGTCTGACAAATAAATAAATAAAATCTTTAAAAAATAAATAAACAGAAAATAAAATGAAATCCTGATGAAGTTTATGAAATAATTCTTATGAATTATTACACTTCCCCTTTTTGGACCTTTGTCTAGAGAGAACAGACTTTTGTTGGGGTTTATTTTACTCTCATCCATTGGCATTTCGGGGTTGCCAGTTTCATGATACTGTTCCTTGATTCCAAGCTTCATAGCCAGTCTGTCTGCCTTCTTCTCTCCACCTTTCAGAACGTGTTAGCTTGCTAGGACGGCCATAATAAAATACCACAGGCTGGCTTAAACAATAAAAATATATTTCCTCACAGTTCTGGAGATTGGAAGTCTACAATCAAGGTGCTGGCAGGTTCGGCTCCTCTTGTGGCCTCTGCCTTCCTGCTGTGTCTTCACCTGGGCTTTTCTCTGTGTGTGTGCAGTGCATCCCTGGTGCCAGATTAGGGCCTTACCCTACCTTAGAGTCTCATTTAATCTTAGTTATGTCTTTAACGTTTCTGTCTCCATTTGTAGTCACACTGTGGGGTTAGGGCTTCAATACGAATTTGGGGGATGCAATTCAGCCCATAACACTCTGCCTTCTAACCCAAAGTTTATGTTCTTCTCATGTGCAAAAAACATTTGCTCTCATCCTAACAGCCCCAAGTATTATCCCATTCCAGCATCAATTCTAAGTCCCGAGTCTCATCTAAATATCATCTAAATCAGTTATGGGTGAGACCTGAGGTATGATTCATCATGAGACCTGAGGTATGACTCATCCTCTCTACCTGTGAACTTATGAAACCAGACAGATTATGCTTCCAAATTACAAAGGTGGAACAGGCATAGGATAGACATTCCAATTCTAAAAGGTGCAATCAGAAGAAAATGGTCACAGATCCCAAACAAGTCCAAAACCTAACCAGGCAAATTCTATTAGATTTGAAAGGTACAAAATTAGTCCTCTTTGGCTCCATGTCCTTTCCCCTGAACTCACCTTGGTACCCCTGCTGTCTGTATGTCCCATGATTGAATATAAATGGGTGCTCAGTAAAAATGTGTTGGAAGGATGTTACCTACGTGTTCCTTGGAATATCTCACATCCTACCCAAGGAATACCATGAAGAAGCTTGAAAATATAGTTTGTCATGGGTTGTGTGTTGCTCTTCTTCCAGATGTTTGTCAAAGAGGGAAAGAAATGACTGCTTTTATTTCCCTCCTAAACTTTGTTATTGTTGAAACATAGATCTATCACACTTAATAGAGGAGAAGCATGTGACATCTTTCTGAATGGTATTTCAGTTTCAAAAATATCTTAATGATATTTTGCACTATGTTGTATTTAGGAAAAGAAAGGAAGCAAGCAAACAAAGGGGGAAGGAAGGAAAGAAGGAAAGAAGGAAGGAAGAGAGAGAAAGTTAGAAATAAAGGTAGAGAAGCAGAGTCTGATGTCTCTTTTATGATATAAAGGAAAACCAGTGTGAACCAAACCATAATCTTGGTTCATGCTGCAGAGAGCCTGAAAAAAGTTTTATAATCTTGCATGTCAACATTAGGACCTGTCCTGAATTCCTGGTTGAAAATCTGTTAATACTTAAAGAGTAAGGAAACAAACTTGTGATTTAAATCTTAGTCATTTTTCTTCAGCTAGTCAAAGACCATGTTTGGGATTGTGTTGTTTTCTTTCTTACAAGACAATTTACAAAGCTCAAATTTTCAGTATGGTGGAGCATTGCTAAATATTATATTTTAAGTATGAGAAATAATCCTGGGTTATAGATTTTATAATGTTTCTCAATGAAATATTTTCTCAGCTCCAGTATAGAACACCTTCCAGCTTCCTGAAAAATATGCCTGTATAATATCCGTTGTAATTGTCTCCTCTTCCATATAACATCTTGTTTCCATGGCTCTGCCGGCAGACCTCTTTCTCACTTCCAGGAGGAAGTTTTCTTCTGCAACCTAGTATCTGATATGTCTTATAAAAGGACATAGGTAGAGGTTTCTGCCATGACATTAGGAACTCAATTATACAAAATATGACACCTTACCTGCCATCTTAGACATGACTAGCTTCTCATTTGTTTCAAAATTGATCAGTATTGATTCCAAAACACTATGGCCTCAGACCCTGATGCCACTTCACTTAGTGAACATATTTTCATACCTCTTCTCTCAGACCCTGTCAGGGAGGTGAAATTTTCCCCCTACCCCCTTGGTTCTTTCAGCTAGCGTAATTAAATTAACATAGGACAGATTCACAGTAGAAAAACAAATTTAATTATATACACGTGGGGGGCCCATAAGACTCTGAGACCTAAAGTGACCAAAGCAGACAGCTTTTGTACCCTTTAGACAAAGAAACAATAAATTAGTGAAGAGCTGCCGAAACAAAGAAACTTAGGCATGGGTACTAATTAGTGAAGAAATTAAGCAGAGTTTGTTTACATAGACTCCTTGGCCCTGAATTCCCTATCTCTGGCAATCAGGATGTCTCCCTACCCCCTGGTGCAGGGAGGGTACCTTTGCATGGGAGATTTATTTCCTGCTTTCAGGGCGACTGAGAGGAGGGTCAGAGTGTCCTTCTTGCACCAGCTCTTTTTCAAGTAACTTTAATTCAAAATAATCAATATGCCAAAGTGGCATGTTCTGGGATGGCCTGTCCTGGACCCTATCAATGCACACTTCTGGCTGCAGTTCTAAGGATGTCTGATTGTTAAATAGACTCAGAGCAATTGGCACTGATGAAGCTCTCTGATTTAACTGTATTGCCGTAGTTGGGTCAGCCTTTCCTATTATATCCCAAATAGGCATTTTGCAGTTTTAACCTTCATCTTTCATTTAAAGAGTAGGAATGGGGACAATGTTGAAAATTCTGCTGATTTTTTCATTTGCATAGTAACAGCCACCTGTTTAGTTTTTCTGGCACTTTATTTCTTGAGTTGTCATTTTGGTTAAATCATCCCACTTTAAGTTCAATATTAAAATTCCAAGGAGTCCAGAAACTCACTTTCATCAATGTCATTGTTTTGTTTAGTCTTTATGGAAAATTCTAATTCTTGCGGCTATGTCTATCCTTACTATCTCTATTTTATTCATTTTTCTAGGCTCTTGAAAAGGACAAATGTGATTGTTCTTTGAAAACGTTAAACATGATTTATACATGTGTACCTGTTACAATTATACCCCAGTAAAGCCATTAGATATTCTAGCCCTCCCTTAGTTCTATGATTCCTCTGTTCCCAGCCCAGTCTAGCTTTCAGCAAGGCAGACAGAGCCAGTGATACTTATGATAATAACTGGGGTTCATCAGCATAATTTGCTTTTGGGGTGCTCCTCACTGTGCATGATGCTATATTTGATGTTATGATTTGTAGCAAACAACAGAGGCACTCAACGATTTAGCAGCCCGTGCTTAGTTATTGCCACAAGGGAGCTGAGGGGCTTTTAAATAAACTATGTATGATTTCCTCACATGAGATGCTATTTAAATGCTACACATGACAGGCAAGTGCATTTAAGGAAAGCCCAAATGCATCAGTTGAGATTTCCAGAGCCAACGTAAGAATCAATTCCTGAGAGTGGCCTGCTGAAGCAAAGATGGACTCAGAGAAGCCTCAATGAATGAGGTTGCGGAGGAAGGCAGGGAGACAAAGAAAAAATGTATGACAAAGATTTGCAGGGATTTTGGTACTAGACATAGGATGAGAGAAGGGGAAAGTAAGGAGCTTATAAGGGAGAATTCAAATATATGATACAAAGTGAGATATGCATGGCCAAAGCACACTGAGATATAGCCTTCACTCTGTGTAGTCCATATGAGAATTAGGACATAATTAAAACTGGACAATGAAAAAAAAATTCCTGTAAGTGGCTATGAAGAATGATTCTATCAAGAAAAAAAGCACACAACACTTGTTTTAATGGCACAGTATTTTATTTGCATATGCATGTGTGTTTTATACATGGTAGCTGCTCAATAAAAGCTTTAAATGTATATCCACTAAGGGTCCTAAAAATTGGAATATCCAAGTAAAAATGGAAATATTGGTTATTTTTGCTATTTCTTGTTACCTAAATTAAAATTTTGCATTTCCATTATCAAACTACCACACAAATGTTAGAGATGTCTTACAATCTTAAGTATATTTAAATTTTTCACTGGCCATGGAGTCCTTTGACATTTTATTTGTTCTTAATATTTTAATTCAAGAGCTAATAGTAGACAGATATTGAGGTTTATTCATTTACTCAGTATCTTCAGTTTTGATAAATTATCCTCTTACCCTGACACACACACACACACACACACACACACACAATGGCTTCTTCTGTTTCTGAGTCATTTATCTCTTTTTATAAGCATGTCCTTTTTTGCTCTAAAAAACATATTCTGTTGAGTATCCAATGAATGAGTAGGGTTTCAAATAATAAAGCCATTCAGTTTATGTGTCTACACTTTAGCACTTGACATTATACTCTGTAAATATCTCTATCTATCTATCTATCTATCTATCTATCTATCTATCTATATGTCATCTATCATCTATCTATCTATATGTCATCTATCATCTATCTATCTATCTATCATCTATCTATCTATCTATCTATCTATCTATCTATCTATCTATCTATCTATCTATCTATCATCTATCTATCATATCTTTCCGGTAGAAAGTGAGTCATTTGGGTCACAGACCTATGTTATCCCTAAACCTTAGCACAGTACCTGATGTATCACAACTACTCAATAAAAGGAATGACTGCATTTTAAAATTTGTAGCTTTGTAAATATCTTCACATTTAAAATCAGCATTCTAACTCAATTTCTATCGTATGTAGGGTGCTATGCATCTATGGATTTGAGTTCCAGGAACATGTGACAAGTTTAAATTTGAAATACCCTCCTGAGTTTCAGTGTTGGGGGATCGAACAGAAAGGGAGGAAGAGAGGTAATGGTTTTTATGATATTTATTTTTGTCCAGTGTGGGAAACTCATCTTCAGCCTGGATCCCAATGAAAAATAGTTTCCATCAGAGAGAGTTTTCAATTCTCCTGACTCCCCCACGCTTCATTAGATGACACTGAAGACATTCAGAGATCAGGATACGGAGTGCTCAGAGAAAAGATAGCAAGGCACAGAATTGGGAAAAAAGAAAGAAAGGGGGGGAAGCCATTCCTTCAGTAATATGCAAAGCAGGCATGCAGCATTTTTCAGAGAAAATTGGAAGGAAAAATATTTCTATATAAATGTATTGAGGATGTCTGAAAGTGAACTTTGAGCAATCATAGAAGCAAATACAATAAGACCTGTACCTACGAGGGAACATCCACAAACTAATAAATTATATAAACAGCACAGGGCATCCACAATAGGACAGAAACAGGTTAGAAAATGCTAGAAGATGAGGCCCATTTAACCAGAGAAGGGTTTTACCAATTTTTAGGTGGGAGTTACCCCGCTAAAAATAATTTTTATAAATGTATTTTCTTATAACTGCATTTGCTTGTTTATGGGAAGTCCTTGCTAAGACAATAATCCTTATTTCAGGATGTTGACTAATCATTATCATTATCATCCTGTCTTTTTTGTTATCTTTATAAAGATCCACTTTAAAAAACATCCTTAAGAACTATTAGAGAGACACTATCTAGACGATCTTGGCTAGAATTCAGAGAACAGGGTAGACAAAACAGGGTAACCGCCTCACCCAGGAAGGAAGTTGCTTCAACAAACTTATCACTAGATTGATGCTCAACTTGCTTTACACTCAGGACATCTCCCAGGGACTGCGTGAAGTCCTGAAGTCCCACCTCTTTTCTTTCATACCTCCTGGGAGGTATTGTGCCCTGCACACACTTTATTGGCCAATGAACTGCAGGATTAAAAAAAAAAATACAATTCCTGCCAAGCTGCTGCAAACACAAGGCACTGCAGTTTAAGGGATCTCTTGAGGAAATACAAATCATTGCACTTAATGGCCTGACTATACAAACAGTCACCGAATGGTGTTTATTTCTGGATCCAAGGCCATAAAATTTGTCAGTAGCCTTCCGTGCAGGAATAGCTTGCTAGGACATTTCATTGTGCTGTCTAACTCCTTCAATTTCCAGGGCTTCATAAGAAAATGAGCCCAGTATTTTGTAAATAGCAAAAAGCAGCCTGAGTCTGACATCCAACAAAGTCTTTATTTTCTACATTTACATTTTTAAGAAATAGCAAAGCTCTGCAGTATATTTATTTTATGATAATGAGACACAGAAGAGAGAAGGACAAAGTGGCAGAGGAAAAGAGAAGTGGAAGAGGAAAAAATATGTGGACCCAAGTTAGCAAGTATATTAAGATTTAGCAAATTGGCAAAGCCGCTGGTATCACTTAACTGAGCATAAAACCATAGCACTTATCTGATTTGGCTCTCAATGAATATTTTTCTTTCTGAGATTTCAAAGGCAGTTTTATAGTGCAATATGTTTTTTAAATTCTAGAAATCAAGCATCCCAGGATATTTTTTCCTCTCTGAAATATTGTGATTAGAGTTGGATACACATGGATCAATTTATGCTTGGCTCCTAGAGAATATTATGAAGCTGCCACTGTGGCATATTAAAAACATGCTGTGGTGAATTGCTCAGATATTTAAACTTTTGTGATCAATCTTATGCATTCACTTTTATGACTCTAGCCAAGCTTACAATCAGTGGCCACAAATTATATAACTGGACTGCCAAGAATCCTAAACTGCTGTCCCTATAGGGACAACTGATGCCTTTTAAAACCAATCAATAACATTATCATGACACTTTCATCACTAACATCTGATTACTGACCCCATCCCACTTGCTTTGTTTGTTTCTAAGTATATTACTGCTGCTGCTGACTACTTGTGTGACCTTAGTTCCTTATCTACAAAATAGGTGTAAAAATAACTCCTTCACGGGGATATTATGAAGATTAAATGAACTTAAACAGAGACCTATATGTAATAGAGACTGAGTGAGTGTTCATTTTCTTTCCTTCTTGTCCTCCTATATAAACGTTCTTTTTCTTCTTGATCGCACTTTTATTGCTCTTCTGAGTCCTTCTGTTTGAATAGAGAGACACGTGTGTGAACTGAACACAGTCAACTGATGGTGAAATCCTGAGGAAACTAGAATCTAGTTACGACTTGTTAATGGATTTTGGCATCTTTCTGAGTGCGTAAACCCACAGATACTTGTTTCAGGACACTGTTTAAGGCCTGAACAGCAAAGTCAATTTTGTTTACTACTTAAATAATTTGTTATATGATACTTATTAATAATATCATGGCATTTATGTTTATATGCAGACTCTTTATATGCAAATTCTTTCTATTGAAGAATTGTTTCCCAATCATATCTGGAAGAAACTCTGGCTTTATAAAACAGGGAAAGCACAACAATATGGTTCTTGAGAAAACTATTGATGAGATTAATCACAGAATTGTGTTTGCAGAGCTGTGGGTGTCTTTAGCAAACTTCTATGCCTGGAAACTAAACTATTTTGTTTTATAATTTTTCCTAATATATTTGAAAACTCTCCAGTAAACAATCTACAAACCCATCCTTACTTTTGTTTGCGGCTTAAATTAATTTCTCTGACAACAATTCAGTACTATCTAGTTATTATAAATTCGTATACACTAAAAACCCCTACCTTCTATTTCCTACATCTTGTGCCATCCTGATGTCCATTTCAGTGGCTTCTAAGTGGCTTTAGATCCTAAAATCATATGAAAAAATCTGTATGTATAAATAAACGTTTTCTTTTCCTTAGGTTGAGGGTTCATGCTTTCAGTTAGATTCTCAAGGGAGTTCTGTAACTTTTTTCTACACCTATCACACAGTAAGGAACCTCAATCCAATTAGTATGTAATAGATGCCAGGAAGCCTGCTAGAAGCTTTCATGCTATTCTCTGGTTTCATCCTTATAACAGTCATGTGACACGGATGTTACTGATATTTTAATTTGCACAGCTTTTGAATGGTCTCTCTGAACTCAGAGTTTCTTTCAGCCATATTTGATACATTGGGCCTCTGTTATCTGGATTGCCAATTATAGGCATGTTGGGCATCTGTATGTCCCCACAGTGATAAAAATACAGCCACTAAGGAAAAATGGCAGTGCTTCAAAGATTGCAACTACTACAATAACAAGGTTAGAATATGAATATCAATGATCCAAGGTCCCAAACTCAAATCTGCACAGTTCCAGCCCACAGTGTAATGAGCGGAATAGGCCAAGTATAGAAACACAAGGACATTGCCGGGTCTAAGGTGAATTGTTGAGTGGGCACCTGCTATTCAGTTCTAGCCAATGGTTGCCATAAAGGAATACAGAATCGTTGTTTCTAGACCTTCGGATCCTAATTTCTTTTTAAAAGCACCACATGGGCCAAATAAAACCACCCTGTGCCCAGGATCTTGCCCTTGTGCTTCTATTTCTTGGTTCGGTGCCAGATGATTCCATCTTATATAAGTTATATCCTATGTAGAGGGATGACTGTCATCATACTTTTTTAAAGCATATAATTAAAAACTAGTAAACAACAACAACAACAAAACCCTAGTTAATTATTAAAGCAGTCAGTTATCCGAGCTCTGGCCTAGTATTTGGCAGGTAGGCTGGTCTGATACAGGATTTGTTTCATTTACAAAGTAAAAATGGCTGATTAATTATAAATCATTGAAGGCTTTAGAAAGAGAGAAATAGGATTCAATTTGCATTTTAGGAAAATAATCTTTGCATTGTGAAGGTAGTATGGAAGAAATGATAATGTTAGGATCCCTTTTGGGTTGGAGACGACATAGCAATGCCAGTGGGAAGGGAGCAAAGCAGGCTGACTTGACAGATATTAAGACAGTGCAGTCAGGATGTGGCAAGCTAATGGATGTGGGAATTGAGAGAGAAGTAAGGAATCCTCAGATATAGACTCTGCTACCAGGTTATCTATATTCAAATCCCAGCTCTGTTACCAAAGGGCTCTATAAACATTTAAAAATAAGACAACAGATCAAAAAGGGAGTCACTGCTGGGAAACCCCACATTACCAAACCAAGACTTAAATTTATTACACTTTTGGCCTCTCCCAGAAATGGGATCTTAAACCAGTCAATCAGGGGACTAACTGACCAACACTAGTAAGGTAATTTGCCTGGTAGACCCCTGCCATCCAGTGAGAGAAAGTGATCTTGCCACAACCAATCCACTTGTGCTAATATAACTTGCTTGTCCCACTCCTTTCTGCCTGTAAATTCTTTGATTTTGTACAGCAATTTGGTGCTCCTCTCATCTACTGCTAGACGAGATGCTCCCCAAATCATGAGTCATTGAATAAAGCCAGTAAGATCTTTAAAATTAACTTAGTTGAATTTTGTTTTTTAACACCTTAGGTATTTAACACTTCCAAGCTTCCTCGTCAGTTTAAGAGAATTAAATGACCTAATGCAGGGGTGTCTGGGTGGCTCATTCAGTGAAGCATCTGCCTTCGGCTCAGGTCATGATCCCAGGGTCCTGGGATCAAGTCCTGAATCGGGCTCCCCGCTCAGCGGGGTGTCTGCTTCTCCCTCTACCCCTCCCCCCTGCTCGTGTGCTCGCTCTCCCTCTCTCTCTCTCAAATAAACAAATAAAATCTTTTTAAAAAGGGCCCAATGCAGAAAATATGCTTAGCAAATGAGGCTAGCACATTGTGAGCTTCCAAATTAACATACACTCTGAAGAGGGGGTTGCAGTAATAACTACCAGGTTCCTGACTCCAGTGATGGGGTAGCTAGCAGTGCTCTTTAGTGAGAATCGATGTCTGTGCAATTCTCTTGACCTTTCCCTCAAGGCAACAAGATGGCTGCTGTAGTTTTTTTCCATTTTATCCGTATTCAAGATGGGAAAAAAGAGACCTTTTGCCTCTTTTTTCAGGAAAGAGAATGTTTTCCTAGAAGCCTCTATGAGACTTCTGCTTGCATTTTTGTTTTGTTTTGTTTTGTTTTTGTTTTTACGACACTGAATCAGATGGCCTACACAGGTGGCTGAGATGGTGAAGATTCAATTAGGCATCTTTGCAAGTCTGACCAAAATCAAGATTCTGTGAGTGAGGAAGACAGGGTTTGGGTCTGGGTAGAGAGCGTTTGCCACAGACAAAATGAACGGGCATCTCTATACAATGATTTAAAAGGAATTTTGCTACTGGGAGGCTTAAGAGTGACTAGATGATCTCTGAGGTAATTCTTCAGGCATCAGATTCTATCATTTAATCTAGCTAATCTTCAAGAGCATCATTATGTAGTTAATTCAATATTGTCATTGGGCAATAACATTTTATTAGCAAACAAATCAGCAAAATAATAAATGCAAAGTAATTGCATGTTAGACCTCTGCTGGTTAAATGTTATAAGATGTCTTGGCATACATGTAAGCAGTTATTAATGCAAGTCTCTATTCCATTTCCTCTCCCCTTTACCACCATGTCTCCCAACCCCAAGTAACATAAATACCTGTGGCTGGTCATTTATGTAATTTCTTTTTGGTTCATTTACTTGCAAACTATTCAGAGGCATTAATGCATTATGATTCATTTTCTAAGCAAATTGTAATTGTAGCTACTTCACAGTACTGTTTTCCTCCAGTATAATAGCCATGTTAGAATGTTTTTTTGTTAAGATGTCAGCCTATTTTGTAATATGTGCTATTATCACTTATTATACTGTACCATATAATTTATGTATATAGAAGTAATTATTACAAATTTAATTTGTATTAACTCGGTAGATGGCTGTGCACAACAGCTAGGAACTAAGAGTCTTAACTTTTTATTGTATTTTTAAATAATAATATTTATCATTTAACAAAAATTACAAACACTGCACAAAATTCAATATAATCTATTTCTTGCATCCTTCAGCATGATTCTGAGAGAAAATTAAAAGCGGGGGGGGAGGAGAGAGAGAGGAGAACCTTTCTGTACAAATCCTTTTAGAAATGGACAGAAAATAGTTGAAGTCCAGCTGAGAACTTCCAACAGGAAAATAATTACTCCAACTTATGTTTGACAAGCATCAATGTGGAGAATAAATTGATATTAATGTGATTTTAAACAATGTATTTGGGCCATATTTTACTCTTGCACATTGTCTGGAAACATGCTATGTGGGAAGCAAGTACATTTCTGGTGATTGCTGTCAATTTATATGTTGCAAACTTGATCACACAATAAAGGGGTTAGTTATCTAATGTAAGTGTTGCAGGCTTGCAGGGTTCTTGTCTCTTAGAGTGGAAGAATGAATCTTGCAGACACAAAAGGGTGATGTGAAAGTTTATTAAGCGCAGGTGAGAACAGAAAGAAAGTTCTTCAGAGTGAGAGGGGTCCCTTCGTGGTTATCAAATGATGTAGTTTTGGAATGTTGGTGAGGAGCCAGAGCTGGTGGCCAAGAAAGAATTCTTAAGATGTCTGTGGTGCAAAAAGATGATTTTATTAAAGCACAAGGACAGGCTCTGTGCAGAGAGAGCTCCATGGGGTCATGAGGAATGGCCCATTATATACTTTCAAGTTGGGAGGGGATAAGATAGTGTAAGTCTCTGAGGAATTTTGGAAGCATGGTTTCCAGGACCTTGAGGGGCTAGCTATTGTTAGGAAAAGGTCATTTATTACTGTCTAATAAAACCTTAATCATGAGACTCTTTAGATGTATAGCAGTGGGTCATATGCTTGGGGGATGATTACCAACATGTATCTTGGGGTGTAGAGATAAAGGAGGTTTCCAAAGGAATTTTTATATGTTAGAGTAGACTTACAGGATCCTGGGGTTCAGGCTAAGATTGCCTTTTGCCCTAAGCAAAGTGTTAACATCCAGGCAGTTGAGTCCCTAGAAGAATGTCACTCTGCCTGTTTCACGGACTTGTCAATGGCTGTAAATAGTAAGGAAATTTAATAATTTTTCTTCTGCCTTTGTTTCATAAGCAATACATTATAATGCACTACTAATGCACTATAAAGTAGTACAGCATAATGACTGATGTAGGGGAAAGATGTTAGGGTTTGAAGCCGACGCCCAAGAAAGAATTCTTGAGATGTCTTTGGTGCAAAAAGGTGATTTTATTAAAGCACAGGGACAGGACCCATGGGCAGAAAGAGCTGCTGCACCGGGGTTGTGAGGGTTGGCTGGTTATATACTATGGGGTTGGAGGAGGTGAGGAAAACGGAGGTTTCAAGAGAACTTTCATATGCTAAGGAGGACCTACAAGATACCAGAGGCCTTGGCATTGTCAAGTTAAGGTTGTTTTTCCCCTCTAGCAAGGCATTAACATTAAGATAGTTGAGAGATTCCTGGAAGAATGTCACACATGTCCCACCCAGGAGTGGGGGTGGGGGGAGGTTGCAGGGTGTCAGTTTATGCTTTGTCCTCAGCCAGCCTTCTGCTCCCTCATCAATGACTTTATCAGTTTCTCCATTTTCAGTTGAGCCAAGTGCCCATCCTCACATACACGGGGAGAAGAAAATAACTTCCTTCTCCCACATACTTTAAGTCAATAGAGATCTTAAAAAAAAATAGAAGAGAGTAAAACCTAAGTGGGAGATCAACAGGGAGCCAAGGAGAAACCAAAGAGAAACTGAAGGATAAGCTTATGTTTTTCTTAGAGAACTGGAGAAATGCAAATAAATGCCATAAAAAAAAAAAAAAAAAAACCAAAAACCTTTTCTTCCACATAGATGAGAAAAACTGGAAAATGGAAAGTTTAAATTGTCTGCAAATATGTGAAGTGATGTGTGGGCAACAAAGGCAGAAGGAAATGTAGATAAAATTAAATGTCCTTATAACCTGCACCCCATTGACAAGTACTTGAAGCAAGCAGAGTATAACATTCCTCCAGGAAACTCCCAACCGTCTTACTGTTAATGCCTTGCTAGAAGGAGAGACAACCTTAGCTTGACAATAGCCAGGCCTCCAGTATCCTGTGAGTCTTCTTTAGCATATGAAAGTCCTTTTGGAAACTTCCTTTGTCTTTACCTCCCCCAATTCCATAGTATATAATCAGTTGCCTCTCACAATCTTGGGGTAGCCCAAGATTTTCTTTTGTCTTTAGCTGAAGATGGTATTTAAGGTGAAGGCGTGGGCCAGTTTGGGGAGTTCATTTCTCTGGGTACCTCCCATGTATACAGGAAGTAAATATATATTATACATTGTTAGTTTTTCTCCTGTTAATCTGTCTTATTACAGTGGAGGTCTCAGCCAAGAACCTAGAAGGTTAGAGGGAAAATTCCTTCTCTTCGCCTACAATGCATATAGTATGACCTTATATAAATGTTAGAAGTATTCCAAACAATATAATCTGTTCATGAATATGGACATATGCAGTAAAAAAAAAAAAAAAAGTAAAGATTATTTGGGAAAGGTGAACATCAAATTCAGTATAATCATTTGCTCTGGAGGAAGGGAGGGTAAGCAAATGAGGTAAGGGGGTTCAACTTCCTTTGAATGTTCATACTTAACCTTGGTGGTGGGTAAATGGATCCTTTAATGTTATATTTTGGTAATCTGAACTATTTCATATTGAAGAAAGACATCCATATTGAAAAACCAAACAGAAAACAAATAAAATGGAAAATGAATCAACACTTGTAAAAAAAAAAAAAATAGCCACAGTATGAAATGGAAAACAATCTGAATAAAACTAGACAAAGATAAATGAGGACAGATGATAAAATATATCAGAACCTATTTCAAAGTCTGCTCACAGAAACAACTCAACTGTTATTAGAAATGTGGGCAACAAACAAAAAACAGTGACAGAATCAAAGGGCACTTTGCAGGAGAAAGCAGGTGGGAGAATGTAGGCGGAGAATGTAGGCAGAGAATATCTGAAATAGCAGGAACTCACTGGGTTGTAAATCAAAGCTACCAATTGAGCTGATCATTTACCTTGAGTTATTGTTTTGTTTGGGAGGATCTGAATATACTTGCACTTTACAGTGGCCTTTGGCAATATCCTCTTCCCTTTTCCTGGAGTTGCAAGCAGATTATAGTCTGCCCAGTTCATCTTGGATTGCGCACTTCTCCAGTTTTTGCACTGAAAATCCCACTCTTCAGGAAATCTCTCGGTCCCAGACAAACTGGAATGGTCAGTCATGTTTTTAAGGTGGACTTGAATAGCATAGTATTGTTTACAGAAATCAAACTGCTATTCCTAGGATAACTTTATACTCTTTCCAGATATACAAATCCTGGCATCTTTCAGCAATTTCTAATATTACTGACTATTTATGAATTCCCTTTAAATAACTTATGTGATGTCTGGAGAGACCTTGAGTCTACTCATTACATTCCTAAGGTTGTGGTAAGCATGCTTCTTAACATAGTTTCAGCCTTACTTTCCTATGGGCATTTTGCCTTTAAATTGGCTTGCACCTTGCCATCTTCTAAATATGATGATGCTTTCTCCTTAGCTACAGAAATAACTGCCTGCCCCAGAAGTAAGGAGGTGGGGTTCAGGTACTGGCATTTAAAAGTAGCCCTAACTCTAATGTGCCAGGGATATGAATTGCAGGCTGAGAGAATAAAAGAACAGTGTTAATTGATGATGGTATCTTGAAGGTTTCTTTAGGTGCTTTATTCATGTTTATTAGGTGAAAATAGCTTTTTCCATACCAGAAATGTCTTTACACATTGGTTCAGGGATAACAGTTACTGTGTCTGTGTGTATGTATAGGACCTCATTAGAATTAGAGTATCATAAATTATTTAAGTATTTAATCTCAGCATTTTATATTTGATTTCTAGAATTAGAATTTTACAATGTTGGATTATATGAATGATTAACTGGCAATGTTATTTGATTACAAGCCTCTTGGGCCCTTCTAAAACAAAAGAAAGTTTTGATTAATGTCTATTTAATATCTCTTTTACCAGAATTACATCAAAGAGAGAAAATATATAAGAATTTATTATTTTCATTTAACACAATCAATGATGTACAGAAATCTCATCCCTTATTCACTCTTGTATATTCTATGGTACCCAATAAAACTAGCTATGCTAAATGATTAATTCCTAAATTTAAAATGGAATGTCTGCTACAAAACTAAATCATAGCCAGTAGACTGCATGGCATAAATCCTTCACAGGGTGCTATAACCTTTATCGTTTTTGAAATGTGCCCCCATCAAGGAGCCCCCAGGCAAATGTACAAGGGACCCATATGACATTTACATAGCCGTTGTGTCAGATTAGACTTTGTGATCCTCCCACATCATTAGGCAAAGCCTGAACAGAGCAGATGCATGACAGATTGCCCAATGCCTGATGCATAGCAAATAAGTAGAGAAACAACAGGGCTTTATTCACACTTGGGCCCCATGTCCAAAGGGTTCCTAGACAGAAGGCCATCCTCAAGTTCAAGCCCTTCAAACTAGAAGACTGCAGGACATGCATTCAGTACCAATTCTTTTCCATAGCATGTAATTATCCATTAGCCAGCATGATCTTCCTCTCCTCCCAAGGGCTAAATAGCAGGCAGCAAATATTTTGCAGCTGGCCTATTTCTGGGTAACTGAAAGAGCCCAGTGATGTTCATTTGATTACTGATTGACTTCCTTATAGTGAAAGAAATTATGTTGACCTTGGTCTCCAGCCACTGAATTTTATTCACTTATATTAAAAAAAAAGTTTTGATGTTGTCAGCATATTATCCTAAAAATCTCATGTATAAAAGAATAATACATAGCAGTATAGAAGGAGGTAAGTTGAAAATGTTTTAGTTTCTTTTAGGTAGGAGGTGGTTGATGTTGTAGGAGAATTTGACTACTTTTTGTTGTTGTTGAGATTTGGACTTTCCATCTATATTTAAAAATCATTCATGAATAGCAATGACTAGGAGATAAAGTGGCAAAGTCACAGGATACCGTGACCAGAACTCCAGGGAAAGAGTCACTTGGTCTGAGTTCTGGCCATAAATGCAGAGGTAAATGATTATTCACATTTAGGCAAGTCCCTTGACTTTCTATGTTTTATTTTCCATGCCTATAGGATGACTGTAATTTATCATCTAAATCGGGACATGTTTGAGAGTGAACAAGGGTCTAACAATAATTACATCAGGATGGCAGGTCTGAACCTGGACTGTACCAGGTAAACCAGGGTTTGTGGTCACTTTGATCTACAAAGTGAAATCTGGCATTAAATGATCTCTGCTCTCTAGATTAAAAGGCTATGATTTCAGGTCTATCTTTCTCTAATAATATAATGTCATGAAGGACAGAACCAAAAGGTCAAAAAGGGATAAGTGAGGCAGTGAGTTAAGTAACCAGAAGTCAAGAAAATGAGACTTCCTTTTGCACTCTTACACCATCCGTTTATCATGAGAGGAGATAGGTTTCTCATTAGCCTTTTGAAAAATATTGTGTATTATTTCAAAAGTAGTCTTATGTTATTCATGAGACCTTGTAAATTTATTGAAAGTGTTGAATTTCCTGATAATCATTTTAATTCTCTATTTTCTCCTCATGTGTCACACTTTTAATACACTATCTTTGTAATAATTGTCCCCTCTCTCCTGCCCCTGTGGGTGCGTGAACACACATCCCCCCCCCCGCCCCCCCCATATACACATACAGATACTGTTGCACAAAAGATCCAGTAGTGGATAAAAAGATAAATAGCAAAGTACTTGTTATTTCCAAGATAGCATTTCCCAAGAGGGGAAAAATTCAGGAAATAGCAGAAAGACTTTTAAATATTTAACATAAATCAAGTAAGTAAGAGGGAAGTAAATTCAAGGGCCTAGAATATTCATGTCCCAATTCTAGGTATTTCCATCTCCCAATAGAGAAGCTGGCATTAGAATAGGCTTCCAAAAAGTACACTTCAAAGCTCTGAAGGAATTAAGTTGAGACAGAAAAAAAAAAATCTCACCTTGCTATTAACAATCAGTCTATCACAGCCTCTAACTCAGCAAAGGAACTGGTGAGCCCTTGCACTGCCTTCTCCTTCCTGGGGAATCCCGAGGGGGCTGGACAAATGGAAAGCTCAGCTACTCGCTGGGTTTGCCAACGCTGTTGCTGAATAAACTAAGATAAACTGGTGCAAGAGAAGGCAATAACTTCAGAGAGGAAGGTTTTGGAAAAGAGAAGGGGGAAAATTTATTTCCAGTGTGGGGTGGCAGAGGGTGGGTAGATATCAGGCTCAAGCCATAAAAAACAAATTCTCCACCACAAGGGGGACACCTGGAGTTTTATAGGAGAGAGAGGTTGGGGGGTGGGGGGGCGGTATGTGCAATAGAGCAGGCAGGGAACGCGAGATCATGCGTGGGGGTTTGGTAGGTGTTCAGCCCACAATCATGGGCAGGGAAGGGGATGGAATGGGGTCTCCTAGGCATTCTCTTGCTATCAGGGTTTTTCTGGATGGGTGGTTGGAATGTTCTGGTGGCTGTAAAACATCTTCGTCAATGCTCAAGAAAGTGCAATAACAAATAAGAACAATGAGTTTCAGTTAGATCAGGAGTTAGGTAGTCTTGTCTATTTCTCGTTTTAACTTTTGGGGTCTATAGTTGAGCAAGAGGGCTCCCTGACACTGCCTCAAGGCTTACTGGCAGCATAAGTAACCTTGAAGAAAGCAACTTTATAATAAGTAAATAAATTAAAATTCTTTTATATACTTGAATTGTGTTTTACAACTTACAGGGCACCTTCATGCATACTATTTTCCTTATAGGCACAACTATGTGAATACTTACCCTTTTTACATTTGAGAAAACTGAAGCTAGGTGAGGTTAAGTGACTTACCCAAGCATATGTAATAAATAAATGGCAATTCTATATTTGATCTGAAATCTTATTCAGCTAAGAGTAGGATTACTGGAGACCTTGGGAAAAATATATATATTGCTCAAGAGGATAAGTGCAATCTTGTGTGAATTTAGGGTAACAGACAGACTCCAGAAAGTTACTAAAGAAACTTAAAGTGTTATATTTTAAGATCACAAATTTTCCCCTAAGTCAAATAGTTTAATTCTGGATAGGAAGAATTGCAATTTCACTAACAGATTCAAAAATGCCTAAGGCTTAATTCAGGTATGGAGAACTCAGCCCTTCCAAAATAGCAATTACTACAGCAAAAGATTACAAAAGACTCTACTCATGTGGAAGAATATACTTCCCTCTCTTCTCTGCTCTGGTGCAACCAAGCCTTCCTGACCATCTTACTTTGTGCAATTATCTCAGCAGCATCTCTAATGAGGATTTGGTTTGCTGAGAAGACTCACTGAATTCCAACCACTATAAAAAAAGACCTCTTCTAGGAGTGAACACATTTGCAAAGAGGGGCAGGTAATATGAAATAGAACCAGAAAATCATTCACACATCATCTACGTTTGGCAGATACTCACCACAGTTATGATTTTTCTTTTAAAACAGTATGGTGAAACCCTAATTAAGAAAAAATGTTTGGATTACATTTTTTTAAATTCCTTTACAAAATAACTTTATGCCTCAATTCTTAGAAATACTCCTAAAATGCCTAAAATGTGATTCATACAATTTTCTGAAATAGTAAGTAGAATGTCTAGAAAATAACTACATTTTTTCCTGGATCACTACAGATCTTATTGTGCCTCTGGGTCATCTTTCAGAACTTTGTTTTCATTGTATAAGACCCTTGATGTAGACATTTTAAACAGTTGGCCTCAGTACAGAGTCTGGAAGTTTCTTTTAGCAAAGAGAGCCCAAATATTAGCCTGTCAACTGCTAACATTTCCCTTGCTTCTAAAAAATAAATTGAGTAATTCCATATTCCTAATACTGGGATCTTATTGGGTCTTACTATTATGAATAATCAAATTCCTGAGATTACTTCTCTTGAAGGGACTTCTAACAGAGATCATGAATCTGATATTGGATTTGACCACTCATTGCTTCCATATCTAAAATTTTTATCATTTCCTACCCCAGAAACTTAGAGAACTGTTACCAGCTGGCCAGGATGACCTTAATGTATCCCTCAGTTTGACCAAGAAGGCTTCTTCCAGACTCAAGACCCTCATCTCCATTTTCTTAGAGGATTTACTTTTGAGAGTTTGTAATGATGAATTCTTTCTCTGTCCCTTTGTTTTACAAACAAGAATGCCTTTCTCAAGGACCTGGGAAACTTCTCTTTGAAATGTAATCATCAAGGAAGACAGAGCCCATATTTCCCCATGTCTGGTTGTGCAGGGGGAAGGGAGGATCTTAACTTCAGTGGGCTCCTGGCTCTCAGTAGTATGTGGATCATGGTATGTGTGTGTGTATAACCCCAGGCAACAGTTCTGCTCATGGTGTTGCTACTTTAATTCTACCTACCAATAGTAATTTTTGATAAAAGTAGGCTCAGGCAATCTCCCCAAAAATGGTTTATAACTTATGCTAAACAGAATAACTAAAAAATGCTTGGAACTCCCTGAACAAAATTCCTAGGGGAATCAGGTCTCTTTATCATCGATCTGCAAGGCTGCAATATACCCCAGGCACACATATCATGTCAGGAACTTCATTTCTATTCTGTAGTTGTTAAAGTAAATTAACCGCCGATTGGGTCATTCTCTTGTACTTTATTTGCCAAATGGTGTAATGTAAGTTGAAAGTGGTAGATCTGTGGAGGAGAATGAAAAATTGAAAATAATTGTTTTTAACAGTGTAAATTGTCACTATTGTTACTTATTTCCTTATGTTAAAGAGAACTAGAAAAATATATTTTAAACCAGGTGGTGGAGCAGTACAAAGGGAACATAAAGAAACTAATGTTGCCTCTTCTTCTAAAGAAGAGTCAATAGACTCCATTCCTTCACTCTGCATCTGGCTCTACACTTCCTCTGAGAGTAATAAAAACAAAACAATATCTCCAAGTAGACAAAAACAAATGCTGAGATTCCTTACCCTCATGCAACATACAGGTTACTAGAAATAAATATAACTTGTACAATATTCAACCCAAAGTAGGTAATGACCATTACCTGCTGTTTTCAGGGATGTTTAATAAGTTATATAGGAAGGTGCTTGGTATTTCAAGGCAGGAAGTGACTTACTCTGCTGAAGAATTTTTAAAACAGTCCTTCTCTCACTATAATGCACAGAAGAACATAAATCCCATAAGGAGCACATATCCACAAGAGAAAATATAAACATAGAAGGCTCAGATTTATATATAGAGAGATACAGAGACATGCATCTTTTTGCAGCTATTTTTCTTAATAAATAACGTAGTGACATTTACCTTTGTTGACTCAAACATAATATTTATTTAGGGAGTATATTTCCAGAAAGATTAGTAACAAAAACTAAAATTACCTTGATTAAAAATAGGAAAAGCAAACACCTTTGTACCAATAGTACAAAGAACAGAGAAGAACAGAATGGGACAAACACAAAGAATCCTGACTTATCTGAATTTTTCCTCATGGTAAATTGATAGAAGGAAGTATTTCTCAAAGCCAGGTCTTCATACTGCAGCATTATCAGAAGAGCTACTTCTTTTAAATCCTGTGCCTCCACCCAAAAACCTATTAAAATCTTGGGGGACAGGGCTAATATACACAGGTGAACTTTATGTACACCAAAATGTGGGTGTGCTAGGAATTTTATCTACTAGGCTTCTTAGTTCCCATGTATCCTCCTATACTCATCTCCATCCAAGTTTCTTAATGAAAAGATAGAAAATTGTGTTTTTCTCTGCTTTTTCTTTTTTTCTTCCTTCCCTGTTCCTTCTTTTCTCCTCTTCTTTTCATCGTGTCTAACAATATTTATGAAAGATTTTTATCAACATTTGTCTAAAAGGTGTAAAAGCTGCCTGCTTTCGTCACTTCTCTGAATCTCATATTTTTATGGGCTCCCATATGTATGAAATTAACTTTTTCTCCTGTTAATCTGTCTTATGTCAATTTAATTATTAAACTAGCCAAAGAATGTAGACTAGAAGAAAGGAAAAGTTTTCCTCCCCTACATTATGGTCAAGACAAGTGAGGCCAAAGAATTATGTGAGTCATAGGGCCATTCTGCAATTGTAGGTGTGTATCAACCCCTTGCCCTTTTACTTGTTTGTTAGTTGTTAATAGTACCAGACAAGGTCCTTTTCAAGAGAAGTTTTTCTCTGATATCTCTTCAAGTAGACTGAGCATCTGGGTTTCAGATTATATAAAAATTCTTTAGGAGAAGGTTGAGGAATGGTCTCCTGTAACTTTTGATGGTAATACTATCTGTATGCCATGGGTCCTGTACTTTATTTGGCCAGAGTTGCTTGCAAAAGGGCAGATTCTAGGATTAGAGATGATATTCCTAGATACATGAGTCTACCTATTACTGACTTATAAAAGCAGAATTGAGGAAACTCCAAAAGAGATTTTCTTATTGTTATAAAGTGAAAAGAAAGGAACTTGGGGTGAGGAAGTTTATGTCTTTCTCAAAGTTTTGGCTAAATAATTTGAGAATCTAAGTTATCCTTTCTTCTTTGCCTAAAGATCAGATTGTATGCACAGCAGAGTTTTTGAGCAAGCTCTAATACCTTGCAGAGCTCTTTAATGACATTTCTAGGAAAATGAGCATCTCTATTAATAAAAAGATAGATTGAGATTTCCCAAGTAGAAAACATGAAATCAAGTACTTTTTCAGCCACTTCAGAGGTATAGCTCTACAAAAGGGCATTGAACACAACAAATATGCATCAACCAGAACATTCTCATACTCCATTGCAGGGGATAATTATGTAAAGTCCATTTAGAGTTATTCAAATAGGCCTGGGGATTTTGCTGCATCCATGCCTTTCCTTTAAAGTTTTGTCAGGATTTTTTTGGCAGGGGAGTAATATACTAAAAGCAATGTATCCTTGTGGTTTGGGGTGATTTCATTTGGATTTTAGCATGGCTCCACTTGAGATCTTTTGGCATTGCTCAGTAACCCCTGGGAAGCCTGAGAGTATCTTCATGTAATTTATATCCAGGTATTTCCCTTTTTTTTTTTTTTTTTAAGATTTTATTTATTTATTTGAGAGAGAGTGAGAGAGAGCACAAGCGGGGGAGGGGCAGAAGGAGAGAGAGAAGCAGACTCCCCACTGAGCAGGGAGCCCAACCTGGGGCTCCATCCCAGGACCCTGGGATCAAGACCTGAGCTGAAGGCAGATGCTTAACCCGCTGAGCCACCCAGGTGCCCCTATCCAGGTCTTTCCTAACATTTTTTTCTCTGATGTTAGGATAAAATTTGGCTTAAATAATGACCCTTATAAGCCCATTGCAGAGGCATGACAAGATTACAGCAGCAAAAAATTTTATAAGGACTGTCTTGGCATAATGATTACCTAGGGTATTTCCACTTCCCTTAGTTTCTAGATCAGTCATTTGTTTTAGTAAGTATCTACCTACATAATAGCTACTTCCTTTAGCTGCATTATGGCATCTAGAATTTTCCCAACCTCTTATTCAGGAGTTCCTACTGAGGTTAAGAAGCCTTGCTTTTTCCAAAGTATCCCACATTAGGGTTAGACCTACTATTTTATAAGTTTTAACTATCTTATCTCTGCCCAGTTAACAAGTTCTTATAAGGGCAATTAGTTGTGCCAATTTGCCTTCCCAACCCCTCACAACAAGGGTGAACTGAGATCTTTCATGGCATAGCCGCCTATTAATTTCTCATTTCTGATGACCCATCAGCAAATAGGTCCAAGTCTGAATTATCTAAAGCAGTTTCTAATACCTCATCATAAATCACTGACAGTCTTTAGACAGATGCCAAATAGCCATGTCTGTCTGTCTATCTGTCTTTCTTTCTTTTGGTAAGGAAAGACATGTGGCAAGTTTCCAAGTATCATACAAAAGGATAGTAATATGAGAAAGAGAAAGAAACAATAGTATTTCATAATATATAAGCCAGCTTGAGAAATATTGTATATTTCCAGTAAGTAATGAAGATTTTATAGCTTTGATACTCTAAGGATCAACAAAGACCTCAAGACCTTCAGCAGAAGCCTCTACAGTTTGGTGGTTTCTCTGCAGTAGTTTAAGCACATGGGTCTGACTAGATTATTTATGAAGAAACAGGTAGATAGACAGACCTATGTAGGAGATAGTTTAGGAGATAACTTCAGTTTGTAAAGTCTTCGTTTATGTTTATGTTCCTTAGGCAAGAGGTTCTGTCACTGAGGGTTTCTTGGGTCAGGTCATAAAGAGAAGGAGCAATTTCAAAAAAGATGGGAACTCGTGGTCTACAATAGTGAGTAAGGCCTAAAAATCCCTTGAATTGTCCTTTAATAATTAGTCAAGCTTAGGCCTGGATGGCTTATTGTCAATCCAAGATAAGTTATTTGCCTCCATGAGAAAAATCATGAATGAATGAAAGAATAAATAACCAATGATATGCTGACCAAATTGCAGCTTTCTCTTTAATATATTTTTTATCCTTTTGGGGATCTTAATGAATGTCCTTAGCAAAAAGATCCTGTGGATCTTAGTAAAAAATCATCATTATATCATGGTAGAATTATAAGGTAGTCCTTTAAGAATTTAAGAATTTGTGGAAGGAAAAATCCTTGAATCATTGGGATTTGACAGTCCATGTACACAGCTAATTTTATTAAGTAACAATGAACAAATATCAAATGCTTGAATCCAAGGAGATCCTGAAGAAAAAAAGAACGTAAGTTCACATTTATAGATGGCTGGGATTGAGGAAAGAAGAGGATTTGGATTTTGCATTGTGAAATCCTGGACATAACTATCATGTAGTCCTCCAATCTTAATAAATAAATAAAAGTCTGTTGACTTTATTAGATCAAAATATTGGTAGGATAGACGTATTTAGACAGCTTTTTCTGTTAGTCCTTATAGTATGGACTCAATTCTTCTTTGGCTTCAAGTTTCAAATGGTACTATGCAAACATGGGTAAGATTAGCATCAGTCACTCTGAATCATGAGGGACTCTGATCCTTTAATCGGACCAATAATGGCAGAATCTTTGCCCATACAGAGTCAAGTACCTCATAGAGATCTTTAAGTTGTGCCTTTTTTAGGGGAAGGATGCAATTAAGTCTATTCTAAATTTGGTATGACATGATTATAAATAAGGGAATCCTTAGGAATTTTAAGAAAGAGATCTATGAAGAACACTGAATGTAGCAATCTCAATTACATAATAAATTTCTCCATTTAAGGCGGCTGAAATGGTACCAGAAAGGGGAAAAGTATGCTTTCCAGTCAAAGCGTCACAAGTAACAGCTACTGGCTGGGAGACAAGAGTGACTGAATGCTGCTCCTTGGTTCACTAAATGATTCCATGGGAAAGGGATGGGCATGGTGGTGGAGTTAATTGTTGAAAATATAGCATCTGTCACTATAATTTTGGTCAATGATAGGTAAAGACTATTCTTAAAAAATTAAGGGAAAAATCGGAAATATGTCCCTACATTCTTCCTTGAAGCCCCTTGTCTACCAGATTTGTCCTTCCCATTTCATTTTTTGGACAAAGCAGAACAATTTTTCTGGGGTTCATGTTGTTAGCTGGACACTAATAGATGTATGTCACTGTATTGTAAGCTCTATTATAACTGTCACTCTTCTAAGCACTTTATATATACATTTAGTCCTCATAGCAACCCTGATAGTAGCTCCTATTTTTACAATAATTTTACAGGTGAAAACTAATGAGGCATAGAAAAATACTGTAACTTGTTCAAGGCCATACAGTAAGAAGGAAGAGGAGCTGTACTCGAACTCAGGCAACCTTGAAACTTCTGTCTAGGCTTTTCCCTTTATGGTTGATATTCTACATTTTCACTAAAAAATGTTTTCCCTTATATAAATCCACCTATTTTCTCTCTTTTTAAAGAATCATCACATTTCTGGCCCATCAAGTATTCCTTTTCTTACTCTCTATCATAACTACATTATTATTTTTTTTTCCTTTTTAAGGTGTCCATTTAATTATGTCTAAAATGTCCAAAATCAGATTCTAAGGGGAATTTCAACAGTTCTACCAGATAGCTCTACTATTCCAGTTTATGCTTATTTTTTCCCCTCTCGATTATTTTCCTAGTAAATATCACTCTACCCTAGTTAATCTATTTGAAAATTTATAGTGCTCTGTTTTACTGGTAACATTCAATAGTTAGGTTTCAAATAACTGCCAGAAAGTACAACCTTGACCCTACTAATTTTCAGTAAGTTTCAAAGATTAGTTGAGGTAAGCTTTATTTATGCAGCATTTTTGAAGCATGTATGACCTATCCATTTATCTTCATTCTCCAAAGCAGAATTTGCAAACTACTGGACAAAACTGGTCTTTATCTCTGGATCTGCTTTGGTGGGTCTACACAGTTTGTTCTTTCTTAACAGCACTTAAATCCCTTTAGTTTGGATGTGCTATCACAGGTCTTCTAATCCTACTTGTCTTACCCCAGTTGTCCTTATTTACCTGACTTTGCATTCTATTTATTTTGTTTTGTGGTCTCTGCTCTAAAAGGTATCCTTGTGTGAAGATAAACACAGAAAGATATTGCATATAGAGACCACATTGAATTGATATCTCTACTGAAGTGATTTTGACTTTGGCATAAAAGTATCCAACTAAATTGAAAAGCATATTACAAGCAGTTCCATAACATTCAACATTGTATTTACTCCAAGTATGTTGTTAAAAATGTTTTTTATCATATAGCAAACTTTCTAGGAAAACCAGAGGATTTAGATGCTGTGTCTTATATGACTGATTTTATTTTCTTCTGCTGCTCCTAGAAAACTTAATTTTTTGTCTTCCTTGAGCAAGTATGCAGGGCCTCATTGCCTAGATTTTGCATTTTCAACATATCCCTGCCTCTATGTTGATTCTTAGTTCCTTATTTTTGGTCTCCTTTTCCTTATTATAAATGCATTTCACTATGCAGTATTTATGTAGTTATGTAATTCTCCATAAATCCTGTTTGTATAAAGGAAAATGCCTACATAAACCAACAAGTAAATACTTTTAATTACATATTATGAATTCAAACTTTGTATGCTTTTGAGTTAATATCCCATTGCTATATATTTATACTCTGGAAATAGATACCTCTTTTCCATCAGAATCAAGAATCTGCTACCCAGATTAGGCAAAATCTGTAAACAGTGTGCCTAGAAATTTGATTTTGAGAAACTTATTTATGTTTGAATATGATACATATGATAATAACAAGGGAACTCAAGTAAATGGCTGTTATTTCTAAACTGATTTTTTTTTTTTTTTTTTTAGATCCCTGCCTCTTTTAAGATCTGGCGTATCTGAATGTAACAGCCTAGGAGGAAATATGCATGATTATTTATCTCTAGATCTCTTCCTTCAAAAATAAATATTTTGTGTGTTTTTTAATACCCTCAACTACTATGTAAAATATACACATATGATACCATGAGTTTTGAGGGCATAGACAATTTTGAATAATTTCATCAAATAATAACCTAGTGCAGAATGAGTTCACTTTAGTGAAATTACTAACTTGAAATTTTCTTCAAGTTCTGGGGTTTTTTTTTGCCCCCACCAAACTGGCCGATAGTTTCACGTAATTGACTAATCCCACCAGTTATTTGTGTGTCAGACTGACAGCCTAATGTACATACCAGTCAGTTGAAATTCTCTTTCGTATATATTTTACCTCTGTCTGCCTTGTCTGTCAGTGAACATGTCTAAACTCAGTTATGCATACCCATGCGTATACAGCATAGCAGTAAAATTAATCAATACCTATGTGTCCTAAAGAAATGAAATTTAACCCAAGTGCACCATATTTCAGGCCCTAGGATAGTTGCACATTCTAAGAACGCATACAGAACTTTACACAAATACACAGAAGTCATCCTCACAGTGTCACAGAATGGATCTGAGTGATCATGTAGGCCCAAATTCTCATTTTACAAATAAGAAAAATCAGTGATTTTTCTCTGCCTTTCAGTGTATTAAAAAATAGAACTGAAGCCCTACCAAATTCCAGACACTCTGCACAGTGCAGGAGACACAGAAGTGAGGCACACACAATGTTTAAGGAGAGTTTAGCATGAGGCAGTAAACTGAGGGTCATAGTAAAGACAGAAGAAATGCTAAAACCAGAGGGTGTTTAAATGTTATGGAAGTAGGAAGAAACACAAGGGAGGTGTGTTATATCATCACTGGGACATTAGAGAATGATTCAGAGGAGGGGTCATACACTGCAGCTATCTCTCGAAGGCAGTGAAGTGAATGTGTGAGGAAGACTGTTCCAGCAGGAGGAAGGCTTTGTTCAAATGACTGAAGTGTGTGAGAGCACTGCACCTCTGAAGACTTGCCAATAAGTGAGTGTGGCTGGTGCAAAATGTGTGTATCCTCACAGGAGGATAGGAGGAGCATCTCCCAATTGTGTAACTTTGGAAAGTTAGCTACCCAGTGATGCTGGAGGCCTTTATTTTCTCATCTTAAGTTTGAGATAATGCTGTAAGGTATATATTAAGTGTTTTCTCCACAGAAAGAGAAGAAGCTGGAAGGCAGGCAAGATACAAAAAGAACCTGGTCTAATTAGATGAGGAAATCATAAATTATCCTGAATATAATTGAGGGCAGTTGGTGAATTTTGAACACAAAAATGTTTGTGTTTTTAAAAATCATTCCAGTGGCAGTGTGAAGTTGATTTAGGGGAGGAAGAAGATAAAAGCCAATGCCGTCGCAGCTATTGACCCAAAATAATAAGGGCCTCACGTAGTCATTGCAAATGGGAGGAGTTCAGGAGAACACTTTGACAGTACTAACTTGGGGGATGGGGTAGATACTGGTACCATTAACTAAGATAAGGGGAACAGGAAGAAGAACAGCTTTGGAGGGAAGAGGGGCATTGAGATGATGATGCACAAGAGCCATTTTAAGATTACAATTTGGAGCTTATGAGAGAGGTATGGACAGAGTATAAGGGGGGATACCTATGTTAGATGAAGGAATAAGTGAGGACAAGATTCTTTAGAAGTTTGTGTAAAGTAAGAACAGGAGACAATCAAGGACGCCAACACCCAAAAGTCAGGGGAAAAAATAGGAAAGAAGTGGAAAGGAATGGCAATTTAGGAAAGAAAAAACCAGGAAGATGCATCATAGTAATGAAGGTAAGCCTTTCAAAGATCCTTCCAAAGGGTCGTGACCAAGTCCAGAAAAATAGGATTTGAAATAGGCTCTTAATATTTAGCATTTTGGAAGTTACTGGATTTTTCTAGAGCAATTTCAATGGGGTAACAGGAGCAGAATCCAGTTTCAGAGTGTGATCTGACAAAGTAAAAAGTTTACCATAGTGTAAACAATTCTTTGACTCATCTTGGCAGAGGAAGAAAAAGAGAAAATAAGTTAAGGATGTCATATTGTCATATTTATGTAACAAAGATTTGATCTAGTGTATATAAGGAAGACCAAGAGTAAGGAGTGAGACACGTTAAAGATACAGAAAACTGGAGAGACAGCTGATGGAACAAGGGCCATGAGGAAATTTAGAGGATAAGATTCAGGACACAGGTTGAAAGATTAACTGTAGACAAGAGGAATAACATCCTGACAAATAGGAATGGAAGTGGTAAGGAAGGAGATAATTGCAGATGAGCTTATGGGTGATGTGCAAGAAGTTGAAGTGTATAATACCAGGGATACAAGCTGTAAAAGAATTTAGGAGAAAATAATAATTAATATTTATGCTTCATTTTGCTTTGAAACAGCATCTATCAAATGCTAAAGCATCATTCCTCAACTTTATAGCCTCAACATTTTCAAAATATGGTGAGGCAATTCTCACGTGTCTCATCCACCCTCTTCAAGTCTTACCCACATAAAAGCCTCACTCCTTTTAATTGGTTTTGGAGACATTTAGTAAAAAATTGAAATGCAGTTCCTTACTTCCACATTTATTATGGTAATTAAAAAGATACAATCTGTTATATTTCAAAATTAAAAGTAAATTTTATATTTCACTGAAAATTGGAAGGCAATGTCATACGGTAGAATTATGAGTAATATTCTTTTGATATTCCTTTTTCAAGTTATATTCCCTTTCAAGGTAATGTCACAATTTTAACTTAGATCTTTTTTTTTATAAACAGGTTGATCAATTACAGAAAGATGAGCAATGGTCTTAAACACAGAAAGAAAACAAATAAGCTACTGTAAATAGAAAGCTTTTGTATTTCTATAAAACCCAGTGAGCTCATTTCTATAGAGTGTCTGGGATATGAAAACTGAAAACATTTTAATCCCTCAATTATATTCAGTACAATTTAAAGACGGTGAGGAAGAGAGAGTATGGTCATGTTTAGATTAGTTTATACCCCTGATCAACAGAAAGAATCTGGAAGAAGAAAATTGCTTTTTAGACTTTCATGTGCTGTAGGGTAGATATTAACCATGCTTCTTGATTCACAAATGATAATTGGTTTTAATCCCATCCATCTTCCAGGTAGGATCCATCTATTGGTTTATTGCTATGCAGTCCTTGAAAGATTTACCCAACCGGGGAAGAGTAGTACTCCTCTTAGAGAGGAGATCCCAGATTTGGAGGCCAGAGATCTGTATCTGTAACTTTGGACAAGTTACCTGATCATTCTAGGTCTTTATTTTCTTATCTGTAAATTACAGATACTACTTAATGCCTACCTTGCAACATTATTAATAATCAAAATAATGAATATATAGTGTCCAACACAGACAGGATACATTAAAAAAGGGGGTGCTCAGTGAATGTCCCTTAATAATTACTGTCTCAGAAAAAGGAGCAGATCCATGGGCTTAGAAGGAATTATGTCAGAAAGGGATTAAGTGCCAGAGAATTTTCTGGTGGTTAATTACTGCCCCTTAAAGTGACTGCAGAGTTCCAGAGACTGCTGAATAGATCATAGGCCTGCTGGAATAACATGTCCCTTTGCTGAAGATTTAGAATTGTGCTTATGTAAGTAATAGGTGCTATATGCATTTCTACTCAATAATTTACACAAAATTACATGCAGCATTTTTTCAATTTCCAAATCCTGATATATATATATTTATTGTGCAACTATATAGAGTCTAGCTGTGTAATCATGAAGAGCAAAATAGTGCACACTTTAAAAAAGTCATGTATTGTTTAGATTTCATAGTTTCACTATGGGCACATTTCAGTTACTATGGTTTAGTTAAATAACATAGTTCTCCAGAGAACATGGTCCAAATTTTAGTTACCACGGTATATTAACTGTGAGTAATTATACAAAGTACATTGCTCCCAGCTATTCCATCCACAAATCACTGCATAACAGATAGGCATCATAATCAGTTATAAGTCACATCGCTTCTTTGAAAGTTTGATGGTGACTGGTCATGCCACTTCTGTTGTTCAGTTCATGCACAGACAGAAAAATGTGTAGTTGTGTTGCCTCTTTGTTTCACAGGGATAAACTCATGTGATAGTTTATAAAAATGGATAATCAAAGTGGGAAATTGACCAAAAACATCAAAGAGCAGCATAGAAACAAAATGGTAAATATGAATGTGAAATCTGAATTGAATGTAAGTGGAATTATAGAAGAAATAGCAGCCATTCATGGGACTTTAGGTATGCAGCCACAGTACTGAATTAAGGTGACCTTTTTTGACACAAATGAGGAAGGTGGTAGCAATGGAAAGGATGAAGATGTCCAAGAGAAAGTGACACCCGCTGAAACTCACATTAAAGAAAATCTTGAGGATATTTCACAATATTGACAATGTGAAGGATAAGATATTGGGAACTGATCCAAACTTAGAAAGGAGTATGGCAATTTTCCAAGGCATAGATAAGATCCTCATTCCATATTGTAAGTTATAAGATGGCAAGCACTGTTCAAACTACTATTGATAGTTTTGTGACAAAACACTTAATTATCAATGTTTCTAGTGTTTTAAATACTAGTTTACTAAGGAAATAATACTTTTGCTATTATTTTTTTCATTGCCCTATACATTTTTAAAAGTGTTTGTTGACAAAATATTTTTAATGCCCAGAAAAAAATCGTAAGTTTTCCCATTGCTTAAAATTTCTTTGTATCTTTTCAGCTTCCTCTCTCATTTTTACAGTCTTGCACTGCTGTGCAAAGCAAGAACTACTTATCAAACACTAAATGTGATGACCCACTATTTTGTATGGTCTTAGCTTTCTCTGAAATATTTCCATACATAAGGAAATGTATAATGTATTTTGTTACCACTCATCTAAAAAGTAGAATTTAAGTGATAAATATAATACTTAGTACATAAAGCTTGTTAAATGTTGGTAATTGGATGCCTTCTTTCTAGCTATAAATAATTCGCCCAAAATGTTGAATTCAATCAGTTTATTGTTGCTTCACACTTATTACTGTGTAATAGCAAGAAGTTTACACATTTAAGAAGAGTGAGTGATAATATGTAGGTCTAAGAACAGACAACTCAGTGACCAGGTTCTAGGTCAATATTTCCATTGAATAAAAATCACCAATGCTCAAAAGAGGGAAATTTGTGTGCAGAGACTCAAACCATTATCAAAAGAGGCAATTTCACAATGGACCAGGAAAGTAACATGAGCATGATATATAGATATATTCCATACACCTGGGCTACTGGGCTTAGAAACTGGTTCCTGGGGGACCTAAAGGAGAGAGATACATAATTAATGTGAAATGTATCAATGGGATAATAGGGCTAGAAGATAAAGATTAATGCAGGCCCATTTCTAGAGAAGATGGTAAAACCTTTAACAGAAAGTTGTAGGTACACAAATTCAGTTGTAATCTAATAAATGTAGCTCTTAGTAAACCCTCAAAAACAAATTATAATGCATCCAAAAATCTAATGCTATTTTGAACTTTTTAAAAGAAATGCAGTTATTTACCAAAAGGTGATGAATAAAATACTTCAAACTATATTAATCAATACAATTTTTTAAAAAATTATGCTGAGTTCTTATAATTTCCTTCCTTTTTAAAAAATATTTCTTTCCTTCTTTTAAATGAAAATTGAATAGTTTAAAAGTAGCTAGAATTGCATGGGAATTTCAATAAAACTTCTAATGCTAAATTATAAACTACAGATGTTGTATCGGGTTTTTATTACAACTTTTATGTCTTAGGTGGTATGTTTCAACCAAGATATACTCAAATATGTATAAAAAACAATTGAGACTCACTTAAATTAGGTTTTGCTTTTGCTTTTTTTCCTTTTTAAAAAAATTCTCAAACAGGCCACAAGAATGTAGGTTATGTTATCATAAGGGAAAAATAATCATATGATTATGCAACATTCAGTATAAAACTTTTGAAATTAAAGCATACGAAGGCAATATAGAGACTTATACAGCCATAGAAGAAAATAATTCCATAAGAGTCCTGGAGAAAGCCCCTAAGATTTTTTTTTTTTTTTTAATAAATGGGAAAACAAAGGGGAATAAAATAGTATTTAAGTACCTATAGAAGGCCAGATACTTTCTAAGCTTTAACTCAGACCAGGGGTGGGTATTACTGTTCCCACTTCACTAATGAATCAGAGAAGATATTTACCTTGTTCAAGGTCTTCCAGTGAGTAAGTAGGAATCCATACCCCAGTTAAAAATCAGGATTCCAAATCCACATTCTTTCTACTGATTCCTGTTGTCTACTAATATATATAAACAATGAAGTGTGAGATTTGGTAACATTATTCATAATCTAAAAATAAGGTAGTTTGGGGGCGCCTGGGTGGCTCAGTTGGTTAAGCGACTGCCTTCAGCTCAGGTCATGATCCTGGAGTCCTGGGATCAAGTCCCACATCGGGCTCCCTGCTCAGCAAGGGGTCTGCTTCTCCCTCTGCCCTCTTCCCTCTCGTGCTGTCTCTCATTCTCTCTCTCAAATAAATAAATAAAATCTTTAAAAAAATAAAAAAAAAATAAAAAAATAAAAATAAGGTAGTTTGAAAAGATGGAGATGAAGAATATATACATTTGGACAAGCTGACAACTATAAAGAATGTAATTGTTGGTGACAGACATATTTGCTAAGTAGGAGGAGGTAGGTGAAAAGTTATTTTCAGAGTTTGGTCAAAGATCTGTAGCTTTTTTTCCAAATGATTCAAAATTGTCAATAAGACAGTGCTATGTCACTTTTTTCTTCCAAATATTTTGAAACTGAATGTATGCCAAAACATTTGAGTAATCCCTTCCTCAACTGTATATCGCCTTTATCCCAGTACAGCTTTATGAAACTTAATTCATGACTTCAAATTTTTATGTCTTTTTTATTCCTTTCTTCAAGGCCATTTTTTCTTGGAACAATGAGTCTTGACTACATAATTCCTGCACTACACATATCTTTTTGCAAACCAACTATTAGCTGAAGGAAGCTTAAAGTAAGCTGTAATAATTCATTGTGATAATACAGGGACACCGTGAAAAATATTCACATGTACCCCTCACGTCTTCAAGGCCGGTGACCTTCCAAATGCTTTCCCTATCAAAGCTATTCCAAACGAATAAATAATATCATTAATAGAGTTGAATTTCCTTGTCTGTTCCTATGGTTTTCACTATCTCTTCATTTCATTGTTCAGTAAGGATCTGTGAAGCCCAAAGTATGGAAAAGATGTACATTCATATATGTAATGCTGTTCATGTTTCATTTGTAGACGTGTCAAAGAATAACAAATCCAGGATTTTCTTTTTGAGTAAGAAAAAGCTAATGGGGCAAAATAGTACTGAATCCCAGAAGATTACACAACATCGTGAGGATTCTAGCTGTCACTAGTGTAATATCCTAATTAGTTTTGCTGTAGGAGGTGCAGCATGAGAGAGCTGGATCTTTATTGAAAACTGTAGCCAACTTACTTCAAGTGTAAAATTTATATTGTCTTAGGTAATAGCATCAGGCAGCAATATGAACACTGGATGTAATTTATGTCACCATTTAGAGGCTGTGTGTATTGTGCTGAAGTCATATTAACAACATTCTAGTCATTCTTTACATGACAGCTCCTGTATGTATTAATAACAACGTTCTAGACACATTATTTTTCCCTCTACACCCCTCCCCAGCTGCATCTTTCAGAAATTCAGTAAGTAAAAATAAAGTTTACAGACTTAGGAGAATATTGGCTTTCAGCATTAAATGACAGGAAAATCAAAGGAAACAGAAATTGAGATGTCTACTCAAGCAATCAATTTACTTTTACAATAGGCTTTCCCTGCATTGCGAGGGAAAAAGTGTTGTGTTTTTTTTTTTTTTTTTATTCAACTGATGCCTTGATCGAATATAACAGGAAACAAAAATGTCAAAATACTTAAATATATTATAAATATATATTTACATACATATACAGCACACATTATAACTATATAGATATATACATGCAAATTTCTAAATATCTCTGACATGTCACTGCTAATTCATGTGCTAGATGGAAAAAAAAAAAAAGAGGAGGGAGAGAGTTATGAGAACCAAATAAAATTTTAATAGATTTTCAGACAAAAGATCAGTTTCCTTAGGAATCCAATTGGTTTTATTTTTGTTGTAAATTTAAGCTCTTCTTTGGGGCGCCTGGGTGGCTCAGTCGTTAAGTGTCTGCCTTTGGTTCAGTTCATGGTCCCAGGGTCCTTCTCTACGAGGACTTTTCTGACAACCGTAAAGGGAGATGCAACCACTCCCTTGCTTTATATTTCTATATTCTCTAGCAGACTATGTACGCTATTTATATTACTTCTTGTCTGGCTCCCTTGCTAGGATGTTAACTGCATGAAAGCAGGGATTTTTATCCAAATCTGAGCCATCATTGTCTAAAATATTGTCTGGAACGAGGTAGACACGCAATAATTGGTTATTGCATGAATGAGTTCGTAAATGAATGTGTTTTGCATCTCTCAGTTTTGCTGTGTCCCGTTGGCCTAATTAGGTGTCTGCTGCTGAAAACGAGCTTTGAGATCCTCCACTCTTCCCACCCTAGACTTCTCTATCCCCCCAAACTTGATTTCTCCTGATCTAAGTGAGACATTTTTGAGTCAGGGCAATATAGAGAAAAGGTGATAAATTGGACGATGTTTTTCAAGGTCTTTGCTGGTGAAATAGTATGTGATTCTAGGGGAGTTATTTCAATCATTTGGGCCTCAGGAAATGTGGCGTAATGAAAAAAGTATGACATTTACAATCAAGATATAAAATGTAAATCCCAGCCTTCCCTCTTGCCGGTTTTGTTATCTTAGCAAGATAATTTTGGTTTGGTTACATTCTCTCAGCCTTATCTCCCTTTTTTTAAATTCAAAGTTGGGCAAGGGAAATTATCTGTTCCAGTTACTAAGGTCTTGGCCTTAACCTCCCAAACCCTCCTCTGTGTATACTGGGCTGGGCTGTGCACGTCAGGGGCCTCTTTGCTGGGTCGGTACGCATTAGGTTCTGACAATAGAGAACACTAGAGGGAGACCACGACGCAGGAGGGGGGGGGAAGGGCCGGCTCCACCCCCTGCTCCCGTGGGCTTCAGTTATCCCGCAGTGCCTCTGAGTCATGCCCGCAGGGCTTCTTCATCCTGCCAGTAGCAGTTCCTTCCAGTTAGGAGCCTTTGAGTCCTGTTTGGCATTTTCACAGCATTTGCAGAACCAACTTCATGGGCCTCTCCCTGCTCCTGACACAAGCATCTTTCAGAGCTGCCACCTCTGCCCCACAGGGTCCCTCTTCCCAGCGTGGATCCAGCAGCCTCCTCAGAGACAGACTTTCAGCTCCATAGTTCTCCTCCTCTAGGCTCCTGAATTGTCATAGTTGCTCCCTATTCTCTTTGTTCCCTCAGCCCTGAGGGCTTTGTAAAGTAGCTACCTTTGTAAAACCTTGAGTTCTCTTTTATACACTTTCCAGGAGTTATCAGTTTTACACCTAGTTGAATCTTCCCATTAAATTCTCTCCTATTTTCTGTCCCCTGACATGATCCCAACTGATACACTACCTGTCCTATCAAAGTCATAGGGTTATTGTGAGATAAGAGGAGATCATGTCTCGGAAAACACCGAGTACAACTCAGTATTGTCTGAAAAATGCAGTGAGTGTATCAGAGTCCGCCATGCGGTGTGGGCTTCACGTACCTCTGACAGCTTCCCCGAAATGACATATAATCAAATAGCAAGTCCAAGAGTTAAAAATATTTAAGTTATCAAATAATAATCCTACTCATTCATCTGCGTGAAGCAGAGGAAACAAAATGAGATTGGCTGTTGCTGGTGCTCTCGCGTCCATGGGAGGAAGAGGTATGTGGTCCCAAGTAGAGGGCATGTTGTGGAACAGAACACATTCATCAGTGTCTGGGGCTTGAAAAGGTAAAAATAGATCTGTGGCTACATTTCAGGCTGGAGCTACAGGGAGCTGGACTGTGGAGTGAATTAATTCCGGAGTTGCTTTGCTGGGAACAGAGACGAGGCATTGAAGTAAGTGACATTAACAGGAAGAGAAGGAGATGGTGGCATTGGGATGAGTTGGAGCAAATAGCTGCAAAAGCAAGGCAATCTCATATTCTAGTTTATTTTTTTTAAGATTTTATTTATTTGACAGAGAGAGAGAGCACAAGCAGGGGGAGTGGCAGAGGGAGAGGGAGAAGCAGGCTCCCTGCTGAGCAGGAAGCCCATTGTGGGGCTAGATCCCAGGACCCTGGGATCATGACCTGAGCTGAAGGCAGATGCTTAACTGACTAAGCCACCCAGGCACCCCTCATATTCTAGTTTAAATAATGTGTATTGCTGCCGCTGCCCAACAACAACAACAAAAAAAACAAGAAAATAAAAGATCCTGTAACACTACCTTTAGTAAAGTCGACTGTATGCATATACCTTGTATGAATGGTTCTAAGTGTTGTCATGTCTGTTTGGAAATCAAGATAAAGTGGCTGAAGGTCAGTACAGAGAAGACAGTATTACCCATAAGAGGTGGAAGCTCAGTCAATGAAAATCCTACGGAGGCAGGAGATGTGGGCTGAAAGGACCAACTGGAATTTAAGATTCGTGAAAGGAGAGGAGAAACTGTTACCACCCCAGAGCTGAGGTACGGAAAGAAGCTGCCATCAGGGATGAGGCACGCAGAGTCACATGCATCTCTCACCTGGCACAACAGACATATATAAGGGAGAGTTGCAGAAAATCCATGACATCTGATCAGTCAAATATAGAAGAGCCTCCTCTGACTTCCCAACCCTCTCTCTACCCCAGTCACCTCTTGGGGAAGTCCTCATAAAGAATTCAGCGAAAGGAAGAAAGAGAGAAAAGAAAAGAAAGAGAATTCGGCTTTCTAATAACTTTATCATTTGCAAGTAAAAAATGAATTTGTGGGCTATTTCTGGCTCTTGACAACTGCCCAAACTCTGTTCTAGCTCCCATCAGGGCAAGTTCAGAACGTATAAATGCCCAGCAGACACAGACTACAACCGTGTTATAAGGTTTTCTCCCATGATCCTAAATCACATGTGGTAACATGGACTAGGATATTATTTTAACAAGAACATTAAGCATTTTACACCTGTATGACACTGTGTAGTTTGCTAAGTTCATGATCAGTGCCATGCATGGAAAACAGACCAGGTAATAACTTCTGTGATCTCTGGTGAAAATCAAGAGTCAGGGGAGGTAAGTGAGTGGCCTGACATTCTACATATCCTTACTAGCAAAACTGAAATTAGGAGCAATAGGAGAAATACTCAGAATTTGGTTTCAGAAAAACCCTGTTTCTCTATTAATGATCTCCATAATCTTGGAAATGTTTCTAAAGTTACATGTCCTGAATTTCCTCATTAGTCAAGTGATAAATTCTACTAATAGCAGAGTTAGTATAACATAGTGGTTGACTTACAGGAATTAGAAAAAAACAGCTAGATTTTTTTTCTCTTGCCTCTTCCGTTTATTATCATGTGATCTTGAGTAAGTTACATAATCTTTGAGCCTCATTTTTCTCAACTGCAAGGTTCAGAAGATGAAATCATACCTACTGTCCTAGTTTTGTTGGTGAGAATTAATGTCAGTGTATGTAAACCTTTACCATAGTGCCTGGAACATAGTAAACATAGAATAAATGAGTAGCTATTATCAGATTTAGTATTACGTGAAAGGACTGTTGTCCAGAGTAAATACAGTAATGTACATGAAACACCTAGGGTCATGCCTAGTGCTCATTCACTAAACGAGTTGTAAGTAGGCTTCTCGGGGTATTTGGAGTATTAGCAGTTTTTCTCTCATGGGAGGGGGCTCATTTGGATTTCATTATTTCTGAGTAAGGTATAACTTTTCAAATCATCTTGTATTTTTGTCTTCTGGGCTTATTAGATCAGAGAAACAGAAGGAAAAGAATACTTGACTAGACATCATGAAATTTGTGTTCAAAAACCAATTCTGTCACTTTTTTAGCTGTGACAGGAGAGAAAGTTAAATTATTTCTCTGCATTGGTAGGAATCTCCAAGACAATACATTTTCATTGGATCTTGATATTCCTTGTTTTCCACAAGCAAGTACCAATTTGTAACTTATTTCAGTCACCAGATTGTCTGTTACAATAATTAAAGCCCATAGAACATAACTTTAGCAGGATAAAATAATTTTGTTATAGTGAAGTACACAGAATTTAGATACTAAGACAGTGGTTGAAAAGTAAATTTGTGGTTGGATGTAAGGGATAAAGTTTGAAAGGATTCCTGGTTTATTTGTGTATGTATGGCCTAGCCCACAGCTGCCTGAATGCATTTAATGAGAGCCATGAGGATTCTCACTTAGAATCTCTGAAGAGATGGTTTTGTGACCTTCTCTTCAGAGTAGCCTTGGGGGAGAGGATGTGGGCTCTCGTCCTGTCCCTGCTATTTGTGTTACACCTGCTGGAACCTCAGACAGACAGACAGGGTTGTGACTGGGAGCTGGAAGAGATGGAGATCTCACTCTGCAGTGACCATGAACTTTGAGGCAGTGGTCTCTAACTTCAGTCAGCTGAGTACTGTACCCAGGCTGGGGAGATCTGGAACATTCTACCTCCTTGCTGCTTTTCCCTTCTCCTGTAGCTTCTCAGGCAGCATCTGCCTGCAAAGCCAATTTGACTGTATGTGTTGAATGAAAGGTTTCTAAACTCGTTACTATAGGCAGGTAACAGAAGAATGGTGGAAGAAATGATGAAAACAAACTTCAAGTTATCAGTACTTATGAAAGGTGTGTTGAGATCCATGCCAGGAAGGGTGTGACGTACATGGAGCCTCAGCCAGTGGTTCCGCCACTCGGCAGCAAAACTTCCTTCTCATTAGTGCACAAGGCACCTCTCAGAGAGGAGTTTAGAACTGCCACCCCCGTCGGGCCATTTCTAGCTGTTAGCATGGGTATATTCCCAAACCTCAGTGTTCTCATGTATAAAGAGAAATGACAGTGGAATTCAATGAGAGGTGTTCTTTAGAGAGGTCAACTTCATTGATTTAAGGGAAGATTTTGATGAGACAGAGAAGCCAGGACAGAGATGCCAAGGTAGATTTGAGTTTTGTGGTGTCAGAAGATCATACAGGGTAGGGGTACCGTCCTTCTTAAGAAAAAAGTTCAAAACTGCAAATACAAAAATCAGTACAAAAATTGTATTATCATGAGAGAATAAATACAAAATTACAAATTGAAAAGCTCAAATACCAAATGATCACAAAATCCAGAAAACAACAAACATGTTTTTATTGGTAAACTACTTTTTTCCCTACATTTTTTTTTGGCTGCATTCTCTTTATCTCCTCAATGACAATTTCATAATATCACTTTCTATAGAGAAAATAGAGATAATTCAGCCATTCCCTAACATGATTGACCACAGTCTGTTTGAATTATTGATAGTCCAAGTTCATAAAACAGGGGGCATTGCACATAGACATGTTCACTGTTCTTAGTGCTGCTCTAAGTTTGTGCCCTCTAAACACAGGAATACTGACAAATTCTACTTTGTCTGATTCCCATAAAAATTATGCCCATACATATTCTGCCTTGGAAATTTCTGACAAGAGAGAACTTTCATTTTGATGAGACACCAAAAGTAAATAAATCCTTCACTTAGAATCTTAGATATGTATTGATTGGAAAGTTTGTCCATAGAATAGTTTTTGATCTGTACATTCAAACCATGTTTCTCCTCCACTAGCCTCATAGTTCCCATGCTGAGGTTTGCAAACACTTTCTTTTCTCATGGGATCTCTGGTTATCTCACATTACCAGTGGGCCCTCAGAGAATTCCTGCGAGTGTTTCTTATGCAAGGACAGCAACCAGTCATGTAACTATACATGAAAGTGACTGCAAACTATGTCATTTTGTTCCTATTCGATAAAAGACAATGTATCCAACTCAACTTTCTTATATCTGGATCCTCAAAATGCCCTCAACCACCCCAGTGGCATGGGAATAGAAAGAGAAGTCAAGAGTTGAAAGAGAGAGTAATTAAGCCAAAAGATCTTACTTCTATAAATTTTTCAAATACATAATTCAATTTAAACACATTCCTACATCCCTCCCAGGCATAAATCCTCCTCTGGGCACTTATAATAATTGCTTCTTAATGTAAAATTTTTATTGAAGATAACTTTCCTACCCCCAATCATAAGTGCATATCTTGATGAATTTTCATGTGTACACACTCATATTATTAGTACAGATAAAAACCAGAACATATCCAGGCACCCCAAAAGATTACTTGCACCTCCTCCCATCACTGTCCCTGACAGGGTTAACCACTCTTCTTGACTTCTAAAATCACAGATCAGGTTTACCTGTTTTTGAACTTTATATAAATAGGTCCATACAATAGGTACTCCTGTGTCTGGTTTCTTTAGCTCCATATCATATTTTTTTGAGATTCACTTATATCCATGGATGGTGTAGTTTCTTCATTTTGTTTGCCATGTAACTTTTCATTGTATGCATAGCTACAATTTATATACTCATTCTGTGATTGCTAGGCATTTTGGCAGTTTCCAGTTGAGTCTATGACTAATAGCACTGCTCCCCATATTATTTCATATGTCTCTGGGTGTAGAATAAAGTTCTGATGTTACACGTCGACAGTGAGAACTGCTGGACCACAAAGTATTGTTGCTCCACTTTAGAAAATAGTGCCAAACACTTTCCCAAGCTGTTTAATTAATTTGCATGTCTTGGCCGAATCTTGGTATTGTCTTTTTCATTATAGGCATTCTGGCGGGTTTATCTCTAGGAATACCAAAATACTGGCAAAATATTGGCGTTTTCATCATGACCATTTCCATAATTTACCACTTTTGGATAACCTCTTTTGTAAAGTATCTGTTTAAGTCTGTTGGCCATGTTTCCTTTTGATTGTCTTTTTCTTATGTATTCATTACAGTGCTTTATATTTTATGTATGTTCATAGGTTGGTTACAGTTTTTAAACAAGTATATAAATGAAATAAGTTTGAAGTGCATTTGTGAAAACAGTGAAAAGCTATGACATAGAAGGGAAACAAGTGACTCTGTTTAATGCCATAACTTAGGAGAGCATTTGCATTCCCAAATTTTCTAAAACTAATTTTACTCATTCTTGTTTATAATGATTAAAAAATGTATAGGTCATGAAGGATGGTGTAGTGCTATAAGGACCTCATTCCAGTTAGAATACTGGGGGCTATATCTTTTCATTTTCTCAATCCTTGAACACTTTGAAAGGAACCTACTATGAACACACTGTTATTTTTCTTACAACAGGAGGATTGCATTTTTTAAAATTATGGTCTCTTCACCCCACCCACATTTCTTAAATTTACTTTTTGTTTTTTTAAAGATTTTATGTATTTATTTGTCAGAGAGAGAGAGCACAAACAGGGAGAGCAAGCAGAGGGAGAAGCAGGCTCCCCACCAAGCAAGGATCCCGATGCAGTACTCAATCCCAGGACCCTGGGACCGTGACCTGAGCTGAAGGCAGACACTTAACAACTGAGCCACCCAGGCATCCCTCCCCACCCACATTTCTTAATGAGTTTACTTATTTGGTCAGATCTGAAAGAAATTTTCAGTGTGACATTTGCAATGTCTATTATGTTTGCAAATTCAATAAAGTTCCAAAACTAAATCAGGGTCCAGATTTCATTATGATTTTTTTTCTTTATGCTCTCTAGGAGAGTTCTAATTGTTGACCAGAATATTAGAATGTTTTCTGGGATAGTGCTAAAGAAATGAATATTGCCAGAGTGCTAATATTCCTCAAGTTTACCACTTTTCTTCTGTTTCGTCTTTCTTCTGAATCCTTATTCCACACTGTTCAAAAATATTCACTCAGTATAGAGTCTACTGCTATAGACCCTAGCAATTAAGTCACTAGACATAATCAAAAGTGAAAGAAGATATTTTAAACATACTTCTCTCAGGGTAGAATAAGTCAAACAGGCTCTCTTGGAAAGCAGAACATGAACAGAATGTGGGAGAAGATACACTTGTTTACAGTTCTGGTCTCCGAAAAATTACAAAAGGCAAAAATTGTCAAGGTTTTGCCATAAATGATGAGTCATCAACAATATTGTTATTTCGTTTTCACTAATTTAAAATTCACACACATTTGTCATATCCAAGGATCTCAAAGATAATTTCCAACTGGATTTAATGGAACCCATGCTGAGAGTATTAAATAAAAGCCAAGATTTGGGCAATTATTGCCAAGTGGCATTGCTGGTTTCTCTTCTTATAGTATAAAGCAGAAATTTAAAACACACACACACACATACACACAGGCTATAGAAGATGGACAGATACGATGATTGCAATTAATTTTTGTCTCATGCGGAGCCCTAGAACAAAAACAGCTTCCAGAACTAAACATTGTTAAAATTTAGAATCTGTATTCCTTCTTTTTAATCTTGTCTGTGAGAAGGTCAAAAGCAAAAGGCTTTTGTTAACTGTACAGGTCGGATTTCCTAGCCTTTGAACATGTGTTTTAAATAGAGAATGAATCATTATGGATGAGCATATTGGTTTTGCAAGTATTTGACTGTTTTGGTACTTCATGCCTGAATGTTTTCCAACTTTCTGTACCATAGATGCTTCCCACACATTGAAATGTCTTACAGTTGTATTCAGAGTAAAGGAAACGAGGCAAGGAAGTCTATCTTCCAAAGAGAGTTCTCTATATATAACATTCAGTTGGCTGTCAAAACAGAAAAAGGCTGCCTGACAAATGTCTAAATATCACAGTGTTTATGTAGGCTCATTGTCTGAGGTTTGTGTTTTACATTTACATTTAAACATGTTTATTATATTTATTGCTCATATAAAGATTTTCTCATTTTAGTTTTAAATGATGTGTATACTTTTTTTTTGCAGTTATGAAAACTCACATTTTATGCGGTAAAGATGGATTAGTTGTCTTTAGTGAAATGGAGTTTTATATATTCACAAGACAGAAAAATAGATGAAAATAAGAGTTTTATATTATTTGACTCATAGCCTTTAGTAAGACTTGATAGAAACATACAAATATGGTAAAATATTGTCTTTTCCAGATTATTATCACAAATAGAACAAAGGTCTGTCTTCCACTGCTCCAAATAAAATTAAGTATTGTACTTTGTAAGTCAGTAAACTTTGCTTGGAATAGAATTGGGGCTTACAAGATATGCTAGAATTTTTTAAAGGCTTCAGGTGCATTCAAATTCTGCATATCTACAAGCTCTGGGGAAAACATATGAGATAAGCAAGGTTAGGTTGTGGAGTTGTGTTATCTCTCTTTCTGTGCCCTTTTCATTTCTTTTCTAGGGCCCCTTACTTCCTGGATGCCCAGTAATCCGTTCCCATGTTAGTCCCTTTCTTCCTTGAAGGAAAACTATATGATTGGTCAGTTGTTTTAGATAAAGACATAATGATTTTTTTTTTCCATCTTCAAGCTTTCTTGTGCTATTTGTATTTAAACAAAAATTTCTTGGAGAATGTGGTGCTTAAACTGAAGAAATACAATTTTGATGTCTTATTCCTTTCTTCCTTCCTTCCTCCCTCCCTCCCTCCCTCCTTCCTTCCTTCCTTCCTTCCACCACAGCAAATTGGGCTCTTGTGTAGGCTAGGAGTATAGAATACAGGTTGAAGGATCTTAGTGAAGGCTAAGTTGAAAACATTAGGCACAAGGAAGGCAAGAACTTGATTTGGTGGTGATGGCTCAGACTCTGAACAAGAAAGTAATGAAAGAGGGAGAGGCTTGGGGCTTGTACGCAGATTCCAGACAGTTTCTGAGAAGACTTCAAACACTGGAGTCAAAGAATGAACACTGTAAAGTTCTCTTGTCCCTATGCTCGTAGCATCCAGAAAGAATCCATTGTTATATTGTCCTAAACAAATGCTTTGGAAGCTGACAGAATTAAAACATGCACACGAAGCTTTTAAATATCCTGACTATATTTGGTTCTTCTAGAAATGGCACCTATTCTGGGCATAGAGGAACGTTGAGGAGATTTTGAGAAGTTGTCCTCATTCTTCTTTATAGTTCGTGTCTGCCAGAGATGGTCAGGGACCTAATCAAAGGACCCTTGAAAATCTCAGGTACCTTTCAATTTAAATGAAGTATTTATTTTCTAATACAAAGGTTTTCCTGGTGCAACTTGCTTATTTGTTTTTTGTTTGTTTATTCATTTATACATTGAAGTAATATTTACTTCACTTGTGCCCTAAATGATAAGATGCAGTGTTAAACAGACAAATAAGGTCCCCATTCTCATAGAAGGATCTCAACAATGAACAAATAAATAATTTATACCACTCAGTTCTAACTTTTATTATTATTTTTTTCAGTTCTAACTTTTAAAGTCCTTCGTATTTCAAGAGATCTGTTTATCGATAACTGAGGAGCTAATCTTCGTGAAAGGGCATATCCAAAATAATATATTCACAAATATTCAATAACATTTTATGATTGACAATACCAGGTACATCAAAAATTAGAGTTCAGTAAATGCGTGTAGTTTTAGAAAAGATCAAAGGAAATCATATGTAGATTACCCATCTTTTCTTTAATGTAATCAGATATAATATTTAGGAATGTATATCTGTATATAGATAGCTGAATTAATAATTCAAGATTAAAGGAGGCAATTTGAGTTCTTTTTTTAAATTCGTGTTTTTGTAAAGACTACCTAATATCTGGAGATTTTATCTTTTCATGTTATTATATCTAAAAACAAAAGACTATTATAAAATCTGGCATAGTAAGGTATATATCATAGTATCTTCAAAGAAATTCCAAGTCACTTGTGAATCACATCAGGATTTTTCATAAGTATGGTGGCAACTCATGGCAATTTTGAATTTTAATGTAGTGTACTTTCATATCTTATCAGAAAGGTGGGATTCTTTAAGAAAAAGAAAGCTACTCTAAATATCAGTTACATGTCTTGATTATGTGTTGGGCATTAGACCTTGATACCTTTAAACTGTTTTTAAAAGTCTGCTGTACAGAATGCTTCTCTCTACTCTGTCCGTTGCCTTCAGGATCTAGCTCAGATTTCATTTTTGACCACAGTAATAGGAACAGTGTGAGTTTTTAAGAAACACATTTAATGCTTGACCCATCAATCCTCAAATGGAAATGTTAAAATTCCCTAATAACTTCAGGACTTTATCAATTTGGTTTTTTGGTGTTTTTTTCCCATGTACTTTGTAAAGCCTTGTTGGCAGGTACAAACAGATCAGGATTGTTATGATGTCTTAGTGAGTTTTTAATTTTATCATTAAGTAACAACCTTCTTAAAATCAATGATCATTTTTCCCTTTGAGTATATTTTGTATGATAATAATGTTACCATAGCGTTCTTTGGTTAAGTGTTTTACTAAAGTATGTGAGTGTATATGTATGTGTGTGTGTGAACATAATCCCTTTGCTTTCCACCTTTCTGTGTCAATGTTTAGATGTATTATGTGGTGACTATGTTCTAAAAGTAAGCTGGATTATCATTTCTAACCCATTTGAGCATCTTTGTCTAACAGGCAAAGTAACCCATTTCTCTATATTGTGATTACTGATAGATGCTGACCAATATCTACTACCTTCTTTTAAAATGTTTTCTATTTAGTGTTCATTACATTTGATTTTCTTTCTTTCATTTGATCTTTTTAAAAGAACTGACTTGAGTATACATTACTCTTTATGTTTCTTCCTTCACAGCTGTGGAATGTATAAGGACAGACTATGTGAATTCTGTTTTATATTTTTACCATATAAGTTAACAGAGTCTAAAATTACTTTATGTCTCTAAATTCCTCCTGAAAAATAAAAATCACTTTAAACACTTTACACTTCATTTTACCATTATCTTTCATACTGATGTTTTCTAGTTTTTCAGTTTTGTTGTTGTCACTGTCGTTGTTAATGTTTGCCGAAGTAGAGGTCCCCATCAGTGTTTATTTGGTCTGTCATATTGCCAGAATTTCCAAACTTTATTTCAAACAACTTAATCAATTATGATTGGATATAATTGTTCCTGTTGTATTCCGAACATATTACTTCAACCACATTCCAGCTAAGTAAAGGTGAGGTTATTTACTGAGTACACACTGTGTCCACTGTGTGGTATGGAATACAGAGATGGACAAGGTATGAATCATCCACTTCCAAAGGCTTTAACAAAGTATATATTGGCCTTCTTCATTCCAGATAAATTGATATAAGTGTTCCTACCTGCCATATTATAATATCTGTCATGGTGGCTTGCTTATATGCTCTTGCTTAGCCAGTATTTTTGATTGAGTGGAAAGTGAGTGGAGGGAGTGATGACAGAGTCATAACTTAACGGTATAGTTCTTCCTCAGGAGGGAGATATTCATATATACTCTTTGAGACAGATGGAGATGATATACTGCACCCTCAAGCCCTCAACATTTCAGCCAAGTTTTCATTTCTCAGGGAAGAATTCCAGGATAAGCATAATAGCCTGAATGGTCTCGCAGCAGGTTGCTGGAGAAAGTGCTCATCACGCAGGTGCTAATGATTTTCCGGCAAAGGAGCCTCCCCTTTGTCACTGCCAGATGGAAAGTTTACTAGTGCCTCTTCTTCAGTTTGAGCCAGGCCATGCTTCCTCTGAGAGCTATACAGTTTAGGCTAGTTGGTTAATTAACAAGTGCTTAATCAACACCTACTGTGTGTGGAGCATTCTGTGTGGGTCTGTTCTCTGTCTATGCAAAATCTACTCACACATCAAAGCCCAGCTTCAGTCTCTGCTCCTCTACGGATTCTAATCCCTCTTGATATTCTCTATGGAAATGATCATCTGAACCATTTTACTATTTTACTATATGATTCTTTATTGATATCTAAGTGTAATCCTTAATTTCCCAGTGCAACTGTAAGCATAAAAGCTTTATTTTTCTATGGTTATTTATTATAGTTGAAGATTACTTGGTGATTATTGTTGCTGAAGATACTGTTTCTCAAAATGTGTTCCAGAGAATGCTAGTCCTTTTTTTTTTAACCAATTGAGTATCTATTTTTTTAAGTTTTTATTTAAATTCTAGTTAGTTAACATGCAGTGTAATATTAATTTGAGATGTACAATTTAGTGATTCAACACTTATGTAACAACACCCAGTGCTCATCACAACAAGTGTGCTCTATAATCCCTGTCACCTACTTAACCTATCCCCCCACCCACTTCCCTTCTGGTAACCATCAGTTTGTGTATAGTTAAGAGCCTGTTTCTTGGTTTGCCTCTCTCTTTCTTTACTCTCTGACCATTTGTTTTGTTTCCTAAATTCCACATATGAGTGAAATAGTATGGTATTTGTCTTTCTCTGACTTATTTCACTTAGCATAATACTCCCTAGTTCCATCCACATCATTGCAAATGGCAAGATTTCATTCCTTTTAATGGCTGAGTATATATTCCTGTGTGTGTGTTTTTGTGTGTGTACTACATCTTCTTTATTCATTCATCAGTCAATAGACATTTGGGCTCTTTCCATAATCCTTAAGAGATTCTGGGAAAAAAGGCAGGTGGAGGTGGTTGATACAGTAGAATACATTTGTGAAATGCTCCACACTCTTTCCTTCCTCTTGAAAATACATAATACAATTTGAAGACAATTAAGACTTTGATAAATCATGTGTTAAAGGTAAAATTTTAACTTAGTATTTCTTAAACTTAATTGATTCCTTGTTTAATGCAATCAGATATAATCTTCAAGAATTATATCTAAATTTAGGTATCTGAATTAAGAATTCAGTATTAGAGGTAACAATTTAAATTTGTTTTGGCTTTGCTTTTACAATGGAAGTCCACTACCTGGCTATTTTAATTTTTATCTGAGTATATTTCCACATGAGAGCTCTCCTCTTCTCCCTTTATTGAACTCTAGTTAACATCCCTTTTTTTTTTTAAGATTTTATTTATTTATTTGACAGAGAGAGACACAATGAGAGAGGGAACACAAGCAGGGGGAGTGGGAGAGGGAGAAGCAGGCTTCCGGAGGAGCAGGGAGCCTGATGCGGGGCTCCATCCCAGGACCCTGGGATCATGACCTGAGCTGAAGGCAGATGCTTAACGACTGAGCCACCCAGGCGCCCCTCTAGTTAACATCCCTTAAAACCAGTATTCTATAGAATAATTTTGGGGAAGTAAATTTCTGTGTTATAGCCAGTGGTTTTTACTAATGGTGTAATGAAGGTAGATACTACATCTGGGACACAGTGTCTGTTTGGCTCATGGCTGTGGTGACAGAAACTTCCTGGAAGACGTACAACAAATCTGTGTAGGTAGGAGGTTAAGTTTTCTCACTTAGCCTTGAAGCTGTGATGTGAGTGCTTTAAGAAACACAGGTGCGACATATATTACCTTCTAGGCAGGGTCCATTCAGTTGATCAGATGATCTCTGTGACAGTCTTTTTCCTTAAAAGAAAGGGACTATCATTTGGTCAAAACTCTCTAAATAATAGCTCCTATGTCAGAATCTTCTGATAAATGCAGACATTAAACCAGTTTCCTGTCATCAGACTGAAACTCCAAGCAAGTCCACAACATTATTCGGTTCCACTGGACACATTCTGTGGAAACATGTGCCTGAAAAGTCAGGAGGGAGAAAATCACTCCAGTGGAAGTGGTGTTTCCATGTTAAAGTTTTCGGATAAATGGCTACAGAATTGAGGAAAACATATAGTAATTGATAATCTGTCTTATTCCAGATGAGGTTAATTATTGATTTTTGACAGGCTTTTCCACTGTAAAATTTCTACTTTTCCTTTTGAAATTAATAAACATTTTGTGGGGACGTACTTTGAGACTATGCAAATATTTTGTTTATCATCATACTTTTACCTGCTAATTTTAGCATTCATTGATGACTCCTGTCTGTAATACTTACTATAGAAATATTTACCAAATGGTAAATTTCTGTCATTCCTCCTGTATTTATTAATTGGAATTCTACTGTAAGGAAGAGATGTTCCTCTTACCCCATTTATTTGTTAATGCATTCAATTATTTACTTCTGTCAATGTAGACTCATGGATATTTATTTGATGGGCTGATATCCACTTCTTATCATTGTTTAGTGTATTCCTCAAATGTTCCCAGCTTTGGCTGTTGGGAGCTTTTTCAAATTGACTTCTGTGATCCCCATTCATTCTCTTTTAACACTTCCTTATTTTCCATCACTCAGAGTTGCTCCAGACCCATCTTGTATTTCCTCAATAATTTCCCAGCCCTAGAGTCAACTGCTTTTTCAAGTGTTTTTTGTTCTTTTTGAGAATTATAGAAACCAAGATCTAGGCATATAGTGTTCTCAGTACTACTGGGATATCATTGCTGTTAGGCCTTCTGAGTGGTTATAGCTAGAAACTATTTGTATGAATAGTAATCCATGTATCTATATCTACTTCTTATCTGTTCACATTATTTATAACAAAATCCATGAGTTCCAACTGATATTTTCAATTATAGTCCAATAGCATGAGTTCATTCTAGCTTTCCCTTTTCTTTATTTGTAGCTCCTTTCTTTGACTGCAAGAAACCTGGGTCTTATTACCCACAATCTATTTCTATACGATACGTTTATATAAAATAGCTTCAGAATTGCTAATCCATACCCCAGTGAAAATCAAATTTACTAACTGGAGCATAATATTTGTGTACAGTTCTTATTTTTTTCTTTCTTTTTTTTTTTTTTTCAAAGATTTTATTTATTTGAGAGAGAGAATGAGAGAGAGCACATGAGACGGGGGAGGGTCAGAGGGAGAAGCAGACTCCCTGCTGAGCAGGGAGCCCGATGTGGGACTCGATCCGGGGACTCCAGGATCATGACCTGAGCCGAAGGCAGTCGCTTAACCAACTGAGCCACCCAGGCGCCCTTTTTTCTTTAGCTTTATAGTATCTTTCAAGATATTTATTTATTTATGTAAGTTTTTTTTTTTTTTTTTTTTTATTTGAGAGAGACAGAAAGTGTGAGCAGGAGGAGGGGCAAAGTGAGAGGGAGAGAGAAACTCAGCAGACTCTGTGGTCAGTGCTGAGCTTGATGTGGGGCTTGATCTCAAGACGCTGAGATCATGACCTGAGCCAAAATCAAGAGTTGGATGCTTAACTGACTGAGCCACCCAGGCGCCACCCCTCAAAATATTTTTTTAATGAAGTTACTTAGTCTATTTTTCTCTGACCCCTTCAGTGAGGCTATGTTATTCACTTGTAATAGGCTTAGGTTCATTTATTTTTATATTCCATTTTTAATACTTCCCCCGTATCCAGTTTGAGTTTAATTATTTATTGGTACTTTTTATGAAATATTGCTATGATTTGGAGCTAGAGAACCATACATAAAGGTATATTCAGAGAAATTTCTCTAAGAAACTCCCTTTCTCTTTGAACTTCACCATTCTTGCCATTCTGTTTGCACCACCCCTGTAGGTAACCCATCTTATTTGTTTCTGAATTTTATTACCTAAATTATGTTTTGCACAAATGAGCAGATATATTGATATTTTCTTATTTGCTTTTCTTTCTTTAATGAAAAGCTGCATACTATATTCTTTTGCACTTAAAAAATACATCCTGAAAATTACTCTATATCAGTTCATCGAGGTCTTCCTCATTCACTCTTGCAGATGTATTTGGACTATCCAACATTCTTAAGAGTCTGTACATACAAACTGGTGACAGTGACTAATTTTATTCATTTACTGTGATGACTACTTACATTTGAATCAAAATAAAATGCCGCATGCCTTGCTGCCTGAATTTTTATCTCTTCCTTGGCTTCATGATCAGGAAAACATACCTGTCTCTACTCACATGCTCTGGCTGGAGCTTATCACTGCCCTCCTTCCTGTTACTTCTTGCTTGAGTTGGCTTTGGCTTCATCTTGTGATCTCATATTTGAATCTGCGTCATTAGTTTCTGGTTCTCCCATTCTCTGTCTTGCCCTAGGCCCCTTTCATCAATATTGCTTTGACCTTGGCAGCACCATGACTCCTAGCTTGTGTCAGGTTCACTGTAAGCTCCCATGCCATGATGGTCTTGCTTTTGCAACTAGACCTAGTCTAGCTGGATCTAATACAGCTGACTGTACTCCAGATTCAATATGTTTGTCTCTGACTTCTCTACAGCACTCACTCACTCTTAACAAAATACCTGGGATATTGTCCAATTTGCAGAATAAGGCTTGGCTTTAAATTTTAGCACATTTTTTTTTTTTTTCTTAAAAGAGGCTTACTTCTTGTGATTGTATCTTTGCGATGATTTTACTCTATTCATTTAGAACACTGTGAAAGCAGCTTCCTGATGAAATTCATCCATTATGGCAAATGTTTTCACTTCATGGAAACCTACTGAAATGGAAAGTATTTTGAAAATAAATGAAACATAGACTATTTTTGAAAACTGTTCATGGCCAGATTCCGCAAATGTTGATAGCTTGGAAATTCCTGATACTTTAAAGGGGAGAGGGGAAAAAAAATACAGTTTTGTGCTAGAAAGTTCTGAGCCCCCCACATCTTACCTCATTTTTACAGACGCAGCAATTAAGACCCTGATTAATTGTTCCAGGAAGTCTAACTCATCTGAAAAAGCATACTTTCCAGTTATCCAAATAACCCTGAACACACAGATCAAAATGCAGGAATGAAAGCTCCACGTTTAACTCTCTTTCACCGAAACGTTATGAGATCCTCTTCATTTCCTCTTTCTGTTGACACACATAACAGTTTAGACATCAGAATTTGAGCTATATGAAAAGCAGAGGAAAGCCATTAGAAGAAATAGGGAGTAGACATGTGCAGTGAATATTTGTGATAAAACAAGTCATTTCATTATCCACATGCAGTTTGAGCCTTTTACTACTTTCTCATCTTCGGCAGAAATCAATTTGACTCTCTTTCACATCAATAGAGTATCTTCTAGATGAACCCCTGAGGTGGGTACATAAAGGGTATCTGATTTTTTCATTAATGCAGAGCTATTAAAGCCATAAATAGGGCTTAACAGCATTCAACATTCATTGCAGAAGGGCTTCTCTAGCAAAGTAGTACAGAAAGAGGGACAATTTTCCATTAAATCTGGCATTTAAAGGTGAGAGGTGATCTGAACATTGTACCATGGAAATGTAGGTTCTAAAGATGAAAATGACACAATGGTGATCAGGGCTGAAGAATTCACTTTTTTTCAGATCAGGTTTAATTTTGGTTGTACTATAAAAGCATACACCCATATTTGGTGCTCCAAAAATACACTGTGTATGTTTATTTGTCACAGATGTCTGATGAGTCACTGCACAATATGTTTGGGATAGGTGAAAGTGATTTGAACATCTAATGGAATAGCAACTAAAATAAATATAGTATTTTAAAATAAATTGCAGGGGTTAAACATCCTGAGACATTTTAACATTAGCTTTGCCTAGTTGATGAACAAGGTGTTCATGATCATCTATCTTTTTTCTCTGTGCTTCTCATTGTTTGAAATCTTCATCTGAGACAGATTAGATGTTGACTTGTTCTACCAAGTATTTTCTGAGATACCCAATCTTCTTTCTAAATGTTCCTTTTTTTAAGACAGTGAGTATGGGAGAAGTAATTTTAGTGTGAAAAAAATGTATGTCCAGGTGAACATACTGACTGCTAAAACCTAGACATTATGTTGGATGCTGGAAATATAATAGTAAAAAATCATGGTCCTTACCCTCATAGAATTTATAGCCTATTATAGTCCAAGTAAATAAATATGTATATAAAATATTTCTTTTAACATGTTGTTAAAAGAGCTGTGAGGGGTAGCAGTAGGATGTTAAGAAGGCAATTACTAAGGGAGTGGTCGATTTCTGCAAATAGTTGCGAAAAATGCCTCAGGTGCAAACATACCACTAGGACCTGAAGTTTGAAGCGGTAGCCACATGAAAGCTAGCAGAAGAATGTTCCACATAGAGAAAAGAGCTTATCGTGTTCAAAAATCTGAAAGGAGACCCGTGTAGCTCGAGTACAGTACAGGGAAGGACAAGAAGAAAACAAAACAAAAAAATGGGAGTTGGAAATTGGAGTTCTCAGTGAATAAACTGTATGACAAAAGTAGATGGCATCTGGAAGGATGGGGATTTGTAGTCAGAGATTGGAAGAACAGAGTTTAAGTTTTGAGATGTATTATAGCTCTGAATGACTGCAAAGTAGAAGGTGTGACCTAGGGGACACATAGCTGAAGTGGTAATGTTGTGGAAGTTATCAAAAGAGAAGAGATCAAGGGATGTTAAGGGAAGGCTGTTAAAGGGACTGTCCTCAGGGTCTTTCAGACCAGGTTAGATATATTATAGGAAGCAAGACTGTGAGGCAGGAGCTCCTTAGGGCATATATATATATTTTTAAACATATGGGAAGTATACATTTTGTTATTATGCTAAATTCAAATCTCTATGCTTAGTACATCTTCACTAATTTCTAAATGGGCAAAATAAACAGCTTATTCAAAACACTGAAGGTTTTTTAGTTTCCTTCACATACATATGGGATAGTGAGCAGTTTGTTGCACTTTAACTGAAACTGTCATTTTACATTCAGCAACAACTGTGTTGTAGCAAGAACAAATAATTCAGTCATTAAAATAATCAGAGGTGATGATTCCCAGACTTGCCTCAGTGTGAGAATCACCTAGGATGGGGCACCTGGGTGGCTCAGGCGGTTAAACGTCTATCTTCAGCTCAGGTCATGATCCCAGGGTCCTGGGATAGAGCCCCACATCAGGCTCCCTGCTCAGCAGAGTCTGTTTCTCCCTTTCTGTCTCCCTCTGCCTCTCCCCTGATCATGCTCTCTCTCTCAAATAAATAAAAATGAAAATCTTAAAAAAAAAAAAATCACCTAGGATGCTTATTAAAATGCAAACTCCTGGGTCTCATTCCAGATTCCCTGACTCACAGTTTTCTGGAATAGTGTTTGGAAATTTTCATTTTTAGTAAGTGTCCTAAATAATTTTTAAGATCAGGCAAGAATGGGAATTGCTGTTGTTGATGGAAACATGACGCGCTATGGATGAGGAAATATGAAATACAGGCCCCTTTCTCTGCTAACCAGCTTTTGATCCAATTACTAAATCTTCCTTGGGTCTCAGTTTCTTCTTCTACAAAAGGATTATTTTGAGATCCTTCCATATAAAATTTTCCTACCATTAACATTTCTATGTATGGTCTGTGTAAGATTTTTTTCTATATACATCGAATTAACAACTAAAATCCTATAACTTCAGGCAACATTGAAACAAAAACACTCAGCAAATTACAAATCATTTCCAAAGATTCCTTGAAATTGATAAGATATCATTTTTCTCATATTCCTACTTTCTTACTTCAAGTGCTGGCCACTTTACCATACCTTTCTGGAAATAATGCAAGAAATTTTCAAACTCTCTTCTTTTGAATCTCTTTAAAAGTTTCCATTAAAATACTAATCTAAAGAAAAAATTTCAGTTGAAATTAACATTCTTACACTAAAATTGTATTTATTAAAATAACTATTCTTATATAAAAGGAGACCACAACAGGCAGCAAAAAATATAATTTTTAATAACATTTTCTATTAAAACATGTTTTATGTTTTAGATTTCAGAGCCATTTTTGCTACTAGTAATATAATATAGTATAACTCCTTAGCATCTATTACAGTGTTTTTAAAGCTGTAAGTTGCAACATATTAGTGGATTGTAACAGAAAATGTTGCTTCTGAACACAAACACACACATACATGCAAATATCAAGACATCGGATGTAGTAGGTTAAGTATTACTTTGTGAACCTTTTGTTTCAGTTATATACTCCTATCTGTATACATATTTTTTGTATATATTCTGAGATTTTATATAAAATGAATTTTTCACAGTGATCATACTGTATAATGTGTGTTACTTACTACTATATTTAAATAACAGTCAGTTTGGGGGTATTAAATAAGACCTGTGAATATTGTGCATGAAAACATAAGAAAAAGAATATAGCTCAATCTCCAATGAAATATGAGCATGAACTCAGTAAAGTCTGTACAGTTTCATTTATAAGTACATCCCACCCAGTTAGTTTCTGCTTTCAGATAACCAGGTAGGAAGACCTGTTAGCACTGATGCCTGGAACCAAAATCAAAGGAAGCACACACAACAGTGTTGTAAGAGAAAGTCAGCCTGTTCAGAATCCTATTCGGCACTATGTTTACTAAATACATTACAGGTAGATTTGAAATGTCAGTCACCACTATTTGCTGTAAACATCCTGAGGTTAAAGACTATGAATTCTGTTTACAACAAAATCAGTTTAATTGGTATAGAAAAAAAAAAACAACTTGGACTTCAACTGGATTTACTAATTTTCTTTCAATATGCAGTGATTTTTGTTTGTTTGTTTGTTTTTGTTTAAAGGATTGACTAGAGGAATATATTAAATTAAAAAAGACTTGGCTTCTTTGCCGTGTCTTTTCCTTGTACCTGACATACAGCCATATGTCAGACCCAGAACACAGGACAAAAAAGCAAGTTGATGGGCCTTCAGTGACAACATGGAATTTGAAGTTCTAAGAACTAGATGTTCATTGAAAAATTGAACTGCAACTTGCCAAGGTCAGAGAGTGACATTTTCATAAATTAATGCTATCAGAAGCTGCTAGAATTTTCACAATTGTCATATTTGAAACCAGCAGAAGTTCCAGTAGAGGTCATACTGATTATGCTGGGAGCAAATCAGAAGACTTCCAATGCATGTAAGAATTTTCTTTGAATACAGAGTAATAAAGCTGAAATAGATTTTTTTTTGGTGTAAAGATGAGATTCTTTTTTTTGCTAAAAAGAAACATACTTATGTTTGTATGTTTAATGCCTCTTCATTTGCTCTAAAATATATTTCCTTTTTTTTTGTACATAAGCTTACATTTTTTTTGTAGTTTTCACTTAGAAATAACAGAAATCTTAAACTAGAAGTTTCAGTTTGATAGAGATAGATTTGGATTGGAACTGTTCAATGGAATAAGAAATGGTAAAACAGAGTCTAAAGGAAAGAGAAAGAGAACTAATTTTCCACTTATTCTGAATATGTATGAACTTCTGAAAAGTTCATACATAGGTGAACCCTGAACACAGGAATTGATTGGAAATTATTAAATATTTATTTGGCTTTTATCATTTGCCATTAGGCCATACATAAAGAGTATTCTGAAACCATAATAAGGATTAACATTCTAAATATTCTATTAAACATTTCATTATGTTCAAAAAAAAGGGAAAATGAGGACAACTCCTATGAGACATGAGCCCAAGTACATTTGTAGGAAATGAGAACAGGGAATTTTAATTTGGTTGTAATTTCTCTAATGATGTCTTTATCTACCAGGACTCACATTATCTCACTTAACTCACTTCCCTCCCCTTAAACCTCTGGAAGATGGATTTTAAAGGAAGTAGTCAATCCCAGTTCATCATCACTGATTGGAGCTAAAGGTTCTCTGGCAAGAAGGGTCTAAGCCAGGAGTCTCCAGCCTTTTTAGCAGAAAAACTACTGTCCATTTCCCTAAAATATAAAGCAGTATCTGGAGCAAGAAGTTAGAGTTATTGAAAGTGTAAGATTCCGTGTGAGCAGGGGCCAGGCCTGGCTGAGCAAACTCTGCTTGTGGGTCGCTCCCAGCCCTGCCCCAACCCTGGCCAGGGGGCCTCAGAGTGGTTGCCACAGGACCCTCAGCCCTGCTAGAGGCCATGGACATGCCTTCTACCTTCTTGGGCAATAGCGCTCCACATGCATTAAAATTGAAAAACAAAAAACAAAAACCAGACTGAAATGATAACTACTGAGCTATCACAAAATAAATTAAATTTAAAAATAAGCAAACAAACAAACAGTACATTCCCTGGGAATGGAATTTGAAGCACATTCGCACTTGCAGATACTCCCCATTGAGCCCACTTATCCCAGTTAGCATATACAAGGTCTGCCCTGATCTTCATTCTATGGACTTCAATTACTTTATTTTTCTGAATATGAATAGTCTTTTCCCTTAAGTCATATTCTGATAGATAGCTCTGTTCTGACACCCCTTTGTTTCATCCCTAGACAGATGCCTCTTGCTTGTGAGGTGGCTGAGAAAAAAAATTTTTTTTCAAGTCAGAGCTGTTAAAGCAGACAGTGTTCCTTCTCTTGGACTCTCCCCTGAAACCTCTAAATCTCTAAGCAACAATAGGCTCAGCTGACAGTCCTGATCTGAGACATTTAAGAGGATTTTAGAGAAGATTTGGCTTTGTTTGTTGTTTGTTGATATCTGGAATAAGGGGAGAGTATTATTTCTATCCTTTCAAACAAAAGGTTTCAGAGCTTGCTTTGAGAGTAGGACTGGTGATTGGGATGCTCCTCTCATCCCACTCATTAGATCATCACTAATGGTACACTGCAGAGCTTGCCAAATTGTGGTATATCTCTCAGTAGCAAGTAAATAAAGGGAGGCAAATGACCAATAATTTATCCTGTACTTGTTATAAGTAACTCAAATTACCTTGAACAAATAAACGTGTTTCTATTATTACCACATGCCATGAAAAGATAAAGGTATATGGAAATAATTATTCTCACTTGCATAAGGAAAATTCATATATCAATGCCTTTGCATTTCATATATATACACACACACACACATATGTGTGTGTGTGTGTGTATATATATTTCACTCACTGAAGAACAGTAGGAGATCTAAAACTTAATCAAATGTCTCATGTGAGTCTTCGGATAGTTCATGAGGCTATGGATCTGGGAAAATATATTCAATGATTTATCCCAAGTTAGTTGGAATTCCCAGCACAAACAAAGAGGTATTATTATCACTTTCACCTAGCTACAGCTAAAATACCCAGTAACAACTCTAAAGCACATAATTTAGAAGTATGCAAACAGTACTGCCCTTGAAAGGTGAGGACCAGTCCCTACTCTTTGCTTTCTCAGTTGCTTGTGGAAGAAATTGAAATTGGATCTCCCACGTATTAGTAAGGGGAGCTTAGAGCATTGTGTTGAGAAAGTTTTATAGACTGAGTGCAAATCTGATCTTAGCAGGAAATAGGGCAAATGATTGGTGATATTGGCACAGGTATCAGAGAGGGAGGGGGTGGCAGTCCTTGTGCCACATATTTGTCAACCCGCAGCTTATCCATTTTGATCATTCAGGCATCTATCCATTTCTTAAAATAGCCTATTGAACTTCACCCCTATGAACTTCGGGGCTATAGCCTAGGAAATCAGAATCTATGCACTATAGCCAAAATGTCCTCAAGAAAAATTACAACCTCATATTTTATAGCCCTAGCCTCTAATTTTTTTTATTATGTTATGTTAATCACCATACATTACATCATTAGTTTTTGATGTAGTGTTCCATGATTCATTGTTTGCGTATAACACCCGTGCTCCATTCAATACGTGCCCTCTTTAATACCCATCACCAGGCTAATCCATCCCCCCACCCTCTCCCCTCTAGAACCCTCAGTTTGTTTCTCAGAGTCCATAGTCTCTCATGGTTCATCCCCACCTCTGATTTCCCCCCCTTCGTTTTTCCCTTCCTACTATCTTCTTCTTTTTTTTAAACATATAATGTATTATTTGTTTCAGAGGTACAGGTCGGCGATTCAACAGTCTCACACAATTCACAGTGCTCACCATAGCACATACCCTCCCCAATGTCTATCACCCAGCCACCCCATCCCTTCCAACCGCCATCACTCCAGCAACCCTCAGTTTGTTTCCTGAGATTAAGAATTCCTCATATCAGTGAGGTCATATGATACATGTCTTTCTCTGATTGACTTATTTTGCTCAGCATAATACCCTCCAGTTCCATCCACGTCATTGCAAATGGCAAGATTTCATTCCTTTTGATGCCCAGCCTCTAATTTTCCTCCTCCTGTGTGGCCCCCAGTTCAGGTGCACACATTTTAGATATCCTCTTTCCATTCCATTATTCTCTCTTGAGGAGCACACTCTTCTACCACTTCTTACTCTTTGCTTCTACACAATCTCATGCAGATATTTTTCTCTCAGTGTAAATCCTCCCCAGTGAACTTTTGGATATAGTTTCTGTGTAACTGTAAAGTGGTGACTGACTGGGTTATTTCATCTGCTCAGTGTCCTCAGGGACACTTAGGTAATTATCTCTACCTACTACATTTGCCACATTTTTTGCCTATTTCTAAGTCTGCAGTTTTTTTGTTTTTTGTTTTTAAAATATATTCTAGCTGCTTCCTCACCAACGGTCTGTTGGCCAAAGTTCCCTTTTAACTGCTATCTCAGTTTTCATCATGGGAAGAATGCAGCTATACAGGATATGATTAGAAATATATACAAGATGGGGGCACCTGGCTGGCTCAGTCAGTGGAGCAGGCGACTCTTGATTTTGGGGTCATGAGTTCAAGCCCTACATTGAGGTTACTTAAAAAAAAATAAAATCTTTAAATACGCATACACACACACACACACACACACACACATAAGGTGGTTTTGTTTGTTTGCTTGTGGGTTTCTTTTTTCTTTCTTTCATTTTTTTTGGTCTTAAGACTGCAGCTGCTTTTGGATGAGAAAAACCACTGTAGAATCAGTTCCCTAAACTCAAAGGTGTTTTTTTTGTTTTTGTTTTTTTTAAGATTTTATTTATTTATTTGACAGAGAGAGACACCACGTGAGAGGGAACACAAGCAGGGGGAGAGGGAGAGGGAGAAGCAGACTTCCCACTGAGCAGGGAGCCCGATGCGGGGCTTGATCCCAGCACCCTGGGATCATGACCTGAGCGGAAGGCAGATGCTTAATGACTGAGCCACCCAGGCACCCCCCTAAATGCAAAGGTTTTTTAAAAGTGCTTAGTCAACTCTGTTTCTCCCAAGTCTTGTTTGTTTTTTTTTTTTTTAAAGATTTTATCTATTTATTTGTTTGAGAGAGAGAGAGTGCATGCACAGGGGGAAGAGCAGAGGGAGAAGGAAAGAATCTCAAGCAGACTCTGTGTTGAGGGCAGAGCCCAATGTGGCACTAGATGTGTGAGATCGATGACCTGAGCCAAATTTAGAGTCACTCACTCAACTGACTGAGCCACCCAGGTGTCCCAAGTCTTGTTTTATTCTAAACTAAATTCTACTGATGGATGGATTGCTGTCTCCTCTTGGTAAATCTCTCTCTAAATTTGGATATTTCCTGCAGATATGATTAAATTAAGCCATAGTTTATCAACATTTGAATTCCAAAGTCCTTTTATTTTTCTAATATTTGGAAAAATTAAACTTAGCAAAAATTAATTCAGCAATAACTTCATTTTCAATAACCAAGGATTTTTATAAAAGTTGAAAAAAGTACTATCAGTCATCCCTGGATTCATTCATTGTTCAACAAATATTTATTGAGCACCTATATTATCTTAGATTGCATAAAGGGATAAATAAATCAGATGTGGTCTCTGTTTCTTTGTATCTTACAGATTAGTGGAAGAGATAAACAAAATGCAGTGGAAGAGATAAAATTAGTGGAATAGATAAACAAAATGGAACTTACAGATTAGTAGAAAATTAAAAAATAAAATATAGTTTAGGTTTCAACATTCTGAAGTAAATGAATAGAGTGAAGGAATATAGATAGAGATATAGGTAGTAAAGATAGTTGTCATCTAGGAAAACTTTGATGGAAAGAATATTTAAGTCGTGATCTAAAGGATTTTTTTTTTAAGGCATGCCACACAGAGTGGAGGAAGAATATGTTCCAATTAAATGCAAATGGATGTTCAAAATCTCCAAAGCAAGAAACAATCTGACAAGCTCTAAGAATTAGAGGAACCCAGCATGGCTAGAGTGGAGTAGACATGGAGGCAACAAAAATGGATGTCTTAAGAAATAAGCAGGAACCACAGATTATTCAGGAATTTGTAGGCCACGATGAGGATTTTGGATTTTATCCAAAGTATAACAAGAAACCATTGGTGGGGGGTGGTTAAGCAGAGAAGCAGCACATTCATATTTATGTTTGCAAAGAGTTATACTGGCAGCTCTGTGCAACATTGATTTGAGAGGATAAATATTGATACCAATAAAGCAGTTGAGGCATGAGAGCCAAATGATAGATGATAGTAATTTGAATTAATCTGATTCAGAGGAGATGCTGAGAAAAATTAATCTGATTCAGAGGAGATGCTGAGAAAAATCAAGACATTTTTAGAGAAAGAAATGAGCAGCTTGAGATGGCTCTAGTACCAGAGGTGGGAATGGTAAGGAAGAAGGAGGAATCAGAGAAGACAGCTGGCTTAAACCACCAGATGGGTGGTAGCACTAATCACTGAGATGGGGAAGTATGGAAGAAAAACAGGTTAGGAGAGAGGGCAGTATATTAAGAGTTTTATTTTGAAAATGTTTGAATTTTCAAACAATTCTCACCTGTGACATAGTCAACAAGACATGTCAGGTGAGAATTGACCTATGAAGCTGGAAGGCAGAGTACAATTTTTGGATTGAGATATAAATTTGGAAATCACGAGCATTGAAAAAAAATAAGGTCTTGGATTGAATGAAATATTTAGTGAAAACATAGAGAAGAATAAAGGAATCCAGCATAATCTGAGAGTTTGTAATTTTAGAGTTTATAATTATAATGGCAACATTGTTCAAGTTCCTACAGTGTGCTAAACACTATATATTTTAAGTATTTTAAATACTAGTTCATTGTAGAATTTCAATAACTACTACTTGATTGAATGAAAGTGCAGCCTTCACTAGGACAAAGATTTTTTTCTGTTAGAAATATGGTAGGGGCGCCTGGGTGGCTCAGTCATTAAGCGTCTGCCTTCGGCTCAGGTCATGGTCCCAGGGTCCTGAGATCGAGCCCCGCATCGGGCTCCCTGCTCCGCGGGAAGCCTGCTTCTCCCTCTCCCACTCCCTCTGCTTGTGTTCCCTCTCGCTGTGTCTCTCTCTCTGTCAAATAAATAAAATCTTTAAAAAAAAAAAAAAAAAAAAGAAATGTGGTAGAACATGTCCTCATCTTAGCTGAAGTGCCAAAACTAAAGCATAGAGCATAGGTGCCTCTTTGTCTAAAAGAGGCTAAACCGTATCCAGAACATTCATCAAGGGATTGAGGCTGGGAAACTGGTTCATTGTCCAGTATATAAGAGGACAGCATCATCAGAGAGGAGATTGAGGAGTATGAATATCTTTGAAGAGTCTAACAGACATTGTTTTCCCAAATTCCTTGCTCCCTACATATTCCAAGTATAAGTACCTCAAAAGAACTACAGATAAATAATGTGAGTAGTCCACAGAATGGAAACTGACATTTGGGCCTGAAGCAGAATGCACTCTGAACTGCAGAAACTCATATTCTTATGCTTCCACAAGATGGAGTGTGATGAAACCGGCCTTGAGACTTGGTGTTGGTGGGACACTGTTGCTTGGATATATCTGAAGGGTAAAGGTTAGCTGAGGATGACTTTGATGATAGAGAAGAATGACAAGTGGGAGTGACTGATACTTCCTGAGTTTGGATTAATGGGAAGCAAGGAATACAACTGGCTTTAGCCTTCTCCAAAGGACTTCTCCAAAAGGAGCACCTGTGGGATACCACCAGAGCAAGGAGTGGGGAGTCCCTAGAGGTGAAGTGAAGAAAAGAAAATGATTTGTGCCAGAGGATCAATGTGGGATGGTCCAAGAACCCACAAAGGTGCCCTATGGGAAGAAAGACTTGCATGCAGGCATCTGCCATCAGAGGACCCAGTGCCAGAAAATGGCAGCACCAGCTACCTATGGCTTTTCTTCCTTTTCCTCCAGTCCCACTTTTACCTTGTCTCCATTCCTGCCCCAAAGGAGCTAGAAATAGCAACTAGAGGAGGGTGAGTAGGTGAAGCATGGAAGAAACTAAACATGGTTCTCACCCTCCTTTCCCATTGCAGACTGGTTAACCCAGATCTGGGGCATGGGCAGAGATGCTTCTGTGAGGAGATGAGAAGCGATGAACTGGATGAGCATTGGAAGTTTTAAGTTATATTGCAGTGGACTTTTAATATCTGAAAATGAGGACTGTTCATTAATGCTTGGAAGTCACTGCAAATTAAGGGTTCTTCTTGAGATATTATCCAAGGGGATGGAAGGAATAGCTGACAGAATGGGTTTGTGGGGCAGTGGTAGGAGAAAATTAAATTGCTTGTCTTTTGCACCCTTCTGAAAATAGCTCGTGAATAACTTAGTTCTAATTAGAAATTATTCCCAAACTCCTATTACTACCTTCAATGATGTGTATATAACTGGAGAACTTAGATTGAGACAGAATCAGTATCTTAGGTTACATATGCTTGAGAATAAGATGGCCCTGTGTGTACAAGATTGATGAGAAAAACTCTTTTCATTGGCATGAAATCAAACATATAGAAAATGCTGGAAATACCTAAAGAGGTCTCTTGGTTTTCTTTTCTATTATCAATTTCTACATCACTTTCTGAAGGTTGAGACCAATAATTAGAGTAAGAAGTAGGATATACTAATTGCCCCAGTAGACCTTTCTGTGATCCTGAGAATGTTCTATATCTGCTCCATCAGTCATGCTAGCTACTAAGGTACATGTGACCACTGAGAACTTGAAATGTAACTAGTATAACTGAGGAATGGCTTTTAAATTTTATTTAATTTTAACTCATTTAAACTTGAATAGCTACCTGTGGCTAGTGGACAACATGGGTCCAGACTCTTTAAGGGCTTGTACTAAGCTACACACAGCATGAAATAACACTATTTTATAATTGACAAAAACAGTTCCCAGGCATTTTCCATCTTAAAAAGTTTATGTTAGGGGTGCCTGGGTGGCTCAGTCGGTTAAGCGTCTGACTTTTTTTTTTTAAGATTTTATTTATTTATTTGATGAGAGAGACACAGCGAGAGAGGGAACACAAGCAGGGGGAGTGGGAGAGGGAGAAGCAGGCTTCCTGCAAAGCAGGGAGCCTGATTCAGGGCTCGATCCCAGGACTCTGGGATCATGACCTGCGCTGAAGGCACACGCTTAACGACTGAGCCACCCAGGTGCCCCAAGCGTCTAACTCTTGATCTCAGCTCGGGTCTTGATCTCAGGGTCATGAATTGGAGCCCCACGTTGGGCTCGACACTGGGCATGGAGCCTATTAAAAAAAAAAAAAAGTGTATTTTGGACTCTTACTTTGGTCAAGTATCCTGTGTAGATACCTTTTGCTCTTATCTACATTACTTTTTGTTAATCTATAATGTTTTTTCCCTCTTTTATTAATCTGGCTAGTGCTTTTATAATATTTGAAGGAAAGAGGGTGTTTCCCCCACTGTAGAAGGTATCCTAATTAAGACAGATAAGTCATGCAGCTTTTATTTATGTCACAATTTTCCCTGTAGCTAGAATTAAATGATGCTGTCAAAGGGCAATGCTAGTGTTTGATGGCTTTTAATATTTTTGTCCATATCAAAAGACTAAATAAATGCGATCGATATTCCCAATTCCTAACTCTGTAGTAATTATTCCAATAAAGACATATTCATGCTACCAAGCATCAATACATGTTCTTCATTGCCCTAATAAATCTGCTCCTAGAAAATAAACCATGTTCAGCTTGGGCTTTAGAGACAATATTAGCAAACACCAAGCTCAGAATGTTATTAACCAAAGTCTTCAGCACACGGGGCTTACAAAATATGGATTTTTAAAACCGAAACACTTAATGAGAACTATCAAGAAAGAAGAATCATATCTGCAAAGGGGCTGCATATTATATTTAGGGTGGCTCCTTCAGCAAATAGCCCAAATGAGGATTTTTAAATAGCACTGGCTATTCAGGAGAACTCATTTTATAAATGGCTATCTCATAAAATAAAACAACTACAAAATAATAATATCAACTGTTATGAGTACTCCTTGCTGGCTGACTCTATTTTAAGATATTCAGAGATCCTCACAAGAACCCCATGAGTTAGATACTATTTTATTCTCATTGTATAAATGAGGAAACTGTGGCTTTGAGGAAACTGTCTTGTTAGGAGGCTGTCCAAGGCCAATACTCTGGGGTGGGAGAGTTACAATATTTATCAAATCCAGGTATGTCTAACTCCAAAACCCATCCTTCTTATTACGTATTTAAAAATCTATTTTATAAAGACCCACTATATATTTTCTACAAGATTTATTTATTTGAGAGAGAGAGAGAGAGAGAGTGAGAGCACAGGGGAGGGGCAGAGGGAGAGGGTGAAGAAGAGAATCTCAAACTCCCTGCTGAGCCCGGAGCCTGTCAGGGGGCTCGATCTCACAACCCTGAGATCATGATCTGAGCTGAAACCAAGAGTTGGATGCTCCACCAACTAAGCCACCCAAGCACCCCCAAGACCCACGATATATTAAGACAAGTCATTAACAAGGCAGTGCCAACCTTCTTGTTTCAGTCTGAATAATTCCAGCATGCTACAAACCTTTCTTTGTGAGTTTCTGTTAGCTCAGTCTGCTAGATAATATAGATTAACTTTATTGACTATTAAATGGTTAGCAGTTTTACTTGGTAAAATCTTCCTTTAAGATTATATAAGAAAATAAGTCATAAATTTGTTCAACATCCTAGTCATTCAAGAAATATTTGTATCACTCTCTTTCTCTCCCTATCTCTCCCATTCTCCCTCTCTCTATATATATCCATCTCTCTCTATATATAAATAGATATATTTAGGAATTCACATCCTGTTTGCAGATCCACTTGCACAAGAAATATTAACACAGGGAAGGACCTCAGCATCAAATTACTGGAACAGGCACTACTTTATCAGTGTTTAAAAGAGGGGAAAAATACTTTGAATTCAGGGGACCTAAGACAAATGGTATGAATATAAACTCATGTATAAATGGTAGAGTATAAACTCTGTCTTGGTGGATTCTTTACAATCCAGATATGTGAGGAGAGAAAAAAAAAGGTACTGTGTAGACAACAGGAATTTATTTTCCATAGTTCTGGAGGCTGGGAAGTCCAAGATCAAGGTGCTGGTTGATCCAGTTTGCCAGTGAGGGATCTCTTCCTGGCTTGCAGATGGCTACCTTCTGGCTGAATACTCATATAGCAGAGAGAGAGAGAGAGACAGAGAGAGAGAGAGAGAAAGAGAGAGAGAGAGAGAAAGAGAGAGAGAGAGAGAGAGAACATCAAGTTTTCTGATGTCTTTTCTTCTACGGACACTTAACTCATCAGGAGAGCCTCACCTTCATAACCTCCCCTAAACCAAATTACCTCCTAAAGGCTCATTCCAAACACCATCACATTAGTAATTAGTGCTTCGATGTAGGAATTTTGGGAGAACACAGTTCAGTCCACAGAAGGTACATTATAACAAAACTCCAAGGCAGAAGTACTCAGTGACTCTTGGTAGGAGAGTGACTAGACCAGCAGGGTAAAAATGGGAAGGTAAGTAGAGAAACACCCAGCACATCCAGATTAGCCATAACTTCCAGGCTAAGGAGTTCAACATTGTTATATAATTGAACTTGATGAAGTTGTTAACCAAAATTCATTTGGTGAGATATTATAGGATGTTTTAAGGAGAGAAGGAACAGAGAGATTTTGGATATAGGATGACTTGTCCCAATGTAAATGTGCCATAAATTACCTTACTGCGTGACTCATTTTGTAAGAAACGTGATTCAAAATGGAGAAATGAGAATCAAATGAGTACAGTATGAAAATAAAAGATCTTAGAAAACTATGGATACAGGAAACAAACTATATATATCATAGGGCCTTTTTCTCAAGCAAGCATGTAGAAATGTATAACAGCTACGAAGTATGGAAAGAAAAAAAATTTTTGGAGGATGGGAGAAAGGCAATTAACTCAACAGCTATCAATCAGAGTTGGTTTTGAGAAATACTAAAATAGATGCATGACTTGTAAGGCAAAAAGCAGCTCCACTCCAATTTGCTGACCCAGCTTTTCTCAACTACAGTATTTACAAAAATGTTGGTTTAGAGCATTGTATTAAGAAGCACAGTGATCATAACCTCATCTGCTTATCTTTTTTCTTACCTAAGACAGGAGGGAGAATACTTTTTTAAAATTAAATTTAAGTTCAATAATTAGAGAGTAGGCATTGAACATATAGAGGAGGAAACAAAAAAGCTAAATAAGAAAAATCCTCTCAATAAAAAAAGTAGTAGTAGTTACAGGGAAATAGCAAAATCAAGTACTCTAAATGACTTACTTGCATTTTTCTGCTCTTTTACTCTAAATTTCATAACCTTAGTGAAGGTTAGAGTTTCCTAAACACAGTGTGCAAATGGCCCTTTGGAGTTCATATTATTTTGTTTTTTATTTTTTAATTTTTATTTAATGGAAGGCAGTCATTGATTTAATTCTGGTCAGGATCCACACCGGGGGCCCTGCCAGCCCCGTCCATGGTGGGTATATTTTACTTTTTAATTTATAAAACTGTCAAATGTATTAAAAGAGAATTCTTACCTCTTTCTCTTGAGTAAGTGGCTTAAAGGACAATGCATGTTAAGTCAGGAAAGAACAATCTATGTCCTTTGAGACTTTTTTTAGCAAGCAAATAATTTTACTGTTTAGAAACTCCCATTCTTAAAAGAAAGCACAGGTGAGTATTATATATTTTTTCTAATTAAGAGCTTACAGGGGCGCCTGGGTGGCTCAGTCGTTAAGTGTCTGCCTTTGGCTCAGGTCATGATCCCAGGGTCCTGGGATTGAGCCCCGCATCGGGCTCCCTGCTCCACGGGAAGCCTGCTTCTCCCTTTCACTCCCCCTGCTTGTGTTCCCTCTCTCACTGTGTCTCTCTCTGTCAAGCAAATAAATAAATAATCTAAAAAAAAAAAAAAGAGCTTACATAGTTTTCTATATTCTCTTAAGGATTACTATAGCCCCATAATTCTTCTAAATTTTATCAGTTCCATAATTTTTCCTCTATCAAGGTTTTTTTTTTCCATTTTATTTTCATATACATCTTATTTTTGCAATAATATTTTCATATGCACACTACTGACAAAAATAATGGATAGAAGCAGTTTTACTAAGTTTGTGCTGCTATATTTAGAAATAATGTAATGTTCATCTTATGGCATATAATTCTTAACATATTATTGTAAGTATATTTAAATACAAATCAGTAATTTTGGCAGTGATCAGTTTAGTAATTCTGTTGTTTCAAATCCTCTTTCAACTTAGAAATTATATCCATCGTTTCTACCTCCTATTTGAAAGATTAGTGGCATCTCCATTAACCATAAGGTGAAAGTTCATTGCTATGCACAGATAACTTCCATGGCCATTTTTGATAGCTTTTGGTTGGATCATCCCCCTATATATATATATTTTTTCCTTTCCTCTCCTATTCTGTCCTTTTCTCTCTTCCTTCTTTTCTGGAACCTTGTTAAAAAATATTCTTGCTACCACCATTCTCCCCCATCAGATTCTGGCATCAGCATCTTTTCCTTAATTTACTTTGCAATAATCCAGTTAGTCTATAAGTTGAATCCCTTAAAAATAAGGAATGTGATTCACTGAGTTGTATCCACCTGTCACCGGAAATTTTGGAACTTACTTAGTATTCAAAGTTTCTTGAATACTTGAGCACATTTTGAGTTTCATAGGTTTGTGGACCCGCTTGAGCAAAACAACTAATTATAACCTAGTTTCTATAGAGTTGCAAACAATTGCAGAGTGGAGCACTGGTTATTCAAATTGGGAATTGCCTATATTGTTTTGAGAGACGCCTGTTCCCATTTGGGGCTCTTATGACAGATACTCAATTCTAATGCTTTACTGAGATTAGAGGTGGGTTTAAACCGTACGGTCGGTTCTACATGAAGCAGTTACAGCTTTTCACCTTGCTCACATGTCTGTCTCAGAACTTACTATTTTATTATTATTATTTGCTTTGAGATTGTCGTGTAAGGAGAAAGGTAACCACTGGTGGTTGCGCCGGATTGCAGGGCGAGGCCGGCTGGTTCCTGCAGTGCCCAGGCCTGCACGGAAGCGCCCAGCGCCCGGCAGAACCCAGCTGAGGATACACGCTTTTCCCTCCCTCTCTGCCAGCGGGCTGAGCAGCAAAGCGCTCCCCGGGGGCATTGTGTGTGAGCTGGCCGCAGATCGCAGGCCCAGGGGGGCAGCTCCACCACAGGAGACAAGACACGCCTCAGACCGGGCACATTCCCGGCCCCCTCTGGCCCCAAGCCAGCAGCCGCCGCCCGCCACCTCTTCTCCTCCTCCGCTGTGGCCCCGGCCGCCCTGCCGGGCCCCGAAGTCGTCCGCGCCTCGGCGCCGGCCCCTCGGCCCACGGCGCTGGCGGCGCGGTTGGGACAGGACCGATGTGGCGCATGCGTGGTGGCGCCACCAGGCGCGGGAGCTGCGGCGGTGGGGACGGCGGTGGGGACAGCCGCGGGCAGGGCCATCCCGGTCGGGCTCGTGGGGGTGGCGGCATCGGCGGCGGCGTGGGCTGGCGAGGCCGTGCGGGCGGCGCCCGACAGCAGCTGGAGGAGCGGTTCGCCGACCTGGCTGCGAGCCACCTGGAGGCCATCCGCGCGCGGGACGAGCGGGACCGGCAGAACGCGCGGCTGCGCGAAGAGAACGCCCGGCTGCGGCTTGAAAACCGGCGGCTGAAGCGCGAGAACCGCAGTCTCTTCCGTCAGGCTTTGCGGCTTCCCGGCGAGGCTGGCGACGGGGCAGCCGCAGAGGCGGCCAGGGCCACCCCGGGCCCCGAGGAGGCCAGCACGAACCGGAGGGCGAGAGGCAGCGGCCTCGAGGACGAGCCAGGCAGCCCCAGGGCCCTGAGGGCCCGGCTCGAGAAGCTGGAGGCCATGTACCGCCGGGCCCTGCTGCAGCTGCACCTCGAGCAGCGGGGGCCGCGCCCGCGTGGCGATAAGGATGAGCCGCCTTTGCGCGCACCCGAGTCAGGCCTGCGCGCCCCGGACTCAGAGCCCTCCGAGCCCTGGCTGTAGCCCGAGGCCGCGGCCGGGGAGAGGCGGGGCCTCGCGCGGCCCCTCCTTCTCCGCTCGCCGCTCCCCCATCTAGCAATGCCCTGGGCCCACCGCCGCAGGACTGGACCACTGCGCCCTCCGCCTTCCGCCCCGCACCTCCCAGGGGGGCTTGGGGGGGGTCGGCTGAGGTTGAGAGCCTGCCGGGCCCTCTGGATCCGCCACAGTGCAGAGCACCTGCCTCTTGCCCCTGCTGGTTTCCATGGGTTGAGGCCTAGAAACGGAGGGGCGGGTTTTACAACAGCAAGAAATGGGTGCCAGTCAACACTTCCTAATGCCTGAACTTTTCAGGGTGTTGTGAGGACCTCTTCTATTTTTTTTTTTCTTCCTGTTTTGGTTCTTTGAGGAATGAATAATGCATTTTGAGTTGGTTGAATTTGTTGTTCATTCTTCAGTCCCCTAAAACCTCCAGCCATTATCTCTTACATGGTCAACATATGCTTTTATGAGTCAGTATTACTTGGATATCTTATAAAGTACCACCTTTTTAGTAAAAAGGTAATATTTATTACTTAGGAACTCTATGTCTGCTCCCTGCTCCAGTCCTTAAACATCTAATATATTGATTTGTTTACCCCCAGGAAATTTTAAAAATATCTGCCTATAAGTGATCCTTTAAATTGGTAAATAAATCTGATGCATTAAAAATAACCTAGAAACATCCCATGACTATTCTTTGAAGTGTGTTACATTTTTACACATGTTTAAGAAATATACATGACATGTATAAATTTTACATGTTTTATATTTGACTTTAGTTATTCTTTGTAAGCTACCATTTTCGCTTAATGTAAGTGATCGTTTTAAATAATTAGTCTAAATACTATTTCATTATTTTTATTACATTTTAGGTATTAGAGCATAGTCAGTGCACAGCTACTTTGCCTTCTTTTGTTTAATAATTTTTAAGAAATTATGAATTATTTGTATATCAGAAGTATCCAAACAGTGATTTAAGTCTCAGTTGTGGTTTCACTGGCAAAAAAAAAAAAAAAAAAAAAGTGGTTGATTTCAACAGCGAATGTTCTAAAATCACTTTTTTGCATTTTACTGAGTAGGCACTTTTGCCGACTAAGTAAAGAGGATACCATTGTACCTCATAAAAATCACAGGTATAATATAGTGTTTAAGTGATGGAAAATATCAGTTGAAGAAAAAAATATAAGTTTTTGCTAGAGCTAGAAATTATTTCATAAGTTAGAGATTTTGTTTTATTTGTGACATATTCCAAAAGTTTCAAATATATTACATATATTACAAAAAAGGTACCAGGGAAAGTAGTTTTGTGATTTTTCTGTTCCTGGGTTTTTGTTTTTGTTTTAAGATTTTATTTATTTATTTGACAAAGAGAGACAAAGCAAGAGAAGGAACACAAGCAGGGGGAGTGGGAGAGGGAGAAGCAGACTCTCGCTGAACAGGGAGCCCAATGCGGGGCTCGATCCCAGGACCCGGGATTATAAAGGGAGCGAAAGGCAGATGCTCAACAAATGAGCCACCCAAGTGAACCTGTTCCTGGGTTTTGAAGACACCTTGTGCATTTTGCCTAAAGGTACTTGATATTTGGTTGTAAATATTTAAATCTTCCCCTCTGACCGAAAAATATAAGAAGAATCTTGGTGAGGATAATTAGGTATATGGAAAGTATTTCTATCAGCTTTACTTAATTTGTAATAGTGAAAGAAAGAAAACAGTTTTAGGAGGCAGTAGGAATTGAAGAATAGGAAAAGAGCCTATCAGCCGTACTGCTACTTAACTGTAACTTTGGGTTTAAATTAGTTAATCTTTCCAAGCCTTAGTTTTCTCATCATTAAAATGAGCACAACCTCTACCTCAAAATATAAAAATTTTATTGAGATGTTATATGTAGAATCCCTGCATCAAAGTATGTGGTCTATCAATGAGAATTACACTCTAAAATGTGAAAGTCATAAATGCATATTTTACTGACACTTTGCTTTCTGTATTTTGCTCCTATATGACTCTATATTAGCAGAGAAATATATTCTTTGAAAGAGTTGACATTTTTCACTCCTTACAAATAGAGGAGGTAAAACCCTATATAATAAGGGAATAATGCATCAAAATTTGCCACATGTGTCAAAATTGGGAATCTTCAACAAGCAAGCAAAATACTTAGTTTACATAGTTTTTATGCACCTTTTGTCTTAAAATCATGTACAGTGTAAGTATGTGAGAAAAAAATTGTAAAGGAATGAGGCACACATACACAAAAGTGAGGGCAACTTTTAAGCGTAATTCCTGAAAAAAATTCTGAAACCAAAATGTCCCAGAAGATGGGTTAAGGCTAATATATTTCAACTTTGTTGAAATTCTCTGCTGATAACTGATAAAGCATCATGTAATAATATAAAAGATGTTTGTGATATCAAAATATATGCCTGTTAAAGAAGTGGGTCAAGTTGATTTTAGAAAAGTTTGATGTAGGATCTATTTTGATCTAAAATAAACCAAAACTTTAGATCATCATACCTTGACATTTTATTTTCATAATTTGTTGTTGTGCAATGAAGAGGGCTTATAATTTATAGAAATGAGCAATAAAAATATGCCATGTTAGCAAACAAATTTAGTGAGAACAATTGGCATTTTTAAACACCATTTTCTATGGCTGCTATTCACAAAACCATACTTTATCTTTTCTTCTATAAAAACATATATATAAGTCAAAGCAATATGGAATGAGTATGTATGTAGATCATAGAACAAGTTATCCTTGCTAAACTTCTTGAACATATTTATAATATTTATAACATATTAGAAGAATACTGGAAAACATTTTTTGTCTCATTTAGTCTTAGACGTAGGTTTGTCAGTTTAGGAGTATTGCCATGATGAAAATAATACCAAATTTTTAAATAAATTGAATGATCAGTACATACTAAATAATTACTAGTGTGATTTTGATGCCACTGCCAAAATATCATTCTCTGTTTCGCTAAAAGGAACAGATTTTCACTGAGAATTTGTCACAAAATCTTCATATATGAATGACACAATTTATTAATCTTTCTGTTTAGCGATTAATCATTACAAATTCTCATTTTCTACTATAAACTTGCTTTTTTGAAATATATCTTATCCATCTGATATAGACAGTATATGCATATATTTATGCACTGGAAATAATGGACTTAGATAATAACCACTTCTGACTTTATAAGGATTAATCATGCTCAAATTTCAAATTTTAAGCTTAAATAAGATTTTCATCTCTCAATGATCAGAATTAAACTGCATTGTGTTTAGTGTATAGCATATTTTGCTTGTAAAATTCATGTTGAGAATCTACTTTGTTCATCTACATGTTCAGAATCTAATCTTTGCTTATTTCATGATAACTTATTTAAGACAGTCCTTTTGTATACCCAAACTCTCAGACATCTGTCATGCTTTAGAGAAAATTTGAGAAGGGACAACAGTGAGTTTGTTGGTGCTTGATTCTTGTCTGAGTGATAAGCATTCTACTAAAAAAATAAGCTCTTTGAAGGAGAAATTTGAACAACAATCTATCTCCTATTTCATACTTGGGACTGATAAAAGTTTTCCTTGGCCTTTCATTTTTCCAGGTCTCCTCACTTTATCTTTGATTTTAGAATTTTAAACATATAAACTATTGTATTTTTTTAAATTTATTTTTATTTTTTTTAATTTGCATTGTAAACTTAATGGATCTGCCTTTAGTTATGGTGAAAACTGTTGCTAAGAACCAAGAAATCCAACAATTCATTGACAATTAAAAACAGTGGAAAATTCCTTTTTCTCTGTTACAAAATACGTCTGATTCAGGGGCTTCAGGATGTCAGGAATCTTTGCTCCACATGGTCATCCAGGGTCTCAGAACCTGTTATAATGTTCCTCTGTCTTACACTGGGTCATTGTTTCATGTGCATGGTAGAAATAGGTTACTTCTAGATCCAGCTTTCAGCATAGGGTCAAGAGAAAGAAAACTTGGAAGAGCTTTGCCCAGATTTGAAAATAACATAAATCCCCCTGGACACATTCTGTTGGAAAAACTTCATCATATTACCCATTTAACTTCAAAGGAGGCTGAGAAATATAGTCAAGCTGTAGAGCTTTTGCCTATAATTTCATTATTATAGAAGACTGAGAGAACAGATTTTAGTGGACAACCCCCTTAAAAGGGCTGACATCTGCTTAAATTTTTTAAAGAACTTCTATATCCTGGTATAGCATTTTTGAAACTATGTAATTTAAAATAGAAATATTGTGGGATTGCTTTATTGATTGAAAAAAGTCCAACCTTTTCATTCCCCTCTGTACCATCCTTACAGTGCAAAACAGAAGATATTGTTTGAAATAAGCAAGGAAATACAGCTATTACATTTTACATAGGAAATCCTTATAAATTATGAATTATCCCCGAATAGTGTATATGTCATAAAAAAACACAGTTTTAAGAGCCTATACTTGGTAAACATTATTTCATATGTAAATCTAGATTTATAACTTGAGGGGGAAATGTTTCTGTTCATCTTGTTTCTTATATAATAGCATTCCACAACTTTTAGAGCTGAAAGATACCTTGGAAAGTTTCAGCCTAGCATCCTTCAGACTCTTTTGTCAACAATTTAACAACTTGAGCAAGCTATGTACATATAGCACTCCATAACTTAGAGTAAGTGCATCACAATTCTAGGTAATATTATTCTCTCCTGTTTATGAATAAGGAAACTAATGAACAAAGACTATGAATAACTTTTCCAAGGTCAAAAAGAAAAATTTATTTAACAAATTTAATTGATATATAATTGACATATAACATTGTATTAGTTTTAGGACAAACATAATTTGATGTATGTATGTATTGCAAAACGATAACAATAAGTTAACAACCACACGTAGCTACAATTTTTTTTCCTTGTGATGAGAACTTTTAAGATCTACTCTCAGGAACTTTCAGATCTACAATATAGTATTGTTAACTATAGTTACCCCACTGTACATTATATTCCAGGACTTATTCAAATATGCTATTGTAATGGTTTTAATAAGAATGCTTCTGGCTTTCTCTATTAAGCATGATATGATTGTCCAGTAGTTCCCTAATTTTGCACTCTTTATCATGGCCATGGTTATACTTATTCCATAAGAAGATTTTGTTGTTTGTGTTGCAGTACAGTTTAAATAGCATTGGAGTTATATGTTCCTTTAAGTTTTTGTAAATTTTACGTGTGGGATTCTTGGGGACATATGGATAGATTATTTTGGGAAGGCAGGGTAGATACATTGAAAATTTTGCCTACTTACTTGATGGAAATGTATCTCTTTACAAACACAGCCCAAGGAGACTAAAGGAAAATATTTATATTCCTTGGTCAGAAGAGAGGTTCTCCCTCTGACTTGCTAAACACAGAAAGAAAGCATAGAGTCCCATTTCCTTTGGCAGCTGTCATGCGATCATAAGAATGGCTGTACAGAGAGATGGAAGAAACCTCTTTCTTGATGTCATCATTGCTGCTCTGGTTGTCATGCCTGGGGTCTGTCCTACATATGGACCTTCAGTTACATGTGAAAATACATTTCCTTATTGTTTAAGGCAGTTTGAGTTAGGGCATTTAAAAAGTGGAGGTCACAATTGAATTCTATACAAGAATGAACATTACAGTGACACACCAAAATACAGGTTTCTCACAAACACAATGTTGAGGAAAAGAAGCCAAACACAAACGAACATAAAATGGACAAAATAACTAATATCTATATATATTTAGACTTGTATAAATTAAACAAGAAAAAAAAATCATCCCAGTTCAGAAAAGGGCAAATGACTTAATATATCTTTTTTATTAGAGAAAAGCTAAATATCCCAACTAACATATGGACAGATTTTCAAATTAACAGTAATATTAAACTAAACTTTTGTGTCCTATCTCTTGTATTGTGTAACTGACTCAGCATTTGCCTAATAGCAAAAGCACAGTATCCGAGGACCTTTGGTTCTCACTTTCTGTAAAGTGAGCATTGAGGAATGTCAATTTGTTTTAGTTCAGAGTAACATTGGTGTATGTACTGTTGACTAATAATCTTCAAAACAGGGTAGGCAGGTAAAAAATCTCAGATTTTCAATTTACATTTATTTTAATCTCATCCTTTTAAAACTTTTTCTTTTTGTGTATGTTCTAGAATGTTCTTAGTATAGTAAATGATACACAAATTTTTGTATATACTCAAAAATGTTTTACAGATCCCATACTACACTGGGAATCACCTCAGTTGCAGGATTTCTCATTTATTAGCTTTGGACCTTAATCTCTTTATTACTTAATCTCTTTAGTATACAATTTTTTTCAAATATAATAATTGAGTAATAAAATATATCCAAATATGTATCAGAGTTAGACTTGTTATAAGACTTCAATTAGATATTATATATGAACTTGGATTTTATGCTTTAAAATATAACCAAAGTAAAAAAAAAATATTTCTGAATGATAATTTCTTCATGTCCCTTGGCTTTGGGGACATAACAAAAAGTCATTAAAATTATTTTAGATTTTTGACTCATGTTATCTTCCCAACTAATTCTTAAGGTTGAGGATTAATTTCTCAGAATTTTGGGGGTGTATATATCTTTTTTTGGCCTTTGACATATTTGGAGAACTCAGGGCAGGTTTGTATCTGTCAAGTATAAGAAAGCTACCAAATTAACCTGAAAATCCTAATGGGTATATTCCTGAATGTATGTGCTTCACAACATTTTCTGAGAATAAAAACACTTCTGTGCTTATAATAAGGCACATCAGTACTACTAATAACTCTAAGACATGAAAATATCTGACTGTGAAGTTGATTATGTACTCAAGCAGAAAGCTGTAATAAAAACTTTTCTGAATCCACTCTCCTTCTGTAATGTTTCTCCCCCATATTGTTGATGCAGATGTTGAGTTTTTTCAAAAAATGCAAAATAATTAGACCTGAGAACTCCTTTTAGCTAAAAAGAATCCTTCCCCATTTTTACTAAACCAATATATTTCAGTGAAATAAGTTCTATGAGTTATTCTTCTGAAGCTGAGATTCAGCAGCATAAAAAGGAAGTCAAGTAAAAATAAAATGTCCAAACATAGCTCCAGATATCAAACATTTGTCTTCTAGATCCACTTTCCATCCTTCTCCACCCTGCTCCCTATCACATTATTAGCCTCCTTTCATCCTTGTGTTCCAGGGTAAGGTTGGCTTCTTGTTGGATTTTGGCTGTTGGGAAATACAAGCATGAGATCAGAAGGAGGAAATAGTGTTAGCTCTGAATTTCCTATGGGCTACTTACATCCTTCTACCAAAGGTCACTGCTCCTATAAGTTTGCCCTGTCTGTAGGTTCTGATAAATGCTCTAGTCCCTCACCGCTTCTGGCCAAGGGGTGGTGAAGTTCTCCATGGCAGGTATTACTAGCTTCAGGGTACTTCTGTCTCCTAAACTATATCCAAGCTTTCATAAATGGCCTTTTATTAAACTATTTTATTAAACTATTACCCATCTTTACTGTGGGGACACAGATTGATTCAATGTACAAACAGTGACTACTAATATTGATATTGATTATATGTTTTAGGTTTAGGGTTTTTTTGTTGTTGTTTTGTTTTGTTGTGGGTCCTGAATTTATGACCCTGAGATCAAGACCTGAGTTGAGATCCAGAGTCAGACTCTTAACCAAATGAGCCACCCAGGTGCCCCAGCATGCTTTAGTTTTTATTATATATAATGCATTTTGAAGATTCCATTGAGCAAAGGAGATCATCTCAAAATTTGATCTTTAGTTAATTTAGTTTGATGTTTTCTTGTTTTAACTAACTAAAAATGCACATATGCAAATTAGGTTTTTTTAAATTTTATTTTATTATGTTAATCATCATACATTACATCATTAGTTTTTGATGTAGTGTTCCATGATTCATTGTTTGTGCATAACACCCAGTGCTCCATGCAGAACGTGCCCTCTTTAATACCCATCAGCAGGCTAACCCATCCCCCCACCCCCCTCCCCTCTAGAACCCTCAGTTTGTTTCTCAGAGTCTATAGTCTCTCATGGTTCATCCCTCCCTCTGATTTCCCCACCTTCATTTTTCCCTTCCTACTATGTTCTTCTTCTTTTTTTTAACATATATTGTATTATTTGTTTCAGAGGTACAGGTCTGTGATTCAACAGTCTTACACAATTCACAGTGCTCACCATAGCACATACCCTCCCCAATGTCTATCACCCAGCCACCCCAGCCCTCCCATCCCCCACCACTCCAGCAACCCTCAGTTTGTTTCCTGAGATTAAGAATTCCTCATATCAGTGAGATCATATGATACATGCCTTTCTCTGTTTGACTTATTTCACTTAGCATAATACCCTCTAGTTCCATCCATGTCATTGCAAATGGCAAGATTTCGTGTTGTTTTTTTTTTTTTTTTGATGGCTGCATAATATTCCATTGTATATATATACCACCTCTTCTTTATCCATTCATCTGTTGACGGACATCTTGGCTCTTCCCATAGTTTGCTATTGTGGACATTGCTGCTATTAACATTGGGGTGCATGTACCCCTTCGGATCACTACATTTGTATCTTTGGGGTAAATACCCAGTAGTGCAATTGCTGGGTCGTAGGGTAGCTCTATTTTCAACTTTTTGAGGAACCTCCATACTGTTTTCCAGAGTGGCTGCACCAGCTTGCATTCCCACCAACAGTGTAGGAGGGTTCCCCTTTCTCCGCATCCTCGCCAACATCTGTCATTTCCTGACTTGTTAATTTTAGCCATTCTGACTGGCGTGAGGTGGTATCTCATTGAGGTTTTGATTTGGATTTCCCTGATGTCGAGCGATGTTGAGCACTTTTTCATGTGTCTGTTGGCCATTTGGATGTCTTCTTTGGAAAAATGTCTTTTCATGTCTTCTGCCCATTTCTTGATTGGGTTCTTTGTTCTTTGAGTGTTGAGTTCGATAAGTTCTTTATAGATTTTGGATACTAGCCCTTTATCTGATATGTCATTTGCAAATATCTTCTCCCATTCTGTCGATTGTCTTTTGGTTTTGTTGACTGTTTCCTTTGCTGTGCAAAAGGTTTTTATCTTGATGAAGTCCCAATAGTTCATTTTTGCCCTTGCTTCCCTTGCCTTTGGTGATGTTTCTCGGAAGAAGTTGCTGCGGCTGAGGTAGAACAAATAAGGTTTTGACAATTAGAAAGATACTAAGTATATATTACCTCTTAATAGGGTTTCCTTTAATTTGTATCTCAAGTGATTCAATACTATTCAACAGATATTTATTATTTTAATAACTCTTTGGCATAAAATCTCTGACCATTGGTAATACAATCTATGAGATCATTTCTTCTTTTGAAATGATTAACATCCAATCAAGATGCAGATATATCATGTAAAAGAGGAAGAACATTCCAAACTAGGAAGAAGATTCACATGACGTGTTATTTGAGCTGATTCTTAAAAACAAGTAGAGGATCAGGTAGATGGGTCTCCTGGGATAATTATTTAAGACTAAGGGAAGCTGAGAAAGGGATATGACTAGGGATGTACAGGGAATGCTCTAGGAACTGAGACTGTAATATGACTGAAGTGAAGGTATATAGGATTATTGTAAATTTGAAGAAAATAGACTAGGGTCAAATAGTGGAAGGTCCTAAATTCCAAACAAAATTTACTCTTTCACTGGAGAAAAATTAAAGTTCTTTTAGCAGATGATTGATTTAGAATTATGAAGTATCTCATGTCATAATCAGATACAGTTTTTTTTTTAAAGATTTTATTTATTTATTTGGCAGAGAGACATAGCAAGAGAGGGAACACAAGCAGGGGGAGTGGGAGAGGGAGAAGCAGGCTTCCCGCGGAGCAGGGAGCCTGATGTGGGGCTCAATCCCAGGACCCTGCGACCATGACCTGAGCCGAAGGCAGATGCTTAATGACTGAGCCACCCAGGCGCCCCATAATCAGATACAGTTTTAAGAGAGATTCCACAAGCAGCAGATAATCAGAGGACAGGTGAAGCTGGAGGTAGGAATGCAGGAAAGAAATTAGAGCCATGGTTCGGTTAAGAAGTAATAAGGCTTTAACACAATAAAAACTGTTGGAAAAGAATATGTTTCTTAATTTGTTTTCTCTGAAAGCAGAGCCTGTGACAAGGCAGTTAATTCAGATGACATAGTCATGGGAGAAACATGTACAGTTATAAGAGAAAAAGACCAAAGAATGAACTTATAGAAATGCATATATTCAAAGAATTGACAAGGCCAACAAAGGAAATTGAAAGAGTAGGGTAGAAATGTAAGGAGAAATCTAGGAAATTGTAAATCCTGAAGACCCAGGGAAGACTGATTTGATATAAGAAAGAAGTTAAGCAAGATGTGATAGAGTCCAAATAAAAATGGTCCAATTTTTCATTCATCCCTGTAGCTCTCATCTTTGTAACATAACTTTGCAATTCCACCTGCAAACACATGGAATTTATTTCTCTACCTTGTTGTTACTTGTTTTAGCTAATGGAATACAACAGAAATGACAAAATGGTGGTCTTGTGTATAGGACTCAAAAGACCATGCATGCTGCTATACTTTCTTGGAATCCTACTGTTACCATATGAATTCCTCTAACTCCAGCTAACAGCCAGTGAACTATCCTTCACCAGCCAGTTCCAAGACATCCAGTCAGCTGATCACATAGATTTAAGCAAGTTCTTTACAGCTCAACTCAACCAGGCCCAAATCAGCAGAACCAGTGACAAGTAAATTTGTGATCAACACTTACTGGTTATTTTAGGTTACTAGGTTTGGGGGTAGTTTATTGTGTATAAATGGATAGCTGATACAGAGAGAAAACATTGCAGAAGCAAGTTTAGAGAAGAATGGTAAGAGACAAGCTGTTAGATTATAAGCTGTTGAAGAGTTACCAGGAATTGGGCAGTGGATATTTTTTAAATAAATATCTTCTTCAAGAGAACAGAGTTGGAAAAGTTGCTGAAGGTATTATTATTTTTATCATGTGTATAGAATGGATTTGACTATGTTTTAGGGAGACAAGAAAAATCTAATGGAAAGTGAGATGAACAGGCCAATGAAAGAAGATATAATTGAGGTAACACATTCTCAAGAATGGGTGAGCTCAAATGCATGCATGATTAGAACAGTCTGGTAAAGTAATAGGTTAATTTTTTTAAAGAGATAAGGAGAAAAGGGCAGGTGATGATAAAGAGAAAGAATTAGGTTGGAGAGGAATAGATTGAGTGAGGTCAGGTCTTTTCCATGAAGCAATAAAATCATCTTTTGAATCAAGTTAGCTGATTTTCTCTTCTAAAAGTAAAATTTCAAACATTGATGAAAGATATTTAAAATATAGTCAATTGAGGGAGGAAGCAAAGAATGGTTGAGTGATTCTGAGAGCTCAGAGTGGTTCTGTGAATTTGGATATCAAGAAACACACTAGAAATCACATTGGACAGGAGGAGGAAGTATATGCAAGAAATAACTGAAAGATGCACAAGAGAACTTTTTTATTTCTAAAGTTGGATTTCACTAAGCAGTCTTATTGGTAAGTCAATTCTGATTTTCTATTTGTTGTGTATCTTAAATTAATCCTGTTACAATAAGTAGAATTAATATAGATCATGCAGGTGCAGAGTTAAAAATTTTATAATTTTGGAGTCTTGGCAATGTGTGTGTGTCGCGTGGAAGGGAGAGACAACGTAGAGACTTTGCAACCAGGATTAGTGTTGGGAGAAGAAGTATAAGATATTATTAAGAAATTAAAGAAAACAGTGCCCTTGTTTGCTTACCAGGCTTGACAACAGGATCAACAGAAGCTGATGAGAAAAAGTCCCTGGGTCCTTTGTGTAGAGACAGAAATCTATTGATATCTCCAAGATGCTGGTCAGAGAGAGATGTTGATAAGGCAAAAAGAATGGGATGAAGGTACATTTATACAAGAAAGGAAGACTGGATTTTTATGGCAACCTCTCAGGAATTATTTTCTTAGACCTGTAGTCAGAAAAATCAATTGGACTCGATATCTTTACTTACAGCATAGTAACATCAACTCATAGAATTGTTGACAAAATCAAATGAGATGAGTGTACATGAAAGTGCATTGAAAATCTAAAACCCCATACGAATGAAAAGGATTTGCTGAAGCCAAAGGCAACAATATTTAAGATAACTTTTATTAAAATTGATTTTTAAATGATACAAGGAATAAGCTTTATATATTGCTTTAACATAACTGGTTCTGTCTCAAAATGATCAAAACAATTAATCCAAAATGTTTGTCATAGGAGATTAAAATAATACCCTGAGTGTTACATGTTATAAAATTTGTGGATATGCTCTTTCATTCTGTGTATTCAACAGTTACCTAAGAAACCTGAATTCAATTACTTCTAACTCCACCAGCCTTCTGTATCTTACTGCTTCTATTATGCAATGTTTATATGAACTGTTTTTCTTATCATTTTTTGTGCCACTTGAAAGTAAGTCCTTCATGATGAGAATTATTTGCTCTGTTGGGTGACATGGATATTTATAGAGCATAAAGCCAGTTGACACATAATTTTTGAACATTGATATGTTCCCCTTGTTATCTTAAGTAGGGAAGGAAAGAACATAATTCACCCTAATGGTTTTTACTCTAGTATTATGGAGCTCAGGTCTCCATGAACATACACAAGAGGTGAGAGATTTAAAAAATGATTCATTATTTTATTAACAAAACTAACATTCACCTGTGAAATATATGTTGAGTGCCTGCCCTGTGACAGGCAATGTGCTATGTGCTAGTTGACATCCAAATAGAATCCGGTCACTACCTTGGAAAGCTTACAAGAAATGAAGGAAGAAAAGTATGTTTTTAAAAAATCAACTTAATTTGTTTTTTTCTTTTACAACATTTCTTTTCAAGTTCTGGTCCAGATTAATTGGGAGGACAAGATGAAAAAAGTTTATACCGAGAGAGATAATGGAATAGTGGGATGGGCAGGTGGTCGTGAATCACTGTTACTGAGTCTTTGTAGTTGATGTGCACAAAGCTGTCTTCCTCCATTCAATTCTCCTGAGCTGTATAACTTCTCACCAACTCATTTAATTTTAGAGATAATTTAAAAGCGAATATTCCACAAATGTAGAAAAAATAGCATCTTTGATAAATGTTGCTGGGAAAGCTGGATGGTTACATGTGAAAGGATAAAATTGGATGATTTTACCTTATGCCATATACAAAAATCAACTCAAAAGGGCTTAAAGACTTAAACATAAGTTCTGAAAACCTTAAAACTCCTAGAAGAAAATATGGGGAAAATCTTCTTGACGTTGGCGTTGGCATTGATTTCTTGGATATGACCCCAACAGCGCAGGCAACAAAAGCAAAAATACATGAGTAAGATTACGTTAAACTAAAAAGCTTTTGCATATCAAAATAAACCACCAGCAAAATGAAAGGGCAACCCTATGGAATGGGAGAAGATATTTGTAAGCCATATACCTGATAAAGGGCTAATGTCTAAAATATATAAGGACTTCCTAAACTCAACAGAAAACAGTAAGTAAATAAAACAATCTGATTGAAAAATGGGCAAAGAACTTGAATAGACATTTCTCCAAAGAAGACATACAAATGGCCAATATGTATATAAAAAGGTGCTTAATATTACTATTCATCAGTGAAATGCAAATGAAAACCACAATGAGATGCCTCCTCACACCTGCTAGGATGGCTATCATGATAGATACATAGATAGATAAATAGATAGATGATAGATAGATGATAGAGATAGATGATAGATGATAGATAGATAGACAGATAGATAGATAGATATAACAAGTGTTGGTGGAAAAGAACAGGGGACCCTTGTGCTGTAATGGTGGAAGTGTTGTAAACTGGTGTAGGCACTATGGAAAACAGTATGGAGTTTCCTCAAAAAATTAAAAGTAGAACTACCATATGATTCAGCAATCCCACTTCGGGTATGTATATCCAAAAGAATTGAAATCATGATGTCAAAGATATATCTGAACTCCCATATTCATTGCAACATTATTCCCAATAGTTAAGACACGGAAGCAACCTAAATATTCTCGATGCCTGAATGGATAAAGAAAATGCAATATATATCATATTCATACTAGAATATTATTCAGTCTTTAAAAAGAAGGAAATCCTGCCATTTGTGACAACATGGATGAACCTGGAGAACATTATACTAAGTTGCCAGATACAGAAGGACAAATACTACATGATACTAATTAGATGCAGAATCTAAAAAGAGTCAAACTCATAGCAGCAGGGAGTAGAATGCTGGTTGCCAAGGGCTGAGGGGGAGGGAAATAGGGAGATTTGAGTCAAACAGTACAAAGTCTCAGTTACATAAGATGAGTAAGTCCTAGAGATCTGCTATACAGCATAGTGCCTATTGTTAACAGTACTGTATTGCTTACTTAAAACTTTGCCAGAAGTGCAGATCTTATGCTAAGTGTTTCTATCACAAAAAACTAAAAAGGTCAGTAAAAAAAACTTCTGGAGGTGAGGAATATGTGTATGACATAGCTTGGTGATGGTTTCACGGGTGTATACTTATCTCCAAACTTATCAAGTTGTATACATTAAATATGTGCAGGTTTCTCTATGTCCATCATACCTCAATTAAGTAGTTTCAAAAAAGTCCTTGCTCTTAGAAGATTTCAGTGAAGTAACTGAATATATATTTTTGAAGGGTGACATTACATAAAGTAAGCTCAGGTGTTTGGCTTGATTGTAAGTTCTCTAAGGCAAGAATAGTATCTTATTCATCTTATATCCCCAATAAATACCTAGAATATTATAAGTAATAAATAATTATTTTTGACTTTTAAAAAAAAAAAAGTGAAGATTTCTGAACTGAATGGAAACAGGTTATTTTTCTTTTCTTCCAAAAAGGTATTTTGAAAGAAAAGAGATGAGTTTTCCTAAAGATGCATCTAATTGTTTGGCAATAATTTGTGGTCCTTCAAAAATAGGACTAATTATCATCATGTAGGCAGGGAAACTTAGGTGGCAATTTGTAATTTTTAGCAGCTTTTTACTTGCAGCATTTTAAAGTTGCCACAGCAGGAGGTAAAGTACAAAATCATGTTTATTTGAATAGAAATATTTAAAATGCTACATTATGGAATCACTGAAACAGAGTTCAGAGGAAATAAATGTATCTGTCCTCTGTTTATGTTATTTAAACTTCATATGTATTCCACATAATGGTGATTGGGATTTTGGTTCCCGTAATAGCCTCTTAAATGTATGTGCATCTTAAATTGATAGTCTCTTACAGATATAGTCTAATACACTGGCCAGTATGGTAGCCCCTAGCCAGCGGTGGCTGTTGAGTATTTGAGTAGTCTGAATTGAGATGTGCTGTAAGTGTAAAACAGACGCTGGCTTTAAAATACTTAGAAAAAAAGAAAATAGCATGTTAGTAATTTTTATATTGCATATTGAAATCATAACACCTTTTGATAAATTGGGTTAAATAAAATCTCTTAATAAAATTGATTTTATCGATTTCTTTTACTTAATGTGGCTAAAAAAAGTTTAAAAACACACATGTGGCTTACCTTATACTTCTATTGAACAGTACTGTCTAGTAAGCACAGACTACAGTGGGATTATTTTTATCCCCTTTAGAATACCATTTTCTATTACAGGAGCCTTAGATTAATAGTGATTTTATAAACCCTAGCTTAGGTTTGTACTCAACTTCTCATTTACTAAATCCATGAGCTCCATTTTAAAAGAGCTGCTGGTAAACAGCTCAACACTGTCCTGCAGTATATTTTATATATCAAAAATTTATATATTACAGTTGCTTGCAAAAAGATTTTGCCAAAGCTCACCACAAAATATATTTAAGCTCAATAGTTAACAAATAAAGTCAAATAAGAAACAAAAGAAGATAGAGGAAGAACAGGTATCATTCCGAGATAAAAATGTTTACAGTAATTAATCAGTTAGCTCAAACTTTCTTGCAAGAAGTAAAAGAAGACATACCAACATCTTCTTGGCCTTATGGTAGAGTAAAGTCAAAATTTGGAATCATTCATTCTTAGAAACTGAACTTCTTGTAAGGTAGCTTATAAATCTTTCTGTAGGATGGCAGGGCATGGGACAGGGAGAAGCAGAAAAACCCTGGGAGGTGAGGAAAATCAGAACACCTTAACAGTATATTTCTGCTGCATCTAGTTATCTCTGATGACCCTGCTTATATGGCCTTAGTTGCACATTTGCCTCTTTGTTCTGAAATAATGGTGACATGCATACCAGCAAGAGACCTCTTCATCAAATTCCATAGAGTATTTGAAAAATCAGTGGTGAAAATCTTCAACAATACTATGAGTGACCAATAAATATAAGGATTGATTTGATCAAAACATAACCAAACCAAAGCAAACCAAAAACATAACCACCAGCTTCTGGTGGCAGGTTCTGGGGAAGGGGCGGCAGGTGCCACATCCACCCATGAAGGTGGCAGGAGGATGCCTCTGAAGCAGCAGGCCAAGCAGATGGACGAGAAAAGGCATTCAAGCAGAAACAGGAAGAGGAGCAAAAGAAACTCAAGGAGCTGAAAGCGAAGGCCATGCGCGGGGAAGGGCCTCCGGGCCACAGGTGGGATTAAGAAATCCGGCCAAAAGTAAGCTGTTCCTTGTGTTCAAGGAAATGATGATCCTTAATTCCATTCCTGTTTAAACATCTGGATTCCCTGTCACAACATCTGTTGCCACCTACAGCTAGAATGGAGTGTTGTCCTAGATCTTGTACATTTAAGAATAAACTTTTGTTAAAGAAATAACCATTCATAAAAAAAAAAAAAAAAACATAACTTGAAGTCCATTAAAGGTTTAAGCAGTACAAATGGAGAACAGTATTTTAGCAGTTAAAAGAAAACCACCCTGAAAGTCTGTTGAAATGTTTCATGTATGAGAAGTTTTAAAAGTTATATATTGGTGGGGCGCCTGGGTGGCTCAGTCGTTGGGCGTCTGCCTTCAGCTCAGGTCATGATCCCAGGGTCCTGGGATCGAGCCCCGCATCGGGCTCCCTGCTCCGCGGGAAGCCTGCTTCTCCCTCTCCCACTTCCCCTGCTTGTGTTCCCTCTCTCTCTGTGACTCTCTGTCAAATAAATAAATAAAATCTTTAAAAAAAAAAAAAAGTTATATATTGGTTTTAGTCAAGTCTGAAAGAGATGTAAAATTGAAGTGAGCAGAGGGAAGTAAGAAGAATGTGGTAGAAATGATGTAGGAGAGCTAGGTGAAGGCCAGAACTTCTCGTAAATTCTGAAAAGAAGTTTATTAGATTTTACTCTAAATGTAATGTCAAGCCACTGATTTTGAGCCCTAGAAATACAGAAAATCATTCTATATTCTAAAACAGCAGTCTGACTGCTCTGGGAGCCAAGAGAGAAATTAAGATAAGGCCTTTTTGGACATAGAAATGAATGTGCATTGTAAATAGTGGCACATAGGAGTATGAAGCTCAGGGAACAGATCCGGGATAGATATGTAACTTTGCACATCAAGGTATAGAGAGTGGAAGAAATCTTCTGGGAATAAATATAAATAGAAAAAACAAGGGGCCCCAGACTCTGGAATATTTGGGTTTCCCTAGAGATGCGGAAACCAGAAAAGAAAACTTAGAAGAAGCAGCTTGTGGGATAGAACAAAAACCAGGAGCATGATCCCTTGGATCATTGATGCCAAGAGCCTGTGTCAGGAATGGGGGGATTCTCAGGGGTGCCAGATGTCACAGATACGGTGAATAAGAAAAGAGGCAGCCATGAGGTGTGTCACCTCTGGGGCCCTGGTTGACACTGACAAGAGCGGTCTCAGTAGTGCAGATTAAGAGACCGACAGGGAGGTGACAGTGTGGGTCCCGGAGGCACGATTATTAACAACTTTTTCAAGACTTTTCTACTTAAGGAGCAGCAACAACAACAAAAGGAAATGATGACTGAGTGGATACAGGATTAAGATAAAGGTTTTTGTGTGGTGTTTTGACTTTGTTTTTTTCATGATGGGAATGATACAATAGAGAAGCAAAGATTGATGGTCCTGGAGGAGATGAATAAAGGACCTACATCCTCCACAGGACTGGGCTTAGAAACTAGGGACACCTCATTCCTTGTCATAGGAAAGAAAGCAGGTCGTAACTGAAGAGATAGAGGTGGGTGGCAGGTTTATTGAAGGAACTCCAAAGGTATTCCTTTCTTTTTCTTAAATTTTCTCAACAAAGTGTAAAGCAAGGTCATCAGCTGAGATGAAAGGAGGGAATTTTTCTTATTACCAAAGGAATAAAGCAGTTGACTCTAATAAAGAGGAGCTGTCTGAACCTGGTTTCAAGATTGTATTCTACATTTTCCTTCCAAGTAAACGTGCTGCTGTCTCTGCAATTCTAAATGATGGGGAGATTATCTACAACCCAGATGTTTGATAATTGTGTGTCACTTTGTATACCATGGGGTTTATGAGTGGGTTGTGTAGGCTAGATTATACACCAAACTATCACTGTACTCACATTTTCTTTATTTTTTGAGTCCTCAGGATTTTGAACAGTTCTGGAGGATAGCTCAGAGATTATCCATGCAACAGCAGGCTGAGGTTTAAAATAAAAGAGGCTAACATTTATGTTTCCCTGAAATAATGTTTATATAGAAACTGAACATAGACTGTATTCCTGTTCACACACATAAAAGATGTAAAAACATATCACACCTGGAGTAGGCCAGATTAATGCATCTATTTTGTTTCCGCAGAACTACAGAAAATCTGATATCAGAGGACAAACATGAAGATAGGCACTTGAATTGTGATTATCATATATTGTTGCAATTTGTTTTTAAGGTAATCCCATTTTTATGTGACAATTTCAGGCTGAATTATAACTTATGTGCTAGAGTGGTCATTCTTTAGCTGTTGGAATTTAAGCTAGCACTAGAGTTTTTATCTTGAGGACATTGATGAATCTTTAAAGATCAGTGGTATGGGGAGAGTTTAGAAGGGTGGCTCAGTCGTTAAGCGTCTGCCTTCGGCTCAGGTCATGATCCCAGGGCCCTGGGATCGAGCCCCGCGTCGGGCTCTCTGCTCTGCGGGAAGCCTGCTTCTGCCTCTCCCACTCCCCCTGCTTGTGTTCCCTCTCTCGCTGTGTCTCTCTCTGTCAAATAAATAAATAAAATCTTTAAAAAAAAAAAAAAAAAGAAAAAGAAATACTACCTTAAAGGGGCACCTGGGGGGCTCAGTCGGTTAAGCATCTGACTTGGGCTCAGGGTCCTGGGATCCAGCCCCTTCTTGAGCCCCCTGTCAAGCCCCACGCTCAGTGGGGAGTCTGCTTGTCCCTCTGCCCCTCCCCCTGCTCATGCTTGCTCGCGCACTCTCTCTCTCAAATAAAATCTTTTAAAAAGAGATACTACTTTAAAGACACAAAAACCTTAATTTTATCTTTTAGCAATAGTTCATACTCTTCTATTTAATTGGTGTTATGAATTTATCTTTTATCAGTTGATAATTAAGTACAATTTTTAGATGTGTAATTTCGATCTGTTTTGGAACAGTCCCTTTGTAACTTTACTCTCTTTTAGTGTTGAGGGATTTCTGAAAAGGTTTTTCTATAATAAATGTATAGCATGTCCTGGGGCGCTTGGGTGGCTCAGTCGGTTAAGCGTCTGCTTTCGGCTCAGGTTGTGATCCCAGCGTCCTGGGTTCGAGCCCCGCGTCCGGCTCCCCGCTCAGTGGGGAGTCTGTGTGCAACAGCAGCAGAGTGGCAGGAACAGTTTTGGAAAGCAGCATATGAGGAATTTCTTCATGGAGGGGGTGGTTCTCAGATATTTAATTTTTAATTTCCTCATCCCTCTCTCATTGGACTTTTCATTTTTCATTATTAAAATGCAAATTTATTGTAGGTAGATGTAATTTGCATCTTATTTCCTCGAATTTGATGCATAGCAGCAGGTTAATACATATATGAAAGATACGAGCCGTAGTAGTAAAACTGAACCTATGAAGTCATCACTCAGTGTAAGAACTGAAATATAACAAGCACTGCTTCATCAGGAGGTGCTCCTTTGCTGTCCCATTGTCCTGACACATGGTCAAGGATAATTGTTATTTTGAGGTTTGGATTTATCATTTTCCCTTTTTAAAAATTTTTTTAAAGATTTTATTTATTTATTAGAGAGAGACGGCGAGAGAGGGAACACAAGCAGGGGGAGTGGGAGAGGGAGAAGCAGGCTCCCCGCCGAGCAGGGAGCCCGATGCGGGGCTCGATCCCAGGACGCTGGGATCATGACCCGAGCAGAAGGCAGACGCTTAACAACTGAACCACCCAGGCGCCCCTATCGTTTTCCCTTTTAAAAATATACTTTTATCATATATAAAAGTATCCCTTGTTTATATTTGCCAAGACTTCAGAGTATGTCCGAGACGCCCTCAATTTCATCAATTTAACTTATAATGGATTTGGATTCTCTTAAGGTAGTTTGACCTTTCCCCAGAAATAATGACATTTTGTGGGTATTGAAGAGAACTAGAATAGATGAAGGCAAAGTTTTCTTATTTATTTGGGAAATTCTAGCAAGTACTGTATTTGACCCATTTGTCCTAAGGGACTCCAGAGAAAAAACACAATTTGACTCCCTAGCCAGTCTCAAAATAATTTGAACCAGGTTTGTGTAAATCAAGAGAACAAACAAGCAAACAACACTTTTCCATAACTTATAGTAGGGTAGGAGGTTTATATGTCCATTTTTCTGGTGTCTTATTTTTGTTCTGGTATCTGAAGCAAACAGAACACCTAAGATGCATTCTGGTCTTCCTAATCAAATCTCTTTCCATTATAACTATTATATTTGTCCCTTCTTTCCTTTCTCCCATGTATAATACATTACTTTCAATTGTGCTTTGTTAGTTGTAAAAAAGAATACCAGGAAGTGGTCCCCTGTGTGAAATCTGGCCATTGCTATTGGACAGGAGTAGACTACCTGGACTTAATGAATTTTTTATTCTTTCCTCCAATGCATTATTTTCTTTCATTAAGAAGATTAAGGGGTGCCTGGGTGGCTCAGTCAGTTAAGCCTCTGTCTTTGGCTCGGGTCATGATCCCGAGTTCCTGGGATCAGAGTCCTGCATGGGGCTCCCTGCTCAGCGGGGTGTCTACTTCTCTCTCTCCTTGCCACTCCCCGTTTGCGCTCTCTCTCTTCTGCTCTCACTCTCTCTCTCTCAAATAAATAAAATCTTAAAAAAAAAGTTTTTGGGGATGGGGCGCCTGGGGGGGCTCAGTCAGTTAAGCGACTGACTCTTGATTTCAGCTCAGGTCATGATCTCAGGGTCGTGAGATGGAGCCCCACATTGGACTCCATGCTCAGCAGGGAGTCTGCTTAAGATTCTCTCTCCCTCTCCCTCTGCCCTCCCTCCCCTGAACGCTCTCTCTCTCTCTCAAATAAATAAGTCTTTAAAAATAAAGATTTAGGGATAGCAAAATAGAGGTATCTATGATCACAAACAAATAAATATGAATTTTCTTTTATCAACTTATTATTTTTATAATAGTATTGGCTAATGTAAGAAACCATTTATCTTTTTGAGAAGGAGGGATTTGCCTTACAATTACAGTCATAAAATATTATTTTTATTATAATATAGATAGAGATAACAAGACAGATGTTGAGGTTAATTTTTGTTGGTATTATTAATTATCTCCAGTTTTTAGCTGACCTCTGCTAAAAATGGAGATTCTGAATTCCATTTCTGCTTTTATAGTTCTGAGATGTTTTCTGAAATAATGTCCTGGTTTATTTCCCCATAAAATTAGTTCTGACTTTGAGTACTTTGGTGGTATTTTGGTAGCATTGCTTCAGCATTGTTATATACATGTCATTGTACATGGTATAACACTGTATTTTTCTTTTATTTGCATGTGAATTTTGCTGTTTCTACCAAAAAAAACAAATGCAAAATCGAGGATAAAGTCTTATTTCTAGTCTTCCAAACTCCTTCAAAAAACAGATTTATACATGTGGCTTGTATCAGGGATTATAGTGTGAACTTAATATTGTATTTATCTGATTACTTACCTATTATGGAAATTGAATCTGGTTGTCAGTCAAATGTAATTACTTTAGCAATGTAGCAGGCACTGTATTAGGTATTAGGCATGTTGCTATCAATAATCCATCCAGGAGCTACTAGTAATATATTTGTGAGAATATCTGTATTAATTTTTCATTATTGATATAACAAATTTCCAAAGACTTGCTGGCTTAAAATAATACCCATTTGTTATCTTAATAGAGTTCTGGATGTTAGCAATATGAAACCTCATAGGGGCTAACATCAAGGGGGGAGGTGGGGTATGTTTCTTCTGGAGGCTCTGGTAGAGAATCTGTTTTCTTGACTTTTCCACTGTTGAGAAGCAGTGCAAGTCCTTGATTCAAGGTGCCTTTCCAGCTTTAAAGCCAGCAAGGACCTGGTGGCCGGTGCAGTCTTTCTCAGGCTCTGTCACTCTGATATTGGCTCTACCGTTTTTCTTTTTCACTTATAAGAACGCTTCTCATTATATTGGGCCAGAAAAATCTCCTTATCTGTTATTCAGAGTCTCCTTACTCTAAGGTCATTTTACTAGCCAGCTTAACCACCGCCTGCCATATAATATATTTACAGGTTGCAGAGATTAAAACATGCACATCTTTGGGATGCCATTATTTTGCCTACTTTAAGTACTCCTTAAGTCCAAGTACCATGCCTAGTTTTTGGACCACTCAAGTAAAGAACTGAAAGTATCATTTGTAAAATTGAGGTATAAAACATCTTTTTCATTATGCATTACATACAAATGCTGCAAAACTTTATTTTTGGCTGATTTGTTTGGATAATTATCCCTAGTTCTCCAGTTGATTTTGCATAAGTTAAAATAACATAGATTTAAGCTCTTAACCAAACATTAAGAGTTCCCGTTTTAGAATTGTATTAATTTTAGAAAGAAAGGACAGTAAGGGATACTTATGAATATTAATTATTAGGTTCTGAGATAAATTATAAGTGAATAAAATTTCAGAACCTAATGACTTAGCTTCTGTGTAAAACATATTAAAAATGGCAGCATAGTTCACCATTACTATGTTTTCTTTAAATTCTTCTGACCTTATTTATTTAGCTTTTCAGGGTCAAAAAATAAAGTATTAGGTATTTGATTTGAGCATATGAATTTTTAACTGAAGGGTATCTGATTCCAACTCTGTCAGGACCTCCTGACCTTACAGCTTGAAATGATTTGATTTAGTCAGCAAACATGATGGTCACTGTTTCATGTATAAACAAAAGCCATTTTTTTTGGTCTTTCAAACTGGATTTACAATTCACTGACATGGTACAAATAGAATTTAGGCTGAATATCATCGAATAATTAACATTATATTTATGTTGTCATAAAAATTACCATTTTCACTGATGCTGAGCCAAGATAGTTTGTAGCATGCGTTTCTAAAATATTTCCCACCCTGTTGTTTATTTCAAGGTCTCAGGGTATGCTTTTGCTAACTCATTGGCTTGGGGAATGGTTTTGATGAGACCTGAATGCTTAAAGGCATAGGTCAGTGAATTACGATTGGTGAAGGAGTCTTTATTTTATACACTGGGCATAAATTTGGAACAAGAGTAATCATAGTAAAAGATTCTTTTAATTCTTAAGCACAAAAAGAAACTTTGGAGCATCAGTGGTCTGCATCCTCCCCAAGGCTATATTTGCTATGATTTCTGATCCAATACTAAACTGACATTTGCCTTTCTCAATTCATCCTATATCATGAGATTTTAGGCATCCTCTTTTAAGCCAAATCTCATGGCTAACTACTGAGCCGCAAGCATCTGTTACTATATAAATTTTATGTACTCAATGAATGTCTTTTTACTGAGAAATAGCTTCATATCTCTGTTTTGGTCATCAAATTAAACTTCCCATTTTACATGTTTAACCAGCCCAAACTTTGCAAAGAGGTTAAAACTATCCAGGATATCTTTGTGCATTAACTACATGAATGGGTCTTTAAATTTTTTTCAGTTAGCTTTGATTTTGTTTTGCTTTGGTTACTGAGGACTTTGAGGATTAAAAACTAAACTTGGATTGAATCTCAGCTCCACCTTTTTAAGATCTTTGATTTTCATTTCCTTGGGTATAAATAGAAAATAATAACACCTATCTCTCTAAATTACAGTGAATAAAATAGATAACATGTTTCATTATCTAAGCTAGTATCTTGTTCACAGCAGTTATGCAAGAAACCTTCTTCCATTTTTTTTTTTTTTTAATTTTGTGTTGTATTTTCTTTCTCTCTTCTCCTTTTCAGTCACTAGGGTGGTAAATCCAGGTTAATTTTTCAGGTTGCATTGTGTTGCTTTCCGCCTAGACCTTATGGTTGCATAGGATGAAAAATTGGTTGTTGACATTTATTGTGATGAAATAAAGGGTAAAAAAAAGGTTTGAGGCTTTGAATATAAATATCGCAGAGGAGAAAGGAAAATTAGAGGTCCCCAATCCTTATAGGACAATGGGATACATCTTCAGGATGACAACTCTAGGATACATCCATCAAACCTAGAGAAATAAGTAACATAATTTCTTAAATCTTATTAATAATTTGTTGAATAGCATTGGCCTACTTAGTACATAATATTTCTACATAGTCATGGGCTTTTCTCTTGAGAATTGGAATTTCTTTTCTTTTAATTCCTGTGCATCTCAGAAAGCCCTGGTGTTCTGGAAATATAATATTATTAGGTGAGAAATCTTTTACTAACACAGGCTCAGTGGGGATATTTGAGAGTAAAAAAAAATTAAATGGTTATAGGGAGATTTGTGCACTTTCCTCATGTTACTACACCTGCATTAGCATACCTTCAGCTTCAGTCACTTGTTAAGAAGAAAATTTTGGAAGGAAAAAAATCTTAGGTACCTCAAGGTGTATGGGTAAAGAATTACTCAAATTTAAGACACAGGTAACCAAACCCTAGCTGAAAACTCACATATATTATTTATTGCTTAATTGTTATAAAAGGTAAACTTCTTAAAGTCAGGGAACACTTTTATTATTTTATATTTCCCAGTACTTCAGGTTATTCTTTATCCTCTGGAAAATTAGTAAGTTATGCTGTCCTGTGTAACAAATAAGTGTATGAAAATTCTTTGAACATGGAAACCTATGAACAAATGTCAAGTATTCTAGGAACAATGAATGATGAGTTCGATAGTGATAATGATGATGAAGATGATGATGATGGTGATAGTATGATGGTGATTATGAAAATAAAAATATCATAATAAAGGCCATAAAATAAAAGTGGGGCAAAACTGACCAGAATACTAAAGATGTGGGATACCTCTTGTTAAGAAGTTGGTATATTGGGTGCACTGGTGTAGGTACTGATAAAAAAAGAAGAAGAATCTTAGTAAATAAAGGAATTTATCCTTTACCATGTGGTGTTGCTGTGGTAGATACTCAAATGAAGAAGGTGCCATTGTTGTCTCCGGTATAATAATAGTCGAGGATAAAATATTTGAACACAAATAGCAACAACTATTTTGCTGGCTGGAGTTTAGAGGAAAGAAGCAACAGCTTCTGCTTGAGAAGGTGGATCAGAAATTCTAAAATAAGGTATCAAACTAGGAGATTTTGCTGGGGAGAAGTTAGTTTTTCATTACTAATTAAATGTGAGGATAAGAAAGAGAAAGAAATCAAGTTGTTTCAAAGTTTTTAACCTTGAAAGACCAGGGGATGGGTGCCATGAATAGAAATTTAAAAATGAAAAGGAAATTTTAGTAGAAGACAAGCAGCCATAATGCAGTCTTGTTTTGTGGGAATTTGAGGGAATAGATGCTTTACTTCTCCTTGGGAGGTAGAATTGGGCATTTAAAAAAGAGGCATCAAACCTGAGCCTCTAAGGAGGAGTGACAGGATGGAGGAGGGAGATATTTAGGCATGAGAAGACACAGTGGGGAGTACAGAACTCTTGCAGGGAGAGGGTTTGGGAGAAGCTTGCCAAAGATGTGTTAAGTCCAGGTAGAGATGTCAAGGGGCCCAGGGAAGAAGGGAGGGAAATATTCAGATTGAGAGTTAGAGAGAGGACCCTGAGCTGGCAGTATGGAAATCAGAGCCATCTGAGGAGAGTTGATATTGAAGCTTTATGATAGGACATAATGGGTAGTAGATAGAATGATCAGGAATGACACAAGGATCCAGAGAAGTTAGGGATGGTCTACCATGATGAACTGAAAGGAACCCGAGACAAGCAAGAAAGAGAGAGAATGGAATCAGAGTAGTAGCAGACAAACTAGAACAGTGTTCTCAGAAACAGAACCCTGAGAGGAGGAAGGATTTAAGGGTGGTCAGCCTTAAATGTGTAATGTTGTAGGAGGATCAAGACATGTTTTGTGAGTGAATGAATGTGGTAGAACTGGAAGTAGGTATACGCTATGTACAAATATTGCCACTCCTACCCTTAGACTCCACTGACTGATAAAATTATTGACTGTAAATATCTTTTCATTTATTTGTATTCCTTTGTCCATGTCATTTATGGTTACTTCAGAAAAGAGGAATCCAGAGCATATGTACTTCTTGTTAATTTCATGTATCTTTGTACATACTTTCTCAAGTGCCTTGTACATGATTTTATATTCTGTTGTAACCACAGTTTTTCTTTGCACAAAAGATTTGCTAACAAGAGCTCTGATTTCTCAAGTGAACCCAAACATTTCTAATTAAATGTGTGTTTAGTATCTTTCAGAGAAAAAAATTCCTAATGCTTCCATTGGAATTAGTAAGCAGTTCGTGTCTATGATCATAACAGTAGAGTATGGTGACTTTTAATCTTTGGGTAGAAAACTCCTTGTGATAATTAAGTAATAAAGCCTTACAGAATTCTTGTGCTTTTATTTCCATAATACTATTTTTGATAAAGAGAGTGGTTAAGACATTTTTTTTTCCGTAAGCATAAAGGAAAAGTCAGGAACAAAGTGTGTCTCTAATTTAAAATACTTAGATTTTGCTATTTTTTAATATTTTCACTGATTCTCTAATGGCTTTTGTGCATATGCCATATTTACCCAATTTAACTATAAGATTATGGGCAGGCACTATTTTTTTTTTAACTTTTTCTCTTGTGTTGTTTTAATTAGTCGTGTCATAGCACAATATTCTACCCATGAAGCACAATAGTAAACTGAATGTCTGTTGAATGGATCCAAGAGAATTTTCTACATTTACATGTCCCTCTGTTTCTTTTAATTTTCTGTCATTAAAAATAGAGTCATCCCATCTCATTTTTATGGGTTTTTGTAGGAAAAAACTCACAGATGGCCTTATACACATACCTAAAAGGACAGTTTCCATCACATTACCACCAAAATAAATATTATGAACTTAAAACCAAAGAAATTAGATAAAAATGGAATACTACAAGTAAGAACAAAATTTGCTACTGAAGTATATCCTACATAATAAGAGAAGTAAAAGGTCAAGACATTGCAAAATAAGAATGAGATATGAGAGCATGCTTTATTTTTTGTTTATTTTTCATAACTAGGACATAACTCATTCTTTTTACCTCTGACAGTAACATTTGTGCAGAAAGGTCATTTTCATTAACCTTAGGTTTGTAATTTCCAGTCTCCCTGCCCAAAGGCATTGCTGTTATTTACAATTTTTCTTAGTCCTATGCACAACCAAACCATCAGTGTAAGGCTAATATATGTTAAGTGCTTTAGGCACATTTCAATTAAGTATTAACATAGGTTGGAAAATTTCCAAAACATTTAGTGAATATTACTTTCAATCATTTTCATTAAAATTAATAGCAAATGTTAAAAAGTCATATACCAGGGAGCTTGGGGAATTGAATTCTTTTTTTTTTTTTTTTTTTTAAGATTTTATTTTTTTGACAGAGAGAGACACAGTGAGAGAGGGAACACAGGCAGGGGGAGTGGGAGAGAGAGAAGCAGGCTTTCCGCTGAGCGGGGAGCCCGATGCGGGGCTTGATCCCAGAACCCTGGGATCATGACCTGAGCCGAAGGCAGACCCTTAACGACTGAGCCATCCAGGCGCCCCTGGGAATTGAATTCTTAACTTATAAAGGGCTACTTGTGCTAATGTAGAAACGATTTGAGTACAATTCAGCTGTATATTACCTGGTCCCATTAAATCCTGCATTTTGTGTAAGTAGAGGATGGAGTCATGTGCAAATTAATTTTGGTTTAATACTTTTATATAGTGACTTCAGATTTTAATGAGTACTTACTAGATACAAAAATATTGAACTGGTATGTGAATAAGCTGAAAACTACATTCATCCGTCTTTAAGAGTATCTTCTCAAAATACTTAAAGATGAGCTTGGATAAATCAGTTGAACATCATTATAAAAGGAACCAATGATACAGAATTGTGTCTGTGAGAATTTAAAAAAAAAAGTACAAATAAAGAATGAATTAAATGGAGTATATTGCTGAAATATCACAATAACTCAGTAAGTATAATGGTCCAAATTTACCTCACAAAATAGTATTATGTACAATATGGACTTTAAAAGAAAACAAAAGCCATTGGCCTGCCTCACTTAGTAACCCTGTATTTTATTTTTAAATAAAAGATCTTCAGCTATGTACCAGTATACAAAACAAATGGTATTATGCACATTTAAAAAAGTGATATTTTGTCAGATTTAGTCTATAATATCTATCTGTATATATCTTATATATGTATCTTATATATTAATTTGTATAATATATATGATATATATAAAATTTTGAAGTTTTTGTACTAATTTTTCAACTTTAAAAGATATTACCTATATAATAGGGGAAAGGAGGGAAAAATGAAACAAGACGAAACCAGAGAGGGAGACAAACCATAAGAGACTCTTAATCTCAGGAAACAAACTGAGGCGTGCTGGAGTGGTGGGGGGTGGGAGGGATGGGGTCGCTGGGTGATAGACATTGGGGAGGGTATGTGCTATGGTGAGCGCTGTGAATTGTGTAAGACTGATGAATCACAGACCTGTACCCCTGAAACAAATAATACATTATATGTTAATTTAAAAAAAAGATTTTACCCAAAACATTGATTTTTCCCTCATTTCTTCCATTCAAGTTAATGCTATATAAGAACCAGACAGTGAAATATGAACAAATTAAGGATTTTGAATAGAGTGTTGCTGCTGGAATAGTTATAACATTTTTGTTGTTGTTCTATTTCCTTGCTTTATTATTTGTTTTTGTTTTAATCCCAGTATAGTCAGTACACAGTATTAAATTAGTTTCAGTTGTACAATATAGGGATTCAATAATTCTACACATTAATCAGTGCTTGTCAACCTAAGTGTACTCTTAATCCCCTATACTACTATTTCATCCATTCCCCCACCCATTTCCTCCCTGATAACCATCTATTTGTTTTCTAAGAGTCTGTTTTTTGGTTTGTCTCTTTATTTTTCCTTTGCTTGTTTGTTTTGTTTCTTAAATTCCACATGAGTGACATGATACGGTATTGGTCTTTATCTGACTGACTTATTTCCCTTAGCATTATACTCTCTAGCTCCATCCATATTGTTGCAAATGGCAAGCTTTCATTCTTTTTTATGGCTGCATAATATTCCGATATATATATATATCTATGTGATATATACACATATATCCATTCATCTATCGATGGATACTTGGGCTACTTCTATAATTAGGCTACAGTAAATAATGCTGTAATAAACTTAGGGGTGCATATATCCCTTTAGATTAGTGTTTTTGTATTCTTTGGATAAATACTGGTAGTGTGATTACTGGATCATAGGGTAGTTCTATTTTTAACCTTTTGAGGAACTTCCATCCTGTTTTCCAGAGTGGCTGCACCAGTTTGCATTCCCACCAACAGTGCAAGAGTGTTCCGGTTTCTCCACATCCTCTCCAATGCTTGCTGTATCTTGTGTTTTTGATTTAGCCATTCTGACAGGTCTGAGGTGGTATCTATCTTATTGTTGTTTTCATATATGGCCTTTATTATGCTGTATGTAAAGATATTTTATTGAGGGATTTTATCATGACTGGATGTTGTGCTTTGTCAAATGCTTTTTTTTTGCATCTATTGCATCTATGAAAGGATCATATGGTTTTTATCCTTTCTCCTGTTGTGATGTATCATGTTGATTGATTTGAGAATACTGAACCACCCTTGCATCTAGGGAATAAATCCCACTTAATTGTGGTAAATGATTTTTTAAAATATATTGTTTTATTCCCTTTGCTAATATTTTGTTGAGGATTTTTGCACCTATGTTCATCAGAGATATTGGCTTGTAGTTCTCTCTCTCTCTCTTTGTGTAGTGTCTTTATCTGGTTTTGGTATCAGGGTAATGCAGGCTTCGTAGAATGAGTTTGGAGGCTTTCCTTCCTCTTCTCTCTCTCTCTCTCTCTTTTTGGGAATATTTTGAGAAGAATAGTTACTAACTCTAAATGTTTGATAGTATTACCTGTGAAGCCATCTGCTTCTGGACTTTCGTTTGTTAGGAGTTTTTTGATTACTGATTCAATTTTATTGCTGGTAATCAGTCTGTTCAAATTTTCTATTTCTTCCTGATTCAGTTTTGGGCAGTTGTATGTTGCTAGAAATGTGTCCATTTCTTCTAGGTTGTCCAATTTATTGGCATATAATTTTCATAAAATTCTCTTATAATCCTTTGTACTTCTGTGGTGTCTGTTATTCTCCTCTTTCATTTGTGATTTTATTTGGGTCCTCCCCCTCTCTCTTTTTCTTGATGAGTTTGGCTAAAGATTTATCAATTTTATTGGTCTTTTCAAAGACCTAGCTCCTGGTCTCATTGATCTGGTCTATAAGTTTTTTTAGTTTCTCTTTCATTTACTTCTACTATAGTCTTTATTATTTCCTTCCTTCCACTCGTTTTGGGTTTTGTGTTCTTTTTCTAGCTCCTTTGGGTGTAAGGTTAGGTTATTTATTTGAGATTGTTTTTAAACTATTGAGGTACACCTATATTGCTGTAAACTTAATTCTTGAGCCATTGTGTTTGTTTGTGGTTTGGGTTTTTTTTTTTTTGTCTCCCTATATTTTTTTATTTCTTCTTTGATTTCTTGGTTGACCTATTCATTGTTTAGAGGACTGTTATTTAACCTCCATGTATTTGTTCTCTTTCCAGGTTTTTTTCTTGTGGTTGCATAGTGCTGTGGTCAGAAAAAATGTATGTTATGACATTGATCTTTTTGAATTTGTTCAGATTTGTTTTGTGGCCTACTACATGATATTTTCTGGAGAATATTTCATGTTCAGTTGGCAAGAATGTGTATTCTGCTATTTTAGGATGGGATATTCAGAATATATCTGTTAGATTGACCTGGTCCAATGTGTCATTCAAGTTCACAGTTTCATTGCTGATTTTCTGTTTGGATGATCTGTCCATTGATGTAAGTGGGGTGTTAAAGTCCCCTACTTTATTATATTAGTACTAATGTTTTCCTTTATGTTTGTTATTAACTCCTTTATGTATTTGGGTGCTCCTATGGTGGATACATAAATATTTACAGTTGTGTCTTCTTGTTGGATTGTTCCCTTTATGATTATATAGTGTCCTTCTTTGTCTCTTGTTATAGTCTTTCTTTTAAAGTCTATTTTGTCCAATATAAGGATTGCTACTTCAGCTTTCTTTTGACATCCATTTTCATGATAAATGCTTTTCCATCCCCTCACTTTTAATCTGCATGTGTCTTTAGGTCTGAAATGATCCTCACGTAGGCAGCATACAGAAGGGTCTTGTTTTTTATACATTCTGTCACCCTGTGTCTTTTAATTGGAGAGTTTAGCCTATTTATATGCAAAGTAATTATTGATAGGTATGCACTTATTGCCATTTTATTTGTTTATGGTTGTTTTTGTAGTTCTTCTCTGTTCTTTTATTACTCTCTTCTCTCATGATTAGTTGGCTTTCTTCAGCAGTATACTTGGATTCCTTCCTCTTTATTGTTTGCATATCTATTACTGGTTTTGATGTCTGTTTACCATTTGGTTTGTATATAACATGTTCTGTGCATAGAAGTGTATATTAAGTTGATGGTTGTTTAAGTTTGAACCCATTCTTTACTCCTCTCCCCATACATTTTACTTCACCTTTTGTCATTTCCCCAGTTTTCAAGTACAGCCACTCCTTCCTTTGTTTCCCATAGTATTTGCGCACGCGCATGGGCACACACACACACACACACACACACACACGCACACACAGTCTCTTTGTCTCTCACCATAGATTAAATATTTCAAAGAAAATGTTCACAATATCTATTTAACTTTGTATCCTTGGTCCCTAGGAGATGGACTGACACATAATAGGTGCTCAAATATATTGAATGAATAAATTAATAATTTAGGGCTCATAGACAGAATAAGATTACATGTAGCAGGATCAGAACACTCAGAGTTTTTAAGGCAAAATGAGTCTCATATTTGAAAGTGATTCAAAGTGCATTCCAACTGAATTTGAAAACCTTCTAGATTCAGTATGTTTCAAGGATTATTACTACAAACAGAAAAAGATGACTGATTTATATGACGCTAAGTAGGTAACACTTAGAATTAGCATTTTGCCACATTTGCCAGTATTCAACTAATCCTTAATATGGTGGGGTTGGCAAATGAATAGGAATTGATTTGCATGAAATATATTGCAATTAGTTATAAATGTATATAAATTATAGTTTGATAGATCATTATAAAAATCTTTCATAATAGTTTGGTTGTTCTCAATTAAGTTTTTCCATAGTTCCAAATTTAAAAGTCAAAAATTTTCAACTGCTTGTCTCATCATGAGCCTAAACTCCTGATAAATTCTACAGTTACTGAATCTTCTAGCATGATTCGTATCTCCATCAATGATTGAGTAGAGACAGTTTTCAACTGAATTATTTCCAAAGAATCACACTTTTATGGTATAACCGCATTTATTATTATTTTAAATTAAGGGATGTATCTTTGAAATATTAGATGGTTATTAATAAATAAATAACATATATAGTACAAGTTAAGTATCTTCCATTCTTAGGTTGCATATTGATAACAGATCAAGTAAAATTATGCTTCTTCATGTAAGTAGACAGTGGGAACCTGAGCACTGTTTGTTGTTGTTTTTCTACTCTTGTCTCTAATTCAATCTTTAGGACTTTGGTCTTAATTTCCATAAAAGTTATTTCCTATGTGAATTAGGCAATTTTTACTGATGAAGAAACGACCTCTGCGACATTTTTTCCTGGAAGCTAGCATCAAATTGTTGACATCTTTCCAGTGACCTTCAAAGGATAATGATAATGCATCATACTAATCTATATTGGAGTTGAACTTGTAATCTTTAGACCAAAAGTTGTATATTGGACCCCTATATTCATGATTTCTATATTTTCTTTCATTTCATTTTTATTTTTTTTGAAAACTAAAGTATTTTATTTCTTTGTGAAAGACATGTCAAGAGTACTTGAATAGTGCTTGCCTCCTAATTATTTCTGTATTTTAGCAGAATATTCACCTTTTGAGTCATCTGTGAGCAGACATGGGGAATTCATATAAACATAGTTGTAAGGGTGGTTAGGAACTTTAGGACAAAAACTATATGCAGTTCAATTACTTTAAAATTGATAATGGCCACAAGAAAATGTGGCACACATATTGTACAAAAGCAGTCTATAGTTCTTTTAGTGAGCAATTATTGTATATAGCCTATGTAACTAACTCTTCCTTGTATAAAACTCCAATTTTATCTTGATTCTTAGTAACTTAAATCAACTAGGTACATATCCATGGTTCACATGGAAAGGATTAGCTCTTCTTCACTTAGCAATAAATTTGAGTTAATATCAACTAAAAGGTTTGAAAATATAAAACAAATTATGTTGAAGTATAAAATAGCCTTAGATTTTTTATGTCTTTATTTTTTTTAAAGATATTTTTTATTTATTTGACAGAGAGAGACACAGCGGAGAGGGAACACAAGCAGGGGGGAGTGGGAGAGTACTACATGAATATACAGCTGTGAACTCATGTAGAACCTGTACTGTGGTGATACCAGTTCTCATTGCCAACCAGTGGTGGTCTTAGGACAGTCCTGATAGGCACACACATGGATTTTTTTCAATGAAGTCTGTCCTTCCATTGAAACTGAACACATTGTTCTGAGTCAGATATACTTGGTTGCTGAATCTCTCATTACTACCTTTGGGTAGATGAGCAAAGGAAATGCTTTCTTTCTGAAATTCCTGCAAAATTCTGCCGTTATATCTCCAACCCTTAGCAGGATGAACTGCCAAATTGATTCCAAGTAAACAGAGGCTTAAGCCAAACATGACCGAAATCATGTTCAAACAATTGGTCATCTTTCTCTTATGTCCAGATGTAAAACATGCAAGAGATTCATTAGAAAAATCTTTTTTAAAGATCTTCAGAACAGAGGGCTCTGAGAATGAATACGATTAACATGCAGTAATCACATAGTAGTTGTCTAACCAGCTTTTCTCTTTTTGCTGGAAATATTTTTCTCCTTTGGGAAGATATAATCTCCCTACTACAACAATGTAGTAAAAGCTGCCAATTATAGCATCTAATTCTCTTTATAAAAATATGACCCAGGTAAAGCATTCACAGTCTTTTCCTGGAATTTTTTTAAACGTTGGAAACAGAATAATTCCTAAGTTTGCAATCAAAATAATGTCTCTCTTAACTCCAGGCTTAAGGTCTAGAGTATAAAAACTAATGGGCAGAGAGAAGCAGAGATGAGAGATGGCATATGATAGTATTTGAACCTCTACTTCTAGTATTTCTGTGGCGCATGAAGATTGTTTAAATGAAATTAATAATTTTTCCATATTGTCTAGGCTAACTTTGGTTGGATTCATTTACTTGCTGCTATTACAGTCCTGTTAAAGAACAGATGATTTAGTGCCTACAGAAACATTGCTATGTCAAGAACTTCTACTTTCTCTTTTTCTGAAGTCGAATGGAGCAATAGGTGGGGTTCTATGCTCTGAAGTCTTTTATTTTCTTTGAAGTGGTAATGTGCTTTGTCATAAACATTCTAATGGCCAACCTATAAGGCTAATTTCAACTCCATTAACAAATACAGATATGCCAATTAGCAATCAAACTCCAAAGAAAGTAATATATTGCAGCATTTAGTGTTTGAGAAAGCTTAAGAAATGAACACTTTCATATTCTTCTTGGGGACCAACTTCTGTGGACATATCTTGATAGTGTATATCAACACACTTAAAAATATATGAACCTTTTGACCCAATAACTTTACTTCACCTATATTTATCCTAATGAACAAATAATGAGTGTATAAAAGATCTTTTCAAAAGACTAGAAATCATATCATTCTTTATAATAGTGATAATATATAAAACAATGTGAAAGTCAATAATAGGACTTTTGTGATATAAGTTGTATATCATAGATAAAGTAGTCTTAAAAATAATGTTGTAGAAAAATATTAACTACCATAGAAAGATACTCATGAGATTTTATATGAAAAGGATATGTTAAAAAGCAGTATTTCCAGTGTGATTTTTATTTGAATGGAAAGTATATGTTAAAAAAGACTAAAACAAAAAAAAAAAATAAAAAAAATAAAAAAGACTAAAACATATACATGTTGCAGAATATTAATTGAAATTATCTCTGGGTAAAGGTTTATTGGGTAACTGTCACCACTGATCTTTATTTTCTAAATGTTTTCATGACATTTTAAATTAGAAAATACCAAAAAAATCATATTTCAAACCAAAAAATGTCATTCCACAGATAAGTGGTGTGTTATTGATTGTTTAGAGCCCTGAAAACTTGACATCACTTTATAAATGATGTGCTTAGAGATTTCCTTATTTGCTTTTATGTTAGATGGTGGGACACAATAGGCCAAACAAAAACACTGTGTACTTGCTTGTGAGACAGATGACTTGGGAGGATGTCTTATATCCCCAGAATAACTGAGGAGAATGTCCTACAGGATGTGTGCTGTGACAAACTGAGAACTATCCATCAACATATGCAGAATATAGTGCATCCTCAGTTTTGACAACGTTTACCTCTACATTTAGAGAATACTCACTTGTTGGATCTTTGGAACTTGATTTATGGGAAAATCTGTCTTAGCAACAGGGGGTTTGACTTAATGTTTTGAGCACAGGTCATATGCTTTAGCATATTTATTAGAAATCTTTATAATAAAGTATTAGGCATAAGCCAAGAGAGAAATAAAATGGCAATTAATTCTCACTTTTCATTTGAATTTGTACATACATCATTTATCTCCCTTCAGAATTCTACAGGGAGGGGTGAATGTGGTTTGTGGTAGAATTAACTTATTTTCAAGTCCCCTAGCAAAATACCATAAAAAAACCTCACCCACATTTCTGATACAAATTTAGGAAACCTAAGTCCATCAATTAAAAAAAAAAAAAAAAAAACACTGAAAAACAATTTTAATTCTCTGCTTCTCTAACCTCTCCAATGGAATATTATTTATTGTATTACATGTGCCCAGAACACTTCATGGAATTTAGTAAGCACTCCATGACTATTTGTCAAATAAATTGCATAGAATAATGAAAAATGAATCCATTAGATTATACAATAGGAGATCATTAGTGACCACTACTAGAATTCTTTGTTATGACAGCAGAAATGTGGGTTGCTGTGAGGTAATGAGTATATAGGAAATGAGGAATCACTCAGATTTTATAAGGTTTATTACGTACCTCCAGGATGTTTCCATAAGCTTTGACTGTTTCTGAGTCCTACACAACATCATTTAAACTGTCTTGATTATTCAACCGACTTTACTACCCCTATGTTAAATGGCAAGACTTCAGAGACACTGCCCTAACATGTGTCTCTTGGGATTTCCCAGGAGACATTTATTCTTCAAACACCTCCTAGATTGCTGTACTACCTTATTCCTTTCTCCAGTGTTAATTCCTCTTTCCAACCTGCAGGGAAATGGCTTTTCATTGTGGTATTCAGTGTCTTTGAAAGGAGGTCCGACATTAGAAGGTTTAGTGACTAGTGACACAGGTCTTTAGTTGTATCATACACGTCTTTTCTTCCCAGGTCATCTAAGTGCTCTCTGGGGACTGAGCTGAAATGGTTTCAAATATAGCCTCCTATTTGACCTAGAATCCCTTGTCTCTGGAACCTCCAAGGCTGAGCTGCTACTACTAGTCCACCATATAAAGTTACTCCCCAAGTTAGCCAGGGGTGTCCTTGGAGGTCCAGGAGTCCTTCCTATATAATTTGGCTTCTTTTGGGAGACATAACATATCCTATATATATACAACTCACCCAGTTTATAGTATTACAGTTTTTTTCTCATGGGACTCCTGGGCATTAAACAAAATCCTTTTATTGTTTTGTTTTCTGTTTTTTATTAGGTGCCCTTCAGCATTCCATATCAGTTACAGAATCACTGTCTGCCTGGAGCAGAGAGGGCCACTGTGGAGCTGTCAGTTCTTCAATCAGTCGTGTGTCTCAACTTTGACTCATGTAAGACATTTCCTTGGATGTTTAAAAATCAAATTTATTTGCTTATAACTTACCTCATTAGCAAAGAATTTGAGCTAGTTTATAACAAAAGTCATATTTAACAAATTAGTAAAATATATAACATCAGAACCAAGTGAAGAGGTTTCCACAAAGGTCAACATAGGTAATGTGATTGATATTTATCTCTAAGCTTTCAGAAAGCCAGAATGAAATGGGAAACATACATAAGATGCATAACTCATGTTATTAGAAAGTAGAAACCATAGCTCTTTAGGGGAAACAAATATATAAATAATTTTAAACTTGAATGTAAATAGATGCATTAAGGGACAGAAAATATCCTTAATAAAATTTTAACACAAATACAACAATTAATTGAAATGCTTAAGAAACTTGTTGAGTATGTCAAAAGTATTTTCCCCCCAGAATCATTTAGCTTGATGGTAATCATACAAAACACTATATTGTCAAAATTAGCCTACGGAGATTTTATGTCTCCTCATCATGATGAATTGGCTTATTAGATTCAGTAAATATTTCTTGTATGCTTATTATTAGTTCAACACCTTTTTATATGCTATGAAGCACTGCAGGTAGCTTATGTTAGGGGTTTTCATGTATGAAACTTCCCATTTTATTTAAAATTATTTTCTCAGTAATAGAAAAGAAGATTTGTGTATTTTTTTTATTGACTAGGGATTAGTGGTATAGGTGGTAAAAAAGAGCAAGACTTCGTTGTTTGTATTTGAAGGATTTGATTACTGCAGGATTGAAGGTAGGTCAGTGAAACAAAGAGAATAATCAAGAATGGTGGCCATGATTTTGGTCTTCCCCCTGAATAAATGGTAGTGCCAGTTACTGAAATTGACAAATGGCTGGGAAAAAAATCACGATATCCCCTTTTGGGCATGTTAGGTTAGAAACGCCTACCATTCATTCATATCTTATTTAACCTTTGTAACACTTGATGGTGTGTTGTACTTAATCACTCCAAAAGCTTTTCTTTTTTGACTATTTCCCCTTTTCCTTTAATTATTAGCATTTTAGTCTTCTCACCACTTAATTGGTGCTTTTCTCTTATGACCGTCCATTTTCCCATGTTATCACAACCACATAGAACTTGAACAACTGTCTGAATGCTGATGCTCCACATATATCTTTTCTGCATAGATCTTTCTCCTGAACTTTACAGACCCATTGATTCAATGGAACCTAATACTAAACTTGTCTCAAATTCTCCTTACCAACTTTCCCTGTTCTTTTCTCAATAAGTAACATTAAATATCACTTGAGAGTTAACTGTGTATCTATTGGATACTCTGCTGAGCATTTTATATCCATTAATTCATTTAGTCCTTACAATAACTTACTAGGGTAGGTGTCATCCCACTTTACATACGAAGAAATGGAAGCACTTAGCCACTTAGATAAGTGGCAGGGCTGGGGTCTAAACTGAGGTAGGTAATCCTGTCCAGAATCTAGACTCTTAACCTTTAAGCTATACAGCACCTTTGCTATCACCATCTGTTCAGTCAATTAGGTCAGAAACCTGGGAATCATTTTAGCCTTCTTTCTCTTCTTATATACTTCTTATATATTCTTATATATATATATGTTACCAAATCCTCTTAACAGATCGTGGGTTTATCTCCTTTGTTCTGTCCCCACTGCTAATGTGTAACTTTAAATCTTCATTATTTCTAACCAGGACTCTTTCCATATCTTACTCTGTCTTTAATCTTTTATCTCCTTTTATCTCATTTTTATAAAATGAAAATCTGATCATGTTTTTTTCCTAACTTCTCACTGATAGGCAATATGGCCTAGTGGTTTAAGAATTCAGGCCAACAGATAAGGGACTGCATCTTATTTTGCTACTTATTTATGTGCAAGTTTATTTAGAGTCTCTACCCTTAATAGCCACATCTTAAAATGGGGATAAATAGTAGTACCCATGTTGTAGAGGTCTATTGAACATTAAGTGAGAGAAGGCATGCAAAACACTTAGGAGAGCGTGTAGCACATAGCAAAAACATAGTATGTGTTGTGGATAATTTGTTGTTGTTGTTGTTATTTTAGTGTCTAAGGCAAAATTCAATCTCAGCCTGGCATATAAAGCCTCATTGCACCTATCTACTCCTTTCGCCTTACCTTGCACTACTGCATTCTACTGTACATCCACCAGGCCCAATGAAATATCATGTCTCACCCATCTGTGCTTTTGCTCAGCTGCCCTTCTTGCCTGGAACCTTGTTTCCTAGATTGGAAACCTGACAAAATGTTTCTCGTATTTTAAAACTTGATTTAAGAAACATATCACAAAGTCCCTCCTGTTTCCTCCTTCCCACTCCTATTCTTCTTTCAGACCCTAAACTGCTCAACATCAAAGAGTTTTATTGACCTCTGTATTCCCAGGACAGAGCACAATGCCTAGAATATAATAGACACAAAAGACCTGAGAAACACATGGAGAATAGCCATGTTACTCCAAATGAGGCCTAGATCACCAGCTAACCCATCAGCTCATCAAGGACACATGAGCAAGCCGGTTCTAGGACAATAGCACTGTCGAGTTGAACTGCAGACTTATGAGAAATAATACGTGGCCACTTGGTGTTTTAAGCACAAAATTTGGGGTGTTTGTTTCATGACAATAACTAACTGAAACAGATAATAAATAAAAGCACCAGGAAAGGAAAGTAATTTAATTTCAATGCTAGATTTTCCATGAAGACAATATAAAAACAGACCTTGGAAGAAATACTTTGTCTATAGGAGAATAAAAATAGTTCATGAAGGGAGTAAAAACTCACAAGATTAGGAGTTTTTCATTCCAATTATAAAAGTTCAAAATCCAGCTCATCACTTGCTCCTCCTCCATTTTCTTAGCAGGCTATTGATGAGAGTCATTGGAGACTCAGAGGCATCCAGTTATTTTGTAATAGTGGAGAGCAACCGTGTGTGATGAGTGTCTAGGGCACAATGGAAGTCAGTATAGCTACATGTACAATGTCAGGATTTTTCACAACGCTTCCCAATTAACTTCCAGAGAGCCTGACTACAATATCACCAGCTGCTCACTCAATCAATTTCTACACATTTTCCTGAGCTAAATGGGGCTTGCATGACTGAATTTGCATAGGAGTTTTCTCCAGTTGCAATGTCATAACTAGCGGGTGAAGTATTTGGAAATGACTTTTTTCTGCTTTGTGGGGCATTCTCTTTGATATTGTATCTTCCCTGTCTCTTTCTCCAACATTGCTTTGCATCTGTAAGATTTGTTAGTTTGGAATGAGTCAAAAACCAGTGATAAGAGGAATAAGGTGAATGCCCCTCTTTTCATAATTTATTCATTTATTTATATTTTTGCCAGATACAGACTGATTGTCTATTATGAGTAAGGTACTGTGCAAGGTGCTGGGGATACAATTAAAAATAAGAAAGTTCTTAAAGCCACAGACCTAATATTTTAGGGAAGTGTCTGGAAATATGTCAGTAAAATACAGATGATGAAAGGGAGGCTCTAATTTAGGGAGGGTAGTCAGAGAAATCCTCCATAAGAAGGTTCCATTTAAGCCGAGGCCTGAAGGACAAGAAAGGGTCAGCAATGGGAAGGCTTTGGGGAAGAGAATTTAAGGCAGGTAGAACCAGTGGCAAATGTCTTTTGTGGAGAAGAGCTCATTGGGTACAGAACCGACAGCCAGCCAGGCCAGTGTGACTGCAGTGAAATACAGAAGTGATAAGAAACAAGATAAGAAAGCTAGGCAGAGAGTAATTCATGCGGGCTTCTGAAGACCATGCCAGTAATTTGCATTTTACATGACCTGGGCGTTCCAGTGACTCTTTCTGCATTTCTTTATTGTCCTAAGACAATGGATCAGACAAATGCAAGAGAGGGACAAAAGAGACTGGCGACTGCAGTAATACAGGTGAAACATACATGTTGTCTTTGGACAAAAGACATGATAGTGAAGATAGAAGGGAATGGACAGATTATGTATGCTGTGTTTTGGAGGTGGTACTAGCTGATCTAACTGAATGTATGTTTTGGAGGGTTTCTTTGTGGACACATTATGAGTATAAGCCTTAGTTTTGGCTATAGTACTCTACCAGCCTCAAACCATAAGTGATGATTCCACCTGGTGAAGGACAGTATGTCTCACCAAGATCAACAATTTAGGCTGCCTAATCTTTGTATGGGTTAGACTACAGCCAGATAGGTAGGGGTAAAAAGTTTGAGATTGGGCCCAGGAGAAAGAACTGTTCACATGTACAGAAATGGCAAAGATGTGGAAACTGAAACAGTTCTATAGACAAGAAATGATTTAAAATTTCCTTAAACCAACGTTTCTTCACATTTGATGCCTATTGTACCTAAGATGAGCCAATGCATAGAAAACTAGAATTAAACCTAAATTAAATTTTACAGATACATTTTTGGGAAATACATCTGCTCTGTTCATACACATGATATAAACCAATATGAACTATCAGTTCATACTGAGCAACATGCTAAGTGACTTTTTGACTGGTTCATATTAAGTAGCAAAATAGTTGACCCTTGAATGCAGGATGGGGGTGTTGGGGGTGCTGACGCCCCCACAGAGTTGAATATCTGCATATAACTTTTGACTCCCTAAAAACATAACCACTAATAGCCTACTGTTGACCAGAAGTTTATAGATAACATAAACTGTAGATTAACACATATTTTGTATATTATATGTATTATATGCTGTATTCTTACAATAAACTAAGCTGAAGAAAATGCTATTAAGAAAACCATAAGGAAAATACATTTACAGTACAGTACCATATTTATTGAAAAAAATCTGTGTATAAGAGGACTTGCACAGTCAACCTCATAGTGTTTGAGGGCCAACTATAATCAGAAATCAAACAAATCCCAGGATAATAGAAAATTATTTACTAAAAGTAGAAAAAAGAATAACACTCCAACTGCTAGTATTCAACAACTTTAAAGTTGAGATACAATGCATAAATGGAACTAAATTCTCATGCTCTGCAACTCAATAGGCTATAATACAATTATTGAAAAGCTTTATTTATGGAAGATTTGAAAAATGATGAGATTTCCTCGGGTTTAAAAAATCATAGGAAAAAAAGATTATGAATACAAAGAACACAGAGACTTATATAATTGTGGTAAGAGTATAATGGTCTCCCACAGATTTCCCTGTCCTAATCCCTGAAACCTGTGAATGTTACCTTACAAAAAGGATTTTGCAGATGTGATTAAGTTAAGGACCTTGCAATAGGGAGATTATCCTGAATTATCTAGTTGGGCCCAATGAAATCACAAGTCTTTATGAGAGGGAAACAGGAGGGTCAGAGATAGAGAATTAGATGTGGTGACAGAACTAGATTTCAGAGAGAAAGGAAGATTTGGTGATGCTATACCATCAGCATAAGATGAAGGAAGGGTCATGAGCCCCATGAGGAATACAGGGGGATTCCAGATGCTGGAAAAACAAGGACACAGATTCTCTCTTTTAGGCTTTAAGAAAAAGGCAGCTTGGCATCTGATATTGAACTTCTGACCCCCAGAATGGTAAGAAAATAAAACTTGTATTGTTTTAAACCACTGAGTTTGTAGTAATTTGCTACAGCAATAATAAGAAACTAATACAATAATGAGAAAAGGAGGAAATGGGAAAAAAACCTATTATACAAGAACAGCCATTTATATAAAGCTAAAACTAAGATTGAAATATTTAAAGCAATATGGGAAATAAAAAATGAAACTATTAAAAAAGATTGTGCATTCCATACAATATGGTATCTCTACTATAAATAGAAAATATTCAAAGAAAACTTACAATGTCAAAGGAAGAAAATAGTAACGCACACTTAATGCAAGGCATTTAACTAAAACATTTGGCAGTTCACATGTAAATGTTAGACAAGGATTACTATTTAATAAGTGATTGTTTAAAAGACTACTTTTAGCAATGCATCCACAAAACTTTCACATTCTATAACCAGACCATTTAAGTCAAAGGTCCCAAGGACTTCAGTCTATGGTCAATAATAACTGTTAACTGGAAAGTTCCACATAGTGAAATCATAAAAGAAGAGTGGATAATGCAGATATAGTTCATGAATATATAGTGTGTGTAATTTATGTGTATATATATATGTGTGTGTGTGTGTGTGTATGTATATATATAATCCTTAGTGTCTCTTAAATATATGTTAAAGAGGAATTTTCTGAACATGAGAAGATACAGTAAAAATCAACCACCAAGTTGTTTAATGTGGTTTCTTGCATGTTGTTTAATTTTGCTTTTAGAATATTATGCCATGGTATTATGGTTTGGTCCTCCGATAGTGAATTCAGGAGTAGTCTGAAATCTATGAAGAAAGACTTTCTAATGGAAAATTTCGGACAAATCTTGCATAGGTCACGTTATCCCCACTGCAATTAGAGCCTGCTCACCCAACAGCGTGAAATACTAACTCTTTTCAAGACAATTACAAGATTTTCTATTTTCCCTAGTTCTTTTTAATTTCAGACTTCCTGAAATAAAATGCTGAAAATGTACCTGTATATTTTCCAAGAAATGGAAAGGAAGAAAGAGGGCCTTTTATCAACAATTAACAGCAATGGCAGTACAGATACCCCAAAGCTAGGGCAAACATCTGATTAATAAAATTGAATCACTTGTAAATCAGTGGTGAAGTGTCAGGTCCTTGAATAGGTTGGAGGATTTATTCTAATGAAAGAATGGCAATAAAGAAGCATTTACAACTGAAATGGGGATGGAAGTAATTAAGAGCTCCTTTGAAAACAGAAGGATAAATTAAGGAGTTGGGTAAGGCTAGAGTGTTAATAGAAGTTAACAAAACAGCTGCAGACCATTTGTCTTGTTGATTGGCTAACTTTATGGATTTTTTTAAGGCAGCATTCCGTTTAAAATGCTATGGTAAACATAAATATTTATCCAAATGATATGATCATAACTCTTGTAATAAGATGTCAAATATAAAAGTAGCACCATATTTAAAAGCCCATGGAAAACATTTTTTTTCATAGTGCCAGATCGAATATAATCTTTGAAATTGCTGAATGCTTCAGTACAGAAACAAAGTATGCCAAGTTATTTAAATAAGTTACAGAAATTGAAATGTGTGAAGGCAGATTTAAAGTTCCATCAGCTCACTTTTAATATTTAGCCATTTTAGCTTAAATCTTACTATCCTTTCTGGCACAACTTAAATCCTTCCCCTGAACATCTTTGACAATATTGTCACAACTCTTTATTGGCCTTATAAATTGTATTATGTTCTTAGTTCACTTTTACTAAATAGCTCATATTCCAAAATAGATGTAAATTTCCTATTGAGAAGGAAATAAATGTAAAATTTTCAGTTTTTGTATCCATGGAAGAAGTATCAGTTGAGAATCTTCAAGTGACTGAAAAAGAGATCCAAGCTTGCCTAAGCAGAAAAAAAGAAAAGAAGGAAAGTATTGGCTCACTTAAATAAACAATTCAAAGGTAGATTTTTCCAGTATTAATCAAACAAGGAGGCCATCAGACAGATGGCTCTAATTCTGTAGTGGCCTACAAAACAAACCAAAATCAAACACTGTCAATGAATGACTTAACGCTATTAAGTCAAAACCCTAAGTGCTACGAATCAGAAGCAGTCTACTAGGCTTTAAACTATAGCGAACCAAATTCTTAAGTAAACTCAAAATTTTTAATATGCTTCATTTTATCTTTAATAACACTGGATGGAGGGCTTAAAAAAACTTTTTTTATCAAAATCCAGTTTTCCTCTATTTTTAACTCTTCTTCTTCTTCATTGGAGAAGTTAGATCGAGCTCTTACCTTATGATCCCAGGCTTTCCTTTCCATACCCAGAAAAAATAGCTAGAGTATTTTCCATAAATATAATAGGAAAAAGAGCTCATTATTTCTCACTGGTTCTGATTGTGATCTCCTTTGCATCCCTAATTACTTTAGCCAGAGAAATATGATAAAATGATTGGGGAGTCTCAGTTCACATATACCACATCTGAGCTAGGCATGGAGATAATCTAGCCTCAAACACAAGTGCTGAGGACGGGAAGGAAAAGTGGACCTATAGAGAGAAATGCTAGATTCATTTATCAGAAAGAGAATGAATGGATTCTGGATGTACAAAATTTTTGTCTTCTGCAACCCCCCCCAATATTTATTTATTTATTTGAAAAGATGCATCTTAGGGGAGAATTCCAAAATATACACGAGAATGTGTTTAGTGGGGGAAAATAAAGGTAAGGAAGTACGTTTGGGTCAAATTGTGGACAGGTCTGAATGCCAGGCTAAAGATTTGAGGCATGCTCTTCTTAGTAGGCAACCATTGATGAAGATTTTGAGCAGAATATCACATATATTAGGTATCTTTTCCTAATTATTATTTAAATATACAGCAATGAAGATAATATAAATGTTCAGCTACTCTGTGCATGGTGTGCGTTTTGTATGTAATTTTTTTCCCTTACCACTTCGTGAGGTAGGTTAGAATAGTCATTTGAATAGAAACAGAGTCTTAGAATAATTTCATAATTTGCTTAATTCATGTAAATAGAGAGGCTAGCCATTCCTTGTTCTGTGATCCCAAAGTACCCCTGAAGGGACCACCAATAGAGGAGTGCTCATTAATTTTAACTCACATTGCTCAGAATACAGTTCATGGCCCAGGGACAGAGAACAATAGGGATTCTTTCATGGAGAAACAAAACCATAAAATCAACACCCAGGGATCTAAGAACATACTTATTTTGGCATTGTTAAGATAACATCTTCCATACATGCCAGGAGCCTTTTCTAAACCTTATTCCCCAAACACAGGGTTTTGAAACATTGGTTTTTGCCTATCAGGTCTTAAACAACAGAGAAGCTTCTTACCTGAGTTCATTTGTCCTCTCATTATTAGGGATGCAGTCTCCAGGCACCCATGACCAGAGACTATCTCCTAAACATTCTCAAGGTTGAAAAACTGCTTCGACGTTTCCACTTTTTAAAATCTCCCTTCTCTTTTGCTGGTATCCCAATTCCTTTATTTTATAATTATAATCAATAATCCCATTGAGTTATATTGCATTATATTCATTGTACCTATCACATTGCTCTCTTACTTGGTTGGATTTTCTAGTAGTCAGTAAATGTTTATTGCATAAAATCTGAATGATGGTTGAAAGAAATCTTTCACTCTTTAATGGCCTAGTTAATGTTCTCTTTAGTTTTTAACTTAGAGTTCAGAACTAATATACACAAAATTTTGCTGACAATCCAATACAACTCACCTAAATATATTTATTTCTTAATTACATGGAGTAATCTTGTAAATCTGATTTTTCCTTTGAGTTTCTTTTTCTTTTTTTCTCTTCCTTTTTTTTTTTTTTCATTTAAGAGTTCAACTAATTTGAACAGGGTTTTTGTTTGTTTTTATGGTTAAAAAATAGATTTATCTAGTTGGACTCAAGTTTAGATTATCCCATTTTTGTTGGCAACATACAGAGCATCATAATCAGGAGCCATATGTATGCCTTCTTCTCACCATTAGGACTGATCAGAGTGTTGACCTTGGTCACATCAGTGTCTTAAGCTTCGTAATAGTTTGATCTGGTGCTTATTGGCCTTGACATCCATAATGAACACAAATGTGTTGTCTTCTATTTTCTTCCTGGTTGCCTTGGTGGTGAGGGAGAATTTGATGATGGTATAGTGGTCAAGCTTGTTTCCCTTGGGGGCACTCTACTGAGGATATTTGGGCCGCTTTTGGAGACTCAGTGTCTTAGGTCTTTGGAAGGTAGGCAGTGTGCAGATTTTTTTTTCCCCCTTGATGGCTATAGATGCCTTTTGGCATTGCTTTCTTGGCTTTCAAAGCCTTTGCTTTGGCTTCAGCTTTGTGAGTGGCAGGGGCTTCTTTCTAAGCTTTAGTTACCATCTTTGTAAAAAGCAAACTGAGTTTTTATTTAAGTTATATATCTTACATTTTTTAGCCTAATACAGTTACTGGAAAGCTGTTTATTTCTTTGCTTTTAAATATTAGGGACCATCCATAGTGGGTGTCAGTTTTTAAGCCTACACAAAAAATGAAATTGAAGGTATGTTTTTATTAACCAAAATAAGTATATTAACATATGTTGAATGGAAATTAAGTCTTCCATTTCCTGAACGGTAAAATATGGATACATAGCAGTACTTCCGTTTGCATTGAATTTTAAAGATTTTTTTTTTATAGTACCTAATGTGGGCTTGTCATGTGGGCTAATGCCAAATGGGAGGTATTAGTTTTATATTACATAAAACAAAACAAAAGTTAAAATGTCCATAACTAACTAAAGCCATATATAGATTCAGTGCAATTTCTATCAAAATTCCAACAGGATTTTCCACAGAAATAGAAAAAAAAATACTAATGTATATGGATCTACAAAAGATTCTGAATAGCCAAAGCTATCTTGGGAAAGAACAAAACTGGAGATGTCACACTTCTTGATTTCAAACTCCATTACAGAGCTATAATAATCAAAACGGTATGGTACTAGCATAAAAACTGACACATAGACAAATGGGACAGAATTGAGAGCGCAGAAATAAATCCATACATATATCTGATCAACTAATATTTGACAAGGGAACCAAGAATACTCAGCAGGGAAAGGATAGTCATTTCAATAATTGGTGTTAGAAAAACTGGATATCCATATTGGAAAAGAATGAAATTGGACTCTTATACCACTCACAAAAACGAACTCAAAATAGATTGTGGACTTAAGTATAAGAACTGAAACCATAAAACTTCAAAATGAACTCATGAATTCTAACTATAGAATCCAAAAGATTGAAATACGTTCCCTCAGAACTCAAAAGTACAGATCAGGATGTTGTCTTTAGTCTAACAAAGGCAATCACAGCAATTCATGGTCCTGTCCCCCAACTTTACACTTATACCTTAAACACCCCTAGTTGCAGTATCTGAGTGAGGGCCAACATTTTAGGTAAAGTAACTTCTTTTAAAAAACTGTCTCTAGTTTCTAAGGGCCAGTCTCTGAAGTTGCCTTCTTTTCACACCACAAAACAGAGCCTTTAATATCTCAGTTTGCGGCATCTGTGTGCAGAAATGGTTCTCCCAGTCCATTTGCAGGAACAGAAAGTCGCGGTTGGCCTTCATAGTTAAGTGGCCTCTCCTGGTGAATTTCCAGAAGTAATGAGACTTCCAGGATCTAACAGATAGAATAATAATTTCCTATAAAAAATGCCCAACTGAGACCCTTTGCTAAAAATCAGATAAACCACAAGCAAACAAAAATAAGTATTTTCCTTACTAGTCAACTGCAAACACACACACACACACACACACACTCTCTCTCTCTCTCTCTCTCTCTCAAGAAAATAAGAGCAATTTTTGACTTAGATGCAATACACTTAAAAATATAAGGCAAACTGTCAACAAAATACTCTTAAAGGTTAAAATAAATAATGGGATGCAATAATAAAAAAAATAAGGTTAAATTATAACTAAGGTGCAACAAAATAAAGATTAAATAAAAATGAAAGCTAAGAAAATTCAGTAAAAATAATTGAAATATAATAAAACAGATGGAACCAAATATCTAAAAGATTATAATGATAGGCACACCTGGATATCTCAGTTGGCTGTGTCCAACTCTTGATTTTGGTTCAGGTCATGATCTCAGGATTGTGAGATCAAGCCCTGAGTCAAGCTTGCTCTGGGCATAGAGTCTGCTTGAGATTCTTTCCCCTTCACCCTCCCCCAACTCTCACATGAGCGCATGTGCTCTCTCTAAAATAAATAAATAAAATCTTAAAAAATAATAAAAATAAAATATTATAGTGATAAAAAGTAAAATAATATATGTTTATTTAAAAACTTTAAAATTCAATTAATAAAAACTTGGTAGGTTAACATTATTATACAATAAAGCAATTTAAAAACTATTTTAGAAGGATCAAAGAATAAAATATTAAACTCAAACAAAAAGGACATTTTAAAAATTAGAAATTATATTTTTTATAAAAATCCAAAAGATAGTTATTTAAGCTCAAAAATTTTAATTTCTCAGAGAGAGTTATAGGTTTCCAAAGATACCAATACTTTTTTCCTTATAAGACATACACACACAAAAAGGCCAAACTTATAGAGAACAGTTGGTGGTTGCTAGAGGCATTGGGACAGAGTAGGTGAAATGGGTGAAGGGCATCAAAAGGTATAAACTTCCAGTTATAAGATAATGAAGTCATTGAGACATAATGTATAGCCCAGTACTATAGTTAAAATACCGTATTGCATATTTGAAAGTTGCTGAGAGAGATCTTAAAAGTTCCCATCCCAAGAAAACAATTTTTAACTCTGTGAGGTGATTCATGTTAACTAGATTTCTTGTGGTGTCCATTTTGCCATATATATAAATATCTACTCATTATGCTGTATGCTAGAAACTAATAGAATGTTAGATGTCAATTATATCTCCATTTATAAAAAGACTGTTGTAATATAGTTGTTGAAAACATTTCCTACTGTCAAGACTCAGAGACAGAACAGGGTTCTAATTCATACCTCTTTTTTTTTTTAAGATTTATTTAGGGTCACCTGGGTGGCTCAGTTGGTTAAGCATCTGCCTTCGGCTCAGGTCATGATCCCAGGGTCCTGGGATTGGGCCCCGCATCAGGCTCCCTGCTCAGTAGGGAGCCTGCTTCTCCCTCTCCTTCTGTCTCCCAGCTCATTCTCTCACTCTCACTCTCTCTATATCTCAAAATAAATAAATAAATAAATAAATAAATAAATAAATAAATAAAATCTTTAAAAAAAAGATTTATTTATTTTAGTGAGAGAGAGAGAGTGTAAGCGAGCGGGGGAGGGGCAGAGGAAGAGAGAGAGAATCTCAAGCAGACTCCATGCTGAGTGTGGAGCCTGATGCAGGGCTTGATACTATGGCCCTGAGATCGTGACCTGAGCCCAAACCAAGAATCTATCCCTCAACTCACTGAGCCACCTAGGTGCCCCTAATTCACACCTCGTGTCCCCTGTTTAAATGGAGGCTGCTATAGAAGTCCTCAGAGGATATCCTCAGCTCATGCTGTTGGAGAGCCTTCCACAAACCTGCTTCCCTTGACCTTTTCATTTTCTCTTGGTTCCAAAATGCTCTGCTGCTGAATTTCCACCTACATCACTGAAGTTGTTTTCTCAAGAGCCTTGGATTTCAGACATTGTTTTCAAGATATGATGTAACTTCTTATATGAATAATGATATTTTTGAAAACCAGAGAAACTGCAAAGGCCAGTTCTGAGATAATAATTGTCAGTGTGGCATGGTATAGAGTGGTTAAAAGATCCGTTTTGCAGGTAAAGGAATAAAGATGGGAAGGTCAGATGGCTTGCCTAGCATCATCCAGTGTGGGAAACTGGAGTATAAGCTCTCAGGTTTCTAACTCATGGGTTTTCTCTTCTGACACAATTCTTACTTTTGGAATGAAATAACTAACCTTTGAGGTATTTTCTCTGAACATCTTTCCTAATGGAAGCTAACACGTCTCAAGTGTAAAGTAACATTATGCATGAAGGTAAATTTAAAGAGAAGTAGTACTTTTGTTCTTTCAGATGTGTATATTTGGAAATAGAATGAAACAAACTACTTTGGTGTCACTGCAAAATTTTATCTAAGAAAGAATTTTTGCTAACTGGAACATCACCAGATATTTAAATCCATGTCAAAAATTGTCCCCGTGATTTTAAAAAAAAAAATGATGTAAATGAATACCACAGAAATATCTAGAAAAAGGAAATAATACTATTGCTTTGCTTGGATTGAAAACATCAGTAAGTTTGTAACAGAAGACAAAATTATCTTAAAATGTTTTAGAAAAATGAGATAGACCTCAAACATTACCAAAAGGTGAAAGTCCAAAGCTTGTGAGGATGGCAGTTGTTCTTGTTTCATAATTATCCTGGACTCATTGAAAATTTACAATTTGACTTTCATGCTCTGGGAATTTCATTTTCTCATTAAACTTTAAGAATATCAGCTCTGTCGTATGCATTTTCTGTACTAAGGCCAACTGCAGAAAGGGTTGAGGGACGAGAATTTTGTATTGTGTCAAATGAACAACAGGTGAAATAATCAGATAATGAGTATATTCAGGTAGTGAAAGTGAAAGGAAGTGTGAATAATCAACAAAATAACCACTATTACTCTTGACATTACCAATTCTTTGACTTAAGGGGGTACAAATTAATACCTGAAAATAAAATTTAAAAACCCACTTAAAGGCTATTATATAGTAATGAAAAGACTTGTTAAAGAGCCCTGAGTAACCAGTAGCCTTGTGACCCAAAACATGATGACTTGCCATTATCCTGATATTGTACCTCATGCAATTAGTGGAAGTACCAATTAGTCCCTAGAAATGGCAAATCAGGTGTACGTTCAGCTTTCAAATAGGTGAATGAATTGGAAAAGACAGAGAAAGAGTGACACTTAGCAGCATAAAGCTGCATAAAAAAGATTTAGACATAAAACAGATTCTTATTACAATTTCATAAAAAGAGAAACAGCCTGAAAAGGACTGTTTAAACAAGTTAAAAGAGAACAGTCTCTGGGAACCTCTTCTATGATCCTGTATTTCTGTGGTTTCCTTTTCCATGTGAGATTTGGCCTCATTTTATAAAATGACATTTAATTTCTATTATGTGAGTTTGGCTTCAGTTTACAAGTTCTAATACAGCCCTCTCTGCTGGAATAATTGTATTCTGAAACTAAAAGAGGCACAAAACATAGTAAGACATTATCACACTGTATTATAATCCCACGAGATGAGAATTTTGTGAGGATATATAAAGGTAGGTCATCTGCACTAAAAACAATCACACATTTCAGTGGTTTAATATAATGAGAGTTTATTTCTCATTCATGTCATAGTCCAAGATAGAGAGAGGTCGGGGGAGACTGCTCCATGCAGTCATCAGGAATGCAGGCTTTTCTCATTTGGATTCTCATAGTCATCTTGATTACTCAGGCATAAAGGAAAAGAAAGAGAGAAGGGCTGAATGGGAGAATTTTATAGGCTCAGCCTGAAATGGCATATTTTACTTCTTTCTATGTGCATTCCATTGTCCAGAACTCAGTCACATGGTGAATTCTGATTATATGGGAGACTGGGAAATGCATTCTAGCTAAGGGCCAGGAAGGAAATGAAATGAGATTTGGTGAGCACATGGCCATCTGCTATAGCCCCACCTCTATTCATCAAATGTATATTTTACTCTATTCACCACAGCCCAGCCAATGCTTAGCACCATGCTAAGTAAATGAAATGAAATGTACGCAACATGCGCATGCTATCATTTATTGAGAACTTTTACATGACAGGCATTGTGCTTAGATGTTTCAGTCATTAATTCATTAATCCTTCATTCAAAATATTAATTTGGCATTTATAGGAGACATTTTCTGTGTGATATGCTGAATATGATAAAGACAGTGTCTTTGCTCCTTGGAATTTATAGTCTTATGGGGAAGATATATTTTTAAATGTGTTTTTTAAATAAATACAGACTGCAAAGTTCTAAGAATTTTTTTTAAAGGTGCTGATAGAATAATTGGGAGGAAAGGCTATTTATTTTTAATTTTTTTTAATGAAAAGCTATTTAGATGAGAATATTCAGGTAAGATCTTTGTGGAGTTGTTGTTTAAAAAGAGATTTGAAGGATGAGAAGCAGTTTTGTGACAGGCTAGGGAAAGAGCGTGGCAGGTAAAAGGACTAATAAGAGGAAGGTCTTCATGTGGGAATATGAGCTCGTGTAACAGAGGAACAAGGAAAGACCTCTGGTGCTGAACCATAATTAACTAGGAGAAGTAGCTATAAGGGGAGTGTGGAGATATCAAAGACCAAGCCAGGTTAAGGTAAAGAGATTGGATTTTATTCTCAGTGTAAGAAAATAAAGTAGAACATTTCAGACAAGGGCTTGATCTTATTTATATATTCTTTAAAAAAAAAATCTCTTCAGGAATTTGTGAACAGGGTTGATTGAGAAGCACAGATAAATGTTGGAGGTTTTAGCAGTAGTTCAAGTAAATTATGATAAGCATGATGGTTTGGACTTGTCAGTGGAAAAATGGAACAAATTAAGACTCGTTGGTTCATTCATACAGAAGGCAAAGGGATGGAGGGGTGCTATAGTGATTTGGATTTGCTCAACTATGGAGATGGTGGTATCATAGTGAGATGGGGAAGAACAAAGGGGGAAAAGAATTAGACTTGTGCCCCTTGGAATCAAGATACAGCAACAGAATTAACAAAAGACTTCACCAGGGGGTATCCATAATCATTAATATGCTCAATGATAAAAGACTTAGTGGGGGATTTCTCTTTTATGGGCTTAAATCCTGGAATCACAATTAGGAGTGACTTACTAGAGGGATTCTTGAGGGAATTGCAGGACGCTTGGTAGAGTAGGAAGTAACCTGTCTATACTTCTGGTGGCCTGAAGGATAATTCTACTTCAGGGTCAAAGCTTGCAATTTCCTTTCCACCTCATGGAGAGCTCCAGGTTAGCATGGGAGGCAGATGTGGTATTAACCAACAATGTGGACAAACACAAAAGTGAAGAAAGTAAAAAATTCAAAGGAAGTTGGAATGGGTATCTTCATTAGAAAAATGTCATTTGAATTGAGCATTCAGTGAGGGTTCATTTGGGAGGGACAAAGAAGGAGATATTAATTAATACTCTAATAAAACACTTTTTTTTTTTTTTTTAGAGAGAAAGGACACACATGCGGGGTGGGGAGGTGTAGAGGGAGAGAGAGAGAGAATCTTAAGCAGGCTCCAGGCTCGGTGTAGAGCCCAACACAGGGTTCGATCTCACGACCCTGAGATCATGACCTGAGCCAAAATCAAGAGTCAGCCACTCAACAGACTGAGCCACCCAGGTGCCCCTCTAATAAAACTCTTTTAAAAATAAGAATTATATAACTTTAAAAATCACTCTATCCTGTTAGTCACACTTGTCATTTTTCTTTGAGGTCTTATTTTCCTCACTATTTTAAATAATAATCTTATTTTTTCACTTAGTAGTCTAAGACCTATTCATGTATGTGAGCACTTATGAATTGTGTTGTTCAAATAATATACTTACTGGCTTTATTTTCTTTTTGTAAATCTGCCACTTTTCTCATTATATTTTGAGCCTATACTATTAAGTATGTATACATTTCCAATTACAGTTGACCCTTGAACAACACAGGGGTTAGGGACACCGACCCCCCACACAATTGAAAATCTGCGTATAACTTCTGACTTTCCCAAAAGTTAATGACTAATAGCCTTCTGCTGATCAGAAGCCTTAACACTAACATAAAGAGTTGATTATTACATATTTTGTATGTTATATGTATTATATGCTGTGTTCTTTATTAGTAAGCTAGAGAGAAGGAAATGCTAAGAAAATCATAAGAGAAAATACATTTATACTACTGTAATTTATTGAAAAAAAATTCACATGTAAGTGGATGGACCTGTAGAGTTTAAACTGATATTCAGGGGCCAACTGTATTTTATCTTCCTGGTGAATTAAAACATCTTTGTATTTTAGAGATGGCTTTTATAAAAAAAAAAATGTATCTGGATTTTTAAAATCCTGTCTAATCTTTTTTTTTTTTGGTAACTGGAGAATATGGCCCATTCATACATTGTAATAAATGATGGATTTGAATTGAATGGAATATCTAATTTTGTAGCTTGTCTTTTTCTTTTTCTTAGTTTCTTCTGGATTATTATTTATTATACCATTTTTACCTTTGCATGCCAGAAAGTTGTATTCACTATTTCTGTTAACTTAGAAATCACTTCAGAGTTCCTTCATCTAAATCAAAGGCTAATGAATATCTGTGCTCTCCTTAAGAATAATAGAAGAGTTTGTAAACTTTAAATTCAACTGCTCTTACCTAAAATGTTGCTATTTTCTTGATGATTTCATTTTTTTAAAAGACAGAATTTTCTTGATTAATATAGTCAGTATCTATTTAGATTCATGTAAAATTTTATCATCTTATTTATAATTCCATTTTGCATCTCAGATTTTCATTCTATGTTTCATTTTCTTCTAATGAAATTAAATCCATTAGAAACCCCTCTTATGAGGAAATATGGCAAACTCTCAATTTTTGTTTGTCTGAAAAATAACTTTGAAAGGTATTTTTGCTCTGTGTAGTATTTTGGGTTGACAGTTGCCTTGATAGATATTATATATCTGAAGTAACATTAAAGATACTGTTAACTATCTTCTGATTTTTAAAAACTAGCAGGCAGTCATTACTTTTGAGGTAGCCTGACTTACCTATTTGACATATTTTCTACCACTGTGCTGCATTCTTGATATTTATTTCAGATCTATCTTTCAGGTTATTACTTCTCTTGAAGATTCTTTATGATATGTTGTTCAGAATCACACTGTGTTTATAATTTTACTTATACTATTTTTCATGTCCTGATTTAGTCTATAGACATTTTTCGAATCTGGTTGAACATTTTTATGGTCTCCTTTGCCATTATTTTACTTTTGTTTTCCATTTTTATTTCCTTAAATAAATGTTCTTTTTAAACATTCTAAATCAGGTAATTCCAATACCTGAAGTCTTTGGTGACCTGATGTAGTTTTGCCATGTTTCTGCCTGTTTCATTCATGGTGCCTGGTTTTCTGCTGCATTTACAATGCTAATCTTGTGAACTGGTGTTGTCCAGGTATGAGGCAAGTACTGTGGATTCCTCCAAAAAAGATTTCTGTTTTCTTCTGCCAGATGCCTAGGAGCACTCTCAATCTAGTACTTCTTTCAAATAAGCTTTTCATTTCTAATCACCTTAGTTTAAGCAACAGATGTAAATTCAGGCTGCAAACCCTTAAAAGGCCTAGATTATGAGTGAGAATTCGAAAAACAGATTTTTTTGAGATGTACAATTTTTCTTCCCTCCTTTTCTCTTTTTCCTCTCTCTTCTTCCTCCTCCTCCTCCGTGTTTAGCTTCTTCTAACTATCTCCGGGTATGGAAAGAGCAGGGTTATTTCTAGCTCCCTCAGTGACATTTTACACCTGTGTCTCCTGTTATTCACCCCATACTGGATAAATTCTAGGTTATCTTCTATTTGTGCTCTGTGGAGCTTTAAAAATAAATTCAAAGTTATAGGTCCTTGGAAAATGCCCTCATGATGAAAGCCAGCTTGAATAATTTTCTTTTTTCTCTTGGAACCTGATTTCATCTTGGTTTTGGCTAAAAGGTTCTTTACTATATTGCCTACTTAGCAACTAAATTTCAAAAGTTCATTTCAATATTTTCACTAGAATTTTTACACATTTTCTTCAGGAAGGTCAATCAGAGAATATAGCCTGTGATGCTACCAAAAAGATAATTTGAAGGACAAGACCTTCATGGTGAATTTGAATTTTTTTTTTTTAACTAGGAGTTTAAAGTATAGAAATTTCTCTTCTACTTTGAATTTTACCATTCTGAAAGAGTACAGGAAACTATACTTACTTGGGAAAAGTAGTTAACAGTAAAGTAAATATATATATATACATATGTGTATATATAGATATATATATATATAGTAAAGTAAATATATATATATATATATATAGGAATAAGGAATGGATTTATGTAGCTAATAACAAAATAAATTTCAACTGAGATCCAGAAGGATCTTGCTCATATAAAAATCAGCTGAACAGAGAACCCCTCTCAAAATCAATAAAAATAGGTCAACACCCCGACATCTAATAGTAAAACTTACGAGTCTCAGAGACAAAGAGAAAATCCTGAAAGCAGCTTGGGAGAAGAGATATGTAACCTACAATGGTAGAAACATTAGATTGGCAACAGACCTATCCACAGAGACCTGGCAGGCCAGAAAGGACTGGCAGGATATATTGAGAGCACTAAATGAGAAAAATATGCAGCCAAGAATACTATATCCAGCTAGGCTGTCATTGAAAATTGAAGGAGAGATAAAAAGCTTCCAAGACAAACAAAAACTAAAGGAATTTGCAAACACGAAACCAGCCCTACAAGAAATCTTGAAAGGGGTCCTCTAAGCAAAGAGACACCCTAAAAGCAACACAGACCAGAAAGGAACACAGACAATATACAGTAACAGTCACCTTACAGGCAATACAATGGCACTAAATTCCTATCTTTCAATAGTTACCCTGAATGTAAATGGGCTAAATGCCCCAATCAAAAGACACAGGCTATCAGATTGGATTAAAAAACAAGACCCATAGATATGCCGTCTGCAAGAGACTCATTTTAGACCCAAAGACACCCCCAGATTGAAAGTGAGGGGATGGAAAACCATTTACCATGCTAATGGACACCAAAAGAAAGCTGGGGTGGCAATCCTTCTATCAGACAAATTAGATTTTAAACCAAAGACTGTAATAAGAGATGAGGAAGGACACCATATCCTACTTAAAGGGTCTATCCAACAAGAAGATCTAACAATTGTAAATATCTATGCCCCTAACCTGGGAGCAGCCAATTATATAAGGCAATTAATAACAAAGGCAAAGAAACACATCAACAACAATACAATAATAGTGGGGGACTTTAACACCCCCCTCACTGAAATGGACAGATCATCTAAGCAAAAGATCAACAAGGAAATAAAGACTTTAAATGACACACTGGACCAAATGGACTTCACAGACATATTCAGAACATTCCATCCCAAAGCAGCGGAATACACATTCTTCTCTAGTGCCCATGGAACATGCTCCAGAATCGATCACATCCTAGGTCATAAATCAGGTCTCAACCGGAACCAAAAGATTGGGATCATTCCGTGCATATTTTCAGACCACAGTGCTTTGAAACTAGAACTCAATCACAAGAGGAAAGTTGGAAAGAACTCAAATACATGGAGGCTAAAGAGCATCCTACTGAAGAATGAATGGGTCAACCCAGAAATTAAAGAAGAATTAAAAAAATTCATGGAAACCAATGAAAATGAAAACACAACCATTCAAAATCTTTGGGATGCAGCAAAGGCAGTCCTAAGAGGAAAGTATATAGCAATACAAGCCTTTCTCAAGAAACAAGAAAGGTCTCAAGTACACAACCTAACCCTACACCTAAAGGAGCTGGAGGAAGAACAGCAAATAAGGCCTAAACCCAGCAGGAGAAGAGAAATAATAAAGATCAGAGCAGAAATCAATGAAATAGAAACTAAAAGAACAGTAGAACAGATCAACGAAACTATGAGCTGGTTCTCTGAAAGAATTAACAAGATTGATAAACCCCTGGCCAGACTTATCAAAAAGAAAAGAGAAAGGACCCAAATCAACAAAATCATGAATGAAAGAGGAGAGATCACAACCAACACCAAAGAAATACAAACAATTATAAGAACATATTATGAGCAACTCTATGCCAGCAAATTAGATAACCTGGAAGAAATGGATGCATTCCTAGAGATGTATCAACTACCAAAACTGAACCAGGAAGAAATAGAAAACCTGAACAGACCTATAACCACTAAGGAAATTGAAGCAGTCATCAAAAATCTCCCAAGAAACAAAAGCCCAGGGCCAGATGGCTTCCCAGGGGAACTCTACCAAACATTTCAAGAAGAATTAATACCTATTCCTCTGAAACTGTTCCAAAAAATAGAAATGGAAGGAAAACTTCCAAACTCATTTTATGAGGCCACCATTACCTTGATCCCAAAACCAGACAAAGACCCCATCAAAAAGGAGAATTACAGACCAATATCCCTGATGAACATGGATGCAAAAATTCTCACCAAAATACTAGCCAATAGGATCCAACAGTACATTAAAAGGATTATTCACCACGACCAAGTGGGATTTATCCCTGGGCTGCAAGATTGGTTCAACATCTGCAAATCAATCAACGTGATACAATACATTAACAAAAGAAAGAACAAGAATCATATGATCCTCTCAATAGATGCAGAAAAAGCATTTGACAAAGTACAGCATCCTTTCTTGATCAAAACTCTTCAGAGTGTAGGCATAGAGGGTACATACCTCAATATCATAAAAGCCATCTATGAAAAACCTACAGAGAATATTCTCAATGGGGAAAAACTGAGAGCTTTCCCCCTAAGTTCAGGAACGCGGCAGGGATGTCCACTATCACCACTGCTATTCAACATAGTATTGGAAGTCCTAGCCACAGCAATCAGACAACAAAAAGAAATCAAAGGCATCCAAATCGGCAAAGAAGAAGTCAAACTCTCACTCTTTGCAGATGATATGATACTTTATGTGGAAAACCCCAAAGACTCCACCCCAAAACTGCTAGAACTCATACAGGAATTCAGTAAAGTGGCAGGATATAAAATCAATGCACAGAAGTCAGTGGCATTCCTATACACCAACAACAAGACAGAAGAAAGAGAAATTAAGGAGTCGATCCCATTTACAATTGCACCCAAAACCATAAGATACCTAGGAATAAATCTAACCAAAGAGGCAAAGGATCTGTACTCAGAAAACTATGAAATACTCATGAAAGAAATGGAGGTAGACACAAAGAAATGGAAAAACGTTCCATGCTCATGGATTGGAAGAACAATATTGTGAAGATGTCAATGCTACCTAGAGCAATCTACACATTCAATGCAATCCCCATCAAAATACCATCCACTTTTTTCAAAGAAATGGAACAAATAATCCTAAAATTTGTATGGAACCAGAAAAGACCCCGCATAGCCAGAGGAATGTTGAAAAAGAAAAGCAAAGCTGGTGGCATCACAATTCCGGACTTCCAGCTCTAGTACAAAGCTGTCATCATGAAGACAGTATGGTACTGGCACAAAAACAGACACATAGATCAATGGAACAGAATAGAGAGCCCAGAAATGGACCCTCAACTCTATGGTCAACTAATCTTTGACAAAGCAGGAAAGAATGTCCAATGGAAAAAAGACAGTCTCTTCAACAAATGGTGTTGGGAAAATTGGACAGCCACATGCAGAAGAATGAAACTGGACCATTTCCTTACACCACACACAAAAATAGACTCCAAATGGTTGAAAGACCTCAATGTGAGACAGGAGTCCATCAAAATCCTAAAGGAGAACACAGGCAGCAACCTCTTCGACCTCAGCCGCAGCAACTTCTTCCTAGAAACATCGCCAAAGGCAAGGGAAGCAAGGGCAAAAATGAACTATTGGGACTTCATCAAGATAAAAAGCTTTTGCAAAGCAAAGGAAACAGTCAACAAAACCAAAAGACAACCGACAGAATGGGAGAAGATATTTGCAAATGATATATCAGATAAAGGGCTAGTATCCAAAATCTATAAAGAACTCATCAACCTCAACACCCAAAGAACAAAGAATCCAATCAAGAAATGGGCAGAAGACATGAACAGACATTTTTCCAAAGAAGACATCCAAATGGCCAACAGACACATGAAAAAGTGCTCAACATTGCTCGGCATCAGGGAAATCCAGATCAAAACCTCAATGAGATACCACCTCACACCAGTCAGAATGGCTAAAATTAACAAGTCAGGAAATGACAGATGTTGGCGAGGATGCGGAGAAAGGGGAACCCTCCTACACTGTTGGTGGGAATGCAAGCTGGTGCAGCCACTCTGGAAAACAGGATGGAGGTTCCTCAAAAAGTTGAAAATAGAGCCACCCTACGACCCAGCAATTGCACTACTGGGTATTTACCCCAAAGATACAAAAGTAGGGATCCGAAAGGGTACGCGCACCCCGATGTTTATAGCAGCAATGTCCACAATAGCCAAACTGTGGAAAGAGCCAAGATGTCCATCGACAGATGAATGGATAAAGAAGAGGTGGTATATATATACAATGGAATATTATGCAGCCATCAAAAGGAATGAGATCTTGCCATTTGCAACGACGTGGATGGAACTGGAGGGTATTATGCTGAGCGAAATAAGTCAATCAGAGACAGACATGTATCATATGACCTCACTGATATGAGGAATTCTTAATCTCAGGAAACAAACTGAGAGTTGCTGGAGTGGGGGGGGGGGTTGGAGGGATGCGGTGACTGGGTGATAGACACTGGGGAGGGTATGTGCTCTGGTAAGCGCTGTGAATTGTGCAAGACTGTTGAATCTCAGATCTGTACCTCTGAAACAAATAATGCAATATATGTTAAGAAAAAAAAAAAAAGGCAGCAGGAGGGGAAGAATGAAGGAGGGGAAATCGGAGGGGGAGATGAACCATGAGAGACGATGGACTCTGAAAAACAAACTGAGGGTTCTAGAGGGGAGGGGGGTGGGGGGATGCGTTAGCCTGGTGATGGGTATTGAGGAGGGCACGTTCTGCATGGAGCACTGGGTGTAATGCACAAATAATGAATCATGGAACACTACATCTAAGACTAATGATGTAATGTATGGGGATTAGCATAACAATAAAAAATTAAAAAAAATCAGCTGAGCCTCTATAGCTTTATGTTGTTGTTTTGCTGTTGTTATTGTTGCTGAACTATAGGAAAAAAATCAGGACCAGGCCAGCAGCTTGAAAAATTATCAATTAAATTTTCTCATTAGCTGTATTTGGTTCCTTAATTGGCCTTTTTGACTGTGTAATTTCAAGTGATAATTATTTGTGGCACTAGCCCATTCCTATATCAATGTTATCTCTTAATTAATTCAAGAAATTGACTTAACATTTTTTTCTATCTTCAGACACAGAAGTAATTTGTGAGTTACCATTCCTTAGACAGCCCAGTCAGCAGCACTTTGAAAAATGACAGTAAGAAAGTCCAATCTTACAGACTTATACCACAATAGCATTGATAATAATCTCGGAGAAGCTCTGCCAAGGAAGAAGTGTACATATTTGGTGTGAAATAGAAAACCATGGGGTTATAGATTAAAGGATGAGAGAAACATGAAAAACAGAATGTTCATTCATCTTCAAGCGAGAACTCTCAAATCTCAAAAATACTGAGTTATAATTGCACTAAAATTGCACTAAATACTTAATATATATAAATGCTAAACATAAATATAAAATGCTGAATGTTTTGGTTTCAACAGAGAGAGTTAGCAATGAGTGCTTTGCATCCCTACATTTCTCACTGGATTGCTGCAATCTGGGAAACATACCCAAGGAAGTAGTGTCTCAGTGGTAATTTCCCATACCTGAATAGGAATTTCCACTCCACAAAGTGAAAATGAACTACTGAGGAGAAAAAGGATGGTCACCTAAGAAAAGAAGGTAGGAATTTGCCATTCAGTCACCATAACTTTGGATTCTCACTTCAGATGCTACTTCCCTTACAAAAAGCCCTTTCTAAAGCCAAAAGGGCTGTTGTCCCTGTCCCCTACTCTTTTCCCTGATTCATGACTAATACTTTTCTCATATCCACTCTTCAAGTATTTTTCCAGGTAACTCAGTCCTACAAAAGGCAGAGATGCTTATGTAGTTGCTAAATTGGCCGTAAGGAAGGATGAGCCCAGAGGTTTCCTCAGAACACTGTCTTGGGGTGTTTAGAGTTTAGGAAGAAACCCCAGGCTGCTGTAGACAAGTCAGGAAAGATCTTCTCTTTAGAGCAAGATAAGGAGTCAAGAAGACCTCAGATTCCCTCCTTAGGCTAGCAAATCTAAATCAGAAAATAATAGACAAACAAACAAAAAAAACTTTATAGTAAACTTGTAATGTAAGTCTCAAGTCAAACTCTAACAATAATGAGTAAAGGTGATCCTCTAGACAAATTTTCACAAAATCAGGAATAAGACAAAAATTGAACACTGAGCTAGCAGCAATATCTGGTATTATAATAAAGAAAAGTGATGTGTACTAACTGAAAAGCAAGGACCAAAACTATTATTATTAAATGAGAAAATGACTTTATACTGATAACAATCCATGGAATCAATTGAAATAATATCTTTTTTTTTTTTTAAATACAGAGTTTAGCAAGGGCATGGGTGGTAAAGCGAAAATAAATTTAAATGGCTCTGACATACATTTATCCTAGCCTGTCAAATTATTTAATTTCTATAAATTTATGAGAAATAAGTCATTTTGTAGATGAGATAATACAATCAGAGAAAGAAAGTGACTTTAATTTGTTAAGTCTCAGAGCCGGTAAGGGACAGAGACGCAGCTTGCACCGATATATCTTGGCTTCCAAACAGAACAACTTATACCAGAGGTGGCGATATTTTTCTAAAGGTGTAGATGGGATGTAAATGTGAACAAAGATTAAGGTACACACAAATAAATTCTTCAGTGTTAGTATTTTCATGATTTTCTTTCAGTTGGAGCGCAAGGGCCCTGAATTTTTGTATTCAAAGAAACACTTCACTTTCTTCCAGAGTATTGACCGAGAGGATCTTAATGTTCCCCTCAGCTTGACCGAACTTTAGACGGGTTTCGCCTGACTCTAGGCCTCTAAGTGCCCTTTTCTTTGGATATTTACTTTAAGAAACTTGTCATTGTAAATTTTTTCTCTACACCTTTGACACATAAACCTTTTTCAAGGCCTCTTGCCGGTTTTACACCCAGGACTGTTTTTCTCAGGAACTTGGGAAACATCCTTTTGAAATATAATCATCAAGGAAGATGAGGCTTCTGTCTCCCAATCTCTGTGGGGAGAGTAAGAGTCTAACTTGGGTGGGCGCTTCGCTTCAAGCTGTAAAACCATCTCATGTCATGAAGATACAAGAAAGTTTACTCTTTGTTTGGGTAAACCAATTAGCAAACACAGATGGCCTGAAATCTTCCTGTTCTCCCCTTTGTTCCAGTAGAACTGAAATCAGAGTTCTGTTTTCTCTCTCCTATTACAAGAGCCTTGAGTAAAATCTTCTCTGCCTGTTTAATAGTCTAATGCAGTTTAATTTGACATTATCATTCCCCCTCTTATTCCTACAAAACACCCTGCTCAAAAACATTTTTATATAAATTATTAAAGCTACTTCATTTGATCTTACTTTGATTTTTTTTAATAGGAAAATAGTTGTTGCCACTTAATATTATTTCTTACTTAGTTGTTTCGTTAGTCTTTCTCTTCTTATAAAAGTTCTCTAAATCCTGCTGCAGTTGCTAATTGCAAAGGCTACATAAAATCTGTTTTGCACAATTTTGCATCTGAAAAGCCACTGTCAAGCTGTCAAGTTCTTTAACAGACTATTACATCTTCTTCCTTGTTTTCCTTTCTTAAAGGTCTGTACAATTTCAGGCCTTTCTGAGGCTGAGAGGCTGAATGTTCCTCTTTGACTTGGATGTGAAGACAAGTGGTATGAAGTTAGTGGGCCAACATCCTGAAAGATTAGTCCGATCTCTCTATGCACATAATTACAACTAATTGAATTAGTCCCACTCCTAGCAAAGAAGTAAAATCAATATTATAATTAAAACTACGTTCCTGTATAATTGGATTTTCAAAGGAAACCTGGAAGAGGGGAAGAGTGGAAAGTGTTTCTTCTGTGTAAAAGTAATTAATATTTGTATTAAGTTGATATCTTCAAAATAATCCTGCAGAAATTTGTGGCAATATCCTCAATTTCATTAACCAGAGCTGATTACAGGAGTTTACTCCTTAGTGAAACCATCCTTACAGCCAAAGGCTTTCTATCTGTTGCCACTGAGCTGTCTGGACCACTGGCTTACTTTGCTATCTCAAATATTTCAGTCAGCTTCAGCATTAGGATTTTTAGGGGCCATTTTATTAAGTGTGTTTTTTAAATCATATCCAAGATTTTTTTTTCTTTCTCTATCAAAAGAAATCAATCTGAAAGAACTGGGCAGCTTAATAGTTGATCTACTAGTTCTTTCCCTGGAGTTCACTGCCTTCCCTTCAAGTGCTTTTTACCACAATTCCAAATATAGATGGAATTCCTTTTCATAATAAGATGTTAGAAGAGACTCTCAATTTATTAAAAAAAAATGTGGCATGACTGGGGCACCATTTGGCACTGCTCCTCTCTTAGAACTTAACGATTTAGGAAAGTTGAATAACATTTTCAGTCACATCCCTATGTCAGGAAGATTGCGAGGGCCTGGGTTGGAAGGAAACAGTATACATAGACAAAGGAGACATAGTCTTTAGACTCAAAAATGGTTTCTTTAGTTGGGAATAGCATAAGTCATACACACAAAAATAAAACAAACAAACAAACAAGAGAGTGGATGCCAAATAAATGGCATAGACATGAAAATATGTAGGTATGATGAAGTAAGCAAATTCTTGAAAAAGAAGACCTGGTTCAAGTATTACATGTATAACTTGATAACCATGTCTCCCAAACATGTAAGGCACTTGATCTTTGTAGGCCATAATTTTCTTATTTCTGAATTGAAAATGTTGACCTAGATTATATTGGCTCATTCAATTCTGAAATTCAATGAACTTCAAAAAAGGGATATCATATCTTGGGATGATATGGCCATGGATGATTGGACCTGAGGCACAAGAAACATGAGGTACCATTGAATGATTGAGAGATTGTTGTTAGATAAGGGATACAAAAGGGGGACAAAGCATGAGCAAAAACAAAGTGTTACTATGTCTGTTGCATTCATTTTTGTGTTTGTAGGGCTGGTCACAGTACCTGAAACACAACGGACAATGTCTAATACTGAATGAACGAATGAATGAATGAATGAATGAATTGGGAGATGTTCCCCTTGCCTATGAGTGGGGTGACATCTAAAAGATCACATTATGTATTTGCTTAATTAAATTACTCAATGAGAGACAAATTTATGCAGCAACTTTCTTTGGTGACTTGTAATGGATGAAAGCGAGCATTTTCCATCTCTATCCCAAATTTCTCTAATTTGAATGCCAGGATCTTATTTCAAAATTTCCAAGGTCATATGATTAATAAATGGCAAATTTCTGAATCAGCCTATGAAATTCCCTCTTCTGTGTCAGTGTGTAATCTGGAGAGAATTTTCTAAACTGTTTCTTAATTGTCCTGTGACATGCACTTACTTCATCCTCTCCTGTTCTCCACTGCATTCTTGACTTGGGTTCTGTATTCTGTTGTGGTTTTTCCAGCTCTTTAGGCTTCAGGTCAAATTCTCACGTAAATGATACATGGACCATCTTCTGAACTGCTTCCCATGCTCAGGTATTTTTTCCCCTTCCCATACCACCTTTAAAACTTTGATGTTCACTGCAACATCTTTTCTCCTCTGAAGTCACCTTGGGTGTGCTCTTAACCAGTTGTCTCCAGGATCAGTTTTGGATACTGGAAAAAGGGGCACATTGTTTTGATTTCCCCTGAGCCTGCTAAAGTTGTAATGTTCAAAACAGAAGTGCCCTGAGAAGACATCTTTGCTTGCATAATACTTCTTGGCAACAGATAAATTGTTTCTCTATAGTTTTCTCTTTGAATTTTATGTTGGATCAGTTTTTAACTTGGAGACCATTCTCTTTTGAGTAATACTTTTTCAATGTGTCACACCTTGAGATTTATTGCACCGATACATCATCAGAGTGACACCTGGCCCTGATGATGTATAGCTTAATACATCATGAAAGCAATTTTTCATTCAGGTTACATATTACATAGGAATGTTAGTGCTTGTATTTTAAAAAGTATAAATTTATGGGCTTACAACAAATAAAACTTTCTGAGAGTTTGTAAAACTCTTGGATCTGTCCCAAATCTAGCTGGGCAATAAAATTAGCATTGGGTCTCAGTAATACTGAGTGCCAACCCTTTTCTGCATAGCAAAAGATATCTTCTTTATGTTTATTTTTTCAATAGGAAATATGTGCACTTGATAAAAAATTAAAAATACAATAGTATATACAATGATTATCTCTTCCTTCTGTCTGTATCTGGAAGCTATCAAGTACCCCTCTCCAAAGGGAAAAACTTAGCAACTCTTTTAGAGATAATGTAAGACTATAGAGACAACTATGTGTATGTATGTGTGTGTGTGTGTATATATATATTTCCCTTTATATACAATCAGCAATATATTCTGCATTTTTCCCACAGTTATGAATATAATTCAGAAATTGCTTCATATGTTTACAGATAGATTTTTCTCATTCTTTTTGGTGATAGCATATATCCTATTATTCTCCCATATTCCAAAGAGATATTGCTTTTCTATAGAATAGCCACTTTTCTTTATTTCATGGACAGAGTCCAAACTAGAACAAGAATTAAAAAAAAAAAAAAAAGACTAGAAAGAAAATGGAGTTACTTTTAGTTTTTCCTCATTATATGATATAGAAATATATTACCCTTTTTATGATAGCATACTCTTCTACTAATCTCTTTTATGATTTTGACTCAAGGAGAACTCATTTTTATTAATAAGGATTTAAAATTTTTATTTTAGATGAAATGTTTAATTAAGTGAATTTTACCAAAGGTGATGAAAATATCTACATTTTTTACAGATAAACTAAAACTGGGGAGAAAAAAGAGAAAAAAAGTAGTGAGATTAAGAATGTAATACATTTTAAATATTAAGTGGCAACTCTTAACAGAAATGTCCCAAATTAATACATAACATTCATTACCTTCTTTAATTTACCTATGAACTTGTGCTTGGAAAATTTAGCTTTAGTTTGCATCATGGACAAATTATAATAGGGAAAATGGAATTTTTTATAGCCTTTCAAATGAGGGAAGATAATGAGGAACATGAGAAATTCTGATATGGAAAATCTTAGTCTTTAATCCAAGTTATGAAAATAGTTATAATTGAAGGCCTTGTATAGAATAGTTTGAAAAGAATACATCTCTCCTCAAAATCAGTTTTAAAAAAACTTATGGCTATTATGATTATTATTATAAGCGAGTTACCTCTTTCCATCAGTCCTGCATTTAGTTTTTGCCTTGCCACCTCCATGATTTATTTTATATTGTCTATTATGAATGCATCCATTTCCTCTAGTATTTACCAGGTCAATTCTTTTAATACTCAGCTATAAGGCCACAAAAGACAGACATTTTGAAACTGTAAGGCATTAGTATATTTTTGGCAAAAATACACAAATTTTATTTTCTCCCTTCTCCTTCCCTTGACCACCTTGATTTAGCCAACTTAGGAGTGCGAGAGTGTATAGATATTTAAGCAGAGGATTTTTTTTCAATCTCTTAAGAGAAGAAGCTATCAAGTATAACTTGCAGGGCAAGTTTATACCGTGTGTGCATTTATTTCCAATCCTCAATTCTCTTTTCTCCTTCCCACCCTTTTGGGAAGGATAATATTTCTGAGTAAAGAATTATAAACATTTGAAGAGCTGATGCGAAGAATTTAGTTTGGAGAGAATAGGAGAGAAAACATTTCATCTCAAAAGTAGGGAGTATCATTCTTGAGAGTAGAAGGTGTTAAGGAGGTTGGGGAGTAGGAAAAAAGAAACAGAAACAGGGCTTCCAGAGAGAGAGAGGAGAGGATGGAGTTTGGGGTAACAGAGTGGGAAGGGGAGAGAGAGACTGGAGAACCAGGTCAGAAAGTGTCAACAGCCTATTTGAGTTGACTGGACATTTTGTAATCCTTACTTTTTATTATTTTTTTAATTTTTATTTCAAAGATTTTATTTATTTATTCGACAGAGACACAGCAAGACAGGGAACACAAGCAGAGGGAGTGGGAGAGGGAGAAGCAGGCTTCCCACCGAGCAGGGAGCCCGATGCGGGGCTCGATCCCAGGACCCTGGGACCATGACCCGAGCAGAAGACAGACACTTAACAACTGAGCCACCCAGGCGCCCCTGTAATCCTTACTTTTTCAAATAAACTTTTCTTGAAATCTACTTAACAGTGCTTTCACATTTGGGTCCAGGTGAATGATTGTTCTGGCTATAAGGACGAATAATTAAAAGCAGTTATTAGGGCCCAGCTGCACAGCACTATTTTTGAAAATAAACATTTTTTTTTGTAAATGACAGGATTAACTGCTGCTTTAAGAAGCTAAGATCCATTCCTTCACAGTGTACTCAGGTAATCCTCAAAAATACAATGTCTGAGGCCTTAGTGATCTTAGTTTTTGTGAAGCCTTCCATATTTAAAGAAAAAACTGGACTAGGGAATTGACCTAGCTTTCATTTAATTAACTGTATCACTCCTCAGTTTGCCTTTATTGATGCTTATCCATAGAGAGACGAAATATCGTGGATAAGACTCTGAAATCTCTCTGTATCTTGGTCATCCGTGAACATTAAACATATCAAAGTGTTAGCAACAACAATGGCGAACTTTCAGTGCATCATTACTACGTATTTGACACAGTTTTCAGTGCTTTACGCATGTTATTTAGTTGTCCCAACAAGTGTTACAAGGAGAGTACTATTGCCCATATTTTTACCTAAGAAAAATAAATGAATGAATCATCCAAAGTTATATAGCTAGTAGATGACATGGTCAGGATTCATAATGATACAATCTGTCTCATGAGGCCTGGCAATTAGTCACCAAGCTTTTATGCATACCATCTCAGTATGGATCATAATAGGTCAGATCTACTATAGGATATATTTTAAAGTTATTATGGGATGCTATATTTAATATTATTTATGATTTTTTCATATTTTCAAAAAATTAAGATGTTTGAAAAATTATAACACTGAAATATTTACAATATTCCAAATGCTTTTCTAAAATAAATTTGCTTGAATTGTATTAACATTGCTGCTCTCTAAAAGAAAAAAAAAAAAAACGGACTTTTCAGTGACTCATCATCTCTGTTTCAGTTAGGTTCTCGTCTAAGAAAAAATAAATAGAATGAGCAGAGGAGAACTGTTTTCATTTCTGCAATTGCTATCAATTCTAAATATGTTTGAAATGTCACTGCACACTGCTTACCAACCTGTTGGTACCAAGTGAAGTCAGAATTATTAATGAGAGACCTTTGCTAACAAATGCTAGGGATAGTGAACAATACCCTTCTACAAGTACAAATGAATGCACATTTGCTGGGATATCATATGACAGAAGTCCTACAATGCTGATGGGAAAGACAAAAATAATGAAGATGGTAGAAAATATGAAATAGTGTTTTGTACTTCTTGGTTAAATATCCAATAGTGCAGTGAATGGATTAGGGTAGTTCTATTTTGAACTTGCTGAGGAACCTCCATAATGTTTTCCACAGTGGCTGTACCAGTTTGCATTCCCACCAACAGTGCACCAAGGTTCCTTTCTCTCCACATTCTTGCCACCACTTACTGTTTCTTGTGATTTTGATTTTAGCCATTCTGATGGGGGTGAGGTGGTATCTCATTGTGTTTTTGATTTGCATTTCCCCGATGATGGGTGATGTTGAGCATCTTTTCATGTATCTGTTGGCCATCTGGATGTCTTCTTTGGAGAAATTTCTGTTCCTGTCTTCTGCCCCTTTTAGTTTTACAGATTGTTTCCTTTGCCACACAGATTTTTATTTTGTTGTAGTCCCAATAGTTTATTTTTGCTTTTATTTCCCTTGCCTCAGGAGACATATCTAGAAAAATGTTGCTATGACTGATGTCAGAGATATTAGTGCCTCTGCTCTTTTTAAGGATTTTTATGGTTTCAGGTCTCACATTTAGGTCTTTAATCAACTTTGAGCTTATTTTTGTGTATGGTAAAAGTGGTCCAGTTTCATTCTTTTCCATGTAGCTGTCCAGTTTTCCCAATACCATTTGTTAAAAAAATTCTTATTCCCATTGGATATTCTTTCCTGTTTTGTCAAGATTAATTGACCATATAATTGTGGATTTATTTCTGGGGTTTCTATTCTCTGTGTCTATTTTTATGCCAGTACCAAACTGTTTTAATTACTACTGCTTTGTAATATAACTTGAAATCTGGAATTGTGATTCCTCCAGTTTTGTTTTTCAAGACTGCTTTAGACATTTGAGGTCTTTTGTGGTTCCATACAAATTTTAGGATTGTTCAGTCTAGTTCTGTGAAAAATACTGTTGGCATTTTGATAGGGGTTGCATTAAATGTACAGATTACTTTGGGTAGTATAGACATTTTAATAACATTTGTTCTTCCAACCCATGAGCATAGGTTGAATGTCTTTCCATTTCTTTGCATCATTGAATTTCTTTAATCAGTGTTTTATAGTTTTCAGGGTATAGGTCTTTTGCCACTTTCATTAAGTGTATTTCTAGATATTTTACTGTTTTTGGTATAATTGTAAATGGGATTGATTTCTTAATTTTAATTTCTGCTGCTTCATTATTAGTGTATAGGAATTTAACAGATTTCTCTACAGTGATTTTTGTATCCTATGACTTGTCTTAATTCATTTACCCAGTTCTAGTAGTTTTTTAGTGGAGTTTTTAGGTTTTCTCTATATAGTATCATGTCATCTGCAAATAGTGAGAGTTTTACTTCTTTGTTACCAATTTGGATGCCTTTTCTTTCTTCATGTTGTCTAATTGCTGTGGCTAGGACTTCTAGTACTATGCTGAATAGAAGTGGTGAGAGGAACATCCTTGTCTTATTTCTAACCTTAGGGAGAAGCTCTCAGTTTTTCCCCATTAAGTATGATGTTAGCTGTAGGTTTTTCATATATGGCCTTCATTATGTTGAGATATGTTCCCTCTAGACCTACTTTGCAGAGGGTTTTTGTCATGAATGGAGTTGTACTTTGTCAATTGCTTTTCCTGAATCTATTGAAATGACCATATGGTTTTTATCCTTGGTCTTAATGATGTGATGTGTCATGTTGATAGTTTTGCAAATAATGAACCACCCTTGCATCCAGGGAATAAATCCCACTTTATTGTGATCTCTGATTTAATGTATTGTTGGATTCAGTTTGCTAATAATTTGTTAAAGATTTTTGCTTCTATGTTCATGAGGGATATTCAACTGTAGTTCTCTTTTTTTGTTGGGTCTTTATCAGGTTTTGGTGTCAGGGTGATGCTGGCCTCATAAAATGAATTTGGAGGCTTTACTTCCTCTCCTATTTTTTGGAATAATTTGAGAAGAGTAAGTATTAAGTCATCTTTAAATGTTTGGTAGAATTTGCTTGGGAAGCTGTCTGGTCCTGGACTTCTGTTTTTTGGAATTTTTTTGATTACTGATTCAATTTCATTGCTGGTATTTGGTCTGTTCAAGTTTTCTATTTCTTCCTGCTTTAGTTTTGGTAGGTTATATAAGTTTTCCAATTTGTTGGCATATAGGTTTTCATAATATTCTGTTACAATTGTTTGTATTTCTGTGGTGTTGGTTTTTATTTCTCCTTTTTCATTTGTGATTTTGTTTATTTGGGACCTCTCTTTTTTAATGCATCTGGTAGAGGTTTATGAATTTTGTTCATCTTTTCAAAGAACTAGCTCCTGGTTTCATTGATCTGTTCTATTGTTTGGTTTGGTTTAGTTCCTATATCATTTGTTTCTGTTCTCTTCTGTATTATTTCCTTTCTTTTGCTGGCTTTGGGTTTTGTTTGTTCTTTTTCTAGCTCCTTTACATCTAAGTTTAGTTTGTTTGAGATTTTTCTTGCTTCTTAAGGTAGGCCTGTATTGCTATAAACTTTCCTCTCAGAACCACTTTTGCTGCATCCCAAAGATTTTGGGCCATTGTGTTTTCATTTTTATTTGTTTCCATGTAATTTTTTATTTCTTTTTTGATTTCTGGTTGGCCCATTCATTGTTTAGTAGCATGTTATTTAATGTCAATGATTTGTGCTCTTTTCTGATTTTTTTTTTTTTTTTTTTTTGGTTGATTTCTAGTTTTATAGTGTTGTGTTCAGAAAGGATAATGGTAGGACTTCAATGTTGAGACATGTTTTGTGGCCTAATATGTGATCTGTTGTGGAAAATGTCCCATGTGCTGTGGAAAAGAATGTGTATTCTGCTGTTTTAGAATGAAATATTCTGAATATATCTGTTAAATCCATTTGGTCACTGTGTCATTCAAAGCTACTGTTTCCTTGTTGATTTTTCTGTTTGGATGATCTGTCTATTGATGTAAGTTGGGTGTTAAAGTGTCCTCCCATTATTGGATTACTATCAACTATTTCTTTTCTATTTGTTAATAGATGCTATATGTATTTGGGTGCTCCATGTTGGGTGCATAAATATTTATAATTGTTATATCCCATTGTTCTAGTGTCTCCTTTATGATTATGTAGTATCTTTCTCTCTTGCTACAGTCTTTGTTTTAAAATCTATTTTGTCTGATATAAGTATTGCTATTCTATCTTTCTTTTGACATCCATTTGCATGATAAATGTTTCTCCACCTCCTCACTTTCAATCTCAGATGTCTTTAGGTCTGAAATGAGTCTTGTAGGCAGCATATGGATGAGTATTTTTTTTTAATCTGTTCTGTCACCCTCTGTCTTTTGATTGGAACATTTAGTCCATTTACATTCAAAGTAACTGTTTATAGAAATGTCTTACTGCCATTCTGTTACTTGTTTTGTGGTTATTTCTATAGATTTTCTCTGATCCTTTCTTGTCCTCTTTTATGGCTTGTTGGCTTTCTTTAATGATATACTTGGATTCCTTTCTCTTCATTCTTTGCATATTTATTACTGGTTTTTGATTTCTGGTTACCATTAGGTTTGTATATCACATCTTCTGCATATAGCAGTTTATATTAAGTTGATATTTAAGTTTGAACCCATTTTTTATTCTTCTCCCCACATGTTTTAAATATATAGTGTCATATTTTACATCCTTTTATTTTGCTAATCCCTTGACTGATTTTATAGAAATATTTATTTTTACTGCTTTTATTTATTTATTTATTTTTTCATATTCTCATTTATGGTCTTTCCTTTATACTCAAAGAGTCCTCTTTAATATTTTTTATAGGGCTGGTTTAGTGGTCATGAACTCCTTTAGTTTTTGTTTGTCTGGGAAACTCTTTAACGTTCCTTCTATTCTGAATGCTAGCCTTGGGGATAGAGTATTCTTGGCTGTAGATTTTTCCCTTTCAGCACCTCAAATGTATCATGCCACTTTCTTCTGGCTTGCATAGTTTCTGCTGAAAAATCTGCTAATTGCCTTATGGGGTTTCCCCTTGTAAGTAACTCTCTTTTGCTGCTTCTAAATATTTTCTTTATCACTACTTTTTGCCATTTTATTTACTATGTGTCTTGGTGTGGACCTCCCTGGGTTGAATTTTTGGGGGGATTTCTGTGTCTCCTAGATCTGGATATCTGTTTCCTTCCCCAGATTAGGGAGGTTTTTAGCTATTATTTCTTCAAATAAATTTTCTGCCCCCTTTTCTCTGTCTTCTTCTGAGAGCCCTATAATGTGAATGTTATTACACTTGATGGAGTCACTGATTTCCCTAAGAATATTTTTTTAAGATTTTATTTATTTTAGAGAGAGAGAGCACATGTGAGCAGGGGGAGGGAGAAGGAGAGAAAGAGAATCTCAAGCAGACTCCACACTGAACATGGAGCCCAATGCAGGGCTTGATCTCACGACCCTGAGATCATGACCTGAGCTGAAACCAAGAGTTGGGCATTCAACTGACTAAGCCCAGGACTATTCTTGATTTGCATAATTTTCTTTCCTCTCCTTTGCCCAGCTTGGTTACTTTCCATTACTCTCTTCCAGGTCATTAATTAGTTCTGCTTCATCTAGCTTGCTATTTATTCCATCAAACATTTTTAATTTCATTTATTGTGTTCTTCTTGATCTCTGATTGGTTCTTTTTTATATTTGTATTAAGCGTCTCACTGATGTCCTCCACTCTTTTTTCAAGTTGAGTATGTATCTTTATGATCATTACTTTAAATTCTCTACCAGGCATATTATATTTGTTTTGCTTAGGTCTCTTGCTGTAGTTTGGTCCTGTTCTTTCATTTGGGACCTATTTCTCTGTCTCCTCATGTGTGTTGGGAAAATCTGCTACTTCTCTTGCTCTTAATGAGGTGTAGTGCCCTGCAGTGCAATGTCCCCTGCTCCCCAGGGCCTGGCGCTTCAGGGAGTGTTTCCTATGTGTGTTTCATGTTTCCTACTGACTATGTTAGTCTTGGCCTCTGTTTCTTTCAGTCCAGTTGTCTGCAAAGGTTCTTTTTGCCTATTGTGGGCAGTGTTTGGTCCCTAACAAGGGTGGGGCACATTTTAACAAGTTGTGTTGTAGTCTGCTTGTAAAATGAGACCTGCTTCTATTGCCAGAACTAAAGTCCTGCAAAATGCACTGGGTTGGAAGGTGTGGTATTGGAATGGTTTGGACCCATCTTCTGGGGGAGGGGGGATGCAGTAAGGGGACTATGGGGAGTATAACTGGGGAGGGCTGATCCACTGAAGATTGTGCGGAGTGAGGCTTGGTGCGTGCAAGTTAGGTAAGCAGTGTTGGTGCAGTACTGGTTACCGCAGGTGGCCACTGTTTATGCTGGGAGGTGGGGTAGGGAAATGGTGCCTGCCAGTTCCTTTGTTCCTGGATGGGTTTCCTTGTGATGCCTTTCTCTTCAGGCCATGTTCTGAGATGAACAAATAACTCTCTCACCCATCTGCTTTGATGTTTTTCAAACTTGTGGTTTTAGGCTGAATCCTCAGGGGCTGTTTGTCTTTCTGTCTAAGGGTGGGGACTTGAGTTACTAATTCCCTCTGGGCTTTCCCAGAGCCAAACCTGCCTGTTTTCAAAATTCTAGGCTTTAAGTCTTGGCGGTTGCAAGAACTCACAAAATTTGGTCCCTCTTGCTTTCAAGGGCAAGTATTATGGGGATTTGTTGTTCCCCCCATTCATGGGCTCCCTGGTGGGAAAGTCTATTTTTTTCCTTTCTCCATGCCAGTGGCTCCCTCCCTGTCACAGATGGCCATTGTCCCTTTTGCTTCCAGACCACGTCTTTGCCCTTCCTACGTTCTTCGATGTGGCCTCTTCTCTACCTTTAGTTGTAGAGCTTGTTTTGCCAGTCTTCAGACTGTTTACTGGGTTATTTATGCTGAGGTGTTTTCTAGTTGTATCTATGGGACAAGGTGAGCTTAGGTTTCTCCTACTTGGCTATCTTCCCAGCTGACCCTTGTTCTATTGCCTTCAGATCTTTCTATAAGGGATCTTGCTTTGGTTATCAAAATCATAGGTGACAGATTTGGAAAAAGTGTTAGATACCTTCAAGCTCATGAGAAAACATCTTTCTGTGCAATGATTGTTCAGAAATCAAAAAGAAACATTTTTTCCCAAAGTTAACTCTATACCAAAGCAAAAACATAAATAGCAACAATAGAACTGGTAAGCAAAGCACTGATTTGAAAATGAAATGTATTTCGAGAATTTTCAAAATATTCCCCTCTGTCATCAAGAAAATCCTCTATATAGCAAATTAATCTCTGAACGAATTTCCCTTTCCCCTTATTGCTGGTAACAAGGTGGCTCTGTCAAGGACACTGGCCCCTCCTGTAGCTTCATTACATAGATGTTTACTCTTACTATGTTTATTTTATTATGTGGATGTTTCATTCCCTGGGTTCTAAAATCTAGTGATCTAATACCTCTCTACAGCCTCTCTTCCTCTTCATGTTCTCCCAGCCCTTCTCACCCAGCTTGAATTTAATATCACTAAAACCATTCCATTATACACACATGCAACTTCTTTGCCTCCCTCTCACTTTATTTACAGACTTGACAAAACAGCAATGCTGGAAAATACACTGCCTACTGCATATATTTGCATTCATGACATTGACTATGACTGGAGAAAGATCTAGAACCATCCTGACTGATCTCACCTAAATTATTAAAATGAACCCTTGATACTTTCAGCATAATGCAGTTCCTTAGTTCATTCATTATCTTACTGTCTTGTGAGACAATTTCAAACATCTGTTCTCTCTCAAATGTACACATATTTTTAGTCAATCATTTTACTTCTCAATTCACTGAGAAAATTGAAACTGACAAGAGAAATCCTACAAGCTTATCCCTCAAATCCTCCATGTGCATCTCTCCACTTTTCTTCCTATAGATGAACTCCATTTACACCTGTCTGAGGCCTTTTCATTCATTTGTAGACTAGAGTCATCCTTTCTTGCCTCTTCAAGAACACCACTGTAAGCCAGTCTTGTCCCCTCTCTGACCCCCCATCATCATATGTCCCTTTTCTATTTTCCCATCATGCTACTATTCCCCAAAATAGCATGCTATTAAAAATGAAAACACTTTCTTACCCCCATTATCCCCAGTTATCACTCCACTCTTCTCCTCTTTGTAGAAAAATTTCTCAAAACAGTTGTTTACACTTTATGACTCCCTTTCCTCCTCTCCTGTTCCCTCAGCAATCCTTACTCCTCTACTGGAAAACTGCTACTGACTGGTTATCAGTGTTGATTCTCATATTATTTATCTATAATCTACATAAGACACAGCTAATAAATACTTAAAATACTCTCTTCACCTGACTTCTTTAACATCATATTCTTTCTTCCTGTTTTTTTTTTTTTTTTAATTTTCTGTGCTTTTAATCTCTTTAATGGAGATTCATCTTCATCTTCCTGACCTCTTAATGTTGGAATTTCTCCATTCCTATAATCTTTTCTCTTTTCTATCTATACTGTGTTGGGGATCTTATTTGGTTTTGTGTGTTAAATACCATCTATACATTGATGACTGACAACTTTGTATTCCTAGTGTAGCCCTCACTAGTCTCCAAACAAATTTGCTGCAGTGTCTGAAAGGTATCTAAACATAATGGGTAGTATAAGCCAGAGCCCCTCGTTTTCTACTCTCACACAAATCAGTTAGTCGTAATTTTATACTTCTAATAGTTAAAGTCAAAATTCCTGGAATCACTCAGGGGTTCTGTTTGTTGCTTAAAAATTTTTTTCTTTTTGTTTTTGGTCTCATACCTCATGTCAGAAAATTCTGTTGGCTCTATCTTCAAAATATGTCTAGAATCTTCCCATTTTTCACCACCCCTCATTGTAATCACCCTGGATGTATCCACACTCACCTTGTTATGGATTTTTTGCAGTAGCTTCCTAACTGGTCTCTCTGCTTCCATCTCTTCTATTTCTGTCCCCTTATGTTTATTCTCAACAAAGCATTCTAAGTAGATCTAACATAGGAATTAAAAGTCAGAATGAAAGCCAACATCTGTAAAATAGCCTAAAAGCCCTATATGATTTGTGCCCTGGCTTTTTATTGCCTCTCTGACTTCCTCTCCCACTACGTCCTATCCTTCCCACTTTTCTTCAGCCATATGGATATTCAAATATTAGGCAGACTCCTGCCTCAGCAATTTTGCTCTTGTTTATACCCTCTCCCTGTGATGCTCTTTCGCTAGATTGAGGAATCTATCCACATGGTAAGCTTTCTCAAGTTCTTTAAGTTTTTGCTTAAATGTCATCTTCTTGAGAGTTCTTCTCTTGACCATCCTATTTAAATTTACCCCCACCCCCGCCACCATCCCACCTGGGCCTCTGGTCTTCCTTCCCTGCTTTACTTTCTCAATAAATACCACTTTGTACCTTCTAACTTACTGTATAGATTTATCAACTTTTGTACTCTTTTTTACAGGAGCTCCATGAAGGTAGGGATTTCTATTTTATTTACTAATGTATTCCCTGTATCTCAAAAAGTGCCGTGCATATAGTGAGCAATCAATACATATTTTTAGTAGCCGAGTAAATGAATATTTGAATAAATGACTATTCTTAATTAAAAGCTACCTTAATTTAGAATATAGCCTATACTTAACTTTTATTTTGAATTTGTGTCTCCTGGCACTATCCATGAACCATTAGAGGACAATATTACTTTTACCTAATTGCCTAATTGCTTGTGGTCTCTGAGGCTTTGGATAATGACATGTTTTAGAGATCTAAAACTTTAGATTAAGAGTCACTCTCTTCAGTATAGATGCTGATTTAGCAGAACTTGCTTTTCACAGCCTGACATTTGAAATAGACTTTGAAGTCAATAGCAAAACATGATGACACTATTCATAGACACACACATATAGTCATACATACTTGATGATGTTCTTTTAATTCACTTTTATCTATGTTTTGGAGGTCCGTAAGTACCATTTACTACCACTCCTTTTATACTTGTTAGAACCCTTGAAATAAGTTATTATGAAATCTCATTGTCATTTATTTTTCTTTTTTGCATTTCTCTTCTCACCATGCTTCAGATTTCTGAAATACACTTAAAGCACAATTTCTAACATAGACCATCATCAGTGTTATGAGGTCTTGAGGTTGGGCCAACTATCTTTATTGTTTATACCAAAATACATTTGTCAGAATTCTTTTTTTTTTTTTTAAAGATTTTATTTATTTATTTGAGAGAGAGAATGAGATAGAGCATGAGAGGGGGGAGGGTCAGAGGGAGAAGCAGACTCCCCGCTGAGCAGGGAGCCCGATGCGGGACTCGATCCCGGGACTCCAGGATCATGACCTGAGCCGAAGGCAGTTGCTTAACCAGCTGAGCCACCCAGGCGCCCCATTTGTCAGAATTCTTAATTGAGATATTTTCCCTTACATTAGAAAATGTGGGAATCAAAAATGCTAAAAAAGAGAAATAGAAGGAAAATTAAGACACAGCTAGATCACCTGAACACAGGCTCCTGAGCCAGAAAATAGGTGCTACGTACACAAGAAGTCCAATCCACATCGAATCAGTCACAACTGCCGTAAGGGAAAGAACTTTTAGAACAGTTCCATTTTGAGGGAGGGAAACTAGTTATTTTTGATGCCACTGAAAGTTCAATGGTAGGGAGAAAGAAGTGTTTGTTGAGATGTCTAAAATTCTGTCACCTCTCCTAATTACTTCTGAGTCCTTGAACATGATCCTGAGCCATTCTGCACTGATATATATAGTCAAGCCTCGTCTAGTTTACAGTATTTCTGACTTTTATAATGTATGTTTATAAAAACATTTAAATTTTCAATGTCTTGAAACTATTGCTAACCGTTTTTTAAAAGCCCATTGTTCAGACAAAGTGGCTATTATGTTTGGTTTATGATTAAGTAATCGAATATGCGTTTTTACAGTTTGGGAATCAAGGTTCATTCTGGTTCAAAATCTTGCCTTAAAGCACACTGAAGACTCAGTATAATTAATTATTGACGGAGATTTACATTTCTTCAAACCAAGAGAGATGTAGTAGTTTGGTAAGAAAAGCTACATGTTAGCTAATGGCTGAACTGCAGGTACAGAGAGTACTTTTCAATTTCTATTATGATACTGTCAGCTCCCAAATGTGTAAATCCCTGGCCTTGATGAAAATATAATGGTGAAATAGGGCAGTGGTTTTCAATTATTACAGCTACATTGTCTGCAAGACTCTGCCAATCTGATCTTGACTTATTCTATCCTTAAAACAAACAAAATATAAAAATTACCCTTTATTCACATAAGAGATGCATTGCAAAGATAAATTAAACTGTTTCTATCCATAATATTACTGAGTTTTTGGGTGAGACTGAAAACAGTATACAGAGGGATGAGGGTTGGGGACAAATTAAATGTTTGTGTTAGCTTTATTTCTGAAGAAAAACACTTTGGAAATATGTAAGCTTCATCACAGTTGCTTTTTCCTCCTCATAATTCAGAACACATTTATCTTTGTTCATCCACAAAGCAAAATAGTTATTTCTAGCACTTGCTCAGGATCTTGATCTCAAGCTCATGAAAATGCTTCAGCTCTCTGCACCAACAGGAGCCATTTGACAAATTAAACATTTGAGTTATCACAGTCTTATGTGATCTCCCCACAATGCTGCACACCTCTTATCTGATTCCGATAGCTCAGGGACAACTTAACACACTGCATTTATCTTTATTGTGATTTAATTTTGAGCAGTCAGGATCCTGAGTGGAAGGAGAAACTGCTCGAATTTCAAAATCAGGTTGCCCTGCTTGCAAATTGCTTCTTCTGTTAAATGTTTGGAAAAACACCCACCATGACGTTTTGACACCCAATCCATTAAAGTCTTATTTCAGTTCTCCTGACCTCAGCTGCTCTTGTATTCTTTGTCCTGATTCTTCTCTCATGGGATGCCAGCCATTAGAACAAAGAACCCATCATGATATCAGAGTTCCCTAAACCAAGAGCAACAAATGGCTGTGGAAATAATCTCACTTGATTTCTAATAATCCTTTGTGCTCACCACTACAGGCTCTCGCCTCAGCTTCTATCGCTCCCACACCTGAGGTGAAGAAGAGTAAGAATTTTTGCGCCTGGCTATTAACAGGCTGAAAGATGGCCTTCATATGAGAGAGAGAATTTCTCTGGCAGTAGTCTTTCTTTGATATCTTGCAGATAAAATAAATGCATGTTTGTGTAAATAATTATAAACCATATGAAAGTTTAATGGTCAAAATAAACCTTTTTACTTTAAAACACCCAGAGATAAATGAATTCATGGTTTATTCAGATTTACATTTTAAAGTCATAAATTTAAAGGTGGTAAATGTGCATAACCCAATTTAACCTTAATAATGTCTTTAAATTGCTCATTTTCAAAAGTACAGTGCACATAAATTTATGTAAGTACAAGGCCACTGGATCGTGTTTAAGATTCCTATGGTTAAAAAGGGAAGTAATTTAAAATATTAGAGTCACATTCAGCTTAGCAAAATAAATACTCAAGGCATATAAGAACCAAGAAGATCAGAATTACTGTCTCCCATTCCATGATCACTCAGAAGCGTATGGACTCAATTCGATACTTTGTAAAGTACAAAAAAGGTGATTCATACAGTTCAACTTAGTAGTTAAATTGTTCACACTCTATTTTATGATTGTGTGCAGTTGTATAAACATAAACTAAAGTGGGGATCTGATGCAAATTCCTCTGCAGTGGTTTTTAACAGTTTGATGGCTGCTTCCAGCTTTTAAAATGGCATTTAATGCATTTTCTTACTATGAAAATATTGCATGATAGGAAAAAAATTTCTGTCTTCAGGGTGTCTTTAGAATACTTATGCAAGATATTAGGTTTTTCAAAAGCAAATGATTTTTGGAGATAGTTTTATTCTGATTATTGTATTAGAGAATTTTGTTGAGAAAGTAAGAGCAGAGCTTTCACATGGTACACACTGATGAAATGGGATTAAATGTTCTTATGTGCTTCACTGCCAGTCTTAAGATTCTGATTTTAGCATTTTGGAAAAGATGCCAGAGTAAGATTTTTGATGCCTCTAAGTAATTGAGAGATACACAAGTGCACACTTTTATAGAAAAGCCTAGCAACTAAATTTCAGGTATAGATCTGTTAGTGTCTCCTTGTATGACATTGAGAAAATCACTTTAACTCTCTGATCTTTATTTTCCCATTTGTAAACTAAGGGAGTAGTATTTGGTGATCATATATTTTCTTCAGCTTTAAAGTTCTTGGGATACATGAGTCTTTGAGATAGACATGTATTTCCCATCACTAATAACTAACTGTGTGGTTAAATTCTCTTAGGAAAAACTTGTCTATTTTCTTTTGCCTCTATCATTTGTTGTTCTGCCAAGAGAGAGGGAAATCAATATTAAGCCCTTCAGAATGAACTAATTTTAGTCCTCAGAAAGAACCCTTAAATTAAAATGAAAATATACTTTCCAATTTATTTTATCCTTCATGTTCATGTATTGATGTTAATAACCACCCAATCTCCCTAAACCAAATACTGTGGCCATCCAAAACTGTGAAATGCTGTTGATAGGGTTTCTATGCATTTTCTTAAAAGAAGATTTTTTTTTTTGAGCAGACTAACTCACTTAGAGATTATAAAAGTGTGTGTAGTGAGTAATATTTGTGAATAAGTTTCTTTAGAGAGAGCTGTGTTGCTCTGTAAGTCTCCCCTGCCAAATTTTCAATTCTACACAATTCTAGGGGGTGCTAACTTTAGCTTAGCCTAGCTATATTATGTTCTTTCTGTTTCTCTTTTGTCTAAGTTGACTAAGGGTCAACATAGTTATTTCTTGATAAGGTGAGGCTGAATTTTGGAAAGGAAATATAACCATATATGCTTACTTTTTCGGACATAGCACTTCATTTGAAAATATGCATTTTAGTTAATTAATACACACAAAAACCACTAATCTATTAATGATGTTATCTTGTTTCTCAGGAGTAAATTCACTTAAGGAAAGGAAACGATGATCATCTTTCATAGTGGTGGGATTTAATAAGAATCTGGCTTCCAAAATTCATTATTATGCTTATTTTCATTCTGATTTCCCTTGGTTGCTCATATTTTGTCCAATGCAGGGAAGCTTTCAATAACAAGTAGGCTCCTAAAGTGAATTGTTCATATTCTTCTATATTTAGAGGTATGTTCTAATTTTAATAAGCATGTAAATTATCCACTAAGAATAACAGTGGATAATAGCAAATAGTTCCAAATCTATCAAAGCACAGGAGGAAAGACCCAGTGGGAACTACTACATGTATATAATTCCTTTAGAACTGAATGTGCTTGCTTATTTCCAAATACGAAGTTCAGGTCCAAAAGTCATTAGCATTAGTTTAGTTGCACTCATAAATTGATATAAACTTCAAAATATAAATTATGCTCTTGAGTAAGGCTAAAAGATTTAATATTACCTTGATATTTCTTTAGTATGTCCTGTAAAGAGTAAGCTATATTAGGAACAGATTTGACATTCGAGTAGCATAGCAGAAATACCTGGCAGTGTCCCTGGCTTTGTATTAAGGATCATAGGAAACAGGAGACAGAGTGAAAGAAAATGGTGAACCACCTAATAATGACATGTGATATGCCTGTGGATTCATTATTGGAAATACATGCACACACACATGCATGCGGGCACACACACACACCAGAGGTACCTATTTCCCAAAGGAAAACAACTGAGAAGCAGCTTCCAATAAATTCAGGGTGTTCAGGTTAAAATTTTTTTTTAGTTGCAAGCGAGAAAGAGCTAAGCCAAATTATCTTAGGAAAAAAAAAGGAGAGTAGAATGTATTTTCTCATATAACTGGTAAACTTCGTGATGTATTTGCCTTCTGAGGCTAAGCTATATACAGGAACTAAAAAAATACCCTTTCTTGGCTCTGACTCCCTCTTAACATTGACTTTATTCTGCAGACAGACTCTCTTCATGCTCTTATCCCCAGATTCATTTCTGTCCCTCTTATGAAACCCATGGGAAAAATTTTGGTTGTCTCTAAAACATCCTGTGAAAAAATACATTGGTTTGATTTTTGCATTGGGGCTAACTCTTATTTTCTGATAGAATACAGGCCCCTGAAATATGGAAAGGGTGAAATTCTCCATAGGAATCAAAAGAGATTTGACCTCAGATTGCTACATATTGATGTTACCCAAACTCTGTCACGAGGATCATCATTGATCCATGAAATATCAATGTCCTGTGGGGGAAAAATAGTTTCTATAATCAAATAATTTTGGAAAATGTTTGATTAACAGGATATTTAAATTGCTTTTTTTCCTACTTTATTATTTTCTAAGTTGCAAAAGATGATAGATATCAGATTCTGAGGGAAGAGGGAGAAAGATTTCCACATGCAGAATTTACACAGGAAGTGTCCAAGAACAAGTTCAATGACCTTTAAACCCTCTGACATAGAGGGTTTAAACTCGTGAAAAAGAAGGAGGATTTGTGAATACATAACTTTGGCAATAGCTGTTGCTATGTTGAGAGTCTTTACCCATCAAAACTTCCATGCTGCCCAATTCGGGGGGGGGGGGTGCTATAATTTCTGTTAATGATGGCCTCATTCCCAGCCCTCGGTCATTCACATAGAATACACACTGTATCACTTCCTGTTGTGATATAGTGTCTCTACCAGCCCTACCTTCACCAGTGGGCAGTGGGGGGTATGCTGTCTTCTCATCTGCAAGTCTGGTGAAGAGGACTTTTATGAAACTCTCAGAGTTTGAAATGTGCTCCCTGAAATCTTATGATTGAAGGTTGGTCCCTGAATCGTGTGTGAGAAAATGAAAGGGGCCTGTGACAGCATAGAGCATACTGTACTGGGATTGACTTGTACACTCAGTTTATCAGGGCAAAGGATGTGTGTTTCCTGTAGATAGATATAATCATGGAGGATAGACAGGGTGGCATAGTCTTGTGACCCAGCTAGTAGAGCTATCCAGTTAGGCAGAGGGACCCAGTCATAAGGAGGATGGACGTGATATGTGGAAACTGTGGAAGAAGTCATAATGACCACTTGGAATTCAGTGGGTCTGAATAAACTTTTAGCAAGATTCCCATCAACCAAAAAATGCTTAGGAGACCTAGAGCTATATAACCTTCTGCCAGTCTCAAAGAACACAAACCTTTTTTTTATTAAGTAAGTAAGTCCTTTCCTATGTTCTTACCACTCTTTCATTCACCTCCTGAATCCCCAGAAAGGTCAGAACCTGGGGGAGAGCAGAGGCAGGAGAACAGTAAGTTGAAGAAAATAACTTTCAGTCTAATGCAGGCTTGGGCTGGGGTTGGAAAGAAGATATGTGCTAAATAAATCTCACAGCTTTGATTCATATCTTGGAATAGATAACCTGATTATGTACTGAAACTCTTTTTTTGACTCAAAGTAACTTTAGGAGTATCTGTTACTTATTAATAGTTAATAGACAAGAGTCATGGGCCTGCTGAAGTTTTCATTTAAGAGGCAGGTAAAGTTAATTTTAGTGAATAAATTTTAAATGTACAAACAATACTATATTTGCACTTTGATTATATCATGCATACTATATGTTTAATGTATCAGATATACAAGTTTTTATTTTTTGTGTGTTTTTAATTGTGGCATTTTCCAGAACTATTCACATGCTATTCTGTTTGAGAATTCCCAAGAAGTTAGAATAGATGGTGTTGCCCAAATTATTTGACCTGGAGGCTTATATTCACAATATACCTACTTACATCTCAAAGAAAACAATATTGCATAGCACTGGGCTTGGGTGGCTCTGTAGCATGCTAAAATATCAAGAATGAGTGGTAAGCAGTGCAGATCTGAGATTATAGAATAAAATGGTGAATAACCTCTTTTAGTATTCTCCAAAACTCAGTAGGATAGGATAAGAATACACTAAAGGAAAATTATGGCCTATTCAAAAGAAACATCTGTTATATCAGAAGGCAGAAAAACTCTGGAAGTCAAAACAATATATACACTCTCAGAAATCAATGAAAATTCAAGCAAGCATAGAGGATGTAACAGAAGTGATACCTCTATGAAAGATAAGACTACAGTCTAATCTGTATGGAGTAAATAAAAACTTTTTTGTGTGCAGAGCACACATTGGCTAAGATGCAAATTAAAATAGTGATTTGAGGATTTAGCCATCTGGACATTCACTGGAAGTTTCATTCAAATAAAAAAATATACATTCCTAACTTTTTTAAATTTAACATTTCAGAGGTGAGGGGGAAACTGATCAAACATCTAGAATGGAATTCTCTTTTTTAAAGATTTTATTTATTTATTTGACTGACAGAGAGTCAGCCAGAGAGGGAACACAAGCAGGGGGAGTGGGAAAGGGAGAGGGAGAAGTAGGCTCTCCACTGAGCAAGGAGCTGAATGCAGGGCTTGATCCCAGGGCTGCAGGATCATGACCTGAGCTGAAGGCAGATGCTTAACGACTGAGCCACCCAGGTGCCCCTAGAATGGAATTTAAAGTAATGGGAACTTTGGGGAAAAGAAATTATGTCATCTTAGAGTCTACATGGTACTGGAAGAGTAGAGTGCTGAATGCAGTCAGATGCACAGCATAGATTTTAAGAAGATAGTTTAAAAAATATTGAAATATATCTGAGACATGAATCTATGGCATGAGATTCTGGAATGGACAATGACTCAAAAGTTTAGGAAATTAAAAAGAAAAAAATTCTAACCTATCCCTTTAAGAAAATGGGAGGTACCAATAGAAATTTGGTATCTACTAAAGACGCTCTGTAATGACCTTGGATTTAAAGGAGTTGTTATAAACAAAATGTAAATAGGAAACATAACTGTCTAGATATGTGATATTTGTATTCTAGGAAAAGTTGACCCAAAGGGCAAAGTACAAAATGAGCTAAAGTGATTATAAAAAATAAACACAGCAAAAGATATTTTGTAAAGTTCTGATCAAAGACATGAAAGTTAAATGTTATACATTCTGATATATATATCAATCCTGTGGATTGATAATGGTATTATAAAAGTGTGATTTAAAAAAAAAAATACCGTACTGGGGTTATAGTAGATAATGTCCTTGTTATAGTCTGTTAAGCCATGACACGTGGAACAGAAAACGTAATCCAATTTACCATGTCCTTGATACTCAAATAGAAAAGTTTTAAGCATTGGACTTCTGGGGAAGGTGAAAGAGTAGGAGGATCCTAAGCTGACTTCCTCCCATGGATATACTAGATAACACCCAAATAACCTAAGAAATGACCCAAAGACTGACAGAACAGCTTCTCCACAGCTAATCATAGAGAAAAGGCCAAATGAAAAAGAGTAGGAGGGGTGGAGATGCTGACAAGAACCAAGCTACCTCAGGAGACTGTTTGCAGGAAAGAGGGCCCCTGCAGGCAGGAAGAAGGGAGAGGAGCAGACCCCACACCAGATACGCCAGGCACAGGGAACTACATTGGGAAGATGAATCCCCATAACATTTAGCTTTGAAAACCAGAGGGGCTTAATTTCACAAATTTTTATAGTCAGTGGTAATCAACACCAGGAACCTTAAAAATTAGTGGGCTTGGCTCTGGGAGGGCTGGAGGGTGATAGGAAACTGAGTCCCTGACTTAAGAGATTGCATAACAGCCCCACTGAGATACAACACAGAAGCAGCAGTTTGAAAAACAAACACCTAGGGTATACAGGAAGGAGATTTATTTACTAATCTCAGAATTTGTGCAGCAGAGGCAGCGGTCTTTAGGTGATTTCCCCAAGAAAAACAGGGCTGGCAGGCACTATTTCCCTCCCCCAACCCCTTAGCCTAGATACAAAGACACTTGTGGGAACTAGCATTCTCTCCCCCTAACTTGCTGTAACAGTGCACCCCACCCTGCATGCTCCCATAGACTGCTCTCTCCAACCTGCCCTAAGCTACAGGTTCCCTCCCACAGCAGACACATGCACACCTTGTTAACATGGCAAGCCCTGTCCCCACATTCTCCTGCCACCCCACCCCCTCCAACCTGCTCCTTGCAGGAGTCCATCCAAACCAGAGCCACAAGCCTAGTAGTGTACAAGTAATCCTGACAGTAACCAGCACCACTCTGAGTGACTCATGCCCTGGGGAGAGGGGGAGATAACCACACAGGCCAGCTCCACCACTGCAGCCCCAGCAATAACCTAGGGGTAGACATCTGGTCTCTCTCATTGCAGGCCCCACTTGCCAATGAACGCCTCACAGGGGACAACACAGAGCACCCTGCAGTTTGGTGTGACTGTAGCTTTGGCGAATGCCTGGTCTGACCCAACTCAAGCCCAAAACAGCCCTACACTGACTCATTCCCTGCCCATAAGAGGTAAAGAGAGCCATTGCAGATGACTGGACTGTAGGCAAACACACTTCAGCCACAACAGAAGGTTAACACAACACAGACAGGAGATAACCCTGAAGAGCCAGGTTTTGGTGAACAGGCAACATTGCACTGCAGGGCACTGTAGGACCACTACTTTGAAAAGCAGGAGACACAGCTCACGTTCCTAACACAGAGAAACAGACACAAAGAATTGGACAAAATGAGGAGACAGAGGAATATGCCTCAAGTGAAAGATCAAGATAAAAATCACAGCAAGACAGCTAAACTGAACAGAGATAGATAAGCAATTTACCTGATTGATAGAGAATTTAAAGTAATGGCCATAAAGATACTCACAGGACTGGAGAAAAGAGTGGAGGACTTCAGTGAGACCCTCACTAAACAGATAGAGAAAAAAAAAAAAAATATATATATATATATATAAATCAGAGATGAACTTAATAACTGAAACTAAAAATACACTACATGGAATAAATAGTAGACTAGAGGAAGCAGAAGAAAAAAATCAGTAACCTGGAGGAAAGAGTAGTGGAAAGAAATCAAGTTGAACAGGAAAAAGAAGACAGAATTAAAAAGTGAAATAAATTTTTTAAAAAGTGGAATAGATTTGGGTGCCTGGGTGGATCAGTCATTAAATGTCTGCCTTTGGCTCAGGTCATGATCTCAGAGTCCTGGGATCAAGTCCCACATTGGGCTCCCTGCTCAGCAGGGAGTCTGCTTCTCCCTCTGACCCTCACCCCACTTGTGTACTCTCTCTCTCAAATTAATTAATGAATTAAAAAAATTGGAACAGATTAAGGGAACTCAGCAACACCATGAAGTGTAGAAAAACTGACCTTATAGAAGTCTGAAAAGGAGAAGACGGAGTAAAGGGGACAGAAAATTTATTTGAAAAAATGGTAGCTGAAAACTTCCTGAATCTGGGGAAAGAAACAGAAATCCAGATCCAGGAAGCACAGAGAGCCCCCAACAAAATCAACCAAGGAGGTCCACACCAAGAAATATAAGAATTAAAATGGCAAAAAGTAGTGATAAAAGGAGAATTTTAAAAGCAGCAAGGGGAAGATGGCAGAGGAGTAGGAGACCTAAATTTTGTCTTGTCTCAGGAATTCAGCTAGGTAGTTATCAAACCATTCTGAACACCTATGGACTCAACAGGAGATCGAAGAAAAGAATAGCAGCAACTCTATGAACAGAAAAGCAACCACTTTCTGGAAGTATATATTTTTCTGGGGTTGTTGTTACCCTTTAAGCATTTTGTTCTCTCATTCATCTATTCTTCTCTGGACAAAATGACAAAATGGAAAAACTCAACTCACCTCAAAAAAAAAAAAAAAAAAAAAAGAACAAGAGGCAGTACTGACTGCCAGGGACCTAATCAATACGGACATTAGTAAGATATCAGTACTAGGGTTCAGAATGACAACTATAAAGATACTAGCTGGGCTTGATAAAAGCATAGAAGATACTAGAGAATCCCTTTCTAGAGAAATAAAATCTAGCCAAGTCAAAATAAAAAAGGCTATTAATAAGGTGCAATCAAAAATGGAGGCTCTAACTGCTAGGATAAATGAGACAGAAGAGAGAATCAGTGATATAGAAGACCAAATGATGGAAAATAAAGAGCTGAGAAAAATAGAGATAAACAACTACTGGATCACGAGGGGAGAATCTGAGAGGTAAGTGATACCATAGGAAAAAACAGTATTAGAATAATTAAGATCCCAGAAGAAGAAGAAAGAGAGAGAGGGGGGCAGAAGGTATATTGGAGCAAATTATAGCAGAGAACTTCCCTAATTTGGGGAAAGAAACAGGCATCAAAATCCAGGAGGCACAGAGAAACCCCTTCAAAATCAATAAAAATACCCTGACATCTAATAGTAAAACTTACAAGTCTCAGAGACAAAGAGAAAATCCTGAAAGCAGCTCGGGACAAGAGGTCTGTAAGTTACAATGGTAGAAACATTAGATTGGCAGCAGACCTATCCACAGTGACCTGGCAGGCCAGAAAGGATTGGCATGATATATTCAGGGCACTAAACGAGAAAAATATGCAGCCAAGAATACTATATCCAGCTAGGCTGTCATTGAAAATTAGAAGGAGAGGTAAAAAGCTTCCAAAACAAACAAAAACTAAAAGAATTTGCAATCACCAAGCCAGCCCTACAAGAAATCTTGAAAGGGGTCCTCTAAGCAAAGAGAGAGCCTAAAAGTAACATAGACCAGAAAGGAACAGAGACAATATACAGTAACAGTCACCTTAGAGGCAATACAATGGCATTAAATTCCTATCTTTCAATAGTTACCCTGAATGTAAATGGGCTAAATGCCCCAATCAAAAAGCACAGGGTATCAGATTGGATTAAAAAAAAACAACACCCATCCTTATGCTGTCTGCAAGAGACTCATTTTAGACACAATGACACATCCAGAGTGAAAGTGAGGGGGTGAAAAACTATTTACCATGCTAATGGACATCAAAAGAAAGCTGGGGTGGCAATCCTTATAACAGACAAATTAGATTTTAAACCAAAGACTATAATAAGAGATGAGGAAGGACACTGTATCATACTTAAAGGGACTATCCAACAAGAAGATCTAACAATTGTAAATATTTATGCCCCTAACATGGGAGCAGCCAATTATATAAGCCAATTAATAACAAAATCAAAGAAACACATTGACAACAATACAATAATAGTGGGGGACTTTAACACCCCCCTCACTGAAATGGACAGATCATCTAAGCAAAAGATCAACAAGGAAATAAAGCCTTTAAATGACACACTGTACCAGGTGGACTTCACAGATATATTCAGAACATTCCATCCCAAAGCAACAAAATACACATTCTTCTCTAGTGCCCATGGAACATGCTCCAGAATAGATCACATCCTGGGTCACAAATCAGGTCTCAACCGGTACCAAAGAACTGGGATCATTCCCTGCATATTTTCAGACCACAATGCTTTGAAACTAGAACTCAATCACAAGAGGAAAGTCGGAAAGAACTCAAATACATGGAGGCTAAAGAGCATCCTACTGAAGAATGAATGGGTCAACCAGGAAATTAAAGAAGAATTAAAAAAATTCATGGAAACCAATGAAAATGAAAACACAACTGTTCAAAGTCTTTGGGATGCAGCAAAGGCAGTCCTAAGAGGAAAGTACATAGCAATACAAGCCTTTCTCAAGAAACAAGAAAGGTCTCAAGTACACAACCGAACCCTACACCTAAAGGAGCTGGAGAAAGAACAGCAAATAAAGCCTTAACCCAGCAGGAGAAGAGAAATAATAAAGATCAGAGCAGAAATCAATGAAATAGAAACCAAAAGAACAGTAGCACAGATCAATAAAACTAGGAGCTGATTCTTTGAAAGAATTAATAAGATTGATAAATTCCTGGACAGACTTACCAAAAAGAAAAGAGAAGGACCCAAATAAATAAAATCTTGAATGAAAGAAGAGAGATCACAACCCACACCAAAGAAATACAAATAATTATAAGAACATATTATGAACAACTATATGCCAGCAAATTAGACAATCTGGAAGAAATGGATGCATTCCTAGAGACGTATAAACTACCAAAACTGAACCAGGAAGAAATAGAAAACTTGAACAGACCCATAACCCGCCAGGAAATTGAAGCAGTAATCAATCTCCCAACAAACAAGAGTTCAGGGCCAGATGGTTTCCCAGGGGAATTCTACCAAACATTTAAAGAAGAATTAATACCTATTCTTCTGAAACTGTTCCAAAAAATAGAAAGGAAAACTTCCAAGCTCATTTTATGAGGCCAGTATTATCTTGATCCCAAAACCAGACAAAGACCCCATCAAAAAAGGAGAACAACAGACCAATATCCCTGATGAACATGGATGCAAAAATTCTCACCAAAATACTAGCCAATAGGATCCAACAGTACATTAAAAGGATTATTCACCTCGACCAAGTAGGATTTATTCCTGGACTGCAAAGTCAGTTCAACATCCACAAATCAGTCAGTGTGATACAATACATTAATAAAAGAAAGAATAAGAACCATATGATACTCTCAATAGATGCAGAAAAAGCATTTGACAAAGTACAACATCCTTTCTTCATTAAAACTCTTCACAGTGTAGGGATAGAGTGTACATACCTCAATATCATAAAAGCCATCTATGAAAAACCCGCAGCAAATATCATTCTCAATGGGGAAAAACTGAAAGCCTTTCCTCTAAGGTCAGGGACATGACAGGGATGTCCACTATCACCAGTGCTATTCAACATAGTACTAGAAGTCCTAGCCACAGCAATCAGACAACAAAAAGAAATAAACGGAATCTGAATCACCAAAGAAGAAGTCAAACTCTCACTCTTTGCAGATGATATGATACTTTATGTGGAAAACCCAAAAGAATCTACCACAAAACTGCTAGAACTCATACAGGAATTCAGTAAAGTGGCAGGATATAAAATCAATGCACAGAAATCAGTGGAATTCCTATACACCAACAAGACAGAAGAAAGAGAAATTAAGGAGTCGATCCCACTTACAATTGCACCCAAAACCATAAGATACCTAGAAATAAACCTAACCAAAGAGGCAAAGGATCTGTACTCAGAAAACTATAAAAAACTCATGAAAGAAATGGAGGAAGACACAAAGAAATGGAAAAACGTTCCATGCTCATGGATTAGAAGAACAAATATTGTGAAAATGTCTATGCTACCTAGAGCAATCTACACATTTAATGCAATCCCTATCAAAATACCATGAATTTCTTTCACAGAAATGGAACAAATAATCCTAAAATTTATATGGATCCAGAAAAGACCCCAAATAGCCAGAGGAATGTTGAAAAATAAAGCAAAGCTGGTGGCATCACAATTCCGGACTTCAAGCTCTAATCAAAGCTCTAAGGATTAAGACAGTATGGTGCTGGCACAAAAACAGACACATAGATCAATGGAACAGAGTAGAGAGCCCAGAAATGGATCCTCAACTCTATGGTCAACTAATCTTTGACAAAGCAGGAAAGAATGTCCAATGGGAAAAAAGCAGCCTCTTCAACAAATGGTGTTGGGAAAATTGGACAGCCACATGCAGAAGAATGAAACTGGACCATTTCCTTACACCACACACAAAAATAGACTCAAAATGGATGAAAGACCTAAATGTGAGACAGGAATCCACCAAAATCCTAGAGGAGAACACAGGGAGCAACTTCTTCAACCTTAGCCGCAGCAACTTCTTCCTAGAAACATCGCCAAAGGCAAGGGAAGCAAGGGCAAAAATGAACTATTGGGACTTCATCAAGATAAAAAGCTTTTGCAAAGCAAAGGAAACAGTCAACAAAACCAAAAGACAACCGACAGAATGGGAGAAGGTATTTGCAAATGACATATCAGATAAAGGGCTAGTATCCAAAATCCATGAAGAACTTATCAAACTTAACCTCCAAAGAACAAATAATCCAGTCAAGAAATGGGCAGAAGACATGAACAGACATTTCTGCAAAGAAGACATCCAAATGGCCAACACACACGTGAAAAAGTGTCAACATCACTCGGGGATCACTTTTGGGATACAGCAAAAGTCGTTTGAGAGGGAACTTTATGGCAATGCAGGACTATCTTATGAAGCAAGAAAATCTCAAATAAACAACCTAACCTTAAACCTACAAAAGAGAAACTACAAAAAGAATAAATAAGCCCAAAACCAGCAGAAGGAAGAAAATAATAAAGATTAGAGCAGAAATAAATAGAAACTAAGAAAACAACTGACCGGATCAATGAAAATAGGAGCAGGTTCTTTGAAAAGATCAACAAAATTGATAAACCTTTAGCAAGAATCATCAAAAGAAAGGGAAAACTCAAAATGAGAAATGGAACAGGATAAATAACAACTGATACCACAGAAATACAAAGAATTATAGGGGAATATTATGAAAAATATATGCCAACAAATTGGAAAAACTAGAAGAAATAGATAAATTCCTAGAAACATATAACCTCCCAAAACCGAATCAGGAAGAAATAGAAAATTAAAACAGACCGATTACCAGCAATGAAGTTGAATCACTAACCAAAACTCCCAACAAACAAAAGTCCAGGACCAGACAACCTCACAGGTGAATTCTACTAAACATTTAAAGAAGAGATATTTTTCTCAAAATATGTCAAAAAATGAAAGAAGAAGGAAAGATTCCAAATTCATACTATGAGGCCACCTTTCCCCTGATACCACAACCAGATAAAGACAGAGAGAGAGAGAGAGAGAACGAACTACAAACTATAGGCCATTATCTCTGATGTACATACATAAAAAATTCTCCACAAAGTATTAGCAAACCAAATCCAACAATACATTAAAAAAATCATACACTACAATCAAGTGAAATTTATTTCCAGGATGGTTCAGTACTAGCAAATAAATCAATGTGATACACCACATTAATGAGAAAAGGATAAAAACCATATGAGCATTTCAATAGATGCAGAAAAAGCATGTGACAATGTATAACATCCAATCATGATAAAAAACATAATAAAGTCCATATATGAAAAACCCATTGCTAACATCATACTCAGTGGGGAAAAACTGAGTTTTTCCTGTAAGATCAGGAACAAGGATGTCCACTCTCACCACTTTTATTTAACATAGTACTGGAAGTCCTAGCCACAGCATTATTTCTTCAGATAATAAAAAGAAATGAAAGATAGCCACATTGGTAAGAAAGAAGTAAAATTTTAACTATTTGCAGATGACATGATACTATATATAGAAAACCCTAAAGACTCTACCAAAAAACTATTAGAACTGATAAATGAATTCAGTAAAGTCGCAGGATACAAAATCAATGAACAGAAATTGGTGGCATTTCTATACATTAATAATGAAGTAGCAGAAAGAGAAATTAAGAAATCAATTCCATTTACAGTTGCACCATAAACAATAAGATACATGGGAATAAACTTGACCAATGAGGTGAAAGACCTGTAGTGGAAAATTATAAAACATTGATAAAATAAATTGAAGATAACAAAAATAAATGGAAATATATTCCATACTCCTGGTTCGGAAGAACGAGTATTGTTAAAATGTGTATACTGCCCAAAGCAATTTACACATTTAATGCAATCCTTATCAAAATGCCAACAGCATTTTGCACAGAACTAGAACAAATTATCCTAAAACTTGTATGGAACCACAAAAGACCCCAAATAGCCAAAACAGTCTTGAAAAAGAACAAAACTGGAGGCATCACAATCCCAGATTTCAAGTCATATTACAAAGCTGCAGTAATCAAAACAGTATGGTACTGGCCCCCAAAAGACACATAGATCAATGGAATGGAATAGAGAGCCCAGGAATAAACCCATGATTATATGGTCAATTAATCTTTGACAAAGTAGGCAAGAATATGCAATGGAAAAAAGTCTCTTCAACAAATCGTGTTGGAAAAACTGGACAGCCACATGCCAAATTGTGAAACTAGACCACTTTCTTACACCATACATAAAAATAAACTCAAAATGGATTAAAGACCTAAATGTGAGACCTGAAACTATAAAAATCCTAGAAGAGAGCACAGGCAGTAATTTCTCTGACATTGGCCATACAAACATTTTTCTAGATATGTCTCCTGAGGCAGAGGAAATAAAAATAAAATTAAACTGTTGGGACAACATCCAAATAAAAGTTTATGCACAGCAAAGGAAACAATCAACAAAACTAATAGGCATCCTACTGAACAGTTTCACAGGTGAAGATATTTGCAAATGATATACAATTCATCACCAAAATAATCATCCAATTAAAAATGGGAAGAAAACATGAATAGATATATCTCCAAAGACATACAGATAGCCAATAGACACATGAAAAGATGCTCAACATCACTCATCATCAGAGAAATGCAGATCAAAACCACAATGAGATATTACCTCATAGCTGTCAGAATGGCTAAAATAAAAAATAGAAGAAACAACAAGTGTTGGCAAGGATGTGGAGAAAATGGAACTCTTGCTCACTGTTGATGGGAATGCAAACTGGTACAGCCACTGTAGAGGATGGTATGGAGGTTCATAAATAAATAAATAAATAAATAATAAATAAATAAATAAATAAATAAATACCATCTGATCCCGAATTCCCCTACTGTGTATTTACCCCCAAAATATGAAAACACTAATTGAAAAAGATATATGCATCCCTCTGTTTATTGCAGCATTATTTATAATAGCCAAAATACGGAAGCAACCCATGTCCATCAATAGATGAATGGATAAAGAAGTGGTGTGTGTGTATATATATGTATATACACACATACATACCTACATACATACAATGGAATATTAGTCATAACAAAGAATGAAATATTACCCTTTGCAACAACTTGGATGCAACTAGAGGGTATGATGCTATGTGAAATAATTTAGTCAGTCAAAGATAAATACCATATGATTTCAGTTATATGTGGAACTAAAGATACAAAACAGATGAACAAAGAAAAAAAAGAAGGCAAAAAGCAGACTCTTAACTATAGAGAGCAAACTGGTGTTCACCAGAGGGGAAAATGGATGAGGTATGGGTGAAATAGGTGAAGGGGATTAAGAGTACACTTATCATCTTGAGCACTGAGTAGTGTATAGAATTATTGAATCTTTATATTGTACACCTGAAACTAAAATAACACTGTACATTGATTATCCTAGAATTAAAAAAATATAAAAGAAAAAAGTTTTAAGCATTAAGTAAATTATCATCATTTACAGTATATTATTTTTTTAAAAAAATTCATGGCTTATATTCATTTGGTTCAAATTTGAATCATGACTCATATATTTTTATCCACTGAAGTTTGTAATTTTCTTCTCAATGTTTTGTTGAATAAAGTTGCATGCTATTGTCCTCTTGCCAATATCACATGGAATCTTTTTCATGGAGCCCAACACGGGGCTTGAATTCATGACCCTGAGATTAAGACCTGAGCTGAGATCAAGAGTCAGATGCTTAATTGACTGAGCCACCCAGGTGACCCTCACACAGATTCTATATTAGACAATTTGGAATGAAATCTGTGACCCTTTCAAGATAGTCTTTATGGAGCCTTTGACTTGCCTTTATAATAATAGTTCAATTGTATTCTAAGGAAGTTGGAAAGTTGACAAGTAAACATTTGCAGACACTGTTCTGGATTAAATATATTATTTCTTTGGACCTCTAACTTCCTCTTTTAGTATTTCTGTTCCTTTTTGTGAAGTACATTAATGCATATATTTCCTTCTTTCAGAAGTTTGGCATGGAAGGTTGATATCTGAATCTTTTACATTTAAAAACATATTCATTGGCTCTCATTCTTGATTGTAGTTTTGCTTGCTATGAAAATCTAGTTTAAAAATTCTAATTTATTTTCCCTCAGACTGTGAAGCTATTGTTCTATTATTTTCAAGGATACTGTCCAATATCAATCTGATTCTTAGTCTAAGTAACCCTTCCAGCAACCTTCACCTGACTCTACCCAAAATATTTATTGACACCTTTTTCCCCCTTAAAATACTGAAGTTTTGTAAGACTGTTTCTCATGGGTTTATAATTCATTCATATAGATGGGCCCTTGGGACATCCTTTCAGCCTAAAGAATTGAGTTTCCCTTTATCTTAAGGGAATTTGAGATATCTTTTATCTATCCTCTATCTATCTATCATCTATCTATCTATCTATCTATCTATCTATCTATCTATCTATCATCTATCTTCTCCTCTATTTTCTTATTGCTATTCTTCTAAAATATTTTATTTTTATTTATAATTATTTTTATTCAATATCTTCAAATAAAAGCTACTGAATATTCTGAATTCAGTCTCTATGTCTCATCTTTTTTCTTCTTTTTCTACCTCTTTTAGTTTTCTTTAATTTATCTTCCTGGCAAGTTAAAAATAATATGTATTATTTTCTAATAAATTTTTCTAATAAATTTTTATGTGCATTATATTCAGAGAAAATCATATTACATATTACCTTTATAATCCTTTTAACTTTTAAGATGCATTTCCATTTCTTATTCTTGGAGAAGCAAACATTGCAATCAGCTGCTCCTTATTTCTTTGTGGGAGAGGTTTTGGATTGATCTAAGAACACTCAAAGCAGAGAGAAAAAAATGCATGGAAAGTAAAAGTATAATGAAGTATTAATACCATCTATAAGAAATTTCTAGTCATTGAAACATCAGGAGAGTTGAAAAACCAAAGAACTCTATCATACCCATTCAACTGGATGTGAATTTGGAACAGAAGTGGAAGATATAAAATTATTTCTGAAATAATGAGTAAGTTATGAAGAGCTCAGAAAAAATTGACTAACAGAAAGCATAGTAAGTTGTAGAGCACCAAATGCAGAGGTAAGAAAAGAAAACTGAAATTAAAAAAAAAAAAAGATGTAGAGGGACCATAGGACAAAGTGGTAAATACTGAAGATAGGCAATGGTGATACAACAAACATATAACTGGAGTCCTAAGAGGAAAAACAGAACAATGGGACAGAGCAAGTATTTAGAATTATAGTTCATGAGAATTCATGAGATGTCCTTAAAATAAAAGATTTGTATTCACATTATTGAAAAGGCACATTCTGTACCAAAGAGAATTGATCCAGAATCATCAGTACCAAGCTATTTCCTAATGAAATTATTAGAAAAAAAAAAAAGAAAAAGAATATTGTCAGCCACAAGTCAAAAATGCATTTATTCAGGATTTTTTAAGTTATACTACAGGAACAAAATACCCTTAAAAGATAAGACCATTTTATTAGATAGTTGAGTCAGAAAAGGTGTTGAAAGAAGAAAGGCAAGGAAGTGAATATATTCTAATTTTATTATTAATCAGTTTGGAGAGTCAAAATATACTGTCTAAAGAAAGAGGGAGCTAAGAGTGTCATATATTGGTACTAATAACAATAGGACACAATAATAGAATATCCTAAATATCTGAATATTAAAAGAAGAATAAGTAAACTGTCTACATAGTGAACAACATCTAATGAAGTAAGCCTAACATAAAATAACATGACAGAACTGACAAAAATTTTTAATAAGATTAAATTGCTTATTAAGAGAAAAAAATATCTTCAAGTGGCTCACAAAGCAAAATCCAGTTATCTGTTATATGCAACAGACATATATAATTAAAGGAATTCAGGAAGCTTGAAGGTCAAGGATATAGTAGGTTTGTGGAAAAAAAATGGAGGATACAAAATTGGTAACAGACAAGGTAGATAGAATTCAGTCATAGTAGTATTAAGCGAGCAATAGAAGTCAGTTAATAATTCTAAAGGCTACAATTTAAATGACATGACAGCCATGAATATTTATCCACCAAATAGCAAAACAGAAGTTGTCAGAAGCAGAAGCCATCAGAGATCTGAGTCAAATAGGCTGAAGCCCACACATACAGGAGACTTTAATATACTTTTTTTGCTAAGGAGAGATCAAATAGTCAAAAAGCAAAAATAGAGAAGACCTAAACAGTGTAATAAAGTAGATCTTACAGGTATATAATGAACTTCGTACCCTAACAATGAGAACAATTAACAAATAATTTAAAAATAAAAGTAGAAACTATTAAGCTTGAAAACAATAGAACTGATAATATAAAGAGCAGGTTCATTGAAAAGGATAAATAAAATAACCAGGAATAACCTAATCAAGTAAACAATGGATAATACATAAATACACACAATAATCAATGATAGAAAGAACATAACCAAAAGAAGGGAAAGCTTTAAACATTTTACAAAACTCTATACAATAAATTTGATGATTTTTTTTCCTAGAAAATATAGTTTACCAAAATTATACCAACTATTACCCAGAATAAATGGAAGATTTCATTCCATGGAAACTAACAGTTATCCTTCTAAAATACATTAGGTCCAGCTGATTCCACATGGGTATTCTACAAATCTAAAAAAGTGAATAATCACAGTATTAACTTAAAATATTTCAGAGCATATGTAATGAAGGAAAGCATCCAAATTCTTCATACAAGGCAAGTAGAGCATTTATAATAAATCTCATAATCTTGCACAAAAAAAAGAAACTAAAGACCAATCTCATTTTCCCACAAATCAAAGTCTAATGCAGTATCTAATACAAAGTCTAGCAGAGTCCAGTATCACATTCATCACTTTAAAGCAATGACACACTAAAGTTTTACTTTAAAAATGACAAGATGAGATTAATATCAGCTGGCATGTAGAGAACACACATTTGCCATCAATTAATTAGGCATTGAGAAATTCATGGATCTATGAGTGCTGGAAACAAGAGATGGTGCTAAAATAATATTCGTTGTATTTTCAGGCGAGAGGCTGTCTAAGCGGAATTGTCAGTAATCTAATTTATAGTTTTTAAACTAAGTAGATGATTTGCAAAAATAAGTATGTCTTTTTTACATTGTTATTACAGAGACAGTAAATTTACAATATAGAAGTATAAAAATAAGAAAAATATACCATATTCTTATTGCCTACAGATTGCTGCTATAGACATTTTATATATATCTTCCCAGATCTTTTCTCATATGCATATATGTGTGTTTGTGTGTGTCTCTGTGTGTTGTCAGAGCCTGTCTAAACTATTTTACTTGAAATTAAAATGCATGTCTACATGAAATACTACAGTGCTCTGTTTCTGGAGCTCTAACAACTGATATCACATTAGATCAGATCTATTTGTTCAATAGAGAAACATATAATAAATTAATGAGATGCTAAAAAATATTTGTCTTTTCTATGCTAGTCATTGTAAATAAGAACCATCTCATTTAGTCAAAAACAATAACAAGAAATTCCGTATAAAGAGGTGTATAATATTATTCCTAATTCACAGAAAATGATAGATCAAAGAAGATCATTTAATTTATTCATAGGCACATTTTTAATAAGAAAGAAAATTGGGATTTGTATCTAGACCTAACCAATCCCAAGACCATGCTGCTTTTGCCATATTTTTTTTTTTGCCACATATGTCTTTTCTTCCACATTTTTCTCATTGTTCCCTGGATAAAACCTGAGATAGTATCCTTGAACATACATGAGGAATATTTACCCACCAACACATTGTCACTCTGTGAGATATATCAGAATTATGGTACACCTGTTGACTCTAATGTAGACTCCTCTTCAGCTGACCACCAAACATACTACCAGCACTCACACTCACATACTTAACTCTTCTCAAAAACAATGCTGCTATTATTCCATAAGAAAAAAAAAGTATACTCTGGCTCTTTCCTGTTTATAAAATAAATTCACATTAAAAAAAAAATCTGACTGTTCTAGTCAGTAACATTCTATGCCCAAAATATCTATCCTGTCTCATCCAGCCAGTTAGCAGTAACACACTCGCCCTCCGAAAGGGTAGTGTGAATTGTTCTGTTGTGGGATACCTTAATATACAGGTCTTAGGGTCAGAAAGAAAATAAACAATGCAGGTTATTTTTTTGTTTCTATGTTCTTTTACTTTACTGGCCATAACTTTAATGCCTGTGTGCCAAATGAATAAGGGTTATGGCTCCTTTGAAAGCCCCTTGGAATTTATTTCAAAGGCTTGCATTGGCCAAACATGCATATTGACCCACTCTTTGTCTTATTTCCTGTTTTAATTGAGTGTCAAAGGTTATACGTTGCTATTAGAGTAAGACATGCCTGGCAGCAGAGGTCAGGGACTCTCTGGCATTCTATTAGAGCCATAAAAACAAAACAGAATGATAATTTCACCTGTTCTAACCTCAATTTTTCCAGGATGGGACAGACATTGACCTTATTGTTTGTCAGCCACTGACTCTATAAACTTCAGCTACCCTAATTCTGCTTACTAAACAATAAGAGTGCTTTCACAACAAGGATGAAAAATCAAACAATGTAAAATACTCAGAGATGACTTAAAGGAGAGACATATCGAGGTGACAGAAAAGATAAAATAACTTCTTTATTCCTAGGTCACATCCTTCGTTTGGATAGTTTACAACAATAACGGTTTCTACCAACAACTTTCAATTTTATCTTCTTTGTGGAATACTTTATAACTTCCTTTATGTGAACAAGTACAAGCAATAAATCTAATAAATTGCTCATGCTACCTAAAACCTATTTGTGGCACTTGAAGGGTTTATGAATTTCTGTGAAAGTTTCCACCTTCCCTACCCTTTAAAGTTTTTGGCTGAAATGTAGGTAGACGTTCAAGGGTATAACTAATGTCTTTTCTCATCTCTTTTCCAAAGAAGATAAAAAAGAAAGCATATGTTAAATGTTTCCTTTTAAAAGTATTTGAAAAATGATTTCTAATCAATAATTTAATGAAATAAACAAAGGTTATAATCTGAAGCTAAGTTTCCTCCAATTTCAGAGTCTGATTTTATGTAAAGTTTTAAAAGCTGGATCTTTTAGATAATAATGAATATTTTATTGGTGGTTTTCCATAATTTAAAGGGAAGCAATTTAAAGTTTAGATATTGTTATTTGGTTGCATCTTTCCATAAAGGATGATTATTACTGTTCAAAAGCTGTCTGGAAATCTCCTAAGTTACCCCTGTCCTCACTTTAAGACAAGCAATAATTTTTTTTTCTCTCAACCTACCCATTGTTTTGAAGTTATAATTTGGGGATTAATGTTGAATTTTTGATTATCAGAATAGTCATCTTCTTTGACATGAACTTGCATTTTTAGTCTTTTCAATAACAAGGCAACAAGCAAGAACAAATTAAAAACACATAAATTTCTTGTGGAATTATTGATGTTTGTGTTAAACTGACAGATACCAATTCACAAATTAATGAGATGTCATAGAATTCCCAGGTCACATCTTAGAAGTTAGAAGTACATTTCTGGGGACACACTTTTTATATGGGAGCATTAATAGGTATAGGAAAAGTAGTAATATTTTAATTCTTTGATTTTCTTAAACATCAAATCAAATAGTGATTTGATACATATTTAACTGAAAAATAGACCAGATTTTTAGCAGATAAAAAAGTAAAATTTTCTCATTTCACAAATTGACTTGAAGTTTTCCATAAATGATTTCAGCTTATTAATAAACTGAAATTACATGATAACATGAGAAATATGTCATATATTTATTTGATTGAAATGCAATGTAAGGGAAACAAAAAGTGAGCAACCACATTGTTTCCTTAAAACTTAGCAGATTCAGTTGAATTTTCTATCAACTTGATTAGCAATATCTTCAAGACAAGATTGATTTTTCCCCTCATCAGTTGAAAGGTTATAAATCACTGCTGCTGCTGACCTGAATTTGGAAAATCTATCCAAGTTGAGGAGTTGTTTCTAGATGGAAAAGTTAACTCAACTGCTTATTTCTCTATTTTCACTCCATGGATCCTTTCCCCTCTTCCATGTGAAGAGTTTTTGCACCATAGATTTATGACAAATGGCTCAGATGGTTCATAACTTTTTTTTCTCAAGGCTGGGTACATTTACCACTAAGGTCTTATATCTCCATGAAGAGGGGGTGGTCCGACTCTTTCATGAGTTCTCCAGAGAAAGTTATTATTCCTTTCATTGTAGAAGTCCCAATGACAAGCATATTGCCTGATACATAATAGATGCTCAACAAATAAATTGATATGGTCACATTTGACATTCAATTAAATCTTGGTAAAGAGAATTTGGCACACTTTAATCATAATATTCCAGAAATGCATACTTATAAGGGCATAATATATATACACTTAGAATGAACTCACTCAAAATACAAAAAAAAAAAAGGAAGGAGAGAGGCCCTTGTAGTGTTGTAATACAGCTTCAAATTTCCATAATTTAAGGAAGGTTCTAAATTTGGCAAATTCTGTATTACTTCAAAGAAATGGATAATGTCTCTTATTAATATGTATTCTCTAAAGTCGCATGAAAGAGACATAACAAAACTCACCCTCACTAAACTCTTTGTAATTAACTGACTTCTTCTCCATGGACATGTTACAACATCTGTCATAAATACCTTGCGTTTGAACTACACATTTAAAAAGGCATTAATTACTTATCACTGATAGTGCTTAATAAATAAGAAGCAAGCTATAAGAAATGTGAATAAAAGGAGTGACATGATCTAGGTTTTAGGAATATTTGGAGCAACAATGAGTCTGAAAAGAGGACAATCCTATTTCATTCCCACTGATGTCCGTATCCATGGAAACTCCCTTTCAATAGCATCCACATCACACTGGAAAAACAGGTATGCTACCTTTTGAAAGTGAGTGCATTAAAAGAACCCAGCCCTTTGCTAAGAAGGTCAGCTCTTGAAAGCCTTCAAGAGCTTTGGTAGCTGAGAAAGCTGGAGGGCTGTAAATCTTTCGTTCGTTGCTAAGAAGCTTGGGTCCTGAGAATCACATCAGTGCTCTCTAACACAGAGAATGGAATGTGAATCTTTTGTTCCCTGCCTATGATGTTGCACTCCTGAGTACTTGTTTCCTTAGCTAAGAGAACATGCAGGAGAGGCCTATTACGTGAACCTAGAGATTAATTATTAATAGACACAAACTGAGAAAGACAGGCAAAAAGATGTACAGTGTGTAAAGAAAGAAGACTTACTTGCAAGAATCCAGATGGCAAATGCCATTACATAGAAATATATGCACTAAAATAATATTCACATGACAACATTTTAAAATATCTTGTAGTCTCAGCATATCTTTTAGTATGATAAATATCTGTCAAGGAAAATGCCTTCCCCATTGGATTGTTCAACACACTTATTGAAAGTAAAAGAAAAAATACAAAGGTCATTGTGCCTTTAAATCAAACTGTGGCATACCAGAACTGCTCTTCCTTTACTATATAGTTAGTGAACAACTTTAAACAACTGAATAATGAATACTTATTGTTCAACAAAAAATAAACACAGCATATTGTGAGTATATGTATAAGGCAATGCATCAACTTTTCCTATTTGCACAACTAAAAATAATACATGTATGTAATTATATGTGATAGATTGTTATATTTAGGGATCATAAATATTATTCAATATTATAATACTTTTAAAAATTGCTGTACAACTTTCTATCTATATTAAGTTAGAGAAATCCATGTGGCCATGATAGACCATAATGGTAGCATTAGATGGCTGAACAATAAAAATCATTGAGTTATTAATAATAATGTTAGTTTTTATAATAATGATATTTATTGACCTACTGTGTTTCAGGTACCTTACATACATTGAGTGTATTATGAATGCTCAGTACAATCTTGTGAATTAGGTACTTCTATGTATTCCATTTTACACAAGAGGCACAGAGAGTTTGAGTAATTTGTTCAAGATTACAAAACATAAGGCAAATAGTGGAGCTAAGATATGAACCCATGCCACCATCAAGAATATTATTTAATGATAGTAAAACAAAGGTGTGTACATTTTTACGAGTCAAGGCTTAGACAAAGAAATCATGATAATCATTCTAGTTTTTATCTGTTTACATGTTATGAAGCCATATCTCATGTATGGATTGTTTTGATCTTTATAGCCCTTCTGTAAGTGTGCATAGCATATTACATAGTGAAAGGAATGATGTTCAGAGATGACATTTTTCCAATGTCATATGTTTAGTGAACAGCAGGATATGGAACCAGAACCAGCTTCTTTTTTTTTTTTTTTTTTTTTTTTATTTATGAGAGGGACAGCGAGAGACGGAACACAAGCAGGGGGAGTGGCAGGCAGAGGGAGAGGGAGAAGCAGGCTTCCCTCAGAGCAGGGAGCCCGATGCGGGGCTCGATCCCAGGACCCTGGGATCATGACCTGAGCCAAAGGCAGACACTTAATGACTGAGCCACCCAGGTGCCCCCCAGAGCCAGCTTCTAACATTCCTTCTGCTCTAATAGCTTCCTCTGTTCTTTATATAAACAAATAAAATATTGCAGCAAGCATCCTAATGATTCAGGTGATGATGGAGTAATAAGATTGTTATAAAGCCTAAATGAGTTATCACATGTCAGGTAAAAGGAGACTGTCCAGCATATAATAAGTAGTCAATAAACATTCATTATAATTATTATTTATTATTATTATTATTAACCAATTTATTTTGTTCCTCTATAGGATACTTAGAGGAGACATATGGTTAAATGCATCTTCCAATCTACCATTTTTAGCTGAGAATTCTGGCTGCCTATCTTGGTAAGTGTGGAATGTTAAGAAATTTGCTCCGATCTAAATCTCAGTTTCTTTGTCTATCATGTGGATTTTAATAATAACACCTCTTACAAAAATTGAGATAGTAGGGGCACCTGGGTGGCTTAGTCAGTTAAGTGGCTGCCTTTGGCTCAGGTCATGATCTCAGAGTCCTGGGATAGAGCCCCACATCGGGTTCCCTGCTCAGCAGGGAGCCTGCTTCTTCCTCTTCCTCTGCCCCTCCCCCTGCTTGTGCTCTCTCACTCTCTCTCTGTCATATAAATAAATAAAATCTTTTAAAAAAATTGAGATAGTAAATGTGTAGCATTTATTCCTGGATGTGGCTTGTAGTAAATGCTTGATGGTTGCTATTTTATTATATTACTGAAACTGTTTGTTGGAGGGGCGGTTATAAGAAATAACCATATGAGATCATTTACTGAGATATTTTGTCAGGATTATGTTATGCAATATTTAAAAAAAAATCTTATAGCCATAACTAGTTTTGTAAATAACCATATTTCCCTTTTTAATTTGCTTGCTATAACTCAAACAAAACCCCCAAATTTGGAATCTGAATTCAGCAAACAAACAGAATGTCCTAAAGTGCATTTATATTGCCTTCTTTCTACTCTTCTACCTTAATATATCTTCTATCTTAACATATCTTCTTCCCAAGTTGATTTGTCTATTGATAAAGTGAGGATACAAGATTTTACACGCCCCCCCACCTTAAGCTACTATTGGATCAGAATACAGTCAGTTTCCATTTGCAGATGGTATAGATTCTAAAAATCCTTTGAAATTCATAATATTTTTTCCTGTATGGAAAAGTTGCATATGCTGATTACTGCTCCCTGGACAAGTTAAAAAACTCATTTAACACATATTGTACAAATGTGATATATGATATATTTGCAATGGACAAAGTGGAAACCAATATAGAGAGGGTTATGATGCTGATAAAGTGAGCAATGAGTGCCACGTGTGGGCTGTTTTCTTTGGCTTTCCCAGTTTTAATGCTGTTCTCTCCAATCAGTGGTAATAAAATCCCCATTTTTCCTCAGTATATTTCCTTATAGACACATGTCAAGTTCTGGGACTACAATGTGAATGATAAAATTTTGCTAAATACATTTGATAGAAATCAGACTTAATATATTAAGGACTCACATGTCTTATTTTGGATGCATGAAAATCATATAACTGAAAAGCTCAGAAATCACCCCCCCCCAAAAAAATCCATATTCTCTTGCTAGGTGGGAAATCTGACACACACTTTTTCAAGACAGAAATTGTTTTTACTACTTGTGATTTATTTGATGATTATTCTCATTTTGGCAACAAGGTTACTGTATAATCTTTCCTTTCTTCTGACTTTGCCAAATCTAGGGAAAAATAATTGCTATTTGTCATCATTTTTTCTGCCATCCCATTCTGGTCTGTCCATTATTAAAAGACAAATATTTTATTCATAGTAATTGGAACCATGACTGCTGATAGTTCCCTTTGTTTTTTGCTCTTCATCATTAAATGAAACTTAAGCTTTCTTACTCTATTGGAAAACAAAAAAAAACCCCAAAAATCTACCTGCTTAGTTACTGCACAGTTGCCTTTCACTTAGTGGACTGGATAAATTCCAGCAAGGCTCGTGAAGTATTTCCCAGTGATTTTCATTATAACTCAGAAGTGTCACCAGCTAGACCCCAAGACCTGACCTTTCCTTCCCACCTGCTTGTATTCACCGACCTTCATCCCACAGTCTTCCTTAAGCTCTTCTTTCCAGCTTATCTCTTAACTCAGGCAAAAGGAACCCGATTTCACCCCTCAAGCGATAATGACTGCCCAGACAAGCCCTCCAGCTAGCCCAGACCATCCAGACCAGTTTGAGTGTAGCCCCACTCACACCTGCACAGATGGACAAGGGAGTGACCTCTAGAATGACAATTACCTTTACCTCATTATAATACTAAAATCTCTGCCCAAGGAGGAGGCTTGTATGTACATAACATATAATGTATGTATAGGCACGTTTCCTTAAGGCTCATGCGTGGCCTTATGCCCACCTCTATATATGATGACAAGGCTTCCCTATCTAAATATTCAACCTAACCCTAAATAAAAGGAACCCGTCCACCCTTACTCGGGGAATCAAAGCTTTGGAAGTTATTCTCCGTGATCTCCTTTTTTGCTGCAAATACATTTTACTTTGTGGGACAATTCCACCTGGTGTAGTTTCTATCTGTGACTCACCAAGGAACAAACTAACATTAGATCAGTTACAGAAACTTATTCCCACACTAGGGTAAAGAGGTGCCAAATTCAACTCAGTTCAAATCAGTAAATAGTTTTTGAGCACTTACCTCACCTAAGATATGCTGAATGCTGCCTGGCACAAACGGAGGACAAAGATACTGGCATTCCTCTAAAGTAATTAATAATCACTATAGAAGGGATAGTTAGTATGCAAATAAGTCTAAGATAAGGGAGAGCACAAATGTCTTAAAAGACATACCAAAAATATGTAATGGGATTTCAGGTAAAAGAGATGTAATACTCTGTTTTAAGGAAGAAAACAACATGGGGCATCTGGGTGGCTCAGTATGTTAAGCATCTGCCTTCAAATCAGGTCATGATCCCAGAGTCCTAGCATCAAGTACCTCACTGGGCTCCTTGCTCAGCAGGGAGCCTGCTTCTCCCTCTGCCTGCCGCTCCCCCTCCTTGTGCTCTCTCTCTCACTCTCTCTCTGACAAATAAATAAAATCTTAAACAACAACAACAACAACAACAAAAGAAAACAACAAAAAAGGCTTTGTGGCTTTTTGACTATAGGAAAAGGGGAGAGGGCATTCTAGGCGGAGTAAAATTATGCAAAGGCAGGGTGGTAGGAAGGTGCAGATGTCTTAAAAAGTAAGCTCACTTTGGATAAAACATAGGAGATATTTGCAGAGGAATACTAGAACATAGAGATTTGTAGGTACTGCACAGCCTTAAATGTTAACATAATTGTACATAATTAAATAAGTATTTGAGAACAAATGAAGGCTTTTGAGCAAAAGAGCTGTGCAATTATTTTATACAGAATGATTCAGATAAAGGACCACCCAAATGGGGTTTCATTATTAAATCTATGATGGTAAAGTTTATGTGTCTATTTGACTGGGCTATGTGATGCCCAGATTGCTGATGGAAGATTGTTTCTGGATGCGTCTGTGAGGGTATTTCTGGAAGAGATTAGCATTTGAATTAGCAGACTGAGTGAGGACAATTCACCCTTATCACTGTGGGTGGGCATCAACCAATCAGTTGAGAGCCCTTGGACTTCAGGCTTCTGAGCTCCTTCATACTCCAGGACTCACCACCAATGGACCCCTGTTTCTCAGGCCGTCGGACTCAGACCAAATTACATCACTGGCTTTCCTCATTCTGTAGTCTGCAGATGGCAGAACATGGGACTTCTTGGCCACCATAATTAAGTGAGCCAATTCTTATAATAAATCTCTTTTTATGTGTATCTCTGTCTATCCTGTTGGTACTGTTTCCCTGGAAAACTCTGAGTTACACAACATCCTTCCAATTTGTTTTTCTTCTTTGGCACAGGTAAAGCTCTGACGTTCCCTCCAGACATTCATTTTAAGTAGTTAATGAGAGACAGTAGTAAAACAGTTTCTCTGAAGGTTGATAATGGAACAAAGGACATAGCAGGATATAATATGTTCCAAGTGGGGTGGGATAAAGTGAAATGAATAATAAAAAATGAAATAAATACACATTTGATCTCTAACATATTAAATGAGAAAAGTATGGTATAGAACAATGCATATATTCTCTCCCACTTGTGTAAAAAACAAACAATAAAACCTTAAAACCAAAAAAAAAAAAAGGGCCCCAAATAAAAACTTGATGGATACAGCTTAGACAGACATGAAAAATTTGCAAAAGAATTTACAGGAAACTTGCCTAGTTGTAATTTCAGGAGAAGCAGTCTGGGTTCTTGGTTAGTAGGGAGAATATGTCTGAATTACTACCATCTTCATCAAATTTGGAAAGATATAGACTATCTTTGATTTGACAAAAGATAGTATATTTTAATTTGGTCTTGTCCTGTGCATTTATGTTCTATAGGGAAAAAAAACAGTACTAGCTAACAAATCAGGGAATATTATGAGCTCTTGCTATAAACCAAGCATACTAAGCAGACTTCTCCAAGAATTACTTTATGATCAGTATTTAGAAAGTCTAGATTTTTTGGCTCATTTAAAATATTAGTTGGAGAATGTTAGATATTGAGACACTAATACTTTATTTTCCCCGACCGAATTAAGTACATATTAAAATGCACCCTACAGCATGGAAAGGAGGAGGAGGAAGTAGAGGAGAAAAGGGAACTCTCACAGCATGGACTCAAAGGCAGTGGCAGAAGGTTAATATAGTCGCTCACAGAACTTTGCTCCTGTAGATCAATATTTGAACATGGAAGATGGTGATTCAGTTAGCTTTCCTGATTATTTTATAATTCATCAGTAAGGACAATGTTAAAAGTGTCTTAAAAAAGTAGCTCTTGACACCTAAAACACAATATTAATATAATAAATAAAAATAATGTTGAGAATGTCAACTAGAATTATTGAACATGTGTTGAACAAATGAAATTTATTTTACCTAGTTTTTAAAAAACAGGGTGGTTATTATCCCATCTGACTCATGAGAAAAGTGAATTTCAGAGAGATGTACCCAAGGTCCCAGATTTAACTGGTTTCAAAACATTAAGCCCTAAGCAGAAAGGATGAGTTTTAAGACCCATATTTCTTGGGAAAGGAAGTATAAAGGACGTCCTTCATTACATGGGTAATCATTGTATTCTTATTCAGCTAGCTTCTCCTTCCTGCGGAGGTGGGTATAAAGTGCCAGGGGAAGAAGTTAAGTAGGTGCATAACCCACATCCTGGACCAGAGACTTTTCTGTGCTTTCCATATATGCTGAATTTCCTCTGATGTGCTGAATTTTATCCAAAAAAAGTCTGGAATTGTTCTTTCTGATATGAACAGATGTTTCAGAAGAATTCAGGAAAGCATAAAATCTTTCTATTAAAGTGTTCAGGACTTACACTTGTGACCAAGATGGAGTAACAAGGACTGGATATACTTTCCCTCTTAAAACAATCAAAACCAAACAGACAGAATATGACAAACAATGGTTTTCAAGAAACTGGACACCAGACATTGAAGGACAGGGTCCTTGCAAGTTTTACAACTTGCAACATATGAAGTGAGTTCTATGATTTCCTCAGCTGAGTATCTTGAGAGACTTTCCACAGAGCTGCAGAGGGAGGGTAAAGCTTGAAGGACTCCCCGAATTGAGGAGGAAGAGCTGATGTTGAGAGAGAGGAAGATGGCTAGAGTCTGGATGGAAGACTGGAGAGATGAAAGATGCACACAACAGAGAACATGTATATTTGCAGTCAATGAAGTATTCAGCAGAATGCTGATAGTTCATGGGTGTGAGGAAACTGTATCCAAAAGAACCAAGGAAAGAACCATCCAAAATCATTAGAGGAAACATTGTCCAGAGATCACATGTGGCCAGAAGTAGTACCTGTTCCTAAGACTCAAACTGGAAGATCTCATTATTCACTGGACATTGATACTCAGAAGGATCTTGCCATTTTTGATGATGCCCAACAAATTTCAAAAGCCAGACCTAAAGGTTCAAACTGTTTCCAAGTGATTTAACTGAGTTCCAAAGAAAAGCTCAAGCAGAATTATAGGAATACAAATATCCAGTCCCCAAAGAGTAATATTTTGTTTAAACACCTTTTAAAGAGATTTGAATTCTAAGTTTTAAATCTTATTTATCTCCCCATGTAGTTATCATTTTGTTATCATGTAGTGTTAGAATTTGAGACAACTAAAAGTTTCATACACTTATGAAATTATATAACCAGTTTGGGGAAAATTTTGGCAGTTCTTAAAAAAGTTAATCACATAGCTACCATATGATCTAGCCATTTCCTTCCTAAGTATTTACCCAAAGGAAAACGAAGCATATGTCCATAGAAAAATTTCTACATAAATATTCATAGCAGCTTTATGTGAAATAGTAGGAAATGGAAACAATCCAAATGTCCATCAACAGACAAATGGATAAACAAACTGTGGTGTATTCATATAATGGAATACTAGTCAGCAATAAAAAGGATCAAACTCTTGGTATATACACCATGGATAAATCTCAAAATAATTATGCTGAGTGGAAGAAACAGATATAAAGGAGTACATACCATGTAATTTCATTCTTCTAAATCTCTAGAAAATACAAACTCATTAATATTGTCAGAAAACAGATCATTAGTTGCTTGGGCCTGGGGGCTATGAGTGTCAAGGGGTAGAGATTACAAGGAGGCATGAAGAAACTTTAGGAGTGATGGATACGTTCACCCTCTTGAGAGTGATCTTCATTTCGCAGTTGTATTACCTATGTCAAACTTATTAAACTGCATCTTTAAATATGTGTGATTTATTGTACATCAATTATGTCTCAAAAATACAACTTAAACATTTATAAGCTTCCCAAGTTAAATTTTGAAAAAAAAATTACCTTCTAGTGATATTGTCATGATTTACTGCCCAGTATTTATGAAGATAATAATCCTTATTCATACTGTTTCTGCATGCCTTCCCAAGTTAAATTTTGAAAAAAAAATTACCTTCTAGTGATATTGTCATGATTTACTGCCCAGTATTTATGAAGAAAATAATCCTTATTCATACTGTTTCTGCATGCCTTTGTTTCTACTTCTAGATAACCACTTTTATCTTCAGTTCTATGTATCCAAATCACAAGCTTTTTACAAACTCATTTCAAAGGCTACTTCTTCCATGAAATGAAGCTTTCACTGTTCTCTTATGCTGGAAATTATTTCTTGTTCTTCTGAATCTCTGTAAACTTCTACTATGCATCTCTCTGATGGTATTTATATTATTTCCCTTGTTCACAGTTTTAAAAGTCACTTTTTTCCCCTCATAGCCAGGGCCTTTGAATCACTGAGATAATTTGAAAGACATCAGTTCAATTTATAGAAACTGAGTTTTTTTTGTTTTTTTTTTTTTGATGTCTTGATGCTGAGAACCCTGAGGAGTGAGGCTTTTGATGTCTCTGGCTTTCAAAGTATATAGTCCAACCGAGGTATTTTCCCATAGTATATTCCAAAATCACATGACAGGAAGTTGAAAGTACATATAATTAAAAAAAATATTAGTGCTGCTACAACATTTGTCCCAAATTCTAAGATACTTGAAATGTTATTCCTCTTCCTCCTTTTTCTGGGGCGGGGTGGGGAGGGACAGAGGGAAAATCTTAAGTAGGCTCCACTCCCATCGCATTCCCTTATGGGTGCAGGGAGCCTGACGGGGGGGCGGGAGAGGAGAGAGGGGGCGCTAAATCTCAGAACCCTGAGATCATGATCTGAGCGGAAATAAATCAAGAGTCAGACGCTTAACCAACTAAACCACCCAGGCACCCCCTACTTTGTTTCTTCTAAGCTGTTTGTCTTGTGGGGCACTCTCTCATTAAGTCCTCTCCACAGTCCCACATAGTACCCATTTCACAGATGATGAGAATGAGGCATCTCAAGGATCTTAAGTAACATGGTCAAAGTTACCCGGCTGATAGGTGAGGAACCTAGCACCAGGAGCTATTGCCTTCTGGCTCCAAAGCCTATGCTCTCAATTAGCACATCACGTCACCTCTCCAACATACTAGCTGCAAAGGAAAGGCCAAATAATTTAAGGCTAACAGAATCAGAGCTTATTTTTGTAGGGAAGGGGTGTAGGTGTACTTTAACTGATAACAAAATGCATGTTGATATTTGTAACATTACCGAATACTTTGTCTCAAGTCATTGCTCATTTTATTAGGGAATTCAAACTAAATCTGCCATTCAAGTTAATTATTTTCCTTTCTAAAAAAAGAATAGGTCACATAATTTTTCTTTTCAATATCTTTTAATACTGTTTGTGTTTGGGGCGCCTGGGTGGCTCAGTTGGTTAAGCGACTGCCTTCGGCTCAGGTCATGATCCTGGAGTCCCTGGATCGAGTCCCGCATCAGGCTCCCTGCTCAGCAAGGAGCCTGCTTCTCCCTCTAACCCTCCCCCCTCTCATGTACTCTCTCTCTCTCATTCTAGCTCTCTCAAATAAATAAATAAATCTTTAAAAAAAAATACTGTTTGTGTTTGCTTTCTGTGGACTGTCTTAAAAATATCTTCTTATGATTTGTTCAATACAGAATATAAACAAATTTCCACATATATTTTTATGTCTTTTATGTATCTTCTAATTATGTGTTTCTCTTCCATTTTTATGACATTTATTTTTAAGAAAATGAGTCATGGATTATTGTCCTTTTAAAGTCTCCCCAGCATAAATTACATAACATGGCTATTAGATTGTTTATGAATTATGGGCAAAGCTATGTCTTATATAACTTAGGATATATCTTAGGACTCGGCTAAGAGTTTTGCACATAATAGGAACCAAATTCTTGAGGTGAATTGAACTAGCATCTAAAGAATCACTGAAAACTTGTCCTTATCATCCAAGTGTGGATACACCTCTTTCTGTCCCCACCTAAACATGGGGCTATGGTTACCTATGCAATAGTGAAAGAATTTGTGCTACACCCTAAGCCTATTGTCCATTCAATGCCAACATTCTCAGAAGGCCTGAGAGTTTGCTGAGGGTCTAACAAGACATGCAAGTGCAGCACACACACACACAGTACACACAAACAAAATCCTGAAGCACCACAGATTACATTTTTATCTCACTGAAATTTATAATGAATTGACTCTGTCCATCTGGTAGAGAGTAATTTCCTTTTATTTTTTTTCCCTTGGTCAGCACTTTTCAATTTCATTGCATGTAATAACAAATGCTTCTATTGACTAAATGAGAGACTAGGAATTAGATGTGGTCTGGGATGAGTCAACTGGTTTCTTTTATCCCAAACGAAACTTAGGACATTAATGTTTCTCAACCAGTTGGTAGAGATCATTATTTAAATTCAGATTAAAGAAAAACAAGCTTGCTTTAAAATTAAAACAACTCCAATCAGGGATGTGATTGCAGAGATCTTGGACTTGGACTGCCTTGATGGGTATCTTTCAGATAGCAAAGATGTAGTTAATACGGTAGCCTAGATTTTTTCCAATAATAAAGCATATCAGCTTCGTCTAGAGACTGACTTGCTAATTATTCAGGCCCTAAATAATGCAAGCCATGTTCTCCTTTATTAGCTAATATCTTTCAGAGGTTGGAAAGATGGTTATAAAGACCAATTAAAGGTACAGTTTTCTGACATGCTGGACCAGTTCATAACCTGCACAATATGAAATGCCATATCAGAATATTCTCCCCTAGTTTATATTAGTTTTTCATGTTTTTCTTCTCCTTATATCACGTCCAATACAAGCCTCTGATAGTGTTGTTATAACTCTTGTTCAATAACAAGAAATAGTAATTCCATAAAGTTTCTTGATACTACATCAACCTTGCATCAGATAAACAAGTACATTGGGAACTGTGGCTAATACAGTTGAATATGAAAATAATGTGCTGTATTTGAATAGAAAAAAAGAAGAAAGTACAGAAGCAGTCTGAGTAATTAATAGATAACCTTGTTACATGAAAATGCTATTCTTTTATTACATCTGTTCCATTAAGAAGTATTTGTTGGAGGAAAATCTGTTGTTTTATGTAGAGAAATGCTATGCTTTAAACAATCCTGCTTTATTAATTTAGTGCTTTTCTGTCACTCAATACTTTGGAAGATATTTTTTTCCCATTACATAGATAAGAGTGAATCACAATAGTCCTACTATGGTCTAAAGGTCATGACAGTGATTCAGAAGAGCATATTTCATCCCATTATAACTTTTTCAAAGTAATTCTTCATGTAATTTTAGGGAATTAATCCGAATATAAGTGCAGAGGTATGTGGCAGTCTGGATAATGACCTTCCAAGTGTACCCACACTCCAAAACTTGGAACTTGTAAAGGTTACATTATATTGCAAAAGGAATCTGGCAGGTGTGATTAAATTAAGGAGTTTGAGATGAGATTATCCTGGATTATCGAGGTGGGTTCTCTGTGTAATCACAACCATCCTTGTAAGTAGACAAGAGGTTGCTGCCTGTGTTCTCCTTTAGGATTTTGATGGACTCCTGTCTCACATTTAGGTCTTTCAACCATTTTGAGTCTATTTTTGTGTGTGGTGTAAGGAAATGGTCCAGTTTCATTCTTCTCAGCCGCAGCAACTTCTTCCTAGAAACATCGCCAAAGGCAAGGGAAGCAAGGGCAAAAATGAACTACTGGGACTTCATCAAGATAAAAAGCTTTTGCATAGCAAAAGAAACAGTCAAAAAAACCAAAAGACAACCGACAGAATGGGAGAAGATATTTGCAAATGACATATCAGATAAAGGGCTAGTATCCAAAATCCATAAAGAACTTATCAAACTCAACATTCAAAGAACAAATGATCCAATCAAGAAATGGGCAGAAGACATGAACAGACATTTCTGCAAAGAAGACATCCAAATGGCCAACAGACACATGAAAAAGTGCTCAACATCGCTCGGCATCGGGGAAATCCAAATCAAAACCTCAATGAGATACCACCTCACACCAGTCAGAATGGCTAAAATTAACAAGTCAGGAAACGACAGATGTTGGCAGGGATGTGGAGAAAGGGGAACCCTCCTACACTGTTGGTGGGAATGCAAGCTGGTGCAGCCACTCTGGAAAACAGTATGGAGGTTCCTCAAAAAGTTGAAAATAGAGCTACCATATGATGCAGCAATTGTACTACTGGGTATTTACCCCAAAGATAAAAACGTAGGGACCCAAAGGGGTACATGCACCCCACTGTTTATAGCAGCAATGTCCACAATAGTCAAACTGTGGAAAGAGCCAAGATGTCCGTCAACAGATGAATGGATAAAGAAGAGGTGGTATATATATACAATGGAATATTATGCAGCCATCAAAAGGAATGAAATCTTGCCATTTGCAATGACGTGGATGGAACTGGAGGGTATTATGCTGAGTGAAATAAGTCAATCAGAGACAGACATGTATCATATGACCTCACTGATATGAGGAATTCTTAATCTCAGGAAACAAACTGAGGGTTGCTGGAGTGGTGGGGGTGGGAGGGATGGGGTGGCTGGGTGAAAGACATTGGGGAGGGTATGTGCTATGGTGAGCGCTGTGAATTGTGCAAGACTGTTGAATCACAGACCTGTACCTCTGAAACAAATAATACATTATATGTTAAAAAAAATAATAAGATAGCAGGAGGGGAAGAATGAAGGGGGGGAAATCAGAGGGGGAGATGAACCATGAGAGACGATGGACTCTGAGAAACAAACTGAGGTTCTATAGGGGAGGGGGGTGGGGGGATGGGTTAGCCTAGTGATGGGTATTAAAGAGGGCACGTTCTGCATGGAGCATTGGGTGTTATACGCAAACAATGAATCATGGAACACTACATCAAAAACTAATGGTGTAATGTATAGTGATTAACATAACATAATAATAAAAAAAAATACTAAAAAAAAAAAAGAAGTAACAAGAGGGGCGCCTGGGTGGCTCAGTCGGGGAAGCATCCGACTCTTGATCTCAGCTCCTATCTTGATCTCAGAGTTGTGAGTTCAAGCCCTGTGTGGAGCCTACTGAAAAAAAAAAAAAAAAAAAAAAAAAAAAGGAGAGAGGGAGAGAGCGCCAAGAAATACAAGCAGCCATTAAGGCTGAAAAAGGCAAAAAACAGCTTTTTCCCCCAGGGTCTCAGAAAGGAACTAACCCTGCCAAACACTTGACATTAGCCCAGTTGTAATGATTTTGGACTTCTGACCTCCAAAACTATAAAAGACTGAGTTTGTGTTGTTTTAATTGATGAAAGTTGTGGTAAACTGTTACAGCAGCAATGGGAAACCAGTACAATGTAGTTTTAAAATTTGTGATAAAATCTCTGAAGCATGCGGGCCCATTGGGGGCTGTCCCTGTTATGTCCTGTTTCGGGTAGAGCAAAGGTCTGGAGTCAGGAGTATATGGTTAAAATCATGTGCTATGAATTATTAGGTCTGTACCCTTAGGCAATTTATTAATCTCTTGCAGTCTTATCTACAAAATAGGAAAAAATAATAGTATCTACCTCTTAAAGTAATTATAAGGATAAAATAAGAAAATACATGTAAAAGCATTTAATATAGTGCTTAGATGCAAAATAAGCAATTTTATAGTGCTTGGATGCAAAATAAGCAATAAAAATGTTGCTATTATTATATTTTAGGCAAATGCTTAACTCTGTTGGCCCCATTCAATATGAATGTTAGTGTAGAAAAAAAATCAGGAAAGAACGACTTAACAGGAGTTAACTTTTATCACTAATGGGTAAAGCACGTCTGGGGTAGTCTAAAGACTTAGCTGACATCAGGAACCAGGAAGCCACAGGGAATGAAGGATAGAAAAAATCAAGGTGAGGCACTGATTGATACCAGAAGGAGAACTAACATTTATTAAATACTTTCTCTGTGCTATACTGGACTCTTTAAACATGTTTAAAGGTTACAATGCTGCTATAGGAAAGATACTACTATCTCTGTACTTTGTGAGAAAAGTGAGGCAACAAAAAATTTAAGTTGCTCAAACTCACAGACTTTGTAAGTGACACACTAAAGGTCTGAACTATAACCTGACAACTTTATAGCCCAGGTGCTTTAACACACCTGTAACAGGGAAAGTCTGGCATTAAGTGAGCTAAATCCCTCTTTCAGGGCAGGAATCTAGTCCACACTGGTACAGTGGGGCACTGAGTTGGCATCTAATCCAAGGACATTTGGACATTCCAAATCCAAGTTTGCAGGAATTTTATCTGTATCTTTGTGTGTGCAAGATTTGCTAGGTGCTTACTTTAGCATGGTCTGGGAAGTTTTTTAGTGGAAGGATGAAGATAGAACTTATGCTAGAGGTCCTCATTGTTAGACTATTTTTCTAGTAAATTCCTTTATAAAGCAAACTATCTCTTCCTAAATTATCTTTTTGGCTAATCAAAATTTTTATGTTGGGGGGTTATTCAAGAAAAGGCTTGATTATATTCAGCGCTAGAATAATAAATACTGTAAGTATGATACATCTGAGTGGAAAAATGAATTTAGCTCACTATGTGATTATAGACTTCACCTGTCATGGGTGTTTTGAAGCGAATGGATTCTAAAGTTAGATTGCAGTATCTCTGATATAAGATGTGTCTTCAACTTTCCACTATGACAATTTTCTACTTGTGGACTGTTACCTACTCTTCTAGTAGCTTGATTCTGTAATGATCTAGGTAGTTTGTTTGTTTTTTTTAATCCCTGTGCCTCATGGGTTATATCCAAAGAAAACTGACCATATTTGAATCATAGAATTGAAGGGTCTGTATTTTTGTTATCCAGTTATATTATCATTTTATGGGAGGGGGGAACCAAAAAAAAAAAAAAAAGCCACCTTTCCATCCAATTAAAATTTGCCTATTTGATGTCCAAGTGGTTTATCAATCATAAATACAGTATCTGTAAAATATTTGAACAATTCTACTCACATATGTTTTATTATCCTCTTTGCTTTTAATAGGCAATAATTTCTATGATGCTTTTCTGCTCCTTTTTTAAAAAAAATCAGAGTATCTACCCTCAGGCTCTGAGGTGAACAAATGAAGCCATAAAAGTGTTTGTATTATCTTTCTCAGATAATAAGGCCATCTTTCCCCAGTCTCCCAGAAAATAAACTTTAAGGTCAACTTTGACGTTTGTTTCTATCCTTATTTTGTTCAGTGTCACTAGTGCTATAATGACAATGACAGTCACTATTGACAGTTACTATTGACAGTTACTATTGACATGACATTGACATGACAATGACAGGTACTACTCATTGGGCTCTTAATATATGTCAGGAAATCTTCTAGGTGGTGTACATGTATTCAAATATTTGTTCAAAACATCCTAATAACATGGGTACTGTTATTATCTTTGTTTTATCAATAAGGAAACTAAGGTATTGGAAAGTTATATAGCTTCCCCATGACCTTACAGTTGGAAACTAGAGAAGTAGCAGAGTAATTTTCTGGGATTTTTTTTGTTTGTTTTACTCCCCTTTTTCCTCTGTCCAATCTATATTCAATACATTGACTGGCGATTCTTTTTTTTTTTTTAATTTTATTTTATTATGTTATGTTAATCACCATGCATTACATCATTAGTTTTTGATGTAGTGTTCCATGATTCATTGTTTGCGTATAACTTAAAAAATGTCACTGTCACCATATTGCACTCATCATGAAGAATCAGTAACACTTACCTAATGCTACTACATTAGTTCCTATCATTAGCCTATCTTTAGGTTCTGTGTAATCTGCTTCAGTGTGCACTCTGGCCTCCTCAATGTCTTAGTACTCTTTCCCTCTCTCACTCCCAACACAATGAAGGTTTATGATTTCCTAACTCAGAACACGTGGGGCTGGGTGGATAAAATAATTCAGAAATTTTGGATCTTAGAAAGATACTAATGGAGGTATATTTGTATAATATTTAGCAGCCCCATTTGGATCTGAGGCAGCACCTTTAAACACAATAAACACATGAATATTTTTGCAGCTAAATAAATAAATATTCACAGCAAGTGGGATACATAAAGACTATTAAAAATTTTATATCAGTTCAACTTATTTTACCAATAAATGAGTTATAAAAACTTTCAGCTTTCAGAATTTCTTAGATTTCAGAACTGTACCATGTTCCTTATCTCCATGTCATCTAGTTATTGTAAATGTAACCTTATTCCCACACTCACATATGTAAATCTTATTCATGCTTCAAGACACAGCGTAAGACATACCCCTCATGAATTGAATGCAGGAACATACCCCAGTGCATCTCTTTCTTCTGCACCTAAAAGCTGACCCACATACTTTAACATTAGATGATCCTGGAAGTACTCCCCATGTGTTCATTTTGGTCAACTTGACCCAAAGCATATAGGGACTAAGGATCATGTCTTATTATTTTATATCACTCTACAACAAGCTGGACTCATGTTAAGAGTTTAAATTACTGTCTAAACATTCTTGTAAATATTCCAAGAAGTTGGACTGATTGGGCTCTTAATATATGTCTACATAATAAAAAATTCTATGACTTTTCATGGACTAGCTTGTTTCACTTATTTGCTTGGTAAAAAATAAGGACAATCAAGAAAAGTTGAAGTCCAAACCTAGAGACTGTCTGGACTTGGGATAATTGCAGGTGTTCTGGTAGTATTCTAGGAGAAATCCTGCAATATAGGTGACAATCAAAGGAATCTGGTAGTATGTAGTTGGTGGTTGTACTTCATATGAGAATACTGCATTTAAAAGTGTCTGGTTAAATTGGAAGAATTTTTTAAGGAATGAATTTGATACAGTAAGCTCTCGAAGCTATGTAAATCTCCTGATGAAACTTAAGAACCAAACTATATGCTCTGGCTCTGAAACAAGGTGTTTGATACTGAAGAGACCGGGAGGTTCTCAGGTGTGCTCTTGGATTTGTAAAAGAGATGAGTTAGCTGAAATGTCATAAAACTTACTGTCCTTTCTTCTTGCTACCAACTAACATTTTACCTCTTACTCCTTAATTCTATCCAATGTGAACATTCTAATCATCTTCTGTGTGCAATTTTACAAGAGGAACATCATTTACCTTCTCCAAGAGTCAACTTTTTGTCCATAAAATGGACTATTAATGGCATTGCATATAATTTTGAGGATTATATATACATGCAGTGCTTTTTCTAAGTACCTTTGTAACAGTTAACTAGAAAGAAGATGACCATGTCAATGATGACAAGGGCTCTGTTAATGAAGAAAATGTAGAGCAAACAAAGAGTAAGAAGATGAAGAAAAAAAAAAGGAAAAATCAGCAGAAGGAGTAGAAGTGGAAGTAAAAGGAGAACAAGCATGGAACATTGTCCCAGTTCTTTCCTGCCCGAGTTCAAAACATTTTTCATTTGTAAGTTCATCTCCAGAGATCTAGATGCCAGCCATATCAAACCCGCATACATATCAAGACTAGTTGTATAAAGGAATATGATTTAAAACTCAAGAGTATGGGCTTTGGAATTGCAAAAACATCAGTTTAAGTCCTCATTCAAAACTTGTCAGTTTTATGACCTGGCAGACATTACTTAACTACTCTGAACTTTAGTTACCACATTTTTAAAAAGGAAGACATTAATAACATCTACTTGGTGGGTTGTTGGAAAAATTATATGAGATGAAGACTGGACACAGGAATAGTATGATACATAAGATATGATATGTGTTTCATAAATAGTGGCTATGACATTTATGTCTGTTGTGTACTAGTCTCTTTTTCCATGATAGTAAGTATTCATTCTGTAGTCAGATCATCTAGAGTGACTTATACAGTGAAAACAAATAGGTTGAAGATTTTGGAGTTGCAATAAACCTGGAGTGCATAGCGTCCAACACTGATATTTCTTATCTGTCATATTATCTTGAGATAAAATCTGAGTAACACCAAAGCTTCAGAAACGTGCATAATTAGTTAAAGTAGATTGTGAGTACGTGTCTGTGGGTGTGTGTGTGTGTGCTGTGTGATGGGAAGGGGAGAGGGTAATAAGAGAGAAGGACAAGCAGAAGGAGTTGGATAGGCAAACATTGAGCACACTGGTTAATGCTTTATTGATTGTTGATTAATTCACTAACGAGAAGTTTGCCATTTTGTTTCACCGTGAACTTGTAGTGTTTTTGTGTAAATATGATTGATGAAACCCATCTAGGAAGCTCCATTTTTTTTTACTAATCTATTGCCACGACTTTTATTCTGAGCTATGAAATTATTTCTCCTCCATTTTCCTCATGAATGTGAATGTGCAATCATTCCTAGACTGAAAAGAGACTTTCAAAAAGTGATCAGAGGGCCTCAACACTTGTAATAGAAGGAATGGAAGGGAGCTGCTACCAGTGCTATTTGAGGAACAGCAGGAAACCTTAATTTATGAATATTTTGGCAAACTTCTAACTAGAACAGAAAACTTTTAGCATTCAAATTTGTGGATATAATGAACTAACCCATGCACTGAACTATTGTGCTGATTTCTACCAATTTATTTCTAATTTATAGGCAGTTTAAAATTATATCCAGGGCCTCTTTTTTATACTGTCTAGCATGAAAAATATTGTTAAAATTAAATGAGCAGCATTTTTCTCAGTTCTGTTCAAACCACAGATGCTAGTTTTGATTTTATTTCTAACAGTGAGATTGAAATTCCATTTTAATATGCAGAACTGCAGCCCAGGGAGTCATAAAATACAGAGTGTTTTCATTAGATGATGGCCCTGCACCTCTAGTTAAAAGGAAAGCTGATTCATCAAACAGCAACCATCAAGACAGCATTAACTAAAACCTGGAATGAAAACATGAGATTGGGGTGAAAATTACCTGTTTTGAATCATGTAATTGTAACTTTGGAGAAATTCCTAGTTTGTGGCATAAAACTGTTTCCAGGGATGCAGGAGTATTTGCTGTAAATTTGTTGCAGATGGTCTAGAGATTGAACATTTTCTGCATTTCAAAGGGATCTTAAATTTTATATCCGTTGTCGCTAATTTAAAGGAATGAACATTCACCCTTGTTCTCTCTGTTCTCCTACCCCCCGAAAAAAGAAATGATCAGAATTAATTCTGCCTTTGGATTTGCCTCTAAAATATTTGCATACACAAAATAAAGAGTTGGAATCTGGGGCCATTTTATGCTAGTGGAATCAAAGGTATGGGAATCCTAGCTGACAGTCAAAACATCCCAGTGGACTCCAGGCAATGGATTGATGTCTTACCTGGCCATATAATGGATTAGAGAAAAAGAGATAGCTTCCCTTCTCCTAATTAACTATAATTACACTCCACCCTAAAAACAAAACAAATAACAGTAATAAAAACAAAAAGCTCAGTCTCTGTGAGATATGTAAGTAAATATAGTTGTTATAATTTATGTTATAAATTATGTTATAATTTATCATAAAATGTTAAAGCTAGAAAAAAATTTAAATAGAGCATCTAGTTTAAACTGTGTCCCATGAAGTTGATTTGGAGTTTGCTTTAAGTGGAAAGGTGAGAGGAGAGAAGAGTAGATGGACATGCATATTTGGCCCCCAGCTCTCCCTTTTTAGCTTTAACCAGATCACCTTCATTTTACCTGTTTAATCTCCTAAGTTCTATTGAAGGATTTCTTTGGAAACTTAATTCCACTGTTTTAAGAATGTTTCAAAACTACATCAAGCTAGTCATATTACAAATGATATAAAACTTTGCCATTGGGTGACAAAACCAAAACTAGAACCAGGTTGTCTGACTCTTAATATTGGTGCTTTTTTTTCATTTATTTAAACTGTGTTATGAAATTGGGTTATAACAATGGGGTCAGTGTTTATATGCTCATGATATGCATCCCTTCTGTTCATTAATTAGTTTATGTTACATTTAAAAGTCAATACCTAAATTTTTCTTTTTTTATGATATCCATGACATGTTCCCTGTATATAATGTCCTATTTAAAATCCTCTTTTTTATGGGAAAAGCAATATTAACAACAACAAAAAGTACCAAATTTTATACAGTGGGTCAGACTCAAAATGACTTCCCAGTGTATGATTGGATACTAAAAAGTCAAGTGTGAGAATTTAAGGTAATAGAATAGTGAAAGGACACAATAATAATGTTTATTTGTGGACTGATTGTCTAACTTGAGCAATCTGTACTAAAATATCATCGACAGTCAAGTGATTTCACTTAATGATAATATGGTACAGAAATATTATATTTGTACATATGTGACACATATGCCTTTTGAATACTCAATGAATAGATGAAGGGGACAGAATTAATTATTAGAATTAACTAGGAAAATGCTATGGACTGCGTTCAGTATGAGATGAAGTTTAGAAATATTGATGAATGCAGGAATAAGAAAAAGTCAGTGCCACATTGGAAGAGGAATGGAAAGAGAATGAGTGTGAGTGTATGGAATAAATATGTATTGAATACCTCCTATACATCAGGAACTTTCTTATACTGATGATAGAATAGTGAACAAAATAATGAAGACAGTTTGTAATCTAAGGCTCCAACATAGGTAGGTAAATAAATAATCCAATAAAAAAAAGTAGAACTGTAGGTAGTGATGGATACCATGAACAAGTAAGTTTCAACAAGAATTATCCATCATTTGACATCAGCAACATGAGGCCTTGTACCATTTCTGTTGTTGCTGTTGCTACTTGTTGCATCACTGAAGTAGAGAAAAGAATCTTTTGAAGAGCTGATTGAGATCTTCCTGTCCTTAAGTTTGGGGCTTCTAGTACTTTCAAGGGAGATTATGAAAAGGCCTTTGTTTGGGAAGAGTGGGCCTGGAGAGATGATAAAGTTGAAATGTTCAAGAAGAGATGGGCATGGAGCCAGGTGGCACATGTGGGAAAAAAGGAACTGAACATTAGAAGGTGTGGTGGAATTCTACACACTATAAAAACTGCACTGTGGTGGAGCTCTTTATTTTGGTCACACTTGGCGCCAACGGATCCAAGGACTTCTACTGTGGAATGGCTGTGTAGATGTCTTTGGGGTATATACCCCTAGCTCTTCAGCTTTGGAAGCCTAGGGAGAATCTCTGAAGCCAGAATTATATTGGGTTGAGAGTATCCTGTGAGAATATCTCCATGGCTTGTCCACAATAGTACTCTACGATTACTGGTAGAAAACACTGCCAGATAGTGGGTTTTTGTAGCAGAAATAACAAGGTAAACTGGTAGATTACAGACCATTCCCCTTTTTAAATTTCTAATCCAAAGAAGCCCCTGAGTTCTTTTATTATATAAAAGATGGAAGACAACCAGAAAGCTGATGGATATTAGAATTTTTGCCTATCTGGACAATAAGCTTATTGAGAAAAAAAATGGAATATTACATTTTTTTATCCATTAAGAGTCAAAGAATAATTCATTCCTGTTACAAATGCATGGATTCTTCCACTTGTTCCATCTCTCCTGCTTGACAAATTTGATATTTTATTGGACTGTGACCGGTTTCCAGGGGCCCTGCTCTGCATATAGATGTGTTTAAAAAGTAGCTCAAGGTTATAGAACATGCACCTGAAAGTATCTTTATAGGGGAATATCAATCTATTAAGAGATTGTTCCAGTCATAGAGAAGAGGGTTTCATCCATGGGGTAGAGGACATAGAATCTAGCTTTCTGAAAACTTTCCAGAACTAGGTAAGGAGTTAGAGCCTTAGTCAAATGGTTGGAGGCTAACCACACAGTTCTCTGGTTCCAATAGGAAACTGGATAGCTAGATGCGCAACCTGAGACCAAGGATGTCCAATATTCTGTGTAGACATATTAGATGCCAGGAAGACTAATACCAGCCTCTATCTACCACTGGTGGGACAGAAGCCTCGAGTCTGATTGTAGCTAAAGCCTACAATGGAAAAAAAAAATCCAGAAAGTCTAGATGGAAGTTGCTGCAGAAGGCAGTAACTATAAATAACATGACAAAAACTTGACTCTGTACTAACATACTGGTTTCAAAGGACATTAAAACAACTTAGCTCAGGACTATTGTGCTCTGGGCTCATATAGCCTGGCTTTTCTTTTCTTTTTTTTTTAAGATTTTCTTTATTTATTTGACAAAGAGAGAGAGAGGGAGAGCACAAGTAGGCAGAGAGGCAAGCAGAGGGTGAGGGAGAAGCAGGCTCCCCGCAGAGCAGGGAGCCCGATGTGGGGCTTGATCCCAGGACTCTGGGATCATGACCTGAGCTGAAGGCAGACACTTAATGACTGAGCCACCCAGGCGCCCCATAGCCTGGCTTTTCTTGAGTTTGCAGATACATGCATTCAGAAGTTCTAATTCCTTAGCAAAATGGTCAAGTGTACTTTTGTAAATCTGCTCATTCATTTTGACATTTCCTGGCCAGTAAACTTCCTTTTGCTTCATCTCTTTTCATCATGTTTTCTTAGTTTTTTAATGTGTCTTCATATTTTTATGACATTTTATTGTAACCGGAGCATATGGTGAATAAATTTTAAGAATTTATCATTGAAAGTAACTTTTGCCAGGAGGTTAAAAATTATCTAAAATCATTATTATTTCCATATTTCTATCAATTATATTTAATTGTCTCAAAACAATCATGAATTAGAATTCTAGCTTAAGATATCCAGTATTTTTAATAAGTTCCAGGAAAAAAATTGCTGAGACAGTGTAATAGAGTAAGAGTGAATTTTTTAATATATTATTTCCTATTTTTTATATATTATTTATTACTTATTTTTAAAGATTTATTTATTTACTTTAGAGATGGGGGAGAGAGAAAGTGCATAAGTCGGGGGAGAGGCATGAGGGAGAGGGAGACAGAGAATCCTCAAGCAGACTCCCACTGAGCATGGAGCCCAACATGGGGCTCAACATGGGGCTCAATGCCACGACCCTGAGGTCATGACCTGAGCCCAAACCAGAAGTTGGATACTCAACTGACTGACTCAACCCAGGTGCCCCAACAAGAGTGAATTGAAATCTTAGATCCACTAGTTACTATGTATGAAACTTTAGGTAAGTTATGTTCCTACTCTGTGCTTCAGTTTCCTCATCTGTGAGAGAGGGATGAAATTGTTCCTACCTTATGAAACTATTATGAAGATTGAACTTTATGAGGAAAAAAAAATTGGTAACACATCCAAAGCACTTTGAATAGTACCAGGCACTTCGTAGGGATATAGTGAATGTTAGATTTTATTTTTTAATTTTAAAAACACTAAATAGTTTATCAAGTTTTGATAGGTAATATAACTATAATATCAGATTTTGCCTTTATATGAAGCAGATGCTTTTAACATTTAATTTCAAATGCAACATGAGATTCATCTAACATCAAACTGCTGGTTTTTCAACAAAGAAAAATAGAGTTTAGCTTGGAAATGTATGTATTAGTCAAGTTTGTAACATTATATAAAATAATATATTTTAACAATATTATAATGTAATATTAAAAATAAAGTGGGATGCAAGATTTCAGACAGAATACTCTCCTCTATTCAAATAAACATGTGAAAAAGCTTAAAATGAAAAGATAAATACCAATAAAGATGCATTGAAATTGTCACCCATTCTGTGCTATGTGAACACAAGTGGTTGCAACTGCTAGAGGCAATCAGGCAATATTTATCAAGAGCACATAGCTTTGTTTTTTATTTTGTTTTGTTTTGTTTTGTTTTAAGTAAGCAATTCGGGACTTGAACTCATGACCTGAAACTAAGACCTGAACTGAGATCAAGGGTCCTTCCCTCAAGTGACTGAGCCACCCAGGTGCCCTTGTCATAGTTTTTATTATAGTGATTCACCTTCCTAGAATTTATCATAAGAAAATGATAGTCACAAAACGTTCAAGGGTTTAAAACAGGAAACAAATGAGGTGTTTAGCCAAAAGAGACTGGTTGTATTTATTATGATTCATCCATGCCCTGAAACACAACACACACAAACGTGTAACGCTGAAGTCATTTAAATCATGTTTCTAAGGAATAGTTAGGGGAGAGACAGAAGAATGAAGGGAGAATGATTCTGATTGTGTAAAAATTACATGTTTTTATAAATTTGCACATACTTCACTGGATCCATATGGATACACACACACACACAGTTGCATGTCTACACATGCACTGCTTACTGTTCAGGCAAAGACTCAATGAAATACTTCATGTAGGTCTCTGGAGCTTTTTGTGCATGTATTTCTCCCTCCCATCTGATTCTACACCCAGCGAAGTCTAGCTGTCTCTGATTTCCTAACCTCTGATGTCTGTCTCTTCTACTTAGTGAAAGTGTTCTGCTTTGGTTGTGTTCTCCCTCCGATGTGTGGAGATCTGGAAGATGCCCCCAGACAGAAAACCAGCATGATCATAAGGATCACATCCTTGCTTTCTCTTCCCTTAGGGGTCATAATCCTGCATGGTCTTTTGTCTGATATATGAAAAGAGATTTTTTCATATATTTAATCTAGTTTTCCAGGATTTTTTATTTTTCATTTATTTATTTTAATGGCAGAAGTGTTAGTCTGGTACCAGTTACTACATTATGGCCAAAAGTCTGAGTACATAGCTCATTTCCCCCGCCCCATGGCTCAATTGTAAACTTGTATTCTTATTTATATTTTTAAGCGCCAGGAGAACCTAAACTTTTTAAAATTTGATATGATATACTTGTTTGCTTACAGTCTTTGAAGGTCAGGATTTATAAAGTTCTTTTATGATTTTTTTTATCAGTGTACTCAACATATTAATCCTGTCTACCCAATTTCATAACTGGTATGTCTATCTTATTTTTTTTTTCATTGAAACGGCAGTTTAATTTCTATAAAGAAGAAAGAACAAAACTTCTGGTGAAATGATAAGGAAGTACTGCATTCATTTTCATTAAAAAATATTTATTAGAGCATAACCCATTCTGTCATTAGAAACTATTGGACTTGGTAAACATATTGATTTTGATCATATTTATATGGCTTCTTATTTTGAGGCATTATTATCTTTCTATCAGGGCAAAAACAGTGCAGTCTTGCCCCAAATATCAACTTTGAATCAAATGTATATTATGCCTTTACAAACAAATGTGCCTTAATTTATTCCATATATTGTCATGTATTCCACAGAAACAAAAAGCTATTTTAACCATGGTCATATTTGCAATTATTTTGTTTAGGAGTTATAGACTAACAGAGTCCAGCTTCAGCATTTCCCTGAAGCCATTTATAAGTGATTATTGCTTAATTGTTCCCATAGGATAAGCCAATTTAGAAGAGTATCAGCTTAGCAATATCATTTCAAGAGCTTTTGAAGTGAAGAAACAAAGGCCCCTATCTTCTATTTCTTGGTGAATTTGCTTAGGGAGTGGAATACTTATTTTTTCTTGCAATTTCACAGCAGTATAACCACTGCAACCCAGACAAACCTTGATTCAGTTTTCCATCAAAGACATGTGACTTTGGGCAAATTATTTCTCCTTTATGATTCTCACCTTCTGTTTGTATAAAATAAATGTAATTATACTACCTAGTTCACAGTGTTGTCGTGAAGACTATGGATAAAGTCCTTGGCATACAGTTGTGTCATAACAAATAAAAATATTAATCTATCTTCAAAAGAGCAGTCTATTAATTCAGTGAATGAGGAAAAGATGCTGAGGAAAACATGCTTGGGGAAAAATAAGCCAAAACTATCAGAGGTTTGATGGGATATTTTCTGTGTACTCTGATGAGTATGGATTAACAAGGATTAAAGAGTTCAGGCTGAGAAAGCAAGCAAGCAAGCAAGACCTGTAAAAGCGACCTTCTCTTAGTCTGCTGACACTACTTTACAGCAGAAGGCTCATTTCCCAATAGCTCTTACTCATCTTCTACCTCCATAACTAAATTTGTGTTTTTTTTTTTTTTTTCTTTTTTGGTCTACTTTTATGTATGGACGAGTTAAAAATGAGGAGAAACCTAATATTTATTAAAAATTGCCAGGTGGTAGATATTTTATGTACATTGGCCTTAAACTTTCATAAGAACCCTGTGAAAGAAGAATTAATAATCGCATGCTACCATTGAGGAACTGGAGCTTCAAGAAATTATATTGTTCTCAAGCCATGCAGCTAATATATGGTAGGCCAAACATGCAAATTCCAGTCACAGCCACTTGGGGAATCATTTCCATTTTATGTCTTCAAAAGTCAACCTTGCTCGCATCCCTGCCACCATGTCCTATTCAAGATTGAATATCTTGGATGCAGGCCATGCCCAGCATATAGTAGCCAATATATGCTTGCAGTATGAATGAACATTCATCAAATCCTCAGAATATTTGCAATAAAATGTATAAACTCTTAACTTTGCTTTGTTGGGCAAATAGGGGAGTAGGAGATGGTAAGACAGTCTTATAGGAAGGAGATAAACCATAATGTCTTTTGCAAACTTACAGTTCCTAAGACATTGTTGGGAAATATACAAGGCACTCAATAACCATTGTTGGCAGAGTAAATGCATTGTCTTCCTTTCAATACTGAATGCATAGAATTCAAAGGTATTTTTACTAATACTGCTCTTTGAAAGAAAATTGTAGGAAATGCTATTTGTTTGTTAAAACTTATGTTAAAAAATTACTGCCTCTGGGGCACCTGGGTGGCTCAGTTGTTAAGCATCTGCCTTCAGCTCAGGTCATGATCCCAGGGTCCTAGGATCGAGCCCCACATCGGGCTCCCTCCTCAGCGGGAAGCCTGCTTTTCCCTCTCCCACTCCCCCTGCTTGTGTCCCCTTTCTCGTTATGTCTCTCTCTGTCAAATAAATAAATAAAATCTTAAAAAAAAAAAATAACTGCCTAGAGAATTGCAAACCAAACTCTGGATGCAAAAACAATTTGCACTTGAACACCATGTAGTAAAAGATGCCTCTGAAGGAAATTAATTAAGCAAAGGGAGAATATCTGAAGACAATAGTATTTTGAGATTCAAGTGGTTTCTGGTACATTGTCATTTGTGTGGACCCTCTCAGAAAAAAGGAAAAGGGAAATATTGCCTAATACCTCTGTCCTTCTGGCATTTACATTTCCCCTCTCCACCAGCAAGATGAATGCTTCAAAGTGTCAACACCCTGATTCTTTTTTTTTAATGATTTATTATTTATTCTAGAGAGAGACAGAAAGAGAGAAAGTGCACACAGGGGGTAGGGGCAGAGGGAGAGGGACAGAGAGAAAGCAGACTCCCTGCTGAGCGTGGAGCTGGACTCGGGGCTCGATCTCATGACCCTGAGATCAAGGCCTGAGCTGAAACCAAGAGTCAGTCACTTAACCGACTCCGCCACCCAGGTACCCCTAAAGTAAATTTTATCTTTTGTTATAATCTTTTCCATTCGGTGGGATTTCATGACTGCCTAGATTCAGTTCACAGTCCACTTCTTGTTTTGACCTAGAGTAAATTCTTTGAATATCTCTCTGCTTCAGTTTTTATATCTGTCACATAGGTATAATAATACTTTCTTTCTAATATATTACTGTGAAGATTAAATGAAATACTATACATAGAACTCAATATAATACCTAACACAAGGTGACCACACGATAATTAGATATTATTATTGGTAACCTAGATGCTAGCTTCCAAAACTAGATGTCCTGCCTCTTTCTGAGGAGATATCAATAAATTATTTTTACTCCACATCTCAGACAGCAAACAGAATTGAGGACTGCCTTTTTCACTAAAGGTTCTTTTGAAAGGGAGACAGCTGCTCTAGACTCTACCTGTTTCTGTCTCTACTCATTAAGAGAGGATGACATTTGCTCAAGGTCCTTCCTCTCCCTGAGGGCAGTTTTGGAGACAATAATTTTGGTGTCCATATATTCACCAGGCCACATTTTGCTAGTGAATAGGATAACTGTACTTTAAACAAACAAAACACCTGAACCTGAATCCACATGTCTTTTCTAATTTTGTTGCTCAGGAGTGGTATTCATTCATGCATTTCCTGCTTCCCTACACTAAACACACCTGGGAAGATCTTCCTATGTTAGGTGAGGTTCATGTTCCCTCTGTCCCAGTTTCTTTGTCTGCACCTGAGGGCCCAAGTATCTTTGGTTGGAGGTGAAGAGGGAGTGTGAGGACCCACAGGGACCACAAGTCTAAGACTGCAGGTGGTTATAAATCTTGTTTTGACACTGGTAAGGTGCTTGCTCATCCAGGAGTAAAGGCATACTTTCCCTTTTGGCTTGTGAGCCTTATCAGTCCAGAGCCCAAGGCTGGGAAATGAGGGGTGAATTGTATCTAAAAGTATTGTGAAATGAAGACTAGAAAGAAGTATTTAAATTTAGCCATTCTGCAAAAATACTTGGTCTATACTATTACTGCCAGTGACACACAAATAGAGCTGGACCTGGATAGATTTTCACATATATGTCTCAATATTTGGATATCAACTGGTTCTTACAAATCTCTTGTGAGCTCTCATTTATTGAAAACTCTCTTGTGCTTAGAAAACATCCATCTGTTTTAATCACTACCTCAGTTTTCTTGCCACATTTTTTCCTATGGATTTCCCCCCTCAATTACCATAAGCTAACTATTAGGAGGATGGCATTATGATAAGAAAGAATATAGTAAAAGAAGGGGGAAATAGCATATTTACTAGCATTGACTTGCTAGGCATTTAAGGGAATTTGAAGAAGACACTTATTTTCTAAAATAATTTGTTCTTCCACATGATGAATATTCTTAAATAGTAGAACTCTAGGGGAATTTCAGTTGTTTTCTTGCTTAATTTGTTTGTTTGTTGCCAAGCCAAGCCCTTGGTTCCTTATGCCAACCCAAATCACCTGTGAATCATACACCTGATGGTCTTGGATACCAGCAAGAATATGGGGCAACTGATCATTGGAAACAGTATAATATAATGATTAACAACTTCCAATTCCTGACCTAGAAATTCCTGAGTTCAAATCCAGCTTCTACTAGCTACTTTTTAGTTGAGTGACCTTGGGGAAAATTATTTTATTTTGCCATACCTTATTCTTCCTCCTCTGGAAAATTATTGTAAATACTATTCTAACATACACATAAACTGTTATAAGAATTGAGATGGCTCATGTAGAAACATTAGAAATGGAAGTGCTCAAAAATATTAACTATTTTTATTACTGAAAAATAAATGCAACCCATAAAGCCTGATTCTTTACTTCTATCAATCTATTTCTAAAGTCTTGTATTTGTAAACCAGCCTTTGATGCCTCTCTTTCTTTCCCAGTCTCCCTCTCTCTTTCTCTCTCTCTCTCTCTCTCTCACACACACACACACACACACTTTGACTTTGTCTGCCTCTCAATTCTAGAATTGCCACTTACTTTATGTGATAACTCAATGTTCAAATTCCAAGCAGCCCAAATTCTATTTTAGGATGGCTATTTACCAAAGTCTACTCAGATCATTAAAACAAAAAGCAAAAAGCAAAAAACAAAACAAAGAAAAACAACCCCTCCCAAAAAGAACCGCAAACATCTAAACATTTCCTGGTCTCTACTAAGAAGACAAGGAAAATGTGCATGTACAGCTGTTATCCATATATCCGTATCCAATCTCCATTTTGCTTTAATGGTTTGGGTAGTAGGCTATCATCAAGCTGGAGAAACCACAGCAGCCATATTTTCACTACAATAACAGAGATTAATTAATTATGAATGAAGCTTCTTCCTTCACTTTCCTTCATCAATCATGTGGGGGTCAAGATAGGGGTACTCTTTTGAAATTTGAAATGAAATTTGAGCATATATATCCCTGACTAGAATCCTAAAATCCATTTACTCTTAATGTGTGTCTAATTCCTTAGCCCATAAGTTATGTATAATGTTTCCCTACAGTGCATTTTTACAGAGAAAAAGAAGATAAATCAGATTAAACAAAGGATTTCTTTATCCTGATTTCCAAGATAATGCTTATATGCCACTGTAGATTTAAGGAAAGGCTGCTGAAGAAAGGGTCAGAGATTTAGATTTTAGCCTTAGCCCAGCCCCCAAGTAGTTACTGCTTTGGAGTTTAACTTAGCATTTTTAGACCTCAGTAACCTCTTCTGTATGATAGGGTTGAATAAATTATTTCTTGAGGTATTTGTCTATCTCTTTGGTTTATCCAGTGAGCCACGATACTTAGTGATACTTAGTGAGAAATACATTTCTGTGAATCATACATGGTACCATTTGTATAAATAATCTACAGCTAATGTCTTAATATCTTTCATCTATTTGTCTATCTAGTTTTACAGATATATATATATATATATATATATCTGCATATATACACATACACACATATAGATTTAGACATAGATATATAGGTATGTTTCAGCTGATTGGTGAATCATACCAATCATAGAAATGATGTTACTGTAACTTCCTTTTATGTTTTTGTACAAAACAGTGGTGGCATGCCCAATCCCATATCACTTATTACCATTGAGTAAATTTTCCTCAAGGAATTTTAAGCCTGTCTTTGGTTTGTGGTCAGAATTAAATATATATCCTTAATTTTCCTTGAGATCCATTTCTAGTTTCCTCCAAAGAAAAAAAGAACAAAGAAATTAAAATCCTCATCAAAAATCTAATAACTGTAGTCTTACACAGTAGGAGATATTTCAATTCACATTATGGTTATTATTTATCGATTTTTTCATTATTAGTTAACATTTCTCAATAGGTTAAAATAGTAAACTTTCTATAAAACATCCAAGAGTGACTAAGTAATGTAAGAACATGTGTATATTAAGTAATTTTATAGCTACTAAATAGTGGATATTTGATTTGAGGATATTGGGGGATAATTTTTCAAATGATCCTTAACCCTCCTGCATATAGATTAAAAAATACATTTTTCTTCTTTATTGCAGAGCAAATGGAGGAAACCACAACCGAAGTCAAACAAATAAAACCCTTTTGGGGGCTTTGTTTGGGGCTGAAACATTGGCGCTAACAGTTATTCTAATCATTGCAAAGATTAGGGGAAGGTAGTGGCTTCAAAACATTTAGATGGGTAAAGAGTGATCAGAGAGATAGATGTGTGCTTTGCATTGATTTGACCCAAAACTTATAAGCCACCCATAAAAATATACCCATCATTAATTGAAAATGAAAGAAAAAAAATAAAATTGTTGCGTATTGGAAACAACCACCACCACCAAAGGATGGGGGAGAAGGCACGGAGGAAGGGAATGAAAAAGGAAAAAAAAGAAAGTACAACTAACTCTATTACTACTCCAACCATGTAGGACTGGGAAGGAGCAAAAGAAGCAGCTAAATCAAACACTTAGCTGCAAAGGAGAAACAGAAAGCAAACAAAAAAGAATCCAATTACTTTATGTTTGTTTTTGTAAATGGTTTTTCTGTGAGAGGAAAAAAAGAAAACTATTTTGACTTGTTTTCCTCTGTACGACACTGCTGAGAGCAGTCAGTACCTTATGAATAAGTCCAAGCAACTGCTGATACTTCTGTTAATGCTAATTAACCTCCTGCTACAAATATCAACAAACCCACATCTGAGCTTTGTCTGCACATCCTTCCACTCTCCTCCTTTTAATTTGAGTCGCAATAGTCACTATTGGTTGCTACTTATTAGGCAAAATCACATCAGCAGTTGAAAAACAAGATGACAGCCAGGGTCACACTGTTATTTTCCAGACAGAAAAGAAACAAAGGCTTACAGTGACTTCAAGAAGTCCAAATATAATTTCTATAAGGAAAGACAGATGGGAGATTCATGACTGATGTGTGGGGGCTGGAATTTTTTTTCTGGGAATATTTGGATGTAATGATTAGAATCCTATGTGGTATTGGGAATATGAAGGATAATGGAAATTCACACATCTTGGTTATTTCAAATGCAATGTACTTTTCAGAAGTATGGGGAGGGCTCTTTCAAACTCCAGTAATTTTGTATAAATTCCCCTTTTTTGCTCATTTCAGTAAATCTGATTGTACAGGACAAAGAGAAAAGGAGAAGTCTTCAATCGTACCTTCCCTTAACTACTCTCCAAGGTTATAACAAAGTCAGCACTAAGTAAGTAGCTGCAATAGTCCTGTAAAGACAAGGATATGGGGGGAATGATCCTGACATTTAAACTCGGCTGCCTGACCTGTATTCCCTCTCACTTGTGCTTTCCCTACTGTCTCCTTCTATTTTCCTTTAAATTTTCAGCCTCTTCTCAGGACACACAGATTTCAGCCCAGGAATCAAAGGACAATCCCATCTAGGAGTAGGCTTTCTGTTGGGGAAAATAATTCCAAGCTCTGAGTTTGAATACAGATTTGCCTACTCTAAACATCTCAAATATCTTACATCAGCACCCTGTCCATGATGTCCTTTCAGTTGGTTGAGATTTACCTGTCGAACTTGAAGCAAGATAACTGTGTTATTTTGGAAAATTCTCATTAGAGATTCCAGTATTCCTCCTTTCTATGCACCTTCCAGATGATCTAGTTCCTGGCCATGTGCTGTTATTATTCACAACATAATGTTACAGTGCGGCTGATGGTAATTAAGAAATTCTTGTTGGGAATCTTTGAGTGCCAGTTTCATTATCTAAAAAAATACTCTGCCTGACAGGTGGGGTAGATAGGAGAACTCAATAATATGAAGTTCATTACAAAAGACACTCAGATCATTGTTGTTGTTTTTAATCCTGTAAAGGAATCACAGACTCAGTCGAGGCAGGTCAAGAAACTTTGAAGTTAATGTTAGAACCTTCTTTCTACCAGGCTTTGTCAAAACTCCACCTGCTCTTAAGACCTATCTTTAATGTTCTCTTCTGAAAAGTTTTTGGATTCCTTCAAATGGATACATGGTCTTCCTGCACTGAACATCCATGGTAGTCTCTCTGTTAAGGTCCTTTTTATCTGTGTATTTCTCCTACCCATCTGACTAGATTGCAAAACCTTTGAAGGCAGATATTATCTTACCCCTCCCTGTATCCCCACACCGAGAACCATAGAGGGGCACATAAAATAATGCTCATCCAAACTTTATCTAAATTGTATTGATTCAAGGGAAGTCCAATAAAACATTATTATTAGACAATAAGTATTTTAAAAAGTTTAATAATAATGATACCAGGATGAGCTCAGAAAACAGTATTTTGGTAGTTGAAATGTGAACATGAATTCAATGTCCAAAATGAACTACTGTTACAAATTCATTCACTCACTTTATTTGTTCAAGAAATATTCACTAAGCCCTTCTTATGTGAAAGGGCTGTTTTAAGATCTGTTATATAAAATAAACTTCTCCCAAGTATATCATATTCTATTTCACAACATGGAAAGGAAAGATCTTGTTTGACACTAGTTAGGTTTGGGGAGTTTCCTTGTATCTTATCTTCTGGATAATATACAAAAAAGTACTATCCAGAAGACATGAGGTCATAAGGTGTCAGACCTGATAAATACCTGCAAAAGAACTGGTCCAGCTCCCTCATTTTACCCAGGAACAGAGGATCTCAGTTAAGTGCCCAGCATGGTCAGTGGCCATGGTGTGTGCTTGCCGTTGCTCTTCCCTCGACTCCTAAGCTTTGCAATTACAGGCAGTGTTTTTGCACATATATACACTATGAAGCTATTCTGTACAAGAATATAGCAATTGTCTGGTATTTGCCCATATGCCTGATAAAGCTATAGCTTGTTCAAAAGGAACTTGGAGCAGCAAAGAAATACATGGTTCTTCAGAAAGAAACAAAATCAAGTCAAATGGGATTTTATATAACAACATTGGGCACATTGATGCTTTTGTTTCAGTATTTCTTTCTAATTATCTATTTCAAAGTAATAGAGCAGTGACTCCCACTAAAGTGGGAATTTTTTTAACATATATTTTTTGCCCCTTCAAAATTCTTTATCATTTTCATGCAGATGTATCATCATTAAAACAGTATAATTTTATTTTTTCTCAGGCTCACATATGAGTTAACCATTAATTCAGTCAGAATCTGATTTCATTTCAGCCCAGTGTCCACACAAAAATAGATCATTTCAGGAATAGATAAGATTCTATTCCAAGGTTTTAGTGGTCAAAGCTTAAAAACCTGGAGTATACTTTCCGTGATATCACTAGATTTCTTCTTTTCAGGCATGATGAGAAATTTAAATTATGGAAAAACTGAAATAAAAACCTATGCCATTATTTTAGGAGCTTTGGAAATTTGTATTGTTACAGTTCTCAACATAGAGAACTGGAAAAAGCCTATAGACTTACTTTTTCTTCCTGTAGTTCTGCTTTCCCAGAGTCCCTATGGTCTGATGCTAATTATCTTGGGGTTGTTTTTATTCTTGTGCCTATAAATGGCATATCTTTACAGGGAGTAGATTTGCAGCAATTAAGAACTAGATTTTTGTATTTCCACCCTCCTCAGCGGGATAAAAATCAGAGGGTGTAATTATGGACTACAGCTCTAACACCAGCCAGTATTCTGCTTTGGAGTGGGTCCCTCCCCACAGCTGAACTTCAGTTTCTTATTTGTGAAATCAAGATCACCACAGTACTCTCCTAATTTGGTATGAAGACCAAACACAATAGTAAATGTGAAAGAGGCACTCAGTGTTGAGCATACGGTAAGCCCTTAATGGACGGTAATGCCCTTCCTTTCTTTTATCTCTACTCTTCTACCAGTTTTCAGAGAATGAAGATAAGATTCTGTTGAAAGATATGTGGAAACCAGTGGAAGGCCCTGCACATCTACTCCGGGGTATTGCCGTAAGCAGGCAGCACTCTGCTCCAGAAACCAGGCAGATCCTACGTTAAAAATGTTCTCTTATGGAGTCATATTAAAAGGTTCCACATTATCTATCGAGGTGATTACTCCCTACTACACCAAGTACTTGAAGCATTTTTGTGGCATCAGGACAATAGTATTCAAGAAATTGAATGATATACAGATGAATAATGGAGTCCTTGTCATTATCATAAGTTAAAGAAATCCACAGCTACATTTTTTTTATAATTTTAAAATTTGAACTGAGACTTAGTATATGGAAGGCAGAGAACAGAAGAAGAAGGACTAGAATATAAAAGTTCTATGCAGGCAAAAAATGATGTTTCCTAAGGAGGCCAGGTCTGCTCAGCTGGCCTATTATTTCCATGGCTTCAAACTGCTGTAGGCTTATAAGCAGTTATCCTTTCTCTCTAGAACTTCCTTTCTGACCTCAGTTTTCAGGAACAAACAGAGTGGTGGCAAGGGGAAAAGCCCTAACTTTTTGTAAGTTCAGAGTGAATCTTCATTTACATGTAATCTAACATTCCAGTTTGTCCTTGAAATCTCTTCATAACTGTATAGCAAGATAGTTCTCAATCCCTGTTGGGGAACTCACTACTTCCTGACGTAGCAGCTCTGGATATTTGAAAACACTTCTTATGTTGATCAAAAACTTATCTTACTGTGGCTTCTACACTTTTCCCCTAGGTTTACTCTTGTGAGAGTTGAACAACTGTCTAATTACTCTTTCCAAGAAAGTCTTTTAGATACTGAAGTTCAAACATGTTTCCATTTCTTTTTCAAGCTAAACATCTGTACCTTCTTCAAGTATTCTTAGGTCATATGGCAACCTTCATCAAACTGTTTGCATTCCCCCAACTAGATGTCTATGGTGGTTATATTGCCCTTCAAGTGCAATTAGAGATAAACATTAAAAATTGTGTTTTGATTAGAACAGCATAGAGTGGAGCTGTTTTTTCCTTCATTGTCAATACTGTCCTATTTTCTTCATGACACCTCTGCAGGGATCATCTTTACTGAGGGCTATAGCAAACTGGTGATTTACATGAATCTGATTGTTGATGCAATGCCTCTAACTCATTCTCATGGATGCTGCTGCTTGTCCACAACTCCAATTATGTAGACTTCTCTACTTCTTTTGAAAATCTAAGCAAATTATAAAATCTCAGTCTTTTTTTCCCTGCTTAGTGTCATCTTTTGATGTTCAGCTGTTTATTGCAGTCTATCAAGGTATTTTTGGTTCAGGAATTCAAAGCATTTACTCTCTCTTCCAGTTTCATCTCATTTGTAAGTCTGATCATTGTGTTTTGCATATGTAAACACAAGTCATTAATGAATATGCTTAACTGTTGAGATTGAGAAGAGTTTTATAGCCTAACAACACATTTCCCTTCAGATTAGCATGGATGCTTTAATCTTGAGACCAGGTACAGATCTACCTCATTAATAAAGTTTTCAGCACATACTTCTTCATCTCAACAGGAGATGAAATATTTTTCCATGACACATCTCATCAAATGCTATATTGAATTCTATATAGACTATACTACCACATTCTCTGAATTACTAGACTGGTAACCCTGTCAAAAAGTAACTCTGAAAAGCAAGTGAAATATAGTTGTTAAGAGCTTAAACTTGGAAGTCAAATCACCTACATTTGAACCTGACTTTGTCAGTTTCTTGCTATAAGAGCTTAAGGATCATCCATAAACTCTCTGTGCCTCAGTGTTCTTATTTGATAAAAAGAAATATATGCACTTATCTCAAATGATCATTGTAAGGTTTAAATGTGTGTGTGTGTGTGTGTGTGTGTATGAAAAGTGCCTACCTAGCACACTTAATAACAAATATTAATGACAACATTAATACATTGACATTAATAGAGATGCATAAAAACATTCCATAACTCAGAACTTGTAGACTAGTTATAAATTTTGTTTGATCCACAATATAAGTTATCAAGGAAGGAAAAGATTCATCTTTTTTTTTTTTTTTTTTTTAGAGAGAGAGAGAGAGAACATTGTGTGAGACAGTGGTGGGAGGGTGGGGGGTTGGGGGTGCTGTAGGGAAGGGAAAGGGAGAGAATCTTAAGCAGGCTCCATGCTCAGCCCCCTGTGGGGCTTGATCTCACAACCCTGAGATCATGACCTGAGCTGAAATCAAGAGTCAGATGCTTAACAACTGAGCCACCCAGGTTCCCCAAGAAAAAGATTCTTAAAAGAAAGATAAAGATACATGGAGTGGATTTGCCCCATGAAACAGTTCCAAGGGGAGAGATCTGGTGCCCAAGCAATCTAAAAGGCTTCCCATCGTGGCAGAAGTCACAGTCTAAGATATGGAAGCAGCATGTTTCTACATGTAAACTGACTATTGTAATTGGGGATCAAATGCAAGAAACCAACCAGAGGAATCACAGGTCTCAGCAGGCAGTTACTGGTCATAGGAGTGGTCTGCATATAGATAGTGAGTTCCCAGTCATCAAGCAGCAATTCACATGGACAAATTCAGTACTTCAGATAAGGAAATGACAACCAAGGGCAGCCTATAGATGACCAAAAATTCCAAATAGTTCAAATAGTTTAATCTAATAGGCATCATTGGCCTCTGTATGGATTGGCTCTCCAAAGGAATTCTAGTGTGAAGTAGAGATAACTGCTAACATCTACAATGAATATTACCCAGAAGACTTTGCTCTGTGAACTATGTGCCTATTACAGACAGAAACTTCCCTGAAAACATGAGTTCTTACTCATTCACATAGTGAAGAGAACTGTTCAAGTGCCACTCAAGTAATGGAACTGTAATATAAAACTAGTGTCTATCTACTATTTATTGTAGTAAGTGGAATTTGTTTTTTTCTTTAAATTATGGATGGTTTTCTGCTCCCGCCCAATATTTTACTTTTACTTTTATATAGCTCTTATTTGACTGATTTGAGCACCAATGGAAAAAAGTTATCCCAACTCCTATATTAGTGCTATATTTATTCTCTTAAACCACATTTACAGATAGATCAAGATATCCTAACATTTATTCTAATTATTTCATCAAATATATTTCATGTTTTTTTTTTTTTTTTTGAAGATTTTATTTATTTATTTGAGAGAGAATGAGAGACAGAGAGCATGAGAGGGAGGAGGGTCAGAGGGAGAAGCAGACTCCCCGCTGAGCAGGGAGCCTGATGCGGGACTCGATCCTGGGACGCCAGGATCATGACCTGAGCCGAAGGCAGTCGCTTAACCAACTGAGCCACCCAGGAGCCCAAATATATTTCATGTTTTAAGACAAGACCTAGATTGAGTTTTTGCAGTTCAAAATATGAATTCCTTAATGTCTATTTACTTGAGGATATTATTACATGTTATCATTGTCTGTGATTTAGACATGAATGAATTCTTAATGATTTTATATTGTATGTTAAGAAATACCAATCATTGTTGATTCAAATATGACAAAACTAATGACCTCTATTAATTTCTTTGCCATTACTTAAAGCAGTCCCTTCACAATTTTTAAAGGTATATGGAATTTTCTCTTAATGAGCGTTTTCCAGAAAATTATATAGAATTCTATTTATTATTAGAAACCACAAAACAAAATACCTAGTATTAAATAGAAATATTTATTTGGGGTTTTTCCCTCTATTAAAACACTAATGTTTTAAAATTATGAAATAAAATAGTTCAGGCTGTTCTGGGAACAGTTATTCTCTTTAAGTTAGACGACATAAATTTGTGATGGGAAAACTTTGGACTGGAAATTTCAATTTCCCTTAAGCAACTTTCAACAGCCTACACCAAGTACAATAAACTGATAGCATGTAAACTCATTTTCTTAGAGCAATCCTGCTATTCATCCACAACAGTGTTTTTAATGATTCAGTGTATTCTACAAAGGAATGAAAACAAGTAGATTACTGAGAAGTTCAACATTTCCAGAAAGAACTAAAGTTTCTAAAATTTATATCTGTTTAAATGGCTTTCATTGTGAGATGCTCAAAGAAGTCTGAATAGATTGGCTGACGATGAATCAAATTCTTCTAGGTTTGGTTGTCCAATGGGGAAAGGTAAAGACAAGTCTCTGCAATGGAACATAGAAATGGAATCAAATGGTAGTAAAAGTGGAAAGTTAAAGAGGTAAGACCATCTCAGTGCACTGCAGAGAACTCACAAATCTGGGTTATAAATGCAGATGCATTTCCAGCAATGTCCCATGAATGTAAGGATTGGTAACTTCAGCTTCTTGTGGTATAGCGTGGTTGAATAGCTGGTATCAAAGAGAAGGACGGTGACTCCTTTAACTGGACACTCAAATGAGCTAAGGGATCCCAAGAAGCAATGAGATTCAGGGATTAAGAGTTTAAGCTTTAGATTGACAGACTTGGTTTAGTTTGTGCTCTATCACTGGCTAGCATTTTCTTACTGGTCAAGTTATTGAACCTCCTTGTGGCTCTGCTTTCTTACCCATGAAAGGAGGCTAGTACTGGGATGTAGGAAACCAGTAATATTTGTTAACTAAAAAAATCTTTTAGAGTCATTTGTTTTCTCTAATTTGCTTATTATGAGAGAGCCAACAAGGGTTGGAGAATAAGAAAAAGAAAATTGTGCTTCTCTCACAGTTTAATTCCCTCTCCTCCTGGACTCATGGAAGTGTAGAATTTGCTTTTTCATCTGCTTTTCCTAATCTTTTCTTTTTTTAAAAAAATGTAACTCATGGAATTTCCTACAACTGAAGGAATTAGAAAGATGGTAGTTTAAAGTATCAGCAATGGGACTAAATGTTTCAAATTCATAAGCATTTTTGCTTTAGATATGTAATAGTGTCTGAAGGTATTAGGGAAGAATTTTTCTCGGTTATTTTATATATCAGGTATTTTATACTTCTGGTAACATCTGACAATAGCATTTCTAAAAGAAACACAATTGTTTTTCTATAGATGTCAAGTGAAGATGTGTTTGACTACCTGACCTCAGATCAAAAGGTAACTATAAACACACACACACACACACACACACACACACACACACACACACAAAGTGTTCTAAAACTAAAAGGTACAAAAGTGTAAGCAGAGATATCCATGCAGAGTATAGAAAATGGCCATTTCAGTAAGACACATGAAATTTTATGACCCGGGAAAGTCAAAACTAAAATGGTTTAAAAAGAGCAATGACTGAAGCATGCTCATTTAAAGCATTTCCTTAGAGTCTATGTCTAAAATATTAGCAACTATGTAATAGACATTATGGAGAGAAAAATGCAATGTTTTAAAGTAGCAAAACAGTTTTAACTTTGGACCAACATAAAAAAAAAATGCATGCTAAAAATTCAAGTCTGGTAAGATTTTCTTCAATCTGGGAATAAGAGAGGAAAATGTTATGTTCAAAGCAGTATCAGCAGTGCATCTTACCACAAAGACAGTACAGCCAAGAGATAACATGTTAGGTACACCCATCTCTTCCTTTTACCAGTGATCAGTTACTTTTTCATGAAATTACTTTCTAGTCTATCACAGTATATCTGCTGATTTAGCTTAATTTTTAAAAATAGGCAAATAAACTTTTCTGTTTGTCTTTCATAACCCAAAGGAGACATTTTTGAATTGAAGACAGTTTCCTTACACCTGAAATCAATACAGTTGATAAGGCTTTCATTTATTGCTTTATATCCCCTTGCTCTTCAATATACAGTTCCTGTCAGTAAGTTGCCAAGCAACCATGACAATTGTGTGGTTCATATATGGTGGGCTTGCTTTCATCGCCATTATGTTGTTCTGGGGTGTGTGTGTGTGTGTGTGTGTGTGTGTGTGTGTGTGTGTTTAGAATACAACTATGGATCAGAATGAGACTCTTACAATAAACAAGGATAAGTGGATACAGATGAAACCTTTACTAGGCCTCTGATACTGACATTAGATTATTTAGAAGCCTTTTTATTCTGATTCTTTATGAATGAAGATTCCAAGAAAATTGATCTTTTTGTGAAATTTAGAAAAATTTATTTTTATATCTATATTCAACTTACTGGGTAAGTGTATTCATATATTTGATGGGCTTAGAGGATAAAGGATTTTGAAGAATTGCGAACATGCAGGAAGGTGTTGCGAGAGAAGGCTGTCAAGATTGTAGGTAAATAGGTAAGGGTGTGTAGATTCTCTCATCCTAGGTACTCATCTTGTTTCAAGTTCATTCACTAGGTCTTCAGTCACCATCTATATTTGTAAGTTTAGGAAGAAAAAGGGTATAGTATGAACATACTGAAAGTCTATCCATCTGGAATGAACAGAGTGGCCCAGGAATCATTGCTCTATGTGCCATTTCTTAAAAAAAAGAGAGAGAGATTTTGAAATAGGGAGAAAAAGATCTCTGAGAAGTACAATTGTTTTGTTTGTTTATGACACTAGTCTTTGGAGTAGCATTCTGTAAAAAAAAAAAAAAAAAAAAGCAAAAACCCGTTTTTTAAATATACCACTATAAAAGTCATGAAGAAGGCTTTCCCACTGGATATGGTATCAAACTAGTTAGCCACTCACGCCGAAAGCTGTGACAGTATGTGACCAATTCTGTCATCACTCGGTTTGATCTTTGAGATCTTTGAGACCCATGGCTGGAGACTACTTTTCTTTGCTCATTTTCTTGGCTTTCCCAATAAGCAATTTGTTTTAAACAATTTGGTCATTTCTAAAACTCCATTTAACTATATTTTAAAAGCTATTACCTGAAGAAGTGTTTAACCTCTTCTGTGTGACTTATAAGGGTAAAACTGTGTTCAATGAGCAAATACTACAGGGATTCAGATATTTGCTCATATTTATTCTCAGAGATGTCCTAGTATGGAAGTAAAACTGTGTTCAATGAGCAAATACTACAGGGATTCAGATATTTGCTCATATTTGTTCTCAGAGATGTCCTAGTATGGAAGACAGTGAGTTAAACACAATGAGTGAAGATCATTGTTTATAGTATATATATCCTACTAATATAAAAGAGATAACTTAGGGAGTTTGTGTATATGTGTGTGTATACACACACACATAAAATTTACTTGAATTTTGTTATTTTATAAGCACATATATAATTTACTTCAACCTTAATTTATCTTAAAATGAACTAATATCCTATTATAACTGTGATATAAGATTGTTTTAATTATATGTGTGTATATTTATTCATTTTTTAATAAAATAATTTATTGAAAAATATGTACATGATGGTAAAGCTGATTCAGAGATAAGGGGGAAATCCCAAAGGGAATATGTAAATTGTTAAACTTTAACACATTAGTAGACTAGATGTTCTTCATGCTTCCCTAAAAATCTAAAATTCTATTTTATGAACACCATTTAAGTATCACCTAACCTGGGCCTTCAAACCCATTCACCATCAGAGATTGTACTATAGGGATAATCTTAAAAGGGATTGTAACAAAAGTTTTCTGAGACTTGGTAGTTATTACATGCATGCTACCCAATTCAGGAGATGTACCTAAAAGGGTCCTGGTACCATTTCCAACATAAGGGAGGTTTCCTCCACCAACAACAAGTAATGCTCCAGACACCATCTGGGTGTCCTAAAATTCAACTCAGTTCTGACAGTATCTACATGAAGATAGCATCAGATTTCACAGGTTAAGTGCTCAGTCCCACAAGACTGACACCTACTACCCACTGCAGAAGCTAGTTGTTAGTTATCACCTGTGCTTCTGACACCCCCCTCCCCCTAAAGATCAGAGGTTCCCACAATTCCTCTTTAGGTTCAATTAATTTGCTAGAGTGACTCACAGAACTCAGAAAAAACATTTTACTTACTCTATGACTGCTTTACTGCAAAAGGATATAATTCAGGAACAGCAAATGGAAGAGATGCATAGGGCAAGATATATGGGAAGGGGCATGGAGCTTTCATACTCTCTCCAAGCCTGCCACTCTCCCCACATTTCAATGTCTTCATCAACCCAGAAGGTCTCTAAACCCTGTCTTTTCGTTTTTTATGGAGACTTCATTACATAGGCACGATTGATTACATCATTGCCCATTGGTGACTGGTTCAATCTCTAGCCCTTCTTCCCTCCCCAGAGGTCAGGGGGGGTGGAACTGAAAGCTCTAACCCTCTAATCGCATGGTTGGCTCCTCTGGCAACCAGCCCCCATCCTTTGGTTCTTTCCAAAAGTCCCCTCATTAATATAACAAAAATATCTTTATTGTTCTCAAACTTAGGAAATTCCAAGGGTTTTAGGAGCTCTGTGCCAGAAATTGTGCACAAAAAACAAATACAGTACCTCATAGCAAAATAATGCAGATATCCCAGCTATACCAACCCAAACCTCTAAGTACTTGGCAGAGCTGTAAGAGTGCAACAGTAATCAGAACATTTTCTTTACCTCAACCTAACAAAAAGAAATATGAAATATTGATTGAAGTATCCAAAAGGGGAGTATTTCTCCAGATAAATAAATACCTTGTCTTAGTATCAGTGAATACACAGTAAAAGAGTGATACTTGTTATTTTATTCTGAAGTTAGTAAGAACTTTAAAATGTATTTATGAACCTGGATATATTTTTACATGACACGCATTCCTTGAGATTTCATATATGCAAGATGTTGCCTATCAAACTTCTACCTTTTTATTTATTTATTTATTTTGGCCATTTAGTGTATTTAACTATCACATTAATTGCCATAATAAGTCCAAATTCAGGAAAGTATATTGTACTAAAAAAGAAAAAGTGGATATTTTAATAACCATATACTTAAGCTTCCATCTGTTTTCAAAGATTACAAGTATATTTTGTTGCTATCATATATTAAAGTTTAGTGCCTGAAAAAAAATACAATTGTGCAGTTACTTGAAATATGTTCTCAGACATTCTTTTGTTCTTCTAATGCAAGGGTCTAATTTGTGTTAAAAAAGAAGCAAGAGGCTCAAGATGGAGTCATTTGTGCTAAACCCCACATCAACAAATCAAGACCTAATAACTAACCTAGCTGCAGATTCAGCCTCTCCCAGGAGTGTGACCTTTAAACCAATCTTGCATTACCTGTTCATCACCAGTGGGGTAATATGCCTGATGGACCCTTGTATTCCCTCAAAGAAAGGTGACCTTGCCTGAAAAAGTCTACTCTTTGCTAGAAACTTCCTTTTTCCACCCCCTTATGCCTATAAAAGCCTTCCATTTTGTACAGCTCTCTGAAACTCGCTTCTACTGCTAAAGTGGGATGCTGCCCGATCATGAATAACTGAATAGAGCCAAGCAGTTCTCTAAATTTAGTCAGCTGAATTTTGTTTTGTAACATTTGTAACACCCAAGATTTAAGTGGCTAAACAAAACTGCTTTAAAATGGATATCAATAACATGGTTCAAAAATCAAGTCACATTCAAAATATGGCATTATATCCTCAAACTGGTAGTTGAAAATGGAGAACAAGTCAACAGGGATGGCAATAATAAATTCTGGAAAAAGAAGAAAAAAATAAACTTTTCAAGGTCTGAAACAACTGAGAGACAAAGAAGTTAGGTATATAAAAATCTTAGCTTTATTGCTAATAATGACAAAGTTAGGTTGTGTCTTCAGATGCGTCAAATGAGAGATGAGGAGGCAGGGAGAGGCCAAGAGTGTTGTTAGTACAGTGGCCTTCCCTCCATTGTGAGTAAATTAATTAACTGTGAGTTATAAGCAACTTATATTGCAGAGTGCTTCTCTTTGTTAAAAATTAACTCAAAGCTTTATCTCACTTTATCATCAAAACAACACCTAAAGCATCTAGATCAATGGCCACTATCGAAATAACATCATTATCTTGGGGCGCCTGGGTGACTCAGTTGTATAAGTGTCCAACTCTTGATTTCCGCTCAGGTCATGACCTCAGGTTGTGAATTGGAGCTCCAAGTCAGGCTCTGTGCTGGACATGGAGTCTGCTTAAGATTGTCTCTCTCCCTGAAAAATGAAACAAGATGAAACCAGAGAGGGAGACAAACCATAAGAGACTCTTAATCTCAGGAAACAAACTGAGGGTTGCTGGAGGGGAGGGCGGTGGGAGGGATGGGGTGGCTGGGTGATGGACATTGGGGAGGGTATGTGCTATGGTGAGCGCTGTGAATTGTGTAAGACTGATGAATCATAGACCTGTACCCCCGAAACAAATAATACATAATATGTTAATAAAAAAAATCACTTCCTAACAAAAAAAGAAAAAAAAAAGATTCTCTCCCTCTCCTTCAACCCCTCTCCCACCCTCTCTCTTCCTCTCTAAAAGAAAAAAAAAAACAACTATGGATTAATACCATAACCATAATAAATGGTATTCTCTAAAAATGACAGAAGAGGAAACCAAAGGATAGACTTTGGGAATGCAACTCATAAAAGTTTGTAGAGCTCATTAGCAGCAGAAGCGGGGACACACTTTGGAAACTGGCATAAGGCAAGGATGCATTTACATTCCGGCACAGCATCATCAGAACAGCTGTGTAACATCTAGTAGTTTCCATCACATCTCTGAACCTATTTCCCTATTTCCTATCTTTCAGAGTGAACTACCACTATATCTGTCTCTAGGTTATTAGGGGCACGGGGTAGTTAAATCGAATTAGATAGTACCTGTAATAGTATTTGACACGTGGTCAATTTTGAACAAATGTTAGTTCCTGTTCCTTCTTCCTACCCCCAATTCTCTGTTCCCAATCCTGGGCTTTCCCATTATTCTACAGTATCTTTCTGTATGGTATGACATAGCTTCATAGGAATGTTTCCTGGTTCTGCCTGTAACACCTGATGGCTCAATTGCCTACCATTGTAACATTCACTCTACTTCTGCCTATGATATGCTTTGTAAATATATTTCAACATCTAGACCTTTATGAGACTTTATGCAAGAAATAGCAAGATATTTTATTTTTTAATCAAAAATTTCCAACTTCTACAAGAGTTTTCCCCTTATTTGGAGGCAATAATGTATTGGCCCGGAAATAAACAATAGGCTATTGGAACTTCTGTGCTACCTTGAAAAAGCATGATGGCACTAAATTATTCAGGCTGCCATTGCTTATTGGTATTATTATACTCTTAGGACAGTAATTTTAAAAAATATTTCATAAGAGTTAAATCATAATCTTTCTACTTTTATACTGTATGAATTTCAAGAGGGACCATAATTTCGCTGTTTGAGTCCCCATAAATTTTATTCATAAAAACAAAATAAATAAGCCAGTATCTCAATATTCACTCATTGCTATAATGCTCAATGCTTCAATAATTAAAGAAAGAATTAAAAAGATACTTCCATGGGCATAGTATATGTATGTAACTTACAGGAGAATGGTTAGAAGCAAGATAATTGGATGTTAGGTTCATCAATTCAATCATTCAGCATTTACGATATGTAAGTATCCCCTCTGTTCTAGGCATAGAACTATACTTTGGCTTATTAAAAAAAAAAAAAAAAGGTGCTTTAACATGTTATTGGGGAATGGACAATTCTTACTAAATTATTAACTTTAGGAAACGGAGTACCATGCACACAATTCAGTTTCTATACAGATTAAAAATAAACATTTCCTGTTACCAGTTTATAAAGGTGTGATGAAAATTCAAGTGCTAATCTTTGAGCTTCTTTTTCCCCCACAACTAGGCAATGAGCATGATCTCATGCAGTAGAAGAATAAAGATTTTAAAGATTATCATCTTTATTGTTTTTATCCCAGTAATTTCTCAATGTTGACCTAAATCAGCAGGCTTTATTCACAAAATTCTCACTGACTCAATGCCATTTATACAGTATCTCAGCATGTTACCAATGTCTATTGACTTTTCTTACTTAGAACTCATCTTAACAATTTGCAATTTACTTTAAAAATGGTATTGTTGCCTCCTAGAATACTATGCTTGATTACTTTTCCTCAATCCTTTTAGAAAATTAGTCCCATTCTGATACTTTACTCTTCCTTTGAGTGTTAAATGGAGATCATTAGCTCTAAGATTGTGTACTCGATGTTTTAGCTTTGTCCTAAACTCCCAAACACTTCAGAAAAGGCTTTGCAGATATTTATTGATCTGCATACCCTGTCATGTACTACTTGGGGAAATACAAGAAATACTGCTGAACACTGATGGTCCCCTACAGAAGCTTACAATCTGAAAATATTTAAAGTTCAATAAAAATTCATGGATTCAGATAGAAATCAGGGATAAAAGATCAATGATAATCTCATCATCATGTAGGATTAAAACTGTTAAGATTTCCCCAGTTTATTAGTGTCTAAGGCTATAGACTCTCTAATATTTTTTTCAGATTCTGGACTAGACATAATGCCAATTATATTTCATTTGCCAGCTTATAGTGGGGTCTTTTTGTATTCTAGGATCCACCTGAATCTGGACATGGTATTCTGGGGGACACAGAGTGTAATGAAAGATAACTAGGAGGATACAAGATGGATTGTAAAGCTTCTTCTGCTCAGAATACTTTATGTCACCTCTTCTATTTCACTGATCAAACCAAGTCATGTGTCTGAATGTTATGATGACAGAACAGAGAGCCAGTACTAGTAACATGATATTGAGTAGAGATGTATAATCCTATTACAGGTGGGGCAGCAAATAATTAGAAATAATAATAAAATCTGTCACAGACTAACCTTTGGTTACAAATTATTATTGTCCTCCGTTCAAAGCACAGAATATGTTTACTTCTCTTCTAGGAAGTTTTACAAAAAACTCAAATTCTAGGACTTTGTAATAATTTATACATCTGGCTCATTACAGCTCCTCTTGATCTGGGATTTATGAAATAGGATGTCAGGTTATTTGCCTCTCCTCTCCCACAAAAGTACATAGTCATAGGACAAGGACAAGATAATTGCAATAAATTCTTCCATTAAGAAAGAGGGAAAATAGAAAGTATACATACAATACATAGCTCCTGGCTCATAATATTCCAAAATCTTGTTCCTAGAGAAGCTCCAGTAATGTTCCCCACCCCCAGTTGTTCTTCAGTCCATCAATCTCTATGTTCCTGACTCCACCTCTTACATGATCCTTTTTTTCTTTTTTTAAGATTTTATTTATTTGTCAGAGAGAGAGAGAGCACAAGCAGGGGGAGTGGCAGGCAGAGGGAGAAGCAGTCTCCCCCCTGAGTGAGGAACCCGACGTGGGACTCGATCCCAGGACCCTGGGATCATGACCTGAGCCAAGGCAGACGATTAACCGACTAAGCCACCCAGGCATCCCCATGATCTTTTCTTTATAGTATCTTTGTTGGAATAGACACATATGGAGAGAGCTGCTTCTTGCATACAGAAATGAGAAACTGGGTAAAACTTATTTTGTCTTGAAGAGTCACAATCATGTTTAATCCCCCATTGAGCTCTTTGAATATTACAAGTTTTCAAAAAACAATTTAGCTTTTTATCTATTTAATCCCAGTAAATTTTGTATGACAATGGTGAAACCCACCCTTCATTTTGATATATGCCTCTTTCTCTAGACTTAGTTACAAGATACTTGATCATTTCAGGCTTCAGTGGCAGATTCACACCTTTAATCTTGTTTTCTTGAGCCATCTAGTCCACTGAAAGTTTAACTGAGCATATCTTAATCAATTCAGTAACTTCTAAAGAATTTTTGAAGTCCATGCTCTTGAGTTGGACCTAAGATTGACTAATTAGCTCATCTTATATTATAAATTTTCTGTCATATCTATTCTGATTATCTCAGCTTGGATTATGAGTTTTCTGGCACTCCTACTCATTGGTATTTGGTAGGGAAAGAACATGGCATAGACTCTGATTAGAGACGCTCTAGATACTAAGGTTCCCTCTTTCCTTATATATCGTTCTGCCTTTGCCAGTACAGGAAAGTTCCATCTAGTTTTGCAGGTTTGAAGTAGTATTAACAAAGAATACTGATTCTGAATAATCACCCATTCTTCTAAATCTATTATTTTATGCCTAAAACAGAAGTTAAAAAAAAAAAAAGTATTGTATTTTTCTTTGTGTTCTGCTCTATTATCCTCCTCTCAAGACAAATATGGTGAATTTCCTACTTGTCTAAATTATGAGAGGAAGAGAAAATGGGCATATGAAGCTAAGGAAAAATACAGTGATTGCTTTTCTAAATATTATCCTTCTTCAGATAATGTTATTAATTTTTTTCCTCCCCTGTGTTACTGTCACCATTTTCCTTTGCCAGACAGCTGAATCAGACGTTATTTAGATAAAGTTAGGTATATCATAACTATGATATTATGCTGCATTTTTTTACAAAGTTTTTTTTTTTTTATGAACAATCTCAATATTTAGTTTGTTTCAATGGAAAGCAATAGGCTATATAAGTACATTAAATTTTAGCTTTTTATCCTTTTGGATGTTTTTGTAAGGTCCTGGCTTGGATAAATTAATAAGGAACTCCATTGACAGACATAAGTAATAAGTTTCTATAACCTCATATTCAGCCTTTCTACTATTATGTTTATCCTTTATACCATTTGGTTAATTTGGATTAAACTTTAAAAAAATGAGGAAAACATCCACTTATATTTGAACAGGAAAATGAATACACACACACACACATACATATGTATATATATTAACTTAATAGATATTTTAGGGAGATAAGATTTTCAATTGTTCATAATATAGGCAAATGTTGGGCTATGATTTTTCAGTTTTTCTTTTGTTCAGTATGTATTTATTAGGCACATACTATGAAGTAGCTGGAGAAATATGAGGAAGACAGGCCTTGAATGAACCTATAATACAAAGGGATAAGTAAATTGAGAGGACAAAAAAAATGTCTTATGAGAAGGTATTACATGGTGAATCAATCTGAGTCCAATTAGGAATGGAAAACAATACAGTAATTTGAAAGTTTACTATAAAGAATTATTATCTATAACAGAGGATCGGAGAAGTTATACAGCATAAGGAACACACTTAAAGACTAATAAACTGGTATAGAAATCTGAATAAGTCATTGACTGTAGTGTTAAGAAACACACAAATGAAATAAAAAAGATAGATTAAGAAACAGACAATAGAATTAAAGATGGAAATTAAGTTGAATTAGAATTACAGAAGGAAAGATTAGGGGTTAGTGTCAAGGAAATATGGGAAAAATAATTGAGGAGAGGTTAGCTAGTAAAGGGAAGGTAGAATTGGCATTGAGGTGTGATAGACAGAACGTTTGTATCTCCTGCTGTTCATATATTGAAGCCCTAACCCCCAGTGTGATGGTATTTGAAGGTGTGACCTTTGGTAGGTACTTAGGGTTAGATTAGGTCCTGGGGTAGGGGTCTCATGATGAGATTAGTGGCCTTGTAAGAAGAGAAAGAGATTTCTCTCTCTTTCTCCATGTGAACTCAATGAAGAAAGGCCATATGCAGACGCAGGGAGAAGCTGGCTGTCTGCAACCCAAAGACAGTGCCTTCCACCAGGAACTGATTGGCTGGCACCTTGATCTTGGATTTCCCAGTCTCTAGAACTGTGAGAAAAATTTCTATTGTTTAAGCTATGCTATTTTTATTATAGCTATTTTTATCATAGCAGCCCAAGCAGAATAAAACATGGCAGAAGAAACAAAACATCCTAGGAAAATGAAGTTATGTGCAAAACTCCAGCGAGTTTGTTGACTAAAAATTCAATCTTTACTATACTGTTGAGTTTAAGTTCAGGGAAGAAATGAAGCTGGAATTCCATGCAGAGGCCAGATCATGAAGAGCCTTGTCATCTGTGCTGAAGGGTGAATTATATCCAAAAGGCAAGAAAAGTCTTTAATGTATTTTTAGATATAGACTTCAGGTAATCCTGAATTGAAGCTTTTAAGTGAATATTACAGTACAAACTGATTAACTCTGGTTTAGAGTTAGTTGCTGGATGTCAGCAAGATGGCAGACTAAGAAGGACCAGGCCCTCCTTCCTCCTCAGAGACACTGAGGTAACAACAGTAACAGTTGAGGAGGCTGTGGCGTGCTGATTCCAGCTTGTTACTGGGATATACGTCTATCGCTTCCTTTCTGCAATGCAGCTATGCTATTCTTTTAAATAACTGTCTTTTCTCTCCTTTATTTTTAAATTCTAAGTTTGTAGTTTTTGTTTAAACAACAAAGCTCTTCAGAGCTTATGATTACTCTGCTTAAGAATTTTGGTTACTTTTTAATAGATCAAATCTAAATTCTTAGGCAAAATATTAGGGCTTTCATAATAAACTATAGAAAACATTTTTAGCTTCATCACCATAGATTTCCAAACATCTTAGACCTTTTGAGCCAGAACAATCTATGAAATTTCATGTTACCATTCATTTGTAGAGTTGTTATTTAGATTAGGAGTAGAGAGTCTGAAGTCACATAGTCTGAATTCTAGTCCCAAATCTTCCACTCACCAGCTGTGTGACTTGGATTTGTAACTTGTCTGTCTGGGTCTCAGTTTTTCCACATATGTAAAATGTATTTTGGGTGCTCAGTAAATGTTAGCTAGTATTTTGCCTAGATTGGCCTTCTCGTTCCCTACTTGATTTCAAAAAATTCAGTGTAAATTTCATTTTCCCTATAAAATTTTCCTGGGTTTCCCCTGGGGGGAAAAAATCATCACTTTTTCTTTTGTGTTTTGAAAGCACTTTCTATATAGCTTTGTTAAAGAGCCTTCACTAGCTATTAGCTACCCGTTTATCTATTACTCCATCTACCTATTTTCTTTCATTAATTTATAGGTCTGCCCAAGTAGACTGAAGACCAACTTGCAAGCAGGAACTACATGTTATTCTTTTTTGTACTGCTTAATGAATGTTGTTAAATAAATAAATGCATAAAATTTAAAGGGACTCAATTATCAGGAAGATCATGTGAAGTAAATGATTATATATAATTAGTAAATTTTATAACACTTTTGTCCCAGAAACATGAATGCATATCATTAACAAAAAATGAGTAATATTTAAGAGTACTTCAGTTTTTAATGTTTTATTTCATATTGCCTTCAGAAAAAATGCAGACTATCAGCTTCACTGATAAAGTGTGAGCATTACCAAAGCAAAGGGATGGAGGCAGATTAAGAATTCTTAATGCTAGATCATAAAGATGCAATACAATTAGATTTGGTCTCTTCCCAGTTTAATTTAGTTTATCCCCTTAGGAGAGATCCATTCACCATATTTAATTTAGCTGTAACTCAGTACAGTAAATATTTTTTAAAAAAGAAATCTTAATAAGTTGAAGACATGCACCAAAAGTTTCTGATTTCTCTATAAAAATGCTTTTCATTGTATTAATAATACTTAAGAAGTAAATTTAACTTTCTAAAGTAATTCTGCTTAAGAATATCATTAAAAACACCTCAAAGTTTAAATGCCAACAGACCAAATTTAGATAGGATTTAGAACTCCGTTAGAAATTTAATTTTTTTTCCTCATCTGAATAAAAGAAAAAAAATGTAATGATAGAAAAGAAGAAAGGAAGGACAGTGAGAGCAAAAGAGGGAGGGAGGGAAGAAAGGGAAAGAATCCCACAATTACTTATGGTAGATCAAAGCAGAACACGCCAAGTCATTGTTATTCAATCCAAGTCACAAAGTCTTTTTTTCTTGAAATCCTCAGATTTTATATCTATATTACTTATGAGAATCACCACAATTTTACAGTTTACATTTAGCATCCAACTTCAGCACACATCCAAAAACAAACAAAAAAGGTATTCACTTAATTTCTGATTGGGCATCAGTGATGCAATCCTTTAAAAAGAATTCTGATTTGGGCCACATTCCTTAGCATATTGTCAGCAGTACATCAGCCATGGATTGAAACCTGCTCCTAGAAACTAGAGCTTGGCTATATTTCTTAGCAGGAGTTGTGCTCCTAGCCCTAAGATAGTTTGTAACACCTTTCAGAGTTGGTCAGCAGTCTCAATCTTCATTCTACTATAGAAATCCAACAGTCTTGGAAAGTTTCAAAAATTATTGCACGACCACACAACTTTATCAATGCCAAAGAATCTATGATATCAAAACTGATAAGGACTATGATTCTAACCTAAATGGACCCTACCAAAGAATGGTAAGGGTGTATTTCGGTATTCATTCTCTTTTCCTGGCTCCCACCTGTCTTCCATCAAAAGTTAAGAGACCATTTTTCCATGTTCCAGTGCTATCTCTGCTGGGGATCTCCTGTGCTATCATGCTGGAAATTTTCCCTTTTGCATCATTATCAATGATGCATTTTTCTAAAAGGAAGTCTTGGCTACAATTTGGAAAATGGGAAAACAGAATTCTCCTCCACATTCATCATGACATTGTGTCAGTGGTATTCAAAGCAGCAGAAACTTTATTTTGAGAAGAAACTAAGAGGATATGACCATGACTCTAGAACACTAGGGAGAAGATAGTTTGGAAGGAAAACATATAATTTAAAAAGTCACTTTTCTGGTCTCATATGTATAAAGTAAAAGGTGAACACTGATATTGACTTTGACAGTCAAAATTCAGGAATGAGAGTTTTTAGAGCTTATTTTGAAAATCAAAACAAAGCAAAAATAGAACTGCTTAGATTCTGATCACAGTTCAGCAAAAAAGAGGGGAAAAAAAGGAAGAGTATGACAGAGAGAAAAATGGGTGTATAAAGATATTAGTACTGAAGCAGAGATCTGGCAAATGCAAGAGAAATGATGAAATGATAACTCCAATGGAATGATCAATGGAATCTAGACACAAGGAAAAACTCTTCAGCTTCAATTTCTTAGCATTGTGCATATCCCTTTGAAAAGACCTTCTGCCACATGCAAAGGTGAAGGTGAATGGTTTTATCTTTGGCAAAGTAGTGTCAAGAGATACCACACTGTTAACTGCTTACCATACCCCAATGCAAAGAGTAGAAGCCTCAACAGCATGAAGAAGTCATATTTAAACACAATCAGTCTGATGGGGATTGTAATTATCTCTCGCAGACAATTTAAAAACTGGGTTGTATGAGGAAAAATGCAGACTTTGGAGGCAGACACAGTGGGGTTTAAATTTTGTCTCTGCTGCTAATTATATAACCTTCAGAAAGAGTGATTGATTTCAAAACACCTATTATAGGCTAGGGTATTAAAATGGCATTTCTGATACTTTTGATAACATTAAAAATAGTCAATGATCCTAGCCATCTAACCACCTTCTTCCACAGATGTGTTTGATATACATTAGTTGCCTATTTTTTCCCTGTGGAAACATAGATAAACCATAAGCTTTGCAGCTATGTATGCATCAGAACAACTGGAACAAAAAGTGAAAAAGTCATCATTGGTATCTATATATTGTTTCGTTTCCATAAATAAATGGTCTGTAACTCATATAATTGTCTTAACCTCCCTTTTTTCCTTCTAGTCACTGAAATTATTTTTTCAGCTAAAACTGGTGTTTTAAGCTTTAAGGTTTCATACCAGATTCTATGACTGAAGAATCAGATACTCTTTATTTACTATTATTTAAAATTCTTGAATCCTAAAATCTAAATGGAGATATTTAGAAGAATACTCACTTCTATGGGGGATGAGATTCCAAATCATTATGAGATGAGAGTTTAAAATTCACCTAGAGGACAAAGATGGAGTACATAATGGAATTAAGAAGAAAAAAAATGATTAGGTTCTTTTTTTAAAAGATTTATTTGAGAGAGAGAGAGAGAATGAGTAGTGGGAGGGGCAGGGGGAGAGGAAAAGAGAATCCAAAGCAGACTCCACGCTGAGTGTAGAGCCCACTACAGTGAGATCAGGACCTGAACTGAAACCAAGAGTCCACTGCTTAACTGACTGAGCCACCCAGCTGCCTCAAGAATTACTAGGTTCTTATGTAAACTGAGTGAGTACAGTTGGAGCTCAGAATACGGGAAGTAGTTAAAAGTACAGAATTGCAGTTTTAAAAAATCCTGGCTCTGTAAATAGGGGGTTAGCACCATCTGAGTTACATGGCTTGGACATAATGCTTCCTTAACCTAAATTCCTCTTGATAACTTGTTGTAAAGACAAAATAGCATAACCCATGCAAAGCAACCAACATAGAGCTTTACACATTGTTGGTACTCAGTATATGCTACCTTATTATTTTATTAACCAAGTGGAGATAGAACAAGGGAAATTCTGACTTGAATGAAATATGTCTTGAGGGCACCTAGGTGGCTCAGTCATTAGGCATCTGTATTTGGCTCAGGTCATGATCCCAGGGTCCCGGGATCGAGCCCTGCATTGGGCTCCCTGCTCAGCGGGAAGCCTGCTTCTCCCTCTCCCACTCCCCCTGCTTGTGTTCCTGCTCTTGCTATCTCTCTCTGTCAAATAAATAAATAAAATCTTAAAAAAAAAGAAATGTCTTGAATTGGTCATTGAAGACTTGAGAGGATCTTAAAAAGTAACCTGAGTATGACAGCTAAAGGAGAGGTATTCCAAATGGAAGGAACAGAACTAACAAAGGCATGGAAGTAGGAATGCATGTGTTTCCCCAAGAGATAACAGAAAACTGTCCAATTAGCAAGAGATTCTTGGAGGGAACACAGACTTGATAATAAATTTGGATGTCAAATAGACCACCTGATAAAGATCATGTAAAATAATTATTTCTCCCAAAATTATCTAAATCTTTTGTCAAACACAATTATATTCATAGAGTCACTAATCCTAGAGAAAGTTCTTGCAATAAATTCCACTTTTAGGTTATCTGACATGACTAATCCTAGAGAAAGTTCTTGCAATAAATTCCACTTTTAGGTTATCTGACATGTTGCAATAACAAATTATGCCCCCCCCCCCCAATCTCAGTGGCTTCACACAACAAAAGTTTATTCTCACTAACAGTACATATGTAATATATTAGTTAAGGTCTCTGAATATCATGGTCACTCAGAAACAATGATGAAGACTCAGTCTCTACACACAGTTCCATTAATGCTAAGTCAGAAAAAGGGGTCTGGAAGACCACACACTGTCTTATAAAATTATAGCTGAATCTGAAACATACCATTCTGTTACAACTGATTGGCTAAAGTAAGCTGCAAGGCTTTCTGACTCAAAGGGAGTAGGTAAGTACAATTCTACTCAAAAGGAGAACAGAATATTTTTGAACCAGCCTTAATTACTCCATGATTATAAATAATCATTTTGAGTCAATGCTGCCTTTTACACTGAAAGCAAATTTATAATTTAAATTTATCTTCTCATCTGGGAAAATAGTTGCTATCTATTTATATTGTATGTTATATACATCCTTTTTAAGTTAATATCTTAGTGGTTACTGTGGGGATTACAATTAACCTTTCAATTTGTAACAATGTAGTTCAGATAAATATCACCATAATTAGAAGAGATACCAAATTTTTCCTTTTACATAACTCCCTTCCTTCCTCAAATCTTTGTGTTATTATCATATAAATTGCATCTTTGTACATAATAACCTCATCAACATAATTTTATAATTATCACTTTGTACAGTTGGTTTTTTTTTTAAATCATGTAAGAAAAAAATTACAAATATACTATCTTTTTTATTAAGCTATGTAGTTATCTTCACTAGTGTTATTTCTTTATGTGGAATCAAATTAGTGTCTAGTGGTACTTCATGTTAGCCTGAAGGACTCCTTTCAGTATTTCATGTAGAGCAGGTCTGCTAGAGACAAATTTGCTTAGTTTTTGTTTATTTTTTTTGTTTATTTGAGTATGTCTTAATTTCTTCTTCATTTTTGAAAGATGGTTTTGCTGGATATAAAATTCTTGATTAACAATCTTTTTCTTTCAGGACTTTGAATATGTAATCCCACTGCTTCCTGGCCTCATAATTTCTGACAGTAATGCAACTCTTCATCATTTGTATGTGTTGAGTCACTTCTGTTGATGCTTTGAAGATTCTTTGTCTTTTCACAGTTTAATTTTGATGTGCCTAGGTATGAATTTCTGAGTTTTCTTTCCTAAAGTTTGTTGAGCTTTTTCAGTGTAGATCAGTATTTTTCATATTACTTCAAATATTCTTTTTGCCTCCCTTTTCTGCTCTTATTTTCCCTTCCTCTGCCTCCCTCCATTATGTTTGTTTGCTTTCTGGTGCCCCACAGTTCTTTGAGGTTCTGCTCATTTCTCTTCATTCTTTCTTCTTTCTGCTCCTCAGATTGTATAATATCAATTGACCTATCTTCAAGTTCTCGGATTCTTTCTTCTGCCAGCTATAATTTTCTTTGGGCCTTCTAATGAATATCCAATTTCAGTTATTTTATTTTCAACTGCATAATTTCTATTTGCTTCCTATCTTTAAAATTATAATTTCAAAAAATATAATTTCAATCTCTTTACTGATACTCTCTATTTGATGAGACATCATTCTCATGTTTTCCTTTATTTCTTTAAACATTATTTCCCTCAGTTCTTTGAACGTTTATAATAGGTGACTTAAAGTCTTTATCTCTTAGTAAATCTGATGCCCGAGGTCTCTCAAGGACAGTTTTATGGACTGCTTTTCTTCCTGTACATAAGCCATACTTTCCTGCTTTTTAGCACGTCTCATAATTTTTGTGGAAAATGGAAGAGTTTAAAATGTATGTTCAATGTCAAATTCTCAATACTTAGAAGAGTAAAAAGCCCATGATAGAAGCTTGATATTTCTTGCAAGAATCAATGCATGAAAGAATATTTCCTGAGTGACTTTTGACTTCCTTTTAGCTCCCTCTGTGTCTTCTGTACATTCTTTTATTCCATAGCTCTGAACCTGACACCATCATTTCTTATGAACCATTCCAAAGCTGAAATAGAGTTATTCAAGAGGGGAAGCATTACTGAGCCAGAGGTCACACAGTCTCAGTTCTAGCCCCAAATCTCTCTCATGATCCTGGAAAGTCACTTTAAGTTCTCTGAGTCTCTTTTTGTCACTTATGTAAAATAAATTGGCAAATAATTCTTAGGTCACAGAATTGCGGTAAGGCTAAATAAGGTTATGGGTAAGCACTTTCTGAAATACAACACGGACACCAATGAAGTATGCTACTGAGCATAGTACTACTAGTTTTTCAGTTTATGATAAAATTTTGATGATTCACAGCAAGCAGTAACTGTTAGGATACCTACTCATTTTGCAAACAGGTAACCAGGGCATTTTCACATTGTACCATTGGTAAATTAAATTCTATACAGATAATACTGATATTCATGAAGAATTTAGGCTTGCTGAATTGTGCTGTTATATAAAATAAAATTGCATTAATAAAATTATTTCTATGCTTTAATCTTCAAAGCAGCTCCTAGGAGAAATTATTGGTACTGTACAATTGGAAGAAAATTGGACTGTGATAGCTCATCACAATTACAAAGAAAGGCCATATGTAATAAAATAAAAATGCTTTCAGTGTGCAATCTAAGGGAGGTAACTTTCTTTAAAAATATAACTTACATTAGGTGAAATTTATTAGGATTATACTGATAAGACTAAGCATTTCAAAAATTTGTCCATACTGCTATGGATTTTTAAAATGAATCTACTAATTATGAGATTAAACCAGATGGATTAATAAAATGTTTTTTATGAGGTTATGTTTCTAAAATCATAATTCCCTTTGAGGTCTTTTGGCACTCAGTCCTCACATGAGTCTTTCCCCTATTAGACTCTTCTTAACATTGGATTCTCACCCACTTCTACTGTTAGCTCTATTTTTAAGCTAATTTCAGGAGACCACAATTCATTGTGCACAGAGTGTCCATATATAAGGGGCTCACAGTTGAAAAGGCAAAACTGAACAAAATATAGTCTCCATCCTCTATGTTGGAGCCAATCAACATTTAAGAAATTATTTGGAGGGTTTTGAGAATTATTATCATACTATCATGGAGTTTGGCTTAAAATACAGATGGTCCATAGAAAATAGGGTGAATCACCTGTTCTGTGGTCTTGGAGAAGTGTTCAGAGGGGAAGAAACACTAAGTTTGATCTTAAAGGTTGCATGCAATTTCACCAAGAAAGAAAGAAAGATTTAGATTGGTTCTCCATGCAGGAAGACTAGCTTGTGCAAAGACGTAGAGACACAGAATGCAAGAACATGACATGAAGGGAAATGGAAAGACATTCTGGGTAACCAGACCATACTGTATATAGGAGAACAGTGAGGATGTTACTCAAAAAGAGGGTGGACAGGGATGCCTGGGTGGCTCAGTCAGTTAAGCATCCGACTCTTGATTTTGGCTCAGGTCATGGTCTCAGGGTCGTGAAATCAAGTCCCGCATCAAACCCTCCATCAGGCTCCATGCTCTGCAGGGAATCTACTTGGGATTCTTTCTCTCTGCCCCTCCTTCCATTTGCATACTCTCTCTCTCTCAGAATAATAAATCTTAAAAAAAAAAAAGAGGGTGGACACTATGATGCAAAAGACTTTTTATGCCATATAATAGCATTTGGTGAACTTCTGAGGATTTTTTAAAATAAAAACTTCTATATGAATTATGTAAAAGTAATAGTTATAACAATAAATTTTTTACTAAGTCAGACCTGTCTTAGTTTATTTATTGACAATTTCCAAAGTATATGAGGAAACGTGTGACATGTATTTGAGATTCTGCTTTTCCTTCTGAGTTTATATTATTTTTGTCTGTATATTTATTTCTCTCTGGTTTTATTTTTTTTATAATGTTATATACATGCATCTTTGTAAATGATTTCAATTCCACTCTGAAGGAGGCGTAAGATAAATGCATATACAAATAGAATATATGTGTTAGTAACAAGATAGTGCTATGGCCCAATTAATTTTATACATATATAAAACAAAGTTGCAACAAATGGAATTCATCTATATCTCTGGTTATATGTCTCACAAATCCAGATGATTGTCTGAACTGAATAGGAAAATGTGAATGATTCCGTGAAACCTATTATTACTTTGAGAGACATAGCCCTGAAGCAATCTATGGTTTGTCTTTTTCTATGGTCTACAAGAAAATACACTGTATTTAACATACATGAATTTTGGGTATTATTCCTTTATTCTAAATTCCTTTTATCTACATCAAGTCAGTAGTCTTATTAAATGTTATATAACACACACTCATGTGCATGCACACACACACATGCACACACATATAATGTCTCTTAGAAGTGAGGGAGAGAGGGGGGAGAGGAAAAGATGGTGGAGGAGTAGGGGACCCTATTCCAACTGGTCCCGGGAATTGAGCTGGATATCTACCAGACCACTCTGAACAGCCACAAAGTCAGCCTGAGATGTAAGAAGATCTGGATCTCTACAAACAGAATATTGCAGGCAGTTGGTTTCGAGGTACAAATCGGGGAGCCGTGATTCTGCGGGCAGATATCAGAGGATAAATGGCAGCGGGAGGGAGCCTGGCTGTGGGGATCCTATACTGCCAGTGAGCGATAGCCTCCCATGCTGGGGACAGGGCACAGACTTGCAGACTGGTAGTAGCGGGGAAAGGACTTTAGGGCAGCGCCCTGGACGGAAAGCTGGAGCGGTGGGGTCGCACAGGCGAACTGGGGGCAGCTGGCGGTTTTAGAAGCACAAAGGGCAGAGACGTTCCCCAACCTGGAGGCAAGGACTGGGAGCGCTGCTGAGGGGCGCACAACCCAGGACTGCAGTTTACAGCAGCACAGACAGAAATGGAGACAGTGTGGCCTGGAGAGCTCACTGAAGAACAGACTGCGATCTCTCTGCTCTGAGGCAGAGGGTTGGAAATGGTCTCTTCTTCTCTGACTCTCGGAAGAGACATGGAAAGCCACCAGGGAAAGCCACCAGAGAATAAAAGCCCCCAAAAACTTGTTCCCACTGAGCCCATCTCCCACCACAGGGGGGCAGGGCAACTCTGCCCAAACAGGGTTGCCTGAGTAACAGCAAGGCAGAAGACAGGCTGGGAAAACAAGAGGCCAGCAACCCTAAGGTCCCTAGAAAACAGGTCCATCTTGCTTGGGTTCTGGTCAATAATTTGGACTCTATACATTCCCTCAACCACCCATCAACAGAATGACTAGGAGGAGGAACCCCCAAAATAGAAAAGACTCAGAGATTATGACTTATGCAGCAGATTTACAAATGGATGCAGATATAACCAAGATGTCGGAGATGGAATTCAGGCTAGCAATTGTGAAGACAATAGCTAGAATGGAGAAATCAATTAATGGCAACATAGAGTCTCTAAGGGCAGAAATGAAAACTGAATTGGCAGAACTTAAAAATGCTATCAATGAGATCCAATCTAATCTAGATAATCTAACAGCTAGGGTAACTGAGGCAGAAGAATTAAGTGACCTGGAAGACAATTTAATAGATAAAAAGGGAAAAGAGGAGGACAGGGAAAACAACTCAGAATCCATGAAAATAGAATCAGAGAAATAAGTGACACCATGAAGCATTCCAATGTCAGAATTATTGGAATCCCAGAAGGAGTGGAGAGAGAGAGAGGACTAGAAGATATATTTGAGCAAATCGTAGCTGAGAACTTCCCTAATCTGGGGAATGAAACAAACACTTGTGTCCTAGAGGCAGAGAGGACCCCTCCCAAGATCAAGGAAAATGGGCCAACACCCCGGCATGTAATAGTAAAACTTGCAAATCTTAGAACCAAGGAAACCATCTTAAGGGCAGTTAGGGGGAAGAGAGTCCTTACGTACAGAGGGAGGAACATCAGAATAACGTCAGACCTATCCACAGAGACCTGGCAAGCCAGAAAGGCCTGGCAAGACATATTCAGGGTACTAAATGAGAAGAACATGCAGCCAAGGATACTTTATCTGGCAAGGCTGTCATTTAGAATGGATGGAGTGATGCAGAGCTTCCAAGACTGGCAGAAACTGAAAGAATATGTGACCACTAAGCTGGCCCTGCAAGAAATATTAAGGGGGTTCTATAAAAGGAGAAAAACCCCAAGAGTGATATACAACAGAAATTTACAGGGACAATCTATAAAAACAACGTCTTCACAGGCAACATGATGACAATTAATTCATATCTTTCAATAATCACTCTCAACATGAATGGCCTAAATGCTCCCATAAAATGGCACAGGGTTGCAGACTGTCTTTTTATCCAGTCTGCAACCCTGTGCCATTTTATGGGAGCATAAGACAGGACCCATCCATATGTTGTCTACAAGAGACTCATTTTGAACCTAAGGATACATCCAGACTGAAAGTGAAGGGATGGAGATCTATCTTCCTTGCCAGCGGACCTCAAAAGAAAGCTGGGGTAGCAATTCTTATATCAGACAAATTAGATTTTAAACTAAAGTCTGTAATAAGAGACACAGAAGGACACTATATCATTCTTAAAGGGTCTATCCAACAAGAAGATCTAACAATTGTAAATATCTACGCCCCCAACATGGGAACAGCCATCTACATAAGCCAACTGTTAACCAAAATAAAGAGTCATATTGATAACAATATGTTAATTGTAGGAGACCTCAGTACTCCACTCTCAGCAATAGACAGATCTTCTAAGCAGAAAATCAACAAAGAAACAAGAGCTTTGAATGACACACTGGACCACATGGACCTCATAGATATATACAGAACATTCCACCCTAAAACAACAGAATACTCATTCTTCTCGAGCGCACGTGGAACTTTCTCCAGAATAGACCACATATTGGGTCATAAATCAGGTCTCAACCAATACCAAAAGATTGAGATTATTCCCTGCATATTCTCAGACAGTAATGCTTTAAAACTGGAACTCAATCACAAGAAAAAATTTGGCAGAAATTCAAACACTTGGAAGCTAAAGACCACTCCACTCAAGAATGTTTGGGTCAACCAGGAAATCAAAGAAGAACTTAAACAATCCATGGAAACCAATGAGAACGAAAACACATCGGTCCAAAACCTATGGGATGCAAAGGCAGTCCTAAGGGGGAAATACATAGCCATCCAAGCCTCACTCAAAAAAACAGAAAAATCCCGAATTCACCAACTAACTCTACACCTTAAAGAACTAGAGAAAAAGCAAGAAACGATGCCTAAGCCACGCATTAGAAGTGAAATAATTAAGATTAGAACAGAGATCAATGAATTAGAAACCAGAAACACAGTAGATCAGATCAATGAAACTAGAAGCTGGTTCTTCAAAAGAATTAATAAGATTGATAAACCACTGGCCAGACTTATCCAAAAGAAAAGAGAAAGGACCCAAATTAATAAAATTATGAATGAAAGGGGAGAGATCACGACTAACACCAAGGAAATAGAAACAATTATTAGAAATTATTATCAACAACTATATGCCAATAAACTGAGCAATCTGGATGAAATGGATGCCTTCCTAAAAACCTATAAGCTGCCAAGACTGAAACAGGAAGAAATTGACAACCTGAATAGACCAATAACCAGTAATGAGATTGTAGCAGTGATCAAAAACCTCCCAAAAAACAAGAGTCCAGGGCCTGATGGATTCCCTGGGGAATTCTACCAAACATTCAAAGAAGAAATAATACCTATTCTCCTGAAGCTGTTTCAAAAAATAGAAACAGAAGGAAAGCTTCCAGACTCATTCTATGAGGCCAGCATTACCTTAATCCCCAAACCAGGCAAAGACCCCATCAAAAAGGAGAATTTCAGACTGATATCCCTGATGAATATGGATTCCAAAATCCTCAACAAAATCCTAGCTAATAGGATATAACAATACATTAAAAGGATCATCCTCCACGATCAAGTGGGATTTATCCCCGGGATGCAAGGGTGGTTCAACATTCGCAAATCAATCAGTGTGATAGAACACATTAATAAGAGGAGAGAGAAGAACCATACGGTCCTCTCAATTGATGCAGAAAAAGCATCTGACAAAATACAGCATCCTTTCCTGATTAAAACTCTTCAGAGTATAGGGATAGAGGGAACATTCCTCAATTTCATAAAATCCATCTATGAAAAACCCACAGGGAATATCATCCTCAATGGGGAAAAGCTGAGAGCCTTTCCCTTAAGATCAGAAACACGTCAAGGATGCCCACTCTTGCCACTTGTTCAACATAGTACTAGAAGTCCTAGCAACAGCAATCAGACAACAAAAAGAAATAGAAGGTATTCAAATTGGCAAAGAAGAAGTCAAACTCTCTCTTTTTGTAGATGACATGATACTTTATTGGAAAACCCAAAAGACTCTACCCCCAAATTACTAGGACTCATACAGCAATTCATAATGTGGCAGGATACAAAATTAATGCACAGAAATCAGTTGCTTTCTTATACACTAACAATGCAACTGTAGAAAGAGAAATTAGAGAAATGATTCCATTTACAATAGCACCAAAAACCATAAGATACCTCGGAATAAACCTAACCAAAGAGGTAAAGGATCTATACTCTAGGAACTACAGAACACTCATGAAAGAAATTGAAGAAGACACAAAAAGATGGAAAAACATTCCATGCTCATGGATCGGAAGAATAAACATTGTTAAAATGTCTATGCTACCCAGAGCAATCTATACCTTCAATGCCATCCCGATCAAAATGCCAATGACATTTTTCAAAGTGCTGGAACAAACAATCCTAAAATTTGTATGGAATCAGAAAAGACCCCGAATCGCCAAGGAAATGTTGAAAAAGAAAAACAAAGCTGGGGGCATCACGTTGCCCAATTTCAAGCTATATTACAAAGCAGTGATCATCAAGACAGCATGGTACTGGCACAAAAACAGACATATAGACCAATGGAACAGAATAGAGTCTAGATATGGACCCTCAACTCTATGGTCAAATAATCTTTGACAAAGCAGGATAAAAGATGCAATGGAAAAAAGACAGTCTCTTCAATAAATGGTGCTGGGAAAATTGGACAGCCACATGCAGAGGAATGAAACTCGACCATTCTATCCTACCATACACAAAGATAAACTCAAAATGGATGAAAGACTCAATGTGAGACAGGAATCCATCAAAATCCTAGAGGAGAATATAGGCAGTAACCTCTTTGACATCGGCCACAGCAACTTCTTTCAAGATACATCTCCAAAAGCTAGTGAAACAAAAGCAAAAATGAACTTTTGGGACTTATCAAGATAAAAAGCTTCTGCACAGCAAAGGAAACAGTCAACAAAACAAAGAGGCAACCTACAGAATGGGAGAAGATATTTGCAAATGACACTACAGATAAAGGGCTGGTATCCAAGATCTATAAAGAACTTCTCAAACTCAACACCCAAAAAAACAAATAATCAAGTCAAAAAATGGGCAGAAGATATGAAAAGACACTTCTCTGAAGAAATACAAATAGCTAGCAGACACATGAAAAAATGTTCATCATCATTAGCCATCAGGGAAATTCAAATCAAAACCACATTGAGATACCACCTTACACCAGTTAGAATGGCAAAAATGGACAGGGAAAGAAACAACAAATGTTGGAAAGGTTGTGGAGAAAGGGGAACCCTCTTACACTGTTGGTGGGAATGCAAGTTGGTACAGCCACTTTGGAAAACAGTGTGGAGGTTCCTCAAAAATTTAAAAATAGAGCTACCCTATGACCCAGCAATTGCACTCTTGGGTATTTACCCCAAAGACACAGATGTAGTGAAAAGAAGGGCCCTATGCACCCCAATGTTCATAGCAGCAATGTCCACAATAGCCAAACTGTGGAAAGAGCCGAGATGCCCTTCAACAGATGAATGGATAAAGAAGATGTGGTCCATATATACAATGGAATATTACTCAGCCATCAGAAAGGATGAATACCCCAACTTTCACATCAACATGGATGGGACTGGAGGAGATTATGCTAAGTGAAATAAGTGAAGCAGAGGAAGTCAATTATCATATGGTTTCACTTATTTGTGGAACATAAGGAATAGCATGGAGGACATTAGGAGAAAGGAGGGAAAAATGAAGGGTGGGGGGAATCGGAGGGAGAGATGAACCATGAGAGACTATGGACCCTGAGAAACAAACAGGGTTGTAGAGGGGAGGGGGGTGGGGGGATGGGTTAGCTCAGTGATAGGTATTAAGGAGGGCACATACTGCATGGAGCACTGGGTGTTACATGAAAACAAGGAATCATGCATCACCACAAAAAAACTAATGATGTACTGTGTGGTGACTAACATAACATAATAAAATAATAAAAAAAAAAAGCGAGGGAGAGAGAAAAAAAAACCCACCCTCTAGTGGTGATTTGCATTGTTGCTACAACTAATCAGATATTTGCATGAATGATGTGTAATATTATTTTGAAAATACATTGTCATTTTGGAAACCTATTCCTTAGTAGGCAACTTCATTTATACTTCTTTGAATATTTGAAACATGTAAACTTCTGATAATTAGTCAAGCTGAAGTAAATATCTAAATAAATAGGAAATCATATTAACTGTTATGTCCTCATGAAAATTATAAATCTATTCATCATCATAAATCAAACCAACTTGAATACTTGGAGAAAATTCAATGCCAGCCTTCAAAGAGATTTATTCAAAACGCATATGAATTCTCAGAGTAAGAGCTGAATATCTGTGAATATTCTCCCTCATACAAACCAAATACAGTGTTCATAACTACTGATGGACAATTTAGTGTGAATTCATCACTATTGGTCTTTATTATAGTGTCATTTTAAACTGTGTATATATGATGTTTATTTCAACCTTCCTAAGTTTCTCTAAGTACTTATTGTGCCCTAAATAAGTTAGAACAGAGATGGCATTTTACAAATATTTCCTTTATTATTCTGGTCTTTATTCATAGCATGAACTTCTTTGTGTTTCAGTATTTCATATGAGTCAGACAAGAGCTGATATTCTATGGACAATGTAAAAACTTGGTCAATTCTTTCTAGAAAAACTTAATATAAATGGCCCATTAAAAGGGCTTATTAGGAAAGCTGCTGTGTGGTATAAAGGGCAAAATCCTGGATTTAGAATCAGTAGGATGGTAAATACTTGAAATTACTTTTTAAATTTCATTATTTTGAAGCTGAACCCCAAATTCTCTTATCTGCTATCCATCAAGATATCCTAACTTCTTTTCTTCCTGACTGCTCTCATTACTTTCACTTCTTAATTATCTTTCTCCTTCATTCAACAATTGTTTAGATGCTGGGTATAGTGACATTCTTATACTTTCAATGAAATTTAATTTTGAGTTTCCCTCTTATAATCAGGCACTTCAGGCTAAGTTGAAAGCCAATTCAATAAAGTAATCATTTGGAAAGAGCTAGAAAGAATGGCAAGACTTTCCAGTTTTTCCAAAATAGACTGAGATGTAAGTAAAAATAAAGCTTCTTAAAGAGAGATATATAATCACTGATTCATTTATAGCATAAATGTGTAAAAGAGTTTTATTCCTAAAAGTGGTAACCCTAGTATATTGCTCAAAACATATATAGGTTCCTGCCATTATGGAGCAAGGGGGACCAGCTTTACCCTCCCTGCTCCCAACAACACTTTATAAACAGAAAACCAGATGATATATAAGAAATATCACTTTTCAGATATTGGGCAGCAAACAGAGCAGAACGTGTAACCCTGAGAAAAGGGATATAAATAAGATGAGCCCTACCACCGCCCCAATTTACTTCCTGGAAACACTTCTCAGGCAACCTTAGAGAAGGCTAGAATCTGTGAAACAGAATACCAGAGAAAAGGTACCTTCACAGAATAGAGTCATCTTCAGTTTTCTGACATCTGAAGAGGAGTACTTTTCAAGACTTTTGTTGAATACTAATCTGTGTATGCATGACAGGTAACTACTTGAGGCTGGGGGGGTGGGGAAGAACCACCAGAAAGCAAGAGGGCAAAGAATCCTTAAAGCTTACAGAGGTCTTGGAATAGTTAGTGTTCCTACCTGACAGTTACTTGGAATCAGTTTGATCTTTTGAGGTTTGTTTTAAAACATTTTTTTTAAGAGTAAGTTTAGAACAGACTTTAGTAGAACTATTTTAGTCCTACTAGTAAGGCAATATCCTTCTGAAGAGTCTACGTGATGCCTGTATTATAAAGTCTTTCTACTTGCTAAAGTCTACAAAATAAATGAGTCTTGACCCTTGTCTCACAACATATATAAAAACTGACATAAAATGATTCATTTACCTACATACAAGAGCTAGAATAAAACTTCTAGGAAAAAAAAAAAAGAGAGAAAATATCTGTGACCTTGGGTTAGGCAAAGATTTCTTGAATAAGACACAAAAGCATGAATTGTAAAAGTAAAATTTGTTAAATTTCATTCCATCAAGATTAAAAATGTTTGCTTTTCATAAGACACAATTAAGAAAATGAAAAGTCAAGACACAGATTGGATGAAAATATTTGTAAACATGGATCTAACACAGATTTAACATGTAGAGTATATAAAGATATGATAAAATATATATAAAATATCATATATAAAATATGATAAAATAAGAAGGCAAACAACTTGATTTAAAAGTGGGATAAACCTGAAAGTAATGAAGGTTCAAAAACAAAAGGATGAAGCCATATCAAAATGACACTGTAAACATTATAAAAGAATACAACAGAAATAAGATCAAGTACCTCGACTATGATGACTGTGTTAAATACTGTTAAAAGAAAGAATTTCAGATCCGGTTTTAAAAATCCAGCTATGTCTTGCTAGCAAACAGTAAAATGCAGGTTTGATGGGACTTGATGCTTGTAAAAGTTTGTGGCTGTTTTTAAGAAAATGAATACACCATTATAAATACAATTTGTCACACAGCTTTGGAAAGTTCCCAAAACTGATATTTTATTAGTTTGATATTAAAGCTGCCTCCAATCTCAAGATTTGCATATAAAACAAAATGAATAGGCATGCTAAAACTAGAGATTTTCAAAGGCAAAACTGAAACAAAAAGAATAACACTTCTTATAGACAGAATTCAATACAAAAATAATTAACAAAAACTAGAGGGGCAGTTTATATTCACAAAGTCATGATAACAATCAGGAATAGTGTTGTACTGAATGAGGCAACATATATTTGGCAAAATGTGTCTGGAATAAAAAAAAGACTTGGGAGAAAAAGTATTTTAATATGGAAGTATCAATCTATTAGAGTTTAAGGACATACACATATAATCAGGAGGTTAAAAATTTGAATGATATAATTTGATTTATGTATATTATTGAATGATACAATATATGCTATAGAGATACTAAATTTGAGTATAATATTAAGTATATATATATGTCTAATGTTCATACAACCTTTACTACACATGACCCAAGGCTAGGTTTTACTTATTCTATAAAATCTTTAAAAGGCCAAACCTTTTATCTAGAGGTAGTAGTTATCCAGTTTCTTATTGTTTTTATATTTATTTCTCCTCTACACTCTTATTTTCTTCCCAACTTTACAGGAGACATTTTCTTCTTTAAAGATTTTATTTATTTATTTATTTATTTATTTATTTATTTATTTATTTATTTATTTAATTTTATTGAGAGAGAGAGAGAGAAAGCGAGCATGTGCCTGCGTGCATGGGGTGGGGGAGTGGCAAAAGGAGAGGGAGAGAGAGAATCTTATCTTAAGCAGGCTGCATGTTGGGCATGGAGCTGATCCAGCCTGAGATCATGATCTGAGCTGAAATCAAGAGTCCGATGCTTAACCAACTGAGCCACCCAGGTGCCCCAACAGGAGACATTTTCCATTGTCCTTCTGTGATGGGTTAGAGATGACCTCGCCCCCTTCTCAATTCTGGACCACTACAAAGTGGCTTTCTCTATTACCCATTATGGAGCTTACATAGTTATTTGGCAGAAGTCAGCCAACGTGTGGCCTTAGGTAAAAACATATCTCTGAACTGAATGTATAGGTACCCACTCAAAGCAACTCATAAAAACAGCTGACAGGTTAAATTATGAGAGTCTGAAAATTTTAACCATCCAAAAAGTGCTATTCAAGTATGAGTCTATGATTGTAATTGTTCCTATTTCATTCTCTGCTGGCATATTCATCTTTTCCTGATATACACTGAAAGGGAGGACTCCTTTCTTTTCTGATATATCTGCAAGACAGTACATTTCTAACCGCTATGTACTACTTCACAGCTTGTCATATAAATGAGGTCTTATCTCATTTTGAAATTTGAATCAATTGTTTAAACACTCAATGGTCTTCAAAATCTCTCAGTCCCATTTCTCCACTGAAAGTTGTTTTGGGATCCCAGAGACTTAAGCATAACAAAGAGATATTCTTGTTTCCAAATGCCTCATTGTTGAAAAAATCCTGGCATTAACACTAATAATTCAAAAGAGGAAACCACATTTTCTACTATTGTTACTGCAATTTCTGCCACACATTGTCCCTCTTAAAAACAGATGCAGTAAGAGGTATACTTACTGACTGCTAAGATGATCCCAGTACTGCTCCAGATTCCCACAGAGCCACTGGGGCAGTCCTCTTAAGACAGGATGATCCCACTCCTTTTGAGTTATACTCCTAGGTTTTGCAAATGTTTATATCTTCCTATCTTCCAGAGGCAAGCCCAGAAAACTATTTGATATTGGGGAGGATAATCCTCTTCAATATACAGAAATGATTTTGTTGTATGCTGTCCCCAGGTAATTGGTGGACTTACAATTAAGTAACAAAAGATGCTACAAAGGTGTTCTAAAAGAAGTTTAATTGATATCTCACAGCTTCTTTCCCTGAAATTTCAAATTCTATCAACTAGACACTGCTCTATGTAAGCTCTTTGAAAGACACCTGGTTTACTTGGCCCTAGTATCTATCTGGACAAAACAGCAAAACCACTCAGGAATATATAGATTTATTAAGTCAAGAATGATCTATTTTATCAAGAGGAATAAATCTCATAGGAGAGTATATGGTACTAAATTTAAATAAATCCATTTATAACCACAGCTCTTATGATCAATTAAGATATAGAGCTTTTATTGAGAACAGCACCTTTACCCTCAAATATTTAGTCCAGGACTAGTAAAATTATGGATCATTAATTAGTACTTAATATAGTCAGGAGCTTACTTATATGTAGTACATACATAAAACTTCAAAAAAAATTCTAAGAGATTGTCCAAACATGTCAATAATCAAAATAAGTGTAAATCTATTAAACTCACCTACAAATAATAGAGATGGGCTTTGCTCACGACAATATGTTGAACGAAAATTGAAAGACTGCTTCCTTCAAAGCACTGAATATGCTTTTAAAAATATAACAAACAGTAATTAAAATGCCCAGTTTAATAAAAAAAAGGAGAAATCCACAGAGAGAAGAGAAAATAGAAAGCAAGTATGAAAATAATGATATGTTTATACTTTCTGGGGTATATTTGTCAGTCTTAATAACCATAGTTTTGAGCTTTAACAGGGGTTAAAGCATTTTGTCTACAAAAGTCAGGGAGTTAGAACTGAGGTATATAAACAAAGCTGCAACTCTTAAAGTGCTACAGTTTCTATTAAAGAACAGACAAGATAAAATCTGTCCTTCGGCAAATGAAGGCTATACAGAAATTTCTAAGCCTCAGCTTGACCTCTGGGTAAAAAATGAACAATAATTTAACAAGTTTTTCTTGAAAACTTGAACTTTAGGCCTGCCCTCACATTAACTTCAAGATAGCATTCAGGTTAACTTTCTAACATGGAAAGTTAATATAAAAGTGATGTCTAGCTGGGTCACCTGGAAAAACTAAATATAAAATTTTCTAGAGGGATTCCCACAGATAAAGCTAATCCAAAATGAATTTATAAGCCAAAATTATATAATACAGTAGAAAACATTTTTTTTTTTTCAAGAATGATTAGAAATCACAAACAAAAGAATAAAAACCCTAGGGGCGCCTGCATGGCTCAGTCGGTTAAGCATCTTCCTTCAGCTCAGGTCATGATCCCAGTGTACTGAGATGGAGCCCCACATCCAATTCCCTGCTCAGTGGGGAGTCTGCTTCTCCGTCTCTGTCTCCCCTCCCCCCCCCAATTTGTGCTCTCTCTTTCTCTCTCAAAATAAATAAATAAAATCTTTAAAAAAAAGAATAAAACCCCTGGAAATAGAAACCTCCTTAAACTGATAATGAATGTTAACCAAAATGAGGAAATAGCATACTTAATAGGGAAATTATAGAATTTCCCTTATAAATCAATATACCAAGACAAATTTTCTACTGTTTGTTACTCCTAATATATCCACTGAAGTCATAATCTAAATGATAAAGCCATAGACAGTAGTAAGAGGCATAAGGACCAGATACATGGAAGATGAATGAAAAGCTGTCATTTTTTACATATAAAATTCAAGAAATTTGTTTAGAATTTATAACAGAAATCAAGTTTACTAGATACAAATATAAGCAGTGTTCTCATATTCTTGCAATAACCAAGCCAAACTGGAAAGAAAATTAAAATTGATTCAAAAATTTTCAAAAGCATATAAGAACCATAGGTAGTTAGAAATAAATGTTAGAATAAATGGCAAAACTATGGAAATAACTATAAATTTTTTTGAATGATATAAAGTGGAATTTAACCTGAACAAGCAGAAAAATAAACAATTTTTCCACATTAAAAAAAAATAAAGATAACACATATTTCTAAATTAATCTGCAAGCACAATACAACTCTACACAAAGTTTCAAGAGAATATTTTATAGAACTTGACACATTAATTCTAAAATGCACTTGGAATGAATTGTGCTGAAAACCCTTAAAAAGAAGACAGAGAAAGAAATTGCCCTACCATAAACAAAGAATATTTACAAAATCATAGCAATGAAAATTGTATATAATATGCAGGAATAAACCATTTGAATAGGCAGCAGATTGGAGAGCACAAAAAGAGATCTACATCTCAAACAGATCTGTAAATAAGTCAGAGGTGGTACACCACAGGTCACTGAGAAAAGGATTACTCTGTAATTAGTAACATTAGGAAACTTAGGTATCTATCAAAAAATTAGATCTTTTCCTCACACCATACAGAATTAAATCCAAGTATTTAAATATATGACCAAAGGGATAAACAACAACAACAACAGCTTTGGGATTTTTTTTTTTTTTAATTTATCTATTTGGCAGAGAGAGATACAGGAATGATCTCAGTGATAGAAAATTGCAAACAAGGTCAAAATAGAATGCAAATTACAAAGGGAAAGATTGATGTATTTAATAAAATTAAAGACCTTTATGACAAAGACACCAAAAATAAACTGGCAAGATTCAAACAAAAATATAAGGAAGACATATAATCTATGTGCCCTTAGATTTCCCTGGGTAGTTCTGAAACTCATCAAACAGTTGGAAGCTGGTAAAGACATTTTATGTCTGTCAACGGTGCTGGCCTTACAGTGATGACGACAAAGCAAAGGATGGAAGAGATGTGAGTTCTTAACGTTGCGAAGCTGCTGGTTTAAACAATCTTTGAGACTCACTGTCATGGGTGCTATTGAGGGATGCGTTGTTTACTATGGCTATTGTAACAAATTACCGCAAACGTAGTGGTTTCGCAGGACAAATGTTTGGTATTTTATGCTTCTGGAGTTCAGAATCCAAAATGGGTGTCAGTGGGCTAATAGCTGCCTTACTTTCTGAAGATTCCAAGGGGATTAATCCATTTCCTTACCCTTTCCTGTTTCCAGAGACTGACCATATTCTTTGGCTTGTGGCCCCCTTTTACCTTCAAAGTCAGCAATCACACCATTCCAACTTCCACTCCCATTTTCACTGATCTTTCACCCTGATTCTCCAGCTTTCTTCTTTCACTTAAAAGAATCCCTGTGATAAAATTGGGCCCACCTGGATAATCTAGAATAATGTCCTCATCTCAAGGTCAGTCGATTAGCAACCTCAATTCAATCTGCAACCTGAATTCCCTTTGGCCATGTAAATAGCCTATTTATAAGTTTTTAGGATTAGAACAAAGACATCTTTGGGGAGCCATTACGTTGCCTAGTGAGAACAAATTTCCCCTTATCATTTAAACTAAATAGTTAAAATTTTCTTTTATGTGTACTTAAGTCATCCTGACACATTATTCTTCAGTGGCTTGTAGCTGCTACCATGATTGGGTATCACTTCTTAAGTCCTTTGTGAAAGTGAGCACTTTAATCCATTTAACTGTGAGCTAGGCATTAACATCATCCTTTCCCTCTGTAGAGGGAAAATTGAGGGGTAGACAGAGTAGGCCACTTGCTGAAGGTCCCCAGAATTTGGGGCTTTAGTAACTATGCTACACTGGTCTGTTATGTGTTTGAAATTTACATAAAGAAAAAGAAACATAAATGAAGTTCAAAACCTATAATAATAATAAAAAAAAACTTTAAAATATAAAACCTCAGTAAAAAAATAAATTAAATTAAAAAAAGATATATTAAAAAAAACCCTCATTGATATAAGTCACTCTTGTCATTTTAAATAATATGGTCTGAACTCATCATCACAGGAGTCCACACATGTACATGTTGCTGTGAAAATAACTGTCATAGGGTTCCCTTTGTTTTCTTTTCTGCATTGTCAAAAGAGACTCCTCTTAATTGTCAGTGAGCCTGTTGAGAAGAGTTCTTGTTTGAAGATCTCATTCCTTTGCATTTTCAGTGTGCTGTCATGGTTCTGCTTGTCTGGCCATCCTGATGGATGTGTTATGTTTTGCATTTAGTCAACAGTATGTTTCATTTGCTAGGTGTCAACTTCAGTTCCTTAGAAGATCCATGTTTTTCTCAACTTGTGCTTGCGTTTCAATCTCTTTGATTATTTCCTTCATTTGAGGTTCTTTTTTAAAACCCATTTTCAGGCATCATCCATCTCAGTTATTTAATTAATGTATTCTAAGAGGTCAATTTATAATTGGGTGTCTCTTGACTATTAAGAGAAGTCAAGAAAAAAATTGTAAATGATTTAACATTAGAAACGATTACTAAATATACCAGGCTCCTTAATTTTTGCAACACAATGTCACTAGGATTTAATTTATAGTAAGCGTTATATTAATATGTTTTATATATTAGAAATGATGAATAAATGAAGTTATCCTATATTTAGTTAAAACTTGTCTTTTAAACAAATTGTAGCTTTTGCATCTCTTTGAGTGTGGAGGGAAGACCATGCAGAGTGTGTGTAATGATGCCACTCAACAAACATTATTTGTAAGACATTGTGCTCTATTATGGTGAATCCAAAATCTGACCCAAACTCATTTCTAACTCTTAAGGGGGTACAATTTCATAGTAGAGTTAGTCTTTACACATAAAAGTGAATTTTATTATTTTTTAAAGATTTATTTGAGAGAGAGACAGAGAGAGAGCATGTTAGGGAGAGGGAAAGGGAGAGAGAGAATCTCAAGCAGACTTCCTGCTCAGTGTGGACCCTGACACGGGGCTTCATCTCATGACCCTGAGATCACGACCTGAGCCAAAATCAAGAGTCAAAAGCTTAACCAACTAAGCCACCCAGGCACCCGCAAAAGTGCATTTTAATTAATTAATTAATTAATTTTTTATTTATTCACTTATTTTTAGAGAGAGAGAGAGAGCAGGGGAGGGTCACAGGGAGAAGGAGAGAGAGAATCCCAATCCGACTCTGCACTGAGTCAAGGAGCCCCACTCAGGGCTCGATCTCATGACCATGAGATCGTGACCTGAGACTAAATCAAGAGTCTGACGCTTAATTGACCACCCAGGTGCCCCTAAAAGTGCATTTTAAAGCAGAATGCTATAAGTGTTCTAAAAAAGTTACAAAACCATTGGAGAAGAATATTTTTCATTGGCATGTATAGATTTCATGCAATTCAACTTTTCTCAAAAGTGCTTGGTCACAAGATCATCTGGTATGCTTGTAAAAAGTACAGAATCCCCACCTTTTCTTGGAAGTTCTAATTTGGTACCTTCAGAAGGACTTGAGAATTTTTTTCTCTTAAGAAATCATTGTAACTCTTATGCCCAGTCAAGTTAGGTAATCACGGAATATAGAAGAAAATCTTTGCACTAACCTTGAAGGATGGACAGTTATTCAAGGAAGTTATTGAGGGAAAGAGTATTTCAAGTACAAAACTTCTTGAACAAATGGGGCCAAAATGGCAGGATGGCTTCAAGCAATATTCATTCCTCCATCTATCCATTCATTCATCAAACAATGCAGGTTAGAGAGAATACGAATATAAATAAGACACAGAAACTCCTTATGAATCTTCTGTAAAGATTGAGAAATAGATATATAAATAGTTATGCAAATATTCATCCAAGTCTACAGGCAGATATGGAAGAGCTAAATGATCCCTTAGCTGGGGAGAATGACTGACTAAGTGATCAATAAAGTTTTGTTCATGAACTTCAAAGCTATGTATATCTTGCCGAGTGTCAAATTTCAAAGAAAAGCTGCCAGTGCTAATAAAATGGTAGTTCAAAAAGACAGACTGTTGAAAATTCTCAATATGATGACAATTTAAACATACACATCTCACTACTCCTGCTGCAGGCTCCAATAGAAATGAATATTGGAATATAAAAACAGCTAAATATAAGAGAAGAAGGAAAAGACAAATGTAAAAGCTGGTGCAGTCATTTCTCACATTCTTGATGGCTGCAGTTGGAATTGGGTTCTTTGCTGAGTAAGAAAGACAGAATCATGACAGCTGGGGTTGAAAGAGGAAAAACAATGTCCTTTTTAAGAAAATTGCTTTGATAAACATTTTGGTTATGAAAAGCAAATTAAGCCTGGTTCTGGAATGAAAAGATTAAGACAAGGGGAGCTGTTACACGAATGTTCTACCTAGATGGAGGTAATGTGAGATGGGTTTTGGTATCCTAAAGACAGTTTCTGGATAGGGTTTCATTGTTAGGAATTCTAGAACATGAAAGGGCAGGTTTTTCTGTGGGGATGCTCACTACTTTGTTTCTCTCTCTATCAGACTTCCAAAGAACAGAACTGGTAATGTACCTCTTCATTACCAGGTCTTCCAATGAAATGACAATATGTTAAGGAAACACCAAAGTACATGGCATATGATCAACTAACTGCCTGAGGTCAAACCCACCTTTGATGTGGTCTCAATGTGTGGGACTTCTAATAAATCTCTGAACCCTCTGTACTTCGGTTTCCTCATCTAACAGAAATGGAGAATAATTTCCACTATCTAGTTTATAGAGTTACTGAGGTAATTGAACAGCTGTATAATGTATTTAGAAAGTTGACTATTGCTTTTGCAAATAAAATGAAGAGACACATGAAAAATCCACTCAGGCTATTTAGAGCCAGATAACTTTTTTTCCCTTATTCAATGACAGTTAATAGAATAAAACATTAACATGGAATTAATAAATGATTCTGCAACAAGGAGGTAATCATAAGAACCAAATGAAAAATTTATATTTGAGTAAAAACTGAAATGGAAAGATGAAATAAACTTTAGACATTATGCTTAGTACTCTCAATGAAATTTAAAATAAGAAAAATAACTTGCGATAACAGATAAGAAAGATAGAATGATATGGCAACTGGATCAGTGAATGAAGTTAACAAATTCAAAGGACAAATGTAAGGGAAGAAGAGCAGACTAGCAATAAAAATCCCTTTTGGACAAGTACAACAGAAATGGTGGTGTAGTGAATAGGCTTGAGAGCTTAAGCAGAAACCGCAAGAACTAGAAGAAAATGAAATTGAGTAATACTATCCTGGCTGCTGGTGTATTTCTAAGATGGGTAGCAAAGGCAAGAACTTTATAGAAAAACAATGATAGGTTTAGTTAGATAACACTGAGAGGTGTATTTTACAAAATGAAGAAGCTTAAAAGGCAAATAAACTGGAAAAAATGATCCCCTCCTATATGAGGTTGAGATTTCTTGGCATGCTCCTAAACATCTCTAGACAAATTCAGTAATGCCAATCAAGTTACACTCAAGTTATTATTGGTTCATACTATTCATTTCATTGAGTAGTGGGTCAGATGAAAAGATGAAGTGTTTGTCAGATGTATTAGTTTCCTAGGACTGCCATAACAAGTGATCACATACTTGGTTTGTTCCCATACAGTTCTGAAAGCAAGAAGTCTAAGATCAAGGTGTCGGCAAGGCCACACACCCTCTGAAAGCTTGAGAGAACTGTCTGAGTTAGCCAGCTTCTGGTGGCCCCAGCTATTCATTCTTGGCTTGTGACTGCTCACTTGCAATCTCCTACTCATTCTTCACATGGCCTTCTTCTCTTTCTCCCTGTCAGTTTCTCCTGTCAGTAGATTTAGATCATCTCATCTAGAGATCCTTAACTTAATTACATCTGCAAAGACTTTTGAAACGAGGTCACATTTTTTGACATGAGGTCATGGCGATGTGGATATATATTTTTGGCAGCTACCAATCAACCCACTATACCAGAGCTGTTATTTATTCAATAAGAGGAATATTTTTCCATTATGGTAGATTATTCTATTCAAAGGAACGTGTGTTTTTTAATCCTAAACTTAGAGTATCCTACTTCTGTTCTTTCTTCTCTAACTAAATTATTTCCAGAATGTATGTATGTGTGTGTGTGTGTGTGTGTGTGTGTATGCTTGTGTGTGTGTGTGTGTGTGCTTAGGGGAGGGAGTGGATATTATCAGTTTTAACTACTGTATTTTAAAATTCAATATTAGTTCCAGGAAAGGAGAGTTGTTTACTTTTTGGCTTTGACATTGATATAACTCTATGAGTCTCCTTGTGCACTGGCATTTTTAATAAATCAGAACTGGATCACTTTATTTATAGCAGAAAATTTAACATAATACTGTATTGGCCAGAAATTTTGTTTATGAATTTTCCCCCCAAAATGTACATATTTTTATGTTTAAAATCTCTTTCCTACTCTGTGGATCACATTGTACATATCTTATATCCTATTTATATTTGATAAGTGGGCCCTGATGTCAAAAAACAACAAAAACTGACCTCAACTGTGCCAGAAACATAGTAAATATTCAGTTAATAGTTACTGAATGAATGACTGAGTGCTTTATTACAGGTTTTTATAAATATCAGAGCAAGTTCAGAGCTTCTAAATATCGCCAAATTTTCCACTCACAGAGGAGAACTGGGCAGGTTCTGGCACAGACCTTTAAGAGCTTGGAAATTCTTTTTTTTTTTTTTATTTGAGACAGAATGAGAGAGAGAGAGAGCACATGAGAGGGGGGAGGGTCAGAGGGAGAAGAAGGCTCCCTGCCGAGCAGGGAGCCCGATGCGGGACTTGATCCCAGGACTCCAGGATCATGACCTGAGCCAAAGGCAGTCGCTTAACCAACTGAGCCACCCAGGCGCCCAAGAGCTTGGAAATTCTTAGTGTGATTTTGATTATAATGAAGAAAAATATCAGTGGCAAGTCAGACCATCAGACCAACACGGTGCAAGGATCCTATGGAGAGCTACTCAGCCATTTCAGAAAGTTGTAGGGTCTGCCATGCAGCTGCTGCCCTCAGGTACCGCAAGCACATTTTCCCATGCAAACCATCTCAAAGTCTATACCTCTACCCCTTCTGCCTATGGCCTTAGGTCACACACACACACAAAGTTTATTTTATCATGTAGCTCCAGGAAGGAAATCCCTTTTATTTGGAAAAAGGAAATAAGCACAGACAAATTAAGTGATTTAATGAAGACCACACAGCATGCCTGCCACTGAATTAGGACTCAAAACTGTGTCTTTTAGTCTAACTGATAATTTTTATGGAAAATACTAGGGAAACTCAGTACACATGCGGTGTGAAACTGTGCCTAACGGTAACTGCTGCTTTGTTGAAAATTCCCTTTTTCTCATAATTTACAGAAATGGTAATGTACAGTCAGACCACAAAATATATTATAGCCAGCAATTCATTAAGTGATGTTGCAGATTCAAGGAAAGAACATGTTAAAATTTATGAAAAGCTGAGGTCCAAGAAGATGTAGGTATCTAAATTCTGATGGTGCTCAAATGTTTCAGTGCCTTATTAATCTGCTCAGTCTACACTGTCTTTGGGACTGCAGAAAAAAACACATATATATATGTATGTATGATTGATTGTGCTGCAGGATATGCGCTTTCTGCATTGCCGTTAACTATAAAACAAGCACCATTTTAATTAAGCTGCTTCCAAGCAATTCAGGTGCTCTATAAAAATATAATGAAGCAATTAAGATGTGTTACAAGTGACTGAGATATCCTTTCCATTTGAAAATGTGAAAATGGAAGCCAAGACTTTTTTTTTTTTTTTTAATTTTACCCCACCCTCAAAGCAGGGAGGCCATTTAATCTCAAGAAAAAGAATACTGAATTTAAGTGAAATATACGTTGATTTAATATATATAATTAACTTTTCCTAAATTTAGCACAGAACCAAATACAAAGGAATTATTTTTACTATTATTTGAGGTTTGAAGACACGTAGGTGTCGCAAATCACATTAGGGCTATAAAAATACCCTTATGTTATTCTCAAGGAAAGATTAATTGTGGAACCTAAATAGAGCATCATGACTTTTTCTAAACCATATGTAAGAGTGAAATTGAGACAATCATTAGAAATTATATTTATTTGAATATTTAAAATTTTGAAAGACACAGAATAGTTAGGATCTTTCTTATCTGGTATATTAATTTATTTTGGATGCATCAGTATGACCAATATGTGGAATGATGTACTCTTTGCTTCCATTAGAACAAATGACTTTCTTGTTTCTAAAATGAGATGGTCATATATTAGATTTTATTTTTCATCCAGTCAACCAGCAGTTATCATACCATGGGTGATGTTAGGTTTTAGGAATATAAAGCAATCATTACACATTTAAATTGCCCATGCAGAGCTTAATATTGTAGTGTTCCAGAACTACCAAAAATAATTTAAAAAGTGGTACAAGAAAATAATATAGTCACACACTGTGGTAAATTATTAAAAGGTGATATAAATCTCAATGCCAACTCTAGGAGGCCAGTCAGAGTAGGCCACTCTGAGGAGCTGAGATTATGTAGTCCTAGAGGAAATATCTTTGTAGAAAGCCTTGGAGGAAGGGCAGGAAAAGTTGACATTTGGAATGATGGTCTAGAAGGGAACCAATAAACAAATGCATAAAATATAGATAATAATCTCTAAGAATTACAGAGAGATTCTATAATTCTCTTCTGTATCCTTTTCTATGAGCATATCTTTACTTCATTTTGAAAATTTCACTATTATAAAGTTCATGTTTACCTAGCCTCCGTGTCTTATGCTGCAGGTTAGGCTAGTTCCATCTCAAAGGAAATAGATAATTGCACATGATTTTCATAGGATGCCATTTTTATTACAAGTTAGAGAAAATGTCAACTGAAACAAATACTGGGAGTGATAGAAAGCCAGCAATTAGCAGCACTATCACTGGTGCGACAGACATCACCCTTGCAGGTGAGCATATAGAAACTGGAAAGTTTAAATTAATTGTGTAGTATTTCAGAGGTGGCTTGTGGTAGAATCAGGATAAAAAAATCCCAAGGTAATATGACTATAGATCTTAGATAGGGAGATAGGTAGGTAGGTAGAGAGACAGACATAAAATTTAGTGGTTATATTGTCTTTTCTCATTCTTGTTATTTTTTTTACCAGTGGCCCAGCATGAATGATAGCACTAAAAAACTAGTTTGAGCTGTTAATCGCTGTTGTTCTATAATGCTTTATTTATAATTAATGTGCTAATTCTTTGGTTTATTCCCTAGGGCATTTTCATCAGGAATGCAATTTTATAAAGCAACTGAATAACTAAATAAATGTTACAGCCGCCTTCTAGCTAGCAGGCTGGTCCAGATGGAATTGAATATCATGTTCCTGAACTTCTATCTGCCCAATGGCAAGAACCTGAGCAAAAGCCAAATGAAGATTTTAGTAATTCCATTTCAAGAATTCTCTGAAGGACCATTAACTGCAAATACATCAAGGGCAGGGTAACTGCCAGTGGAAAGTGACAAAATGGGTACTCTTCTGGAAAGGTAAAATGCTTGAACTCGTAAGACCTGAGCTTCCAGGCCCGGATTGAGGGAAGCACAGCAGAATGGACTGTTGAAGGGGCTGCTGTGAATTGTGGAGGATGCTAATGCTCAATTTATCAAATTTTACTCCCATGAGTTTTCTCCTCCTGCTGTGATAATTCTTAGAGAATGAGAGGGGCCAAAGAAAGATGAAAAAGAGTTTGGGGCAGGGAGGGAGAGAGAGAGGGAGAGAGGGAAGGAGAGAGGGAAACAAGGAGAAGCTTTAAGAATAACTGGCAAGAAGACTAATATGCTGTCCTGCCTTATTAGTACTATAGGAAACCTGAAAAACAGAGATTTTCCTGCTTAGGTTTCTGCCTTCCTACCTTTCTGTACTGTACTTCTTGCTGGCCTTCTTTATTGAATATCATCAATTGTTGATTGTATACATGGAACTATGCTAGTAAATGTGAATGTGGATACACGAGCCAGCTCCTAAAACTAGCAAGAGTCAATTTTTAAAACACTGAAAAATTTTGCAAGCTTGTTGTTAAATGTTAGTAGCTTGAAATTGGTCAGGGAGGAGTCTTAACATCACTAACGTAGGCAAACACAACAAATCACGGTGTTTCTTCCTTTTTGGAGAGCCAGTTTACTAACATACCACTGTGTATGCATTTATGTGAGAGTGAGTGTGTTGTAAGTGAGGAAGGATCCAAATATTTCCCCTGCCCTCGGGGACTTAGAACTTAGGAGGTGAACAAAGTTGAAAAAAGGGAAAACTCTAATATAAAACGAATTGTGGTCACAGCTGTGCAGCACATGGAGAACTCATATTTAGCTGGTAAATAAAATATCGAACAGCAGTTAATATTTGAACTTGACCTTTCAGGGCTAGTAGTACTTCAGTCCATGGAGATATAAGAAGGAAGAAGAGGTAGGGACAGTGACAAAGGAAGGGCAAATGAACAGAGTTCCTGGGGCAGGAAAAGTAGCTTTGAATTAGCTACTCTCATTTGGCTGGAGCATACATGATGTTCAGGGAATATACGTAGGATAGGAAAGTGGTAGAGGATTTAGCTCACAGTAACTGTGTGACAAGAGGCTAATACTTGATAGTCTTGGCTATTCATCTTAAAGAGGCAGAGTGGAAATCCACTCCACTAGATGACTGACCCTGGTCATGTTTTTTAAACTTTCTGAGGATGGTTTCTTCAACTTCAAAATAGTGATTCTAGTACCTTCCTTGTAGTATCCCTAAAGAATTACAAACACCATCTTAGTTTTAGTATGGAAAATGACTTGCAAGCTTTAAATGCCAAGATATGGAAATGACTCTGGCATTTACTGAGCAGTCCATGGGTTCCACTAAGTCTCAGGAAAGAACCATGTGGAAATGTTAACAGTGTAGAGAAAACCTGATTTCTGTACATATTGAAGGTATGTGATAACTTCATGAAGGTTTAGCCATTGAGTTCAAATCCCCATCCCTTCCAAAATAAAACAACACACATGTATAAAATGAAAGGACAAGTAATCAGTAGAAATGGTGTTACTCAACAACTTAGAAGGGAAAAAAAATTCATTTGGAGTCATGAAGACATGACTTCACATGAGTTTTTTGTTTTTTTTTTAAGATTTTATTTATTTGACAGAGAGAGACACACAGTAAGAGAGGGAACACAAGCAGGGGGAGTGGGAGAGGGAGAAGCAGGCTTCCCGCGGAGCAGGTAGCCCGATGTGGGGCTCCATCCCAGGACCCTGGGATCATGACCCGAGCGGAAGGCAGACGCCCAACGACTGAGCCACCCGGGCACCCCGACTTCACATGAGTTTTATGTTTGCCTTTTGACATAAGATTATTTGGATATATATAGCCATAGCTCAATTAGACTAAGAGACACATGAACTGGCAAATATTGTTAATTGAGGGAAGGTTTAATGCTGGAGGTTAGCCTTAATCTTGGATTTACAACTATAAATGATGTAGTTTGGGAAACAGAATGTGAGAAAATAAACTGTTCATAAAACCAGTGACATGAGAATGATATTCCTTCAAATGAAGTTGTCAGCTCTCATTGACACAATTTGATTTTTTAAGGAGTTGAAATTCCATGCAATATATATAATGTAATTTATATCATGGATCTGGATGATAAGAGCAGAGTATTAAAAAAAAATGCCCTCATAAATGTGCAAAGATCACCAATTAAGCTTAATTTGAGATATCTTTATTGTAGATAAGTTCACGCATGCGAGTGAGCTTCCTGGGGGCAGAGACAGACAACAGGACAATCACTCAAAGAACATGAAACCAGTCTCTCTGGCTTCAAGACAGGGTTGGCCATTATTAGTTCCATGACCTTGGGAAATGATTAAACATGTTTGTATTTCATGTTCCTCTTCTGGGATACTGAAGGAGAAATACTAATATCTACCTAGCAGGGTAGATATATTTAAAGGGTTAAATGAGAATACATATGTAAACCACATAGTAAGCTCTATTCCAAAGATGTCTGTGCTCCTACTGTGTTTTGGATATATTTTAGGCACTTGGGGTACATATGTGATTAAAATAGACTTCTGTCGTAGCATATCTGTATTTTATCACATTTTAGCCAACATTACCATTATTTCCATTGCTATCTTTGTTTTCATAAAACCTAGCACAGTGCCTGACTAGTAGGTGCTCAAAAAAAGTTGCTGAATGAATGTTCAACTAAAGCTGGGTTGAGGCAAATAAACAGCACACATGAGTGAGCAGAATAAAGAAAAATACTTGGGGGGCACCTGGGTGGCTCAGTCAGTTAAACATCTGCCTTCCGCTCAGGTCATGATGTCAGGGTCCTGGGATTGAACCCTGCACTGGGCTCCCTGCTCAGGAGGAAACCAGCTTCTCCCTCTTCCTTTGCCTCTCCCACTGCTTTTGTGTGTGTGTGTTTGGTTTGTTTGTTTTTAAAGATTTTATTTATTTATTTGACAGAGAGAGAGAGAGAGAGCACAAGCAAGGGGAATTATAACAGAGCAATCTGTTTACTAGAATGGAAATTCTAGTTGTCCATGCAAATTCTACCTTTGAATCTTTCTTTTTCTAATGGAAACAAACAAACAAAAAAGCCCAAAACCAAAATGAAACAACAACAAAAACAAACAAAAAACTAAGGGAAAATTGAAAATTTACATGATCTATGAGTTATTGTAGAAATATGTTGTTCTTTCAGCTTTATTGGTCTTTGAAATGTATCCTGACTGTTAGAGAATTAGTGGTAATAATTCAAGTGTCTGATAGAGTAACAAATGAGACATTGGTTTACTTTTCACTCAATCATAAGGGCTGGAAATAGCTAAATAGGTGAAACCCCCAAATTCAGAATATATTGGTATTAGTCATCTCAAAGCAGACATTTCAGGATGAATTAAGAAATTGTAGCTCATAGAGTTAAGTATGTCTAATACTATTAGGTGGAAGAGAGAAGCGCTGCTTAATGGATCAATTCCATTAGGGGAGAAAAAAAGCAAAAATTGCAAGTGGTTTCATTTACGAAAGCGAGCCATAAAAGTCAGCTACCTGCCTGCTGAAGTCCTTTGCCCCTTCAAATGCTGTTTCTGTTCTGTCAGCATTGCTAGTATCTGCAGCTACTGTACTGTGGAAAGTAATTATATTATATGGCAGATAAAACAAGGGGGTATGCATCAGATTATAAATAACTTAATTTTGCAAAGGAATTTTACATCTTAATCTGCTGGACTATCACTTTCATTTAGGCTCTGAAACCAAATTATGTTATTGTGTTCTGTGATATAATTTAATAACTCACCCATAAGGAAATGTCAGGTCGCATTTGCAACAATCCAGGGGCCATTAAGCCAGATGGAAGGTCATTCTGTTTGAGGATTGTAAATGAACCTGTCCAACAAAGTTTTGGTTAGGGACAGCCAAGGACTCATTATGTAGTCAATTTACCCAACTGCTCACAAGAACCACGCCAACACCAAGGCTGTTCTGTCCTTTGGAGTTTGAAATGAATTTGAACATATAGGAATTTTTACTTTCATCAGGCCAAAAAGGAAATTGCTTTTGCAAAAAGCAGTCATTTCCATAGATTGCTTAGAACATTAGAATAAAAATTAAATGTACTGTAGAAATGCCACTTGTGGAATTTTTGCTTTTTTCTTATTCATTTTCCTTTTTTTAAATTCTGCCTTTCTTTGGTAGTGGAAGACACACATACACACACACAGACACACTCATCGTGTCACATAAACATAAACCATTCAAACAACGTATCAGGAATGTACAAAGAAATCTATGCTTTTGAAAGTAAAAATTTTCCGTTAAAATAATTACAATATCTTTCTTCTTTTACTTTTTGAGTTCCTTTTGTATAACATGAAGTTAATGACTTCTGATTATCTACACTATGTGATTTAATGTGAATACTCCAAAATGGATAGTTCAATATCAGTTTTTATTTAGATTTTTAAAAACACATTTTAAAAAATCTGAATGCCTTTAATGACATTTAAGTTAATCCCTAGAGCAAAGAACACAAAATCAGTTGTTCTATTAAAACATTATTTTACAGCTAGTGTATTTCCATTTTAGTTAATGAAAGATAAATAGCTAACGTATTTATCCATAACACCATATCTATGATAAATTTTGACATCTGTCTGTGTTTACATATTGCAAAGCATATTTTACTGACTAGGGTTCACTGACTCAGTTATATAAATATGGGTTTACTGACTTGGGCTTACTGACCATATTTATTTGATCCTCATTACTCATGGGTTCTGTTTCTGTGAATTTGTCTACTTGCTAAAATTTATTTGTAACCCCCAAATCAGCACTGATGGTCCATTCAGTCATTTGTGGGCATGTGCAGACCAATGATACATTTGGATTAGCTGGGCATGTGCAGAGCAGTGATACATTTGAATTAGCCAGGGCCCAAATTCCCAGCTGAGGTGGAACAGAGCCTTCTACCTCTGCTCTCATACAAAGATGACCAGAAGATGGAAAAAGTAGGGGGCAGTGCAATGTAGTGCATGGAGTCCTGGCTCTGGGGATCACTGGCCAGCGTTCGAACCCACCTCTGGCACCTATCAGTAGAGACACTCTCAGGCAAGTCACTAACACCTCTGAACCTCATTTTCTCTTTTAAAGAAGAATGGAATCTACCGGGGATGAGCTGTTTTTAGGGTTTAAGATTATTACTTATATGAGCTATATATGAAATGTACTTATTTCTCATAGGAACAATAGTTCAGTAGTAGCTAATTCAGTGTTTACAGTGACTTACAGAACATAGTCACCTGGAATAATGAGAATCAACTATATATGTATATTTTTGTATGTATTACTGATATGCATATATTTGTTCGTTATAACATGGATTTAGAACAATCCACATACATATTTCATATAGAACATAAATATTTTCGCATGTTAATACCTTTGCCACTGTAAATTGTAATGAATATCCATACCCATAAATTATTGCACTTTCCAACTTACCTGAAGAAACGGAAATTTTACTTTTTGGGAGATGTCATAATTATGTAGTTTAGATGATATAGTTACAATTTTTCTCTGCTTCAAAGGTTATGAACACTGTTTTTAAATATATTTTTCCTACAGAGCAGGGAGGAGATAACTGACTCTTCTTTTGGTATGCCACTAGAGTTGAACTAGAGTCTAGCAAAGTGGTAAGGAGAGTCTTGGGACTGTATCTAGAATACCCATTTGTTTCATGTTGGAGAGAGGAAAGAAGAAGAAATGCAGAAGCTTCTCATTCTGGCCTAAGAAAAGCAGTAAGGATGGATAATGGAAGTGCTCCCTTGTTTGGGGATTCTAGGGCTTTTCTGCAAACCAGCTGATGAAGATCTTTACTTTGATGTATTTATCCATACAACTCTTAGTGGTAGGCTTAGGCAATCAACCACAGTTAATGCTTGTACAATTTGGAATTTTCAGACAAGACCTACACCAGGCAGTACACACCATCAGGACTGCACCTAATACATAGAAAGTAGAGACACATCAGTCAAATACCCTAGTAAAAGGACAGCCAACATAGTGCCAGAACACTGGTCAGCTGAGTCCTGGGTTCTGGTCTCAATTCTGAAAATACCTAATTGGGTGAAGTTGAACAGAATTCTTGACTCCTTGAATTGAATACTAACTCTAAAGATTACCTTCACGTTATTTTTTAAAAGTATGTTTCTTTGTAAATTCTGAAATAATGCAAGAAGCCATGTACTGCTTTTGTCAAAAGGTGATTAAAATAAAATGTCTTCTTTCAGTATGAGTTAGTCAACTATTCTATCTTGTCTCATTTTGCTTGTTACTTACATTACAAGGCAACTAAAGAACAGTATCTCTTGATGCAAAAGCAGTTAAGGGTAATCTGCCCTCCCTCTTCCTATTAAGCTTGCTAATTTTTTTTTTTTTCCTGGCTCCCGTCTTCGCCATTTGAGAGAGGTCACTAAATCATTCTAGCTCAAATACCTCTTGCAGAGTCTGCATAGCAGAATAAAATAGAATAAGATGATTAATAGGTTGATATTGTCAGAAGGACCTTGAAAGCATCATTTGTAGATACCAGGCCTGCAGAAAATGGAGATATAAGTATATAATCAAATTACTATTTTGCTCTATAATGTTAAATTTTTCTTTATAATGCTCAATAAGTAAATTCCTTCCTAAATTCACACAATGAAACAGAAGTCTGTACTATAGAAACTAAATAGGAATTAGAGATAATAGTATTTCTGAGTGAGACTAGATACCACTTTGTAACAGAAATAATGAATTAAATCTGTGTTGAAGCTTAGATAAATCCATAAAGAACCTATGGTATTTGAGCCTATGGGATTGAAAGATGCATTAAGAAAGAAAGAAAGAAAGAAAGAAAGGGAGGAAGAAAGAAAGAAAGAGAAAGGAAGAAAGGAAGGAAGGAAGGAAGGAAGGAAGGAAGGAAGGAAGGAAGGGAGGGAGGGAGGGAGGGAGAGAGAGAGAGAGAAGGGGGAAGGAAGGAGAGGGGAGGGGAGGGGAGCGGAGGGGAGGGGAGAGGGAGGGGACGAGAGGGGAGGAGAGAAAAGAAAAGAAAACCTGGGTTAATGGGCTTTATGTTGCTATCGATAGTGTTACTTCGTTATCTACAGGGCAGCAAAGAAACCACTTAACTACTAGAAACCTTTCTGAATGTTGCTTATATCAGTCAGGATTCAACCTGAGAAGCAGAAAGCAGAATCAGGAGGATATGTATACAGTATATATACAATACAATACAATGTGTGAAGTCTTTAGGGCAGACAATGAGGAAGGGAAGCTCACCGGCAGGGGAGAATTCCAAGCTGAAACTTACTGTCCACAGGAAGTATTGTCTTAACTCAGGGAAGGCCTAAAGCCCTCCTTTAAAGACTTTCCAACTGATTAAATCAGACCCACCCATGATAATCTTTTTTGATTAAAGTCAATTGATTAAAGACTTTAATCACATCTGCACAATCACTTCGCAGCAGCAACTAAATTACTATTTGATTGGATAAATATGGGAAGGTGTATGCATGCCACAAAATGACTCCTTTCCTTCTGTCTTCCAACTCTTCTAAGAGAATATCCCTTGTAGCCCACACGAACTGGGAACATACCAGAAAGGGAAATCTGGGAAGTGTAGTACAAACTAGTAAATTTGACACAATAAAAGCTATCACAGTTCACCCCTTGTCAACTTAGCACCCATACACATCTCTTAAAATCATAACTGCTCTCTCAATAAGATAGTTACAGAGTCATACTCCTGCCTAATATGATACAAATATCCTATGTTCTATCAAAAATATGTAAACTCTTCCCCAGAGAAGGATATGAAATTTCTGGGTGATACTTATTCTTCTCTTTTGATTTCCTGTGATTTAAATACTGAGATGAATGATAAAGGATCAGAGAAGGGAAAACACAATATTTGGTTAATATATATTCAAACATATTCATTTAAAAGTAAGGAAGAAATACTTGTAACTATTACAACCCTCTTTTCTGAAACTGGTCATATGGTTGCACCCGGTATTTATAACTACTTTATTCCAATTCATTTCATATTCCCTTTACCCTCAGCAACTACCTCAGCTGGTCGTGTTTCCTTGCTCAATGGGGTGACTTGAACATTCATGAATGAACGGTCTGAGTCATTATCATTTCCGAACATATAATACAATTTTAAAAAATGAAAACAAAACAAAAAACAGAAGTTTCATTGCCTGGGGAGTACCCTTCCATTGTGAATAGATAGCCACCATATAACCAATAGTCTCAATCTACAGATTTCTTTGCTTTTACATAAATAAGGGCTGAGACCATGTCTATATTATTATAGGATAATAAATATTGGAAATAATTGAGTTAATTCTATTTCCTAATATACAGCTTCATTTCTTATTATAGAGAACTTAATAAATATGACCAAGCAGTATAAATGACAATAGAAGTCACCATTAATTCTACAATCCACCACAGCAACCATCATACTAAATGGTGAAAAGTGTAAAGTTTTCCTCTAAGATCAGGAACAAGCAAGGATGCCCACTCAACTTTTATTCAACATAGTATTAGAAGTCCTAATCAGATCAACTACATAAAAAAAAAAAGAAAGAAAGAAAAGGCACTCAAATTGGAAAGGAAGAAGTAAATCTCTATTTGTACATGACATGATAATAAATATACATATTATTTTTAATATTTTAAAAATAGTATATTTTAAAATAAATATTAATAAATATTTTAATATTTCAGCAAAAAAAATCCTGTTAGAATAAATGAATTCAGTAAAGTTGCAGGATACAAAATCAAAATATAAAAATCAGTTGCATTTCTACATACTAATAATGAACTGTCAGAAAGAGAAATTAAGAAAATAGTCCCATTTACAATTGCATCAAAAATAATAAAAAATACCTAGGAAAAAAATTTAACTGAGAAGGCAAAAGATCTTTATACTGAAAACTGTAAGACATTAATGAAAGAAATTGAAGAAGATACAAACAAATGGAAAGATATCCCATACTCATGGATTAGAAAAATTAATATTGTTAAAATGTGCATACTAGCCAAAGCAATCTACAGATTTGTTGAAATCCTGATCAAAATTCCAATGGCATATATCACAAAGTAAAAAAAAAAAAAAAAATCCTAAAATTTGTATGAAACTACAGAAGACTCTGCATAGCCAAAGCAATCTTGACAAAGAACTAAGCTGGAGGCATCCCATGTCCTGACTTCAAACTATATTCAAAGCTATAGCAATCAAAATGGTATGGTATTGGCATAAAAACAGACAGATCAATGGAACAGAATAGATAGTGCAAAAATAAACCCATGCATTTATAATCAATTAATTGATGACAAAAGAACCAAGAACATACAATGGAGAAAGGATAGTCTTTTCAATAAATGGTGTTGGGAATACTGGACAGCTACATGCAAGAGAATGAAACTGAACCACTATCTTACACCATACACAAAAATAAATCCAAAAGAGGTTAAAAACTTGAATGTAAGACTTGAAAACACAAAATTCCTAGAACAAAACATAGAGGCAAGTCCTTTGACATCAGTGTTGACAATAATTTTTTGGATTTGACACTAAAATCAAAAGCAACAAAAGCAAAATAAACAAGCAGGACTACATCAAGCTAAAAAGTTCCTGTACAACAAAAGAAACCAACAAAATGAAAAGGTAATTTACCAAATAGAAGAAAATATTGGTAAATCATGTATCTGATAAGAGGTTAATATCTAATAAGGGATTCATACATGCCAATAGCAAAAAACCCAAATAATCTAATTAAAAAAGTAGAAAGAGGAACTGAATAGACATTTTTCCAAAGAAAACATACCAACAGGTACATGAAAAGATGGTGAACATCACTAATCATCAGGGAAAGGCAAATTAAAACTACAACGAGATATTGCCTCATACATGTTAGAATGGTATCATCAAAAAGATAATAGATCATGGGGTGCCCGGGTGGCTCAGTCAATTAAGCATCCAGCTCTTGATTTTGGCTCAGGTTGTGATCTCAGGTTCATGAGATCAAGCCCCAGTTCGGGATCTATGCTCAGTGCGGAGTCTGCTTCTCTCCCTTTCCCTCTGCCCCTCCCTACTCTTGCATGCTCTCTCTCTCTCTTTCTAAAATAAATAAATCTTTAAAAAAAAGTTAAGAGATCACAAGTGTTGGTGACGATGTGGAGAAAAGTTAACCCTTGTGCACTGTAGGTGGGAATGTAAACTGTGTAGCCACTATGGAAAATAATATGGAGCTTCTTCAAAAAATTAAAAAAAAATAGAGCTACTATATGATTCAGCATTTCCCCTTTGGGTTTATATCCAAAGGAAATGAAAACAGGATATCAAAGAGATAACTGCATTCCCATGTTAATTGCAATATTATTCACAGTAGCTGAGATATGGGAACAACCCTAGTGTTCACTAGTGGAGGAATGGATAAAGAAAATGTGGTAAATATATACAATGGAACAATATTAAGCCATGACAAAAAGGAAATCCTGTCATTTGCAACAACATAGATAAAACTTGAGGGCATTATGCTAAGTGAAATAAGCCAGAGGCAAATACTGCGGGGTTTCACTTACATGTGGAATTTGATGGGGGGGAAAATAAAGTAAGTCAAACTCACAGAAGCAGAAAGTAGAAATATGGTTGTTAGGGCTGGGGGGAAATAGGGAGAGATTGGTAAAAGAGTACAAACTTTCAGTTATAAGATGAATAAGGTTAGGGCGCCTGGGTGGCTCAGTCGGTTAAGCGTCGTCTGCCTTCAGCTCAGGTCATGATCCCGAGGTCCTGGGATAGAGTCCCTCATTGGGCTCTCTGCTCAGTGGGGAGCCTGCTTCTCCCTCCCTGCACCCCCCTCACTTTTGCTCTCTCACTATCTCTCTCTCTCTCAAATAAATAAAATCTTTTTTAAAAAAGATGAATAAGGTCCAAGGAGCTAATATAAAACATAGTAATTACAGATAACATCGTACTGTATAATTGAAATTTTCTGAGAACTTAAATGTTCTTACCAATAAATAAACAAATTAATTAATAAAATAAAATAAAATATGTGAAGTGATGATGTGTTAATTAACTAGATAGGAGATATCCTTCCACAATGTATATCAAATCACCATGATCAATGCACACTTTAAATATCTTACAATTTCATGTCAATTAAAACTCAATAATGCTGAAATTAAAAATAAAATTCTATAATCCACCTATAAATACCATTAACATTTAGTATCTTTCTTCCTAATTTTTGTATGACTCATACTTACATAGTTCTATGACTAAGATCATATAACATACATGTTTTATGTCCTAATTTTTCATATAATAAGGATTAATGGAGTAATGTAAAGTCAATCTTTTACCCAAGTTGTCTATAGGTCCATGATGGTAATACACATGGTAGAGAACAATGACCAGCAAAAGCAAAATCTTTATTTTTATGAGGCTTTTGGCCCCCAAATTCTGTAAATCCAGTTGAGCCATGTGGGAATTGTACTTGGACAAGCTAATGACTACCTTCAGACTCAGTACGAGATATTAAAAATGCACCACGGTGTATATATACACACACATACACTATACACTGTTATGCTGACTTACTAAAAATACTAAAGCATTTGAGGGGTCCCTGGGTGGCTTGAGCATCCTGAGCACCCTGAGTCGGTTAAGCATCCAGCTCTTGATTTCAGCTCGGGTCATGGTCTCAGGGTAAGGAGATTGAGCCCCTGATGGGCTCTAGCACAGAGTCTGCTTGAGATTCTCTCTCTCCCTCTCCCTGTACCCTTCCCCTGCTCACGTGTACTCTCTCTAAACAAATATATAAAACGTTTAAAAAAATGCTAAAGCATTTGATAATAGAAATTCAGAATTTGAAAAGGATGAAACAATATTTGTTTTGTCTCAGATGCCTGGGTGGCTCAGTCGTTAGCCGTCTGCCTTCGGCTCAGGTCATGATCCCAGGGTCCTGGGATCGAGTCCCACATTGAGCTCCTTGCTCCGTGGGGAGTCCGGTTCTCCCTCTCCCTCTGTCCCTGCTTGTGTCCCCTCTTTCGCTGTGTCTCTCTCTGTCGAATAAATAAATAAAATCTTTTAAAAATATATGTTTTGTCTCTACAATATTGTTTTTTAATATATTATTAATGATAATAGTAGTAATGTTAAATAATAATGAAATTATTTGTTCAGCACTTTCTGATATAGCAATCAATGGCCTGGTTCTGAGTTCAGTTTATTTAACTTTAATAGCTCTCATAGCTAAAATAAGTATTTTATGAAGAAAAGTGGATCCAGATTTAAGAACTGGATCACTGGCTGAATTTCTAAATCATGACACTCACTATTCAAACTCATTTGCCAGTTATACAATCATTGAGGGAAGCTAAATTTCCATTTTTTTAAGAAAATAGTTTTGCTTTTAAATAAACCCAAAGGTGTCATTTTTATATATATATAATAAATAGGTTCATGACTCACAAAAATTATCTATTTTAAATAATAGCAAATATTTGAAAAATCAGATATCCAATTTTCAAAGTACAGTTAAGAATATGTAAGACTAGTAAGTGATTTTGGGCAACAAATCACATAATGATGGGTACATTTTGAAGCACTTGTCTTTAAAATGATCTTTCAAAGAGCATTAAGAACTTGGTATTTTTAAGGCATTGTCTTTATCTTAAATGGGCCCATTAGTTTTTGTTTTGTTTTTTACAAAAAATATCTGCTAGGTGGCTAGCATATTACTGGCAGTGTTTTTAATTGCAGAAAAAGGTAAGTAAATTTGGAATACTTGTTTTTGGAAAAAGAAGAATGCATACTTCATTCTTAAGGTCAGCAACTCTCTTAAGATTTTTTTTTTTAAGATTTTATTTATTTATTCAATAGAGAGAGAGAGAGGGAGAAAGCGACAGAGAACACAAGCAGGGTGAAGGGCTGAGGGAGAAGCAGACTCCCCACTGAGCAGGGAGCCTGATGCAGGACTCGATCCTGGAACTCTCGGATCATGACTTGAGCCGAAGGCAGATGCTTAACCGACTGAGCCACCTAGGTGCCCCTCTCTTAAAATCTTTACTGTGGGATAATCTAAACATTTATATGTAGTATGATTTTTATGATCACATTGTATTTCATAACAAATTTATTTTAAAATTCAGCTGCATTTGAAATATCAAAGTGCTCACATCAATGAAATTTTGTAGCATTTTTTATTTCTTTCTTAAACTCTGCTGCAAAAGTTTGCTATTAAGGAATGATAACTGGATGAATTCAACTGAAGTGTTAAATCTGCAAAATATCACAGGTTGTGCATGTCCAGTAAAAAACAGCTACTTCACAGTTTTATCATAACTTATTGTCTTCATTAAATTAGTTATTTCTTGGTGAACTAGTACTTTTCTTTGGGCTGTCACAAAAAGTAGTTTGTATGCGTTATAACTGAAAGAGAATAAAAGAATGTACAAGGCACATAGAAATTTCTTTAATCCATCTGTATAACAAACTTCACCCTACATAATTTAAGACTTCCTTTTTTAAAATCTTCAGCAGTGATGCTCTATATCTTCAAACACTATTTACTGCATTTCAATTTGTTGTCATACTGTTTTCCATATATAATTTTAGCCAGTTTTACCATACTAGGATGGATATGAATTTCTTACATGGTAGGTTGCTTTTAGACTTTTGCTTTCAAGAAACCCTCAGAAAGATTTTAAAAAACTTAGCATTAGCTTTAGAGTCATTTATAAAGTATTGGGTTAAGTTTCAATTGACTTAAAACATTAATGAAAGACTAAAGAGGTCTTATTTTATAGAGGCTTGGCAAATCAACCCAATATGGTAACTGCTATTTTACAATTTTGATATTTTTGGATTACTTCTTTTGAAATCTGGTTAGTCATTGCTGAATAAAGGGAGTTTTTTCTGGTGTTGTTTACTAAGAGTAGAAGCTTCTTACATTCTTTGAAAACATAATTTTTGATGACTGGATAATGATGTTTATTTTTATGAATATTCCATTGTTTACTTTGCCATTATAATATTTTTTAACATTTATTTTTTTAAAAGATTTTATTTATTTATTTGAGAGAGAGAGCCAGCAAGAGAGAGAGCACGAGGGGTGGGAGCAGAGGGAGAAGGAGAAGCAGGCTCCCTGCTGAGCAGGGAGTCCAATGTGGGACTCGATCCCAGGACCCCAGGATCATGACCTGAGCTGAAGGCAGACCCTCAACCAACTGAGCCACCCAGGTGCCTCATTTTTTAACATTTAAATATTTTAATAAAAAATGGTAAGCTTGAAAATAAATACCTTCACATTTAAATCTTCGTACAAATATCTTACCATTTCTTTATAATGAAGACAAGATTTCTTTAAAATTATGAGTAGTATTGTCAAATTACATCCCAGAAATTTTATTCCAATGTGTATCTCCCAGGAGTGAATAAAATTGAATGTTACATCAAATGCTTTATAATAATATGGACTTATTATTTAAAAATATTTTTCTAATATTTGAAAATGATATATCATAGCTAAATTCCTATTCCTTTGATTATTAGTGAGGTTGATTCTTTTGTGTATTATTTTCCTTTGACTATCTGCTTGTAATACTTACTTTTTTTTTCTTTTTTTTATTATGTTATATTAATCACCATACATCACATCATTAGTTTTTGATGTAGTGTTCCATGATTATTTGCATATAACACCCAGTGCTCCATTCAATACGTGCCCTCTTTAATACCCATCACCAGGCTAACCCCTCCCCCCAAACCCCTCCCCTCTAGAACCCTCAGTTTGTTTTTCAGAGTCCATGGTCTCTCATGGTTCGTCTCCCCCTCCGATTTCCCCCCCTTCTTTCTTCCCTTCCTGCTATCTTCTTCTTTTTTTTTTTTTTTAACATATAATGTATTATTTGTTTCAGAGGTACAGGTTTGTGATTCAACACTCTTAATCTATTTGTGTGAAATTTTGTACAGTGGGGGCATTAATTTCTTGTCGTATTTCTTTCAGATTTTTTTGTCCTTTTTTACCCTGACATTTACTGATTAATAGAAGTTTTTATTTTTATGAATTCAAATCCACTATTTTATTTTTCCTTATGATAAGACTCACTGGCTTTATTATAAAATGAAAATTATTCTTTTATAATAGTTGAAAAGTGAAAAGAAAAGGAAACAAATAGAAATAAATGACCGAGAAACTACTCCTAATAATTTGATTTGAATATATTTTCTAAGTAAAATTTATATATTTAAAATAATAATATATCTATAATTTTGTATCCTATTTTAGTCATAAAATATCATGTCCATTTTCTATGTCTTTAAGGACTCTTTGAACTTCTTTGTTTCCATCGTGAGGAGATAGTATAATTTATAAAGGAAATCACCTTAGCAACTTGTGAATTTAAAAACAAACCTAGGTAGGAAAAGCATTTTTGGATATATCTTGGTTACATATCAAGTTATTTATTAAAACAGGCATCCACAAATTAAATATTTTTGTCTCAATACAAAAAATTTTTTTAATGCTGAAAAATGGGGAAATGGAATTTTCCCTACAGTCATATTATTGCTTTTTAAAAACTAACAATATTCCTGAATTAAGTCTTTCTAGACTTAATTGAGTTTTGTTTTGTTTTAAATTATCCTTTTCAAATAGAACATGTCCTTCACCCACTTGATTTTGAGTCCTTCAAGAGCAAGAATTTCATCTTCCTCATCCATCTTTATATTCCCATAAGTATGGTATATGGAAGATAACCAGGAAAATTTAATTCAATTCAGTTCTAATTTTAACCCTGATATCATTGAGTTGCAAATTCGGTGACATGAATTATTTTCCACAGCTCAGCCTGATTGCCTCTTTATCTGTCATCTTGATAAATCATTAACTTTAAAACTTAAAGCAAGTAATCTGCTAAATATTACAACCTCCTTTCTATCCACATACCTCGAAACCCAACTCTGCATCTGGAACACTGAATTTTTAAATAAATTCCTGTTCCAAACATTTTAAATTATTGCTTAGGATTGTGGTTGTCTGCAGTCATTCAGAAATATCCCACAGTCTTTGTCAGAATTCTGTACCACTTAAGCTTATATCATATCTGGACTTAGAGCTGTGCTTTCCAATACGATAGCCGCTAGGCATATGAGGCTATTAAGCACTTAAAGTGAGTGTGGTCTTCACTTGGATGTTCTAAAAGTATGAAATATCACTCACCTATTTTTTTTTAACTGTTGTGAAATATAGCTACTAGGAAATTTAAGATTATATATATGGTTCATATTAACCTGCTACTCGACAGTACTACTCTAGAGGAACAAAGCTCTTTGATTACCCCTTGCTCCCTACTAACATATTCAAATAGTGTTTAGACTGTTAGGCTTGGTCTAGAAGATCAAATTAAATCATGAGTATAGATACAACTTCACTGTGTACTCTATAAACATTTCTTGCCAATTATTTGATTTTTGAACAAAGAAAAACAAGTTGGGAACAGAAGTGGGAAAAAACAGTGGATTTTAACTGGGCAAGCTAATTAACATATTAAGTCTCTTTGTCCCTACACATGGCCCGAAGCAGCAACACTGGACAAGAGGGGAGGGGTCTTGCCTCTCAGCAGAAAGTCAGGGCGAGGCCTCTCAAGGAGGTCCCGGAGGAGGCACGCTGCTGACTGCAGAAGCGTATGCACTTACTTCTTACACCAGCAGTGAAGCCCTGCTTGACAATTTTCCCAGGAAGTTTCTGACAAATAGCACACACAGTTGTTTACATTTTTGTGATTTAACGTCTCACTTAAATTACACAGGTGCACATAAATGTGTTCATTTGAGCACGGTAATTCCACTGCTACTAACATCAGTAAGTAACTCAATACGAGAAACAAGCCAGTACTAAATTTATTACTCTCCTCTCTGGCTAATGTACTTGAATAAAGCTGTAGTGATTGGTAGTTATGGTGAATATCACGTTTCAGCCTTGCGAGGAACAATAGTAGTATAATGCTCCTTTAAGTGCTTTCCTTTTATTTATTTATTTTTTTGTTTTATTAATTTTCTTTAGTTTTTCTTTTTTCCCTCCCTACATTTTTTTTTTTTTTTTTTTTTTTTGGTACACTAAGGGCAATCCTAAATAGCTACATTCAATAGTTATGCATCTATTTATTTTTGCCCATTTTATAGCACACCACAAACACATAATTTGTGTTTTAAAATCATGGGCGATGATATCCTTCCATACAAATATCAAACATTCATGAACGAAAATAGATTTATGACACTGAATTTTGAAAATTGCTGTAGTAAAACCACATAAAAAATATATCAAGTACCCTAATTCCTGATTTCATTTGCTTCTATATATATGTATTAATATATAAAAATACCCATGCCTTACTGTAGCACTTTGGAACTTAACACCATAAACAGGTGTTTCTAAGCTGGATATCCATGGAATACCAGTCATCAAAGTACTAAAGTGAAATCATATATGGAAGTCTTCCCTATAGAGATTAAGAACCTCAGGGCAAGGTGAAATATTAAAAAAACTGAAGGAAGGAAGGATCGCTACACTGTTGTGATCACCATGTACATGTATTGGGATCACTGCTATCTATTTGATCCTCACAATACCCCGCTGTTCTCATTTACATACAAGAAGAGGAAAGCTAACAGAGGTAAAGTAACTCCCTGTTTCCACGGTTAGCAGTATAAACACTTGGCTACCAGGCATTCAAGCACTGCTCCTTTTCCTTCTGTTGCTAAGGTGGCAATTTGGGAAATAGCCCTAGAGCAAACAAGTATGGGCAAATGGTTTAGAGAAGCAGGAAGACCCCAAATGACTAAGTCACACCACTGTTATTGGTAAGAATCACTGCTGAGAAGAACATGAGAAAAGCTGGAATCTTTATTAATATCAATTCCAGGTTGGGTGGTCTGTTAGGGACTTCTAAACATCACTTATTTAATCCTCACAAAAATCTTGCAACATTGATATTATTATCACCCATTTATTCATGAAACAGATGCTCCTAAAATTTGAATAGTTTGCTCAAAATGCAAACAAGCAGTAAATGTCACAGCAAAGAGTGTCTGTTTGACTTCAAAATTTGTTCTATAAACCACTATGCTGTGTTGCTTCCAAATTAGCTGGTTGTTATCACAGAGAATGGCAAGAACAAGCCTGAAGAATTAAACAAATATAAAGAACTGCCTGACTGCCTTAGTCTAGGCATTCAAAGAAAATACGTGGTGGGTGAGGGTGGGAACTATAAAAGTTAACGTCTTACTTTCCAGAAAACAAAGACTAAGGGATTAACTGCAATTATCTTTTGGGGGGAAAGCCTCAATCCTAAAGCGGTAAGAATGAAGGAGAAGAGGAAGCTGAGGCAGGAGAAAATAGTAACCAAAGCATGAAGGTAGCCTGCCACGCCAGCCACCGGTTTACAATGAGCCATAAGGCACATAGCAGAATAACCATTTCCTGAGCAGGAAGAGTAAGAGAATTTATCTGCCTAGATATCATCCATTCTGCCCCTTCCCCCTGCCCCCAACTCCATTTCCAAAGTTTTTCCCCTAGGGAGTAAAACTCCTCTACATTTTGGGGTTGCATCATGCAGTGTTGCATTTCAAAGGGGCCCGGAAGTGGCAGGACAAAGGACCAGAGACTCTGGGCATGTGATTGAACTCAGGATGGGAAAGTAGTTGGCTGACTATGGCTGGCATGAGACAAAGCATGTGTTTCAAGATTTGGGTGGGGATTAAGACTGAGAAAACCAATGGAGTATAAGAAATGGTTGGATATATGATGTGTCTGAGAGAAACAGGGAGATGGGTGTGGCAAGAAGGGAGAAATTATGAGAAAAGCATCAAGAGAATGAAAATCACAAAAACAGGGCTAATATAATTCATAGTATGTTATTTTTAAATTAAACTTTATTTTGAGGGATGCCTGTGTGGCTCAGTCGGTTAAGTGTCTGCCTTCAGCTCACGTCATGATCCCAGGGTCCTGGGATCGAGCTTCACATTGGGCTCCCTGCTCAGCGGGGAGCCTGCTTCTCCCACTCCCTCTGTCTGCAGCTCACCCTGCTTGTGCTCTTTCTCTGACAAATAAATAAAATCTTTAAAAAAATTCTTTAAACTTTATTTTGAAATGATTGTAGATGCAAATGTACTTCTAAGAAATAATACAGAGAGATCCTATTTATACTTTATCGTTTCCTCCAATGGTAAAATCTTGCAAAGCTCTTGTACGTTATCACATGAGGATATTGACATTGATACAATCAATGTTAAAAAAAGATACTTCTTTCCCTACAAGGATGTTTCATGTCCCCCTTTTATAGATACACTCACTACCTACTTCCTTCCTTCCTTCCTTCATGCTGGGTAACTCATCTGTTTTCCACTTTTATAATTTTGTCATTTCAAGAATTTTATTAAGATGAAATCATACTGGACGTAGCTTTCCAGGATTGGATTTTTCACATAATTCCCAGCATAATTCCCTCAAGATTTACCCGCCTTGCTGTCCACTTCAATGGTTTATTCCTTTTTATTGGTATGGATGTCCCATAGATTATTTAACCATTCATCTGTAGAAGGACATCTGGGTTATTTCTAATTTTTGGCTACTATGAATAAAAGTGCTATAAACTTTCATGTACAGGTTTTCATTTCCCTGGGATAAATGCCCAAGAGTGCAATAGCTGATTCAAAGAGTAGTTGCATGTTTAGTTTAGTTTTGTTTAGTTTTGTTTTTTTTTTAAGAAATTGCCAAACTAACTTTCCAGGGTGGCTGCACCATTTCCATCTGTACCAGGAACATGTGAGTGATTCAGTTCCTGTACATCTTCACCGGCATTCGTTCTCTCGGAATTTTTAAATTTAGCCAGGATGATAGATGTGTAATGATACCTCCTGTGGTTTGATTTTCAGTTTCCTTATGGCAAATGATGTGTAACTTCTTTTCGTGTGTTTATTTGCAGTCTGTATACTCACTTCAATGCAATGACTGTTCATGTCACAGCAAACAACTCAGAGCAGTAGTAATAATCGTAGCAGCATTGTATTCTCCAATGAGGAGGTCTAATGAGACCAACCATTGGTCTTTATCATTTGTCTCAGACTTGGTAATATCCCTCCAGTTTTTAACCACTTTGATTCAGATCAAGTTTTTGTGTTTTTCAGAATTTATTTCTTGGGATGTTCCATGTTTTCAGGATGAGGTCTCTGGAAAGACTGGATCTGGGAAGGCCAAAGGGCAAATGGAGAGCAGGTTCAGAACCTAGTTACACACTACTGGCTCTTACTTACAAGGGTGAAACCCTAAACCCACTAAAACTAATTGGCATTTACGGTTTAAGCATCCCTGTTGACAGAGAGCACTGGCAGAAGCTGCTATTACACAACTGTTTGCTTTTGCTCTTGTATTGATTTCAAGAAAGAGGCTTCTTTCTAGAGGTGATTCTTCCTAAATGGATAATTACCACAGGAGATGCGAAAGAAGAGAGGCTAGGCTTTAAGACAGTTTATTAACATTATTCCTCTCCAAAATAAAATAAAACTGGTTAGATTAACTTAGTAACCTATGCTTATATGCTAGCAAATGGCAGAAGGGTCAAAATAAAATAACAGGTAGCTCTTAAATTAATAGAAATGTGTTTCCTAGAGCAATTTCCAGGGCTGAAGGACAAAGGAGTTCAGGCATTCAAATAGTACTATTATACTTTAAAGAATGCGTGTCCTGTGGTTTACATTCTTCTTCTTAAAAAAAAAAAAAGAAAGAAAGAAAGAAAGAAAGAAAGAAATAACAATGTAAAAATAAGGATTTCTGCCAGACACTGACTTTCATAAAGAATTTAAAATACAACCTGTATGAAACCAAACTTACATTTTGCACACATCTGTTCCTTTTCAGGAATCCCTATCTCACTTAATGAGCCTGTCATAAAATTAATTTCTAAGCCAGAAATCTTAGATTAGACGTATCTCTTCATCATCCATTGAATCAAGAGTGAAATGGTACTTGGTGCCCAAGTCTGGTTGATTTCTCTTTTAAGCATCTCTTAAATCTGCTGCTATCCTCTGTCTATGGAGCTAGCAGCTGAGATCAGGCATTGAACGCTTCTGACCTGGACTACTGCAGTAGTCTCTGCTGCAGATCAGGTCGTTGCCCTGTTATCCTTCTTCCTTTCTGTCTCAGGAGCAATAGAAATCCTGAATTTTAGCATGATATATGACCTCCCAGAATACTAACTGCATTTCTTAGTCTCTTTTACAGCTAGCTGTGGCCATCTCTAGGCTAAATTCTGACCAATAGGACATAATTAGAAATGGTATGAGCAAATTTCATGACCTGTCCTTCAAGGCAGCAGGGGGACATGCTTTTCTCCTTTTCTTTTCTTTCTTTCTGCTGGCTAGAATACATATGTGATAGATGGAAATGGAACAACCATCTTGGACCATAACATAAATACCCAGTGTTGAGGACAATAAAACAACAATAATAGAAAATGCCTAGATCTTTGTCAACTGAGGAACCATTTTGATAACCTTAGACAATGTTTACACTTCCTTTTGTTGGTTACTGTTATATTAGATCTTCTTAATTTGTAGCTAAACCAAATCATGACAATCAGAGCCTCTTAACCATTTCCTTTGCCTCACTCTTATTTATCTCTACAAGAGGGAAATATTGCCATAAAATCATGCTTTCTGAAATATGTTAACATGTTACTCCTGGGTCTAAAATCTATCGTCTAAAGAGACAAAGTCTATCATCAAAGAGACAAGGTCCATCATAATCCAGTTCCTACAACGCTTGCACCCACTGCAGCCCACTCCTAGAAGACCCTTCAGCTACTCTGAATTACATGCTTCCTAAACATACCATGCTCTACCATCTATTCTTAGCTCTGTTGCAACCTAACTTCGGTGTCCTCATTCCAGCTCAAAACCTCTGGTGGCCTCATTTCAGACTAAAAGTCAAAGAACTTACAAAGGCCTGTGAGACCTGACTCGATTTAGGGAGCCGTTACGTTTCTTCTGGTTCTCTTGCTTACTCTCTCCAGATGCTCTTTGCCGTGTTGGACCCAAGATACAGTCCAGCTTCAAGGACTCTCCGCTGCCAGCTCTTTTACCTGGAATGCTCTCTCTTAGGTATCTTTCCTTTCAAAACACCTTTTCAGTGAGCTTTTCCTTGGCCACCCTATCTAAAGTTACAGTCTCCCTTCCCCACACCAGTTCAAACACTCCTTATCTCACTTTGCTTTGTTTCTTCTATAGCACTTATCAGTGTAACATATCATATAACTTATTTCTTTCATTATCTGACTCTCTCAACCCTACTAAGTAGGAGCCACATATGAAGTAATTTTTTTCTCTTTTGTTCAGTGCTGATTCTCCAGAGCCAAGAACAGTGTCTGCCATATAGTAAGTGCTCAATAAATACTTGTTAATATTGACTAATGTCTCCCAAATTATGATGAAATGTTGTCTTGAACCCCAAACTGATAACTCTCTGAGGACTTCCAGGACTATTTCCTCCCTCACCACAGATTTATAACCACAGTGCTCCTATAAATCATGGTGTATATGTTTTTCTTGCAGGAACAAAGGTATTTTTATTTTTATTTTTTTAATTGTTTTTTAAAAAGATTTTATTTATTTATTTGACAGAGAGAGAGAGAGCGTAAGTAGGCAGAGTGGCAGGCAGAGGGAGAGGGAGAAGCAGGCTCCCCGCTGAGCAGAGAGCCCGATGCAGGGCTAGATCTCAGGACCCTGGGATTGTGACCTGAGCTGAAGGCAGACAGTTAACCAACTGAGCCACCCAGGTACCACAGAACAGGGGTATTTTTAAATAAAAATGAAATTTGAAAACATTTTAAATTAATATTTATAAAGAGGTACTTGTTATTATATTTCACAGTAGAGCTCTACGAGGAATAATTTACCTTTGTGTTCAATGATCGCCTATTCAAACTTTTGAGTGTGAGGGAGGTCATGTTCATAGGGGTCAGTTTTCCACATTCACTGATGCTGCTGCTTACTGAAGTCACTAAATGTGCATTTCATATCTGAAATTGGGCCAGCCATGGTGTGATCATGTAGTCTGGTGGTGTCTTTCATACTTTACCTGCAATGTGATAGGAGAGTGTTTGCTGTCCAAGCATGGTAAATGTCTGCATTAACATTTATCCCATGGTTTTATAATTAAGTATATATTTTATATGATTTCTATATATATATATTACATATGTGTATATATATCCTATAGTGACTATTTTATCTGAAAATAATAATGTATATATACGTTTGCTTCCTTATAGTTATAAGCTCTTTGGGAGCTGAAACTCTGTATTTTTTTTTCTTAAAAGCTTTAATACATAGCAGAAAGCAAGTGTATCAATTAGGATCATTTTGGCTATAAGTGGCAGAAAACATATTTGCAAACTGGCTTAAGCAATAAAAGGTAAGGTGGATTCCAGATGTGTAAAGTTCTACAGCTAAATGATGTCGCTGGGACCCAAGTTCTTTCCATCTGTATACTTAGCGTACATTAGGAACAGCTTTATACTGAGGCTGACTCACCTGGCAGTTGCAACACAGCTGCCAGTAACATTCAGATTAATGTGATTCACTGGCCCTGTCCTTTAGGAAAGAGAAAGATTCATCCATGGAGGGAGAAAAGTATATTTAAAGGGTATTAAAAATAATACCCTCCTCCTCTAGCCTGGAAAACAAATCCATTCCTTCACAAGCTTGTCCCTGGACCAAAGGGAATGTCATAATCCATTTGATCAGCATATTCCATGGAGATGGAGATGAGATAAAAACCTGAGAAAATTTATGTTCTTAAAAGAATTGAATGATGAATGTATGAACAATTAACATTAATTAAGCAATCAACAGTGCTTATTAAGCTTATAGGAGTATTCATTTCTTTTTGTGGTTGAACACTCATTGAATACTCTTTGCTCTTAGAGATGTGTAAATATTCAATTTAAGGCCTTTGCAGAAATTTATCAAACAAATAATATTGATATTACATAACAGCACCTTTCAAAATCTCTAATTCCTTCATAAATGATACTTCTATTTATTACAATGTTCTTTTGAAGCTCACATAGGTTAGATTAATATTGTGCTATCTATTTGTGATCAATTTTGCTTAGAACCCACCACATCCTACTTCCAAATTAATGTTTAATCTATAACATTTATATAATTTTATCTTGTCCCATTGTGGAAAACTAAATAATGCTATCTAATTGAAAGCCCTGTCCTCCCCAAGCCCTTGCATAAATTCAAAACAGTACCTCAGTGTCCAACGATTCCTCCCATTTGAGCCACCATAAAACCTAATACTGATGTTGGCATCAGTACTGGTATTAGTAACATCAAGTCCTTGATCCTCTCACTAAGAATGGACTTTGTCCTTAGCACTGATCCTGCCCAAGGCTAACTTGCTTGTTTTTGAACTATTCTCATGCAAGTTCAGTCATATACCATTCTATGGCTTCCACCCAGGACCTATAATATGTCACACATTCTTCTAGCCCACATGGTTACCTGTTGCTGCCTTACTTGTCCTGAACCCACAGCTCAAGATAATACCAGATTCCACCTAACTTTCATGTCCTGTGAACTTCTTTAGGATCCCTTAACTCAATTCACCTAGAGAATCTTTCTGGTATTATTATTTCTTGGAACTGAATCATGAAACAGCCAATCCATTCTTTTTCAGATTCGTATTGCCTATAAAGGACACTTAAAAAACAACAACAACAAAAAATTTTAAAGATTTATTTATTTAGTTGAGAGAGAGAGAGGAAAAGCGCAAGCATGGGGAGAGGGGCAGAGAGAGAGGAAGAGAGAAACTTAAGCAGACTCCCCACTGAGCACGGAGCCTAACACAGGGCTCCATCCCATGACCCTGAGATCATGACCTGAGCAAAAACCAAGAGTTGGACGCTTAACTGACTACAGTACGCCCCAAAACAACAACAACAAAAATTTATGCATTTAGAAATAGCCTCTGAATTAGGAGGAACTATATTTCTTTCACACTGAAGGATATGTTCTACCTGAACAATCAATATTACTGAGCAAATCATCTCTATAATTTTAATGTTAGAACATAGAACGGTACAATAAAATAGAATCAGAGACAAAGGCCTAGGTTCGTATTATCCATGTGACCTTGTGAGTTATGTAAACTTAGGGAGTTCTCCTTTACTAATATTAAAATGGGAATATAATTATTTTATTGAATGGCTGTGGTAAAGATTAGAAGTCTTTTGGAGGACATAGAATCATCCCTGGCACAGAGTAGGGGATCAAAAAATCACAAAATTATCACTAAGACAGTTATTGTAATGAAGACTGTATGAGGCTCCTCTTGGAGTTTACCCAAGATAAGGCTATAATTGGATGCATAGAGCAGAAGAGTTTCTTCAGCCTAAGGCTTTAAATGTCTATTGTAGATGTCTTCCCATGATAAACCATATAATTTTGACTCTAAGGATAAAATTATAACACAAATTATTTTATTTTAAATGAAAATATCATGATTTTTACAATGGCAACTACTACTACAGTAGCAAGTTCTAGAAAATAAAGATTGCAAAAAATGTAATACTTTCCTAAAGGTTTCAGAGTATAGGTCAATGACAGAGCACAAAAACAAAAACATCTCTTATATGTGTAGAATATGAACACTAAGGATATACCAAAAACAAGACATAACTTTTCCTGAAGACAGGGATCAGTCATCAAAAAAGAGCTCTGTGTGTCAGCTTAAAGCTATGAATAAAATATCAAATCCTTAAGGACTAAGATTCAAAACGACTCCATTTAGAAATAGTGATTGCCAATGTCATCTGTTTATTGGGCTCCTTTTATACGTCAGAAACTGCACTGAGTCCTTCAATCTATGAGATCAATGAATCTATGAGATAGGTGCTCTTCTCACTAGTTGACAGAGGAAGAAACTGAGACTTGAGAAATTTAAATGACCTGTCAAGGTCTGACTAGTTGCTAGCACCTGGCTGGAAATCAGGAATAAGTAGTGTCTCTGTTATTATACTCTACTGTCTCAAGTCAGAAAACTGAACCAGCCAAACCTCTAGGATGATACATAGGTAGATTAAGATATTTGGATAGGCTACCAAACCAGGTTGAATTTCTTAATATATATTTCATATAATCTGCACACAGTCTCTTTTTCTTTGAAATTCTTGTATGTTCTTCAAAGGTAAGTTTTATGATTAAAAGTAAGTTGTTTTATCTTTGGCCAAACACAAAAATAACACCATAATAATTTGACCCCCCTAAGTTTTCCACACTAAATTTCTTTATGTCCAGTTTGCCCATGAGTTTGTGGGGTGTGTATGTGTGTGTGTGCACACACCTTGGCTTGATTTAAAAGCATGTGAGTGGAGCGGTAGGATGGTAAGTCAGGAATCATTCTCCAAGGATGCTTTATTTCTGCAGGAACTAAGTTTGTTCAAAGGAAGTATGGACAAACAATTGAGGAGAAAAGGAAACTAGTTACAAATACATAGCATAGAATGCCCAAAGGAACAGGGCTAGACAAAAACAAAGCAAAACAAATACTACAGAGACATAAGTAGGAAGAATTAAAGACCTTGTCTTTCTTTTTTTCCTCTCCCTTTCCCTTAAACTACTATTAAGCAGCAGTGTGCTTCTGTTCAAATTCACCATTATTTCAGGAAACAAATGATATTACGTTTGCTCTTTATTATTCTTTTTGCATTTAAATAGCACACATTCTTTTTTTTTTTTTTAAACTTCCTGGAAGTAAGACCAAGGGTTGACATTTACAGTTATAAGTGATCCAAGTGCTACATTAGCATCTATTTATTAAAGATGATCTTTCATGTACAGTACAACTAAGACATTTGGCCTAATTTACTATACTAACATTTCTAATTTGGCTCCGAGTAGGGACTTGTGCCAACAGCACTGTGTCCTATAGTGAAATAGTGCCTAATCAGTATTTATGAATAGGGTTTTAGAAGTCACTAAAGAGCACAGGAAGAGATTTTACCTTCTTAAAGCACAAATATTGCTGAGCTCTGGGAATCTTTACAGCACATTATGATGGAATAGCTTTCCTTTTTTTTTTTTTTTTTTTGAAATTGCGGTTAAAAATGTGTAATGTAATACTGTCAGTAATTTAAATGGAGTGTACCTCTTTCTTTCAGACATTAATGCTATTTGTTAAACTTTGTAATTACTATGCAAATGAAGTGCTGTACTTAAAAAATGGCAGTGCCAAGAGTACAACACAGAAAAACAGTTTGAAATTCAAACTAACACAAAATAACCTTCAAGTCTTGTAGAACTCAAATACTGTATTTTTTTATTCCTTTGAATGCAGCATTTGGGTGAAAGCAATGAGGACTTGTCTTTGTTCTTAATACGTAGATAGCAAAAGGCTTAGAACCAGAGATTTGAAAGCTTCTGAGACATATTAGCTCCCTGATCTTCACAACAGGTGGCTGGTATTTTTATCTGTCTTTCAGAGATGAAGAAACCGAGTCCCACAGATGCTTAACTCATTTGCTCAGGGTCACTTAAACAAGCCAGTGACAGCCAGGAAAGGATCCGAGTGCTCCCCAACTCAAGGCTGCAATGAGAATCCCCAGACAGCAATCACTTGAAAGGAGCAGAATTTATGGCTCAAATTATGATTTCAGAATATTAAACACAGACTGAACCAGTGCAATTTAGTTTCATTTCATGCCAGGTAGATATTTTAGAAGAAAATGGACAAGTTTGGTTTGCTGAGAATTAGCTCCTGACAGGGAAATAGGTGCGAGTACTGAGCACCTGATACATGAAGAAACAAACATGGAGACAGTGAGTAGGGTTTACACATTTTCGTATCCCCAGGACTTAGCGCTGTGCCTGGCAGCACAGTCACTCCAAAATATTTGGTGCCTCCAAGAATAAATGAATGATTAATGAATGAATGAATGAATGCCCATCTGTTGTTTAGGTGACTTTCTATACACATTTGCATTTGTCCCTTTCAGTCACTCTCCCATCTTTACTTTCCACATCTGCAAAACAAACAATTGAACAACAAAAACAGCTTTACGTTCCTCTAGTAATTCTTCTCTTCCTGTCCTCTTTTCCTACCCTTGAAACTAAATTAGCCTTTTTTCAAATATCCCATGTCCTTAGAACTTTGATTTAAGCTTGAGATAATCATATAAACTAGAAGGATCTAAGGACCTGGCCTATTGATAGCAATGTGTTATCCTCTTTAGGCGATCCTCTTTATATTTTAACAGGAAACTTTCAAATTCTGGAGCCAAAAGAATGAGAAACAAACTGAGATGTAAAGCTGACTTTTATCAGGGACAGTGGGAGGGCTGGTAACGATAGCATTTTTGAGTTTGGTGAAAGGTAGTGACAGTCTACCTATGATGATAGAAGCTGAGAAAATCAGAAACTCAATATGGCAGTACGTCTTGTGATTAGAGTATAGGTATGGGACATAAGCTCAACTAATCAGACAACCCCCAGCCCCACTTTGTGAATTAGGAAATGGCAGGCAAAGAAAGAGAGGCACTGAAGAACCCATGTTGGTGGAAGGCTGCAGTGGAAGAGGCAACTCCCCGAGTTTCCAGGGCAGTAATGACCAAGGACAAAGGCAGTATCTGGTGTTTAGCTGGTGCCAGTGGTGATAGGGGAGGTTCAAGCTATGGCATCAAGTGGATTATGGTGGCAGCAATAGCCTAGTTCTGTGGCCTGATTATGGCTATGGTCTTAGGAGTGGTTCTTGTTTCAACTGTTTTTCCATGTCTCAGTCTACTGCTTTACTAGTGATTCTTTGAGTTATCTAATGTCCTTTAAAATGAAGGGGGGGGGAATTGGAGGGGAGATGAACCATGAGAGACTATGGACTCTGAGAAACAAACTGAGGGTTCTAGAGGAGAGAGGGGTGGGGGGATGGGTTAGCCCGGTGATGGGTATTAAAGAGGGCACGTATTGCATGGAGCACTGGGTGTTATATGCAAACAATGAATCATGGAACACCACATCAAAAACTAATGATGTAATGTATGGTGATTAACATAACATAATAAAATAAAATTTAAAAAATAAGTTTAAGTGATCAGAGTCAGTTTCTGTTGCTTACAGCTAAGAACCCACGCACCATATCAAGACCAGCAAGGGAAGTGAGATCTGGGCAATATTATTGTGCATGAGGTATTTGAGGATATGAGGGATATAGTCTTGGCTCTACCAATTTACTAGTAAGAGATCTTATTGGGTAAATTACTAAACCTCAGTCTTTCCAAAGGTACAAATGGAAATAACATTACCTTTCTATAAAGACTGAAAAAATATGTGTCCAGAACCATGTTTGGCATAGTTAGCCCCTACCTAAATTCTCCTACCTCATCACAGTGGTCTGGCCTAGATGGTAAAAGATGCTAAAAGAACATGAGTATCCAGAAATTGAAATAAAAAATGAACTGCATGTGCCTTTGAGAAGGCACGTGAAAATCAAGAATACATATGAGACACTAAGTTATAGACGAAACTTATCATTGTGAACATTTACTGCTCACACATACTCTAAGACACGACATCACACAATAAAATATCCAGAGGTGAGGTCTTACACATGATATGCTTTCTCTCACCTCAGGAATGTTATCTGAGGTGTTTGAAGAAGCAAATGAGCTGTCAACATTCGTTAGTTAGGAAAACTTGATTTCTTAAAGGTTATCTCATTGACAGAAGCAGCTAATGTGGAGGCCCCGGGCCACTGAATCATTGCCATTATTGCTCCAGTGGCATGATGTGGATCCCTTGATATGGAGGAAAACGGTGTTTTCTTTTGCTGCATTCTCTGCATAGTCCTGGTTATGCTGTCTTCTGAGACTGATCGAAATTGTAGAAGCTTGAGACACTCTCAAGACTGTGCCACTGGGAAAGTTATTAGCTCTTTTAGGTCCCCATTTTCCTTAGTGTTACATGTGGATTATGTTTTCTGTCTCTTGGGTTGTTGTGAGAATTCAATGAGATCATGCATGCAGACAGAGTTCTGAGCACAACGCCCAGTTCACTCTTTTTAAAATAGCTGCCTTCACAGAGTGAGAGGCTCCCTCCACTTTCGGTCTACTAAAATACATAGTCATAGGGAATAGGGTCACATTATTTCTGAATGACAGGCTTTTTCAGGGACATGGTTTGTCAAATCCACCAGCTGTCTTCATGTCTTTCCATTCCCATGAGATTTCTGCACATTTTCCCTGCCCTTTTAGTGGCTCCCCAGAGGCAGGCTCCCTTAGGAAGGAATCAGGATATAGGGGGATGCTCCATTAATTTTCTTGTTGGCATTTTACAGCCAGTGGTGTGGATGACCCAAAGGCAGCCAGGAAAGGAGACAGCTAGACAGAGCCTGCAGGTCTCTATAGAGTTCTTTCACTATCAGAACTCTGTGAATGATAAACCTTTAAACAGTCCCGTGAGTTACAGAGAAGCCTCCAGTGAAGACAGTGGTATTGGCTGAGTCTAGGGAATGGAAAAGAGAAAAAACAGGACAGCAAGAGCAAAAATTTGGGAAACATCCTAGCATGTTCCCACATGAGTTTTTATTTCTTTCATTTTAAAATCTTAAATATTTAAGAAGTTTAAAGGCTATATAACATTATAGGATACTTAAGAAATATGATAAATCGATGAATAAAAAAATAAAAATCACTCAGATCTCTGTCCAAACACATCATTCATTTTGAATTCTGCATAGTTTATTCAGTATTCATCCATATGGGAAACATAATTTGGATATTAATAAAAAAGTTTCATTTTTACTTCATGGGATATTATGTAATTTTCAATGGTAACACACAGATTTCATTATCATTACTTATAATCAAAGTGTTCATCAAACACATTTCTATTATTTGTTTAATCAAATGTCAACAGCTGGACAGTTTAATTGCTTTCATGTATTTATTATATATGATACATAAAAGAACATCTTTGTTCTTTGGCTATGGCGTGTTCTATCTTTTTGATAATTCTTTAATATAAATTCCTCAGAAAGATATTAGTCAACATACAGGTAAAAATATTTTTAATTTATGTTGAATATGACATGAAGAGATTATACTTATTTCCTATGTGTTCAATTTTCTTTTGGAATGCCTTAAAAATAAAAAGAAACCTTACAAGTCTCTAAAGTATTCTTGGAAGGTAGAGAGATAGCAGGTATATAATATCTGTCTTGCACAAATGGAGAGATTCAAGTACAAAATATTAAGTGATTTGCTTCAAGTGATACCTTTAAGCCATTCAGAGTAATGTTCCAGGACCTAAGCCAAGCTTCCATTAGTTTCAGATCACTTCATTTGCCTTGATCTAAAAGACAGCTTTGCAAACAACTTAATTTCACTGCTCTCAAGTCATCCAGAGGATGTTCAGTGCTGTCCCATCATGCACTGCAAAATCCAAAACCTAAAGTGGTGCTTATTCTGATCTTTGTAATAGGAAAATTCAACACTTTTTTCTTGGCTTTATAAAATATGAACAAAGCCTAGAAAAATTAGTCCAAACATGACTGGTATTTAGCAGCCTGCCTCTGGTTAGCCAATTCATATCTGTTTCTACTTTAAGTAACCTTTTTCTTCTTGTTACTGCATTAACTTAAATTTGCAAAAATGAGAGAAGCAATTTAGGAATTAATAAGAAAACATGTTTCTATTTGGCATGCTCCCAATTTCATCAATATCACTGAGATCATTTGAAATGAAATGGTTTCAGTCAACATCTTTTTTCCTATTATCTGATAGAGACTTGCAAATTATTACAGATTTTAGTCCTTTGTGACCTCTAGCAACTCCCTTATTGTTTAGTCTTTTCCTAAAACTCGTTGTTGAAGCATTTTCAACAAGAGAGGAACAGTCATCATTAAGATACAGGGAAGCCCTCTACGGAATTTTCTCTGTGTTATACGAACACTTCTGTCTCAGAAGGTAGAATCTTTCAACTGGACCTGATTTGTACTTGTAAAACCTTGCTAAGTAAATTCTTTATGACTTTAAATTTTGGGTGATTTCTTCTGAGTTTGTATGTAAAGTCCCAGTGGACTCTTTTGAAATGTGAAAATTAGTTTGATTTAGGTTTGAAATTTAGTTTGATTAGTTTGATTTAGGCTTCCAAAATTAGTTCGATTCAGCATTGAGTACCCAGTTCCCAGATAATTTGACCTTGGGATAACAGGACGGTTACTGTATAAGAAAGAAAAAAACTGTTGCTGACTGGTATTAGTTGGGTGTTAATGTTCTTCATGGGTATTTACGGGGATGGTTTCTTGATCAAATCAAAAATTATGCTTTTATTCCCCCCAAGTATTCTAGACAAGACATTTTAAAAGTGTTTCATCCAACCACCATTCTTTGATTGACGTATACAGTGTAGCAGGAGGCTCAGTGACATCTAGATTAAGAAATTTTTTATTTTTTATTTTATTATAATTATTATTTTTTTTTCATGGTAGCCTCTCAGGTTATTCTTGGTGTGCTAGGCTGAAAAAGACCACCAAAAATATCCAAGTCCCAGAACCCATGAATATATCACCTTACATGGAAAAAGCACTTTGTAAATGTTATTTAAGGATTTTGAAACGGGGACAATTATTCTGGATTGCCTAGTTGATCTGGTGCAATCACGAGGGTTCTTATAAGAGGGAAGAAGGAGGAGCCAAAGAGGAGAAAGCAATATGACAATAGATTTAGAGATTAATCTGTAATTAAAGCGCAGCAGCTACAAGACAAGTTACGCTAGCTGCCTCTAGAATCTGGACGAGGCAAGAAATGGATTCTCCCCTACAGCCTCCAGAGGGAATTAGCTGTGCTGACACCTTGACTATAGGGTTATAAGACTCATTTTAGAATTATGATCTCCAGGACTGTAATATTATACATTTTCCAGTGCTTTTTAGCCACTAAGTTTGTGGTAATTTGTTACAGCAGTAATAGAACACTAATATAGTAGTTTTCCAAAAAGTCTGGTAACTACATGATGCTCTCCCATATGTGCTACAAAATCCAAACCCTAAAGTTGTGCTTACTCTGGAAATTCTCTTAATGGATCTTTGTGAGCATCACTTGCTCTCAACAGTAGTTAAAATAACATATTTTAAATTGTGTAGCACTGTACAAATACGAGGTTTGCATTGCTAGGACAGAAGCGATGAAGAATAATTAAGAGTACAGACTCAGAAATCAGATGGTCAAATTTCAAATCCCAGCTTTTCGATGTGTAGCTCTGTGCCTGGGGTAAGTTACTTAACTGGTCAGTACCCCAGTTTTATTCATCTGTGAACTAGAGATAATAATAATTTCTTGTTAGGGTTGTTGTGAAGATTAAATGAATCAATATGTATGAATTAATGAAGGAAATTAAAAGGGTAAAATAATCTAAACCTATTATGTGCAACATAAAGTTTGCTGTTAACTGTTACTACCTTTCATCCAGGTCACTATTTACCAAATTTCCATCATGTTATATATTGCCCAGGAGTGCTTGCTAGAAATACAAATTCCTTAAGGATATTCCAAGGTGAAAAACTGTAATCTTCAAGACAAATGTCTGGAAAGCTGTATGTTTAATAAATACTCAAGTAATTCTTACCACGAAGGAAATTTGAGACAAGAGCTAGAGAGTGCTGATTTTCATTCTTTGCTCTACATCAGTTAAATGTCTGGCTTCAAAACAGTTTCACAGAGGAGAGGAGTCAATGACCCTTTGACTTCAACAATTTAACAGAAAATTTTGTTGACAATTATTAATTCCACAACTCATTCATTTATTCATTCACTTAGTATCTATATGCTTATACATACTCTTTCATTTTCAAACATTTATTGACCATCTACTATATATCAGGCTCTGTATTGAACATGTGGGATATAAAGATGAATAAAATGTCCTTGTCTACAGAGAAGTTGTAAAAGGAAGTAGACAACAAATCAACGGAGAATTATAATTCACTGCAGGATAGAAAATGCCAGAGGATACTAAAGGACCACAAACAAGAGATGAAAAGATAGGAAAGGGGGGCACAAAAACACTTTACTAGGTTTTTTTTTTCCTTTTTTTTTTAAAAGATTTTATTAAATTGAGAGAGAGAGAGAGCACAAGTGGGGGAGAGGGGCAGAAGGAGAAGCAGACTCGCTGCTGAGCAGGGAGCCTGACCCGGGACTTGATCCCAGGACCCTGGAATCATGACCTGAGCTGAAGGCAGACGCTTAACTGACTGAGCCACCCAGGCGCCCCTTTACTAGTTTTAAATGCAGATGATGCTAAGGTATTTTCCAAGTATTACATATTTGCATGCTCGTTCCACATTTATAATGTAAATACATCATCTTTCATTTTGTAGGCCAGGAAACCAAGAGTGGAGTGCATAGAGACTTGCCAATATTCACAAAGAGGATCAGGGTGAGACCTGGCATTGGAAACATGTTCTAAGTTCAGAACTCTTTCCATCATATCGTGTTGTGTGTCACAGAATTATTTAGAGAATGTGCTTAGGTAGCCTCTTAGGGTTATGGGAAGGCCCAGCTATTCCACACCTTCCAGAAGCCATAGTGGTTTCTCCTCTGATTCAGACTATTTTATTTTATTTATTTTATTTTATTTTATTGAGAGAGCCTTTGCCAAGGGGTTGAGAAGCAGAGGGGAGGGAGAGGGAGAGACAATCTGAAACAACTCCTTGCTGGTTGCAAAGCCCAATGCCTGAGCATTGGGCTTTGCAACCCATCATGACATCATAACATCATGACCTGAGCTGAAACCAAGAGCCCGAGGCTCAACTGAATGAGCCACCCAGGTACCCCCAGACTTGACTCTTTTTACAAAGATGCTTCGAATGACTGTATGCTATTCATCTTTGGGTCTCTAACACCGGCACACAGTTTTGCATATAGTGTAAGCACATGTGACACCAGAATGAATGGGGTTGACATTCACTCATTCATTAAATAATATTTATTGCACATCTATATGGCATCAGGTGCTCAAAGGTGACCGCATTATGTCTTCATGGGTTTATAGGTATAGAAGAGACTAATATTTGAGAAACTATCAAATACATTATTCTCTTCTAGACTAGGTTTTCTTACTGAAGTTTTTCAATTCTTACAAAGTGATGTGTTTGGGACTATGGGAAGGAGAAACCGTCAAACTCTCTGTGGGGTACTTTCACTCCCGTATCTGGGAAACAAGAGAATCGGAAAAAATTAAGCCCAGATACAACATAGCAGTGAGTTTCTATATATCTTTATCATCTATTTTGCTAACTCTATTATTATCATTTTCTTCAAAATGTATTAAAAGATTGAGACATGCTTGTCTTCCTTTCTATATTCCATTCATTGATTTAACAAACATTATGAAACAACTACGCTGTGGCAAAGCCTGGGCCTGTCAACTCTGTATCTCGAATGCCTGTCACACCACCTGACCTTTCAATACTCTGATTGCCTTTAGTGCTATCCAGGAATATTTGGTCTCCTGTCTTCTTCCAGGTGCCGAGTAGGCATATGTCAAATGCTTACTCTTCAAAAAGACCAGTAGAAAAACTTAATGATCAAGCAAAGCCAAGTTTCTTTGACCAGCTGTATAAGGAAAATACTGCTTTGAGAGTCTTAATATTGTGTCACAAGGGGAAAGCCAGTGGAGAATATTTATAGGGTTTTAGGGCCTGAGCTGAGTGATGTTAAGGTGGTCTTGCAAAATGGGAATTAGTTGAGCTCAGGAAGAGTATATGACGTAATAGTTTTGGACTGGTGGACACAACAAGGTGAAGGGCACGGAGCCAGTGTTGGTAGTGAGTGTTAGTTTTGATCAGTAAGCTCTTTTATTCGATTGGTACTCATATCTCTAGGGACAAGTATTTTCTGGGATAAGTAACAAAATGATTTGTGTTTGTTTTATGCATTATTTAACTTAGGGACAGGAAAGTATGCCTGACCACGTGGATAGAAAATTGAGTTGATTATGTTTTTCATCGATAAACTCAAACTCACATCATATGTCTTGCACTGGCTGATGACACATGTGTCACAGTGACATGAGTCACTTCTGGGTGGAAGCTTTGAGAGACAGTACATACCTCAACACATTCTCTTTCTGTTCTACCAGTGTCTGGCACGGTGTGGCTGCTTCATCAGCCTGGGTCCCAGAGGAGAGGTGTGACATGATAACGAACAGAGATCTTAGTCATTCTGTCACCAACATGTAACTCGTATAGGAGATAAATCTTTTATTTGTTTGTTTGATGTCAATAAAATAGGGGTTATTTGTTCCTGCAGTAATATCTACTCTACTTTGAACAAAACAGGTGCTCAGTATATGTTTGGTAAACATGTGAGATACAAATGAATGAATGAATGAATGAATGAATGAATGAATAACTCATTAATTCATCAATGCATTAAACATAAACTCATTTCAATTTTCCATTTAGATCTCATACAGATGTGTTCTACTTTAATAAAACTTAATGTATGACAATCTGAACTTAAAAAATAAATAAGGCCATAATATCCCTCCCCACTTGAACTCATTTAAAATAATAAATCCTTGCCCTTCCATTTGCATGTTTATAATACAGAGCAAAGCAGAATACATCCAGATTTATGTTCTCTGTCTTCATCCAGAATATGCTGCAAATCTCTTGCATAATTCCTCTTGTTTTCAAGAAGGGTATTTTAAAACCAAATAACTTTATGTAGCAACATTTGCTGCTATAGGACACAGTGTTTTCTAGCTAAATTCCATAGGTAGACTTTTAGGAGGGCAACTAGGGTAATTCATTCACTGATGATTAAGTTCAGAATAATAGAAACTTTCATCTTTCCTCTTCTAGAAAAGCAATCCTAACATTTATATGACATTGTAATATTGCAGAAAATTACCACCATAATTATGTACCTTACTAGTGTCAGTATAATTCTAAAATAAATTAATGTATTACTGCACATGAAGATTGAGTGAAAAATTCTGAGTGTTATTCATGTCTCTGCCAGCATACTCTTAGCTACTCATGACATAACTAGTACAATAGTTTGTCATCTATAATTGTTTGTTGAATAGCTGGGCACATCTCACAATGGAAAAGAAAAGCTAAAGGAAAAGAACAGGTAGAGGGAAGGGAAATATTTCACTATCATCTTTTACTGTGCTTGGTACACATACTGTTTAGGAGTCTGTGTGGGCCAATATGACTATAAAAGAATGAGATCACATGGACTCGTTTTTCTGTAGTTCTGTATTCCTGGCTCTAAAAAGTTATGATTCCTACATGAGTTTAATTTAATTATTGCTGAGAAATGATTATCCAGTAAACCAGGGAATGTATCTATAGTAACAACACAGTCCACTGGGCCATTCTCTCTTACCCCATCTCTAAACTAAGCACTCACAAATCACATATTTTCATTCAGATACTTGTTAAAGACTCTGAATGAAGTAGAGCCTATATATTTATTGCATGTAATAAGTGAGTTGCAGATTTTATTACAACCAAAATAAACTGTACAAAAATACGGAGTTCTTGCAATATTAACAGATACTTATGCTGTGCAAGTTTCTTATGTCAAGACCTTAGAAACTTATAAGAAATTTGCCAGGTGTAAAATGTAGCCTTGGTGAATTCACCAAGGGGAGCTTGACTTCCACAGTGCTCTCACATCCACATTTAAGTATACCACAGTAACATCTCAGATGCTGAAATTAACCTCTTTGCTTATAGTCTGCTTTGGATTCTAAAGAAGACAAAACCCATTTTGAGGTATATGATGTCATGTAAGCATGTCCACACCCACCCACCTGCTTTCCCTATATCCTTCACTGATTTTGAATAAAATTCAAGGATAGATTAAAACTGGGAAATTAATTCATTTTAAGTAGCATCAGTTTACAGGTAAGGGAACAGAGACCCGGAAAAAGAATTACTTGAGGTCACAAAGCGAGGTTTTGTTATTTTAGACTCTGGTATGCTGCTTTTGAGGAACGTTAGCTTCTTCCATATTCCTGATAGGGCAACTTGTTCAGAAGGTAGTTATGGTCTGTATGCTAAATATAATACCAATTCTAAGATGAACTTTCTAGTTAATTGCTTGCCAAACAGTTACTTTGTATAAAGTCCTCACCAGTGAAATCACTTACAGTGTTGTTTATAGCCTCTCTGTGAAATAGTCAAAATCAGTCCTGAAAACCGGCCACATGGTCTATTATATTTAGGAAATCTTTTTCTTTTGTTTTGGTTTGTTTTGGTTTTGCCTGGCATTCCCAAAGAGAGATCTCAGATGCTCCCACAGCCCAGCTACAGGTCGGTTCCTTAATGAGGTAGCGTGCCTTCTGCTTTCAGAGAACTATACATTCAGGCCCACGTTCCTTCACTGAACTCTGACAGGGTTTAAGCTGTGCACTGGCTAAAAACGTTAGACAATTACCCCCAAAAGGCAGAAAGAATGGGGCTTGTGACTCCATCTGATGAGTCTATTCTGTTCTATCCCAGGTTGTGTCATGAGGATGGGAACAGTGATGGTGATGGAGGCTGCAGAAAGCCTCCTGGAAGGTGCCACGTAAAGGGATCAGACAACCTTCATAATTTTTTTCCTGAATAATTTGGCTCCCTCTTCCTGAAGTCACTTTTAAACCAACCAAAAAAGCAATGAGGGTGCATGCCATTCCTGACAATGGATAGGCCTAGCCATATCTCAGAATAGAAAGAGGAATTGGGAGATTGAAATTAGTTAAATTCTGTATCAAGGTTTGTTCCCTCAATAAAGTTGCATTTTGGAAAGCCTCAACTATCTCCTAAAATTGAACAAAATGCAGTGGGAGTTACGATTCTAGCCCTTGCTTCATTAATGATCCATGCATCATTAAATAAAAACTGTAGCAGGATGGTCCTGGAAAATCAGGCTTTTAGACTTGAGAAAATAAGGAAAGTCAAAGGGCAATGGCTGTGTATTTTAACAAACATTTAGAATTCAAGTAAATAAAAAAAACCTAGAAAGAGAATTGATTGGCTACACTTTTCTGAGACATAAACATGCTTTCCCTTACTTGGTCTTGTATATTGGCCCCTAGGTTTCTTCTCTCTCTCTCTGTCTCTCTCTCTCTCTTACTAAGCTTAGCTACAACATTATTTCTCTTTTCATAAATGACAGATTTACTTCAGCATGATCATTATTTCTGAGTTTCACTTTGAATCTGGTGTAGAGCACTCAGGAATACCAGTGTGATTTTAAAAAGAGAGAGAGAGAGAGAGAGAAAGCACAGGAAACAAAAGGGAAAAAAATAGATAAACTAGACTATCAAATATAAAAACTGTTATGCATTAAAGGACACAATACAGTGAAAAAGCAACTTATAGAATGGGAGAAATTATTTGTAAATCATATATCTGATAAGGGGTTAATATCCAGAATATATTTTAAAAAGTCCTACCATTCAACAACAATAAAACAAACAACTCAATTAAAAAATAAGCAAAGAACTTGAATCAACATTTCTCCAAAGAAGATACATAAATGGCCAACAAGCAAATGGAAAGATGCTCAATATCACTGATCATTAGGAAAATTGAAATCAAAACCATAATGAGATATCATTTTATACCCATTATGATGGCTACCATCAAAAATCCACAAAATAAAAAGTGTTGGTAAGGTTGTAGAGAAATTAGATCCTATGTGTACTGCTGGTGGAAATGTAAAATGGTATAGCTATTATGGATAACAGTATGGCAGTTCCTCAAAAAAATTAAAGCTAGAATTACCATATGATTCAGCAATTCCACTCCTGGGTAAACACTCAAAAGTAGTGAAAGAAGAGTCATTAAGAAATATTTGTATATTTAGGGGCACCTGGGTGGCTCAGTCAGTTAAGCGTCTGCCTTCAGGTTAGGTCAAGATCCCAGGGTCCTGCGATCGAGCCCCATGTTGGGGGTCCCTGATCAGTGGAGAGTCTGCTTCTCCCTTTCCCTCTACCTCTCCCCTCCACTTGTGCTCGCTGTCTCACTCTTTCTCTCAAATAAATAAAATCTTCAAAAAATGAAATATTTGTATATTTATATTTCATTGCAGTTATTCACAATAGACAAAAGGTAGAAGCAACTCACATGTCCATCAACAGATGAATGAATAAACAAATGCAACATATACAATGGAATATTATTAGCCTTAAAAAGGAAAGAAATCCTGTCATATGATACAACATGGATGAACCTTGAGGACATTATGCTAAGTGAAATAAGCTGATAAGAAAAAGACAAATACCGTATGATTCCACTTTTATGAGGTAACCAGAGTAGTCACATTCAGAGACAGAAAGTAGAATGGTGGTTACCTGAGGCTGAGGGGAGAGAAGAATGGGGAGCTGTTGTTTAATGATTATAAAGTTTAAGTTTTGGAGATCAGTTGCACAACGTGAATGTACTTAACACTACTGAACTGTATACTTAGAAAGTTGTTATGATGAATTTTATTTTGCCACAATTAAAAACAAAAATAAATTAAAAAGAAACAACAGAAAATAAATTGTTGAAACAATTAGGTTCTTTGGATAACCAGCCTGATAAGTTTTTTTTCCTTTATCCTTCATTATTTTGAATTTGGAGCTTGAGCTTAATTTCACATAGTTACTTAGCATTAACTAAGCCCCCATCAGCATAATGGTACTCCAGTGCTAGTAAGGCATCTCAAAAGGTATTAGTGATCCTTAAGCCTAACAATATTCCAAAGAAACCTCCACCTTCACCAAGATATTCTTAATCTGTGAAGACTGATAGTTTTACTTGTATTAGTTCTCTGTGCTGAATAACAAATCATCACAGACTTGGTGACTTAAAAGAACAGTATGCATTTATTATTCCACAGATTCTTTGGGTCAGGAATCTGGACACAGCTTAGCTGGGTCCTCTGCAAGGCTGAAATCAAGATGTCAGCCAAGACTGGGTTCTCATTTGGAGGATTGATGAGGGGAAGAAGCACTTCCAAGATCACTCTGGTTGCTGGCAGAATTAATGTCCTTGTGACCATACAACTCATATAGGCTTGCTTCTTCAAAGTCAGGAAGGAGAGCAAGTTGGCTAGCAAGACGAAGTTTTATATAGCATGACTTAGTCAGAGGAGTGACATCTTATCACCTTTGCCATATTCTATTGTTAGAAGCAAGTCACAGGTCTCCCTCACAATCAGAACAGGATAACACAGGGGCAAGAACACCAGCAGTTGGAGTAGTAACATCTGTTCATCACCTTCCTCTAACTATGTTTTTCTCTCATTTATATTGTTGACATAGTGTGAGAGTATTCCTATGAATTATACCCCTTGGTTAGATTGAAATATGGCTACCATTGATCTCTTGCTAACCTTGGGGATTTAAGTATGTCCATTTTCTTTTCTCTTACTTGGAGTATACAACTTTTTAAAAACTTTCCTTCCAAAGTTTGGGTCTTTGAATAACCCACAAAGCTCCTGTCTATTTTCTTTAGCAATCTATATTAAACTCAGGACACTGGCTGTTAGAAAACTAATGGTCTATTGTCCTCCCCTTTCAGCTTTCCACATCAGATGACACACTTCATTCTCTAATACAAATTTACATTAATTAATAGGCTGGACTCAAAGGTTATCTTTAAAATAATCAGGGATTTTTAAAAAATTATAGTTCTAAATTTTTCTTGTTATAACATATCATGGATACTTCACTTCCTTGGAACAGATTGGCACCCAGAGGTCTAGTAAGTTACTTTTTTTTTTTTTTTCTCATCTGCCAGTCCAATCCTGGCTGACACCTTTACAATTGAAGAGAAGCCTCACCATTATAGTCACATATAAATCTGTCTGTCATGTGTTAGGGAGTCTTTCTAGTTCTTTGTCCTTTCATCTGTCGGATCCTGTGCTGAAATCACCCAAACTTTTTCATGAGTCAGGTTTGGTTCCTCTTACCATTGAATTCCTTCTTCATAGATTTCTAAACAGATACAGTATGTGTTGTTGCCACTCAACAAAGATGTGTATTTATGACAACTTTTTTGTAAGCTTAGGAAAGGTCTTCCTTTTTTTTGTCCCCCCCCCCACACCCAGTACTCTCAATATGTTCTCTGGGAAAAAAAATTCAAGTCTTTACATTCTTTCCCTCATACATATTCACTACAAGCTTCTCTTGACAGACATTTCTGGACCAGTTTAAATGAAATGGTTAAGATAACTATGTACCTTCTTGCAGTCCTAACCCAAAAGACTTGTTCTGATACATTTGCTTTCTAATACAGAATACTTTTTTATAAAGGGATCTTGTTAGTTAGAAGGACACCAGAAGCAATTTCTTTTCAAACAAAATAGGATTTTAAAGCAGAATTATGAAAGGAAACTCTCTTTGTCATCTAAATAACCAATACTGAGGACCCACATTTTTTAGGACCACCCTCTTAGTAGAAGTGACCCCCTTTTATGTTCTCTTCACTAAGAAATTAATCTGGTTCTATTTTTATATATAATAACCAGATGGAAGTTTGTCAATTCCTGATTCCCTTCTGTTTCCTACTTCCAATGTATATTTTAAAAAACCTGGAGCTTTGACATAATGTTTGCCTCAGGTTTTGATGAAATATATATATTTTTTAAATAGGTGAGACTATCAAAGCTAATATTAGCTATTTCCATTGAGTGACTCCTAAAGGTTGGTCATGCTACATCATAGACATATGTTGTTTCATTTCATATGGGAAGAAGTGTGGATTTAATGAGCTGGATACTTTTATTTTTTTGATAAGGAAAGTAAATTCTAGGATTTTAAGAAATTTACCCAAGATTATATAACTGTTGAGATAGGAGAACTGGGATTTGAATCCAAATCTATTTCACCCCTCCCCCCGCCCCCATACTCCAAGAAGATAGGCTAAGAATTGGTGAGCAACAGATGGAGAGGGCAGGTCACCAAACAGGCCCTGTACAAGCAAGGACATATAAAAGTAGAACTAGTAACGTTCTTGGAGCCCTTCCAACAAAAGAAGATGTCACCTCCAGATTATCAACCTTTTTCAGACACACCACTGGTCACTTTACAGGCATCACAGTGCGAGCTCAGCATCACATCTGCCCTCTTTACCTCATCTCCAACTATGGGGCAACAGGCCACACAAAATTCAGGAAAGAAATCTAAAGGCATATCCAGTAGATAAGGCTTTTTTTTTTTTTTTTATTTAAGATTTATTTATTTATTTGGGAGAGAAGAAGAGAGAGAGAGACTGTGGGGGGTGGGGTGGGCAGAGGGAGAAGGAGAGAGAAACCTAAGCAGACTCCATGCTCAGCGTGGAGCCCAAATTGGGGCTTGATCCCGCAACCCTGAGATCACAACATGAGCTGAAACCAAAAGCCGGTCCCTTAACCTACGGTGTCACCCAGGTGTCCCCCAGTAGATAAGGTTTCAATAAGCTCAGACCAACTCCTACCTCTATCCTCTATGACTTAAATTCTCCTGAATTTAAAGCCTCTTTATTTTATAATAACTTGTTAATTTAACCTAATATAATTTTCTGATACTTTGATCTGCCAAGCTACTATGGTGAACAAGAGAAGCAGCCATAAAGTAGAACAACTAGTTCTGATATAACTGATCAGCACTATGTGACGGACAGGCTGGAAATTAACAGTGAATGGAGTTCAACATTTTATGTCCTAAGCACACAGATTCACTTAAAAAATTCCAACTTTACATTTCATGTCAGATAAACAATTCATTATGCACTGAGGAAAAATTGTGTGTGGGTGTTCATAGGGGGACAGGTGTGAAATTAAATTTCTGAGAGCTTACTGTTCAATAGAAACTTTACATATACTATAGCAATTAATTTCACACTAACTCTACAAGACATTTAATATCAGCCCCATTTTGTAGAAAATGATACTGATGTTCAGGGAAGTTAAATGCATGACATAGGCCACAGAAATGTTAAGTAGAATATCTCATTCCAAATTCTGTACTCTTTTCTTTACAGGTATTAACCAGTTGTGGTGATCATATCCATAATATTAAAATATTTTAGCACAAGTTTCTTCAAACATGCAAACGTGATATATAAATCTATCTAAAACACTCTGTAAAATTAAATATGTATTTCCAAGGAGACTCTTTTCGATTTAGATCTACAAATAAGTATGCAACTTTGACCTAATTAAAATATGTTGTCATGCAAGTAGAATAACATTTTAATTATTTATTAATAATTAATATTTAAATATTTACTTTCTCTCTCTTGGGGATGCTGTTGCTTAGTGGGTAAAAGTTAAAATTTTTAAAGTTTAGATTATTTGAAGAGATACATATGTAAAACTGGAACTACCAAGATATCCCTGAGTCACTTTAACAGGGACAGATGTCACCCCAGGGTGTCAACCCTTCATACAGACCACTCAGTATTTCACAGACATCTGTATATAGCCAGCATCCTATTCGCCCTCCTCACAATCAGGAGATTGAACTGGGATGCCTTTATAGCTGCCACACTTAGGCTTCCTTTTGCTCACAAATATTCACTCTATTTTCCCACGCAAAAAATACTCAATTCCTTTCCAAAACATACCCAAGGTCCCATGTTTTCTTGGCATCAGGCTTGATCAGGTCCAGATGTTGTGCCTATGGATCTAGAAAGTTAGATAAGTTTTCTATACCTCACCGTTCCCATGCATCCAAAATACAATAGTGGAACAGGGACAGGATAACCATAATAAACACTCCTACTCAAAATGGAAAGAAGAGGAGGCAAAAAACAGTTACTAGTCTATAGAAATTCTGAGATCCTGTTGAGCAAGTATTGCCAGAATCCTATAGGATTCCTATAGGTATAGGAAATGTCCCTTGACTAGGCCTCGGTTCAGTTCAGCGCATTGTCCTTTAGAGCTCTTGACTCCACTCTCCAGAAATTTCTCCTTTGCATCACTCTCCTTGGCCATTTTTGAAGAGAATATTGAGCAGATTTCTTGGTTGGCTTCCTGCTGAATGTCTTTTACTCTAAAAACTCTCATATTCTTTTAGTGTAGGCAGGTGGCATCTTTGCCAGTAAATTCCCTTGAAACATTTGTTTCCATGTATTTGATTCCAGTCAATCCCATGTGCCAAAAGTCACCTCTCAAATTCTTTCAGAAAGTACCTCTCTCTCTTTTTAATTACTAGTAGTTTGGATACATCATGATGCTATGTGCTTACACCCCTAGGTTACCTAGCATCCTTGTTTGGCTTAAAAGTTCTGCTAGATGCATCTTAAACCTTTCAGAAGTTTTGGCAAAGAATATCACAGCCACAGGCTTGATTTGGTCTTTGCTCTGAAGTCATGACTTACTCTAATGTTCAGAGTAATTGACCTTTATCTGAGATTGTTTTTCAATAGGCTGTCAAAGAAAAATTGCACTGGATGAAGTTAAACAGACAAGGATGGCCTTATTTAAGATTATTCCAAGAGAGGAAAGAGATTGAACTCAACTCCACTGAAACAAAAGGTGGGAATTTTTTCTTAAGGTGGGAATATTTTTAAGTGTTGGGGTGAGTGAACCAGTGGCAAAGTACTGGAGGACATTAGGGAAGAAGATTGGTCAAAGAGATGCGTCATCATACTGAATTGTTCTGAGTTTGCAAATATTTTTCTCTACCTGTGTCTGTTAATTGATGTCCATTGAAGAAGTTAAGCTCCTCTCTTTCCATAGAGACTGAAAGATGGGAATATTATCTTCCATGATAATTATATTTTAAAAGGATGGCTCCTGGTCTTTAGAAAGACATTTCTGGGTTGTAAAGCTGGCAAGAAGCTGGAAGAACATTTATATTTCAATGGGGCAGAGAAAGAATTTACAATAGAAAGTTTTCAAGGTAAATGTCCTAAGAAAAAGGAGACCAGAGACCTACAATCAGGAAAAAACCTGTCTAAAGTTTAGTCAAACTGAGGGGAACATTAAAGCCACCTTGTTAAGATACATCATTGATTTGAAGATAAACATATCTTTTTCCCAGCCATGCAATCTCTAAGCTTTCTCTATTCTCTCTAAATTTTGCTTGCAAACTGGCCAGCTTTGTTTTGAGTTGTGTTCTTTAATGAGCTCATCACTTTCCTGTAGCCCCTTAATAAGAAATCAACTTATACAGTCAACATCCTGCCTCAGTTTTTTTCTCTTTTTAGTAACTATAAAAATTTATTGAATGCCTCATCACTGTATAACATGGATCGTTCTTTCAGCCTCTCATGAGTCTCTTTGCTGCCCGCCAACTAATCCCAAAGAAAATAGCATATATTTTAGCTTTTCCACTTGCTTGTTTTGTTTTGTTTTATGGTATCACCCCATCAGCAATTTTTCATTAGTCAGATTTTGCTGTGGAAAAAATCCAACATAAATTCTCAGTGGCATACAGCATTAAACATTTTTCTTGCCCATGGTCCTTGAATAAACTTGGGTCAGTTGTGGGCTCAGCTAAAGGGTCTCAAGATGCCGTAGAAACCTTTCTCACGACAATGGTAGAGGCACAAAAGAGAAAGCCAAAACTGAAGCATATTTTAAGCCTCTGCTGTCATCAGTCCACATCATATCAATCTATGATATTCCATTTGCTAAAGCAAGTCACATGGTCAAACTTAAAGTCAAGGACAAAGGCAGTGCACTCTATCCACTATGGATAAAGGTAAAAGGAAATGAATAGTGAACATGAGAAGGACTTAAGCTACAACAGCTATTTTTGTTTTGTCTTTTTAAATTCAGTTTTTAAATGGAAGAAAAATGTATGTTTCATAGGGCTGCTGTGGAAATTATATAAAATAGCATATGTGAAACATCCACTACAGACATTGGCATATGGAGAAATTCCTTAAATGTTACTTTTTTTTTTTTTTTTTTACTGAGTTAAATGTCATTCATCAAGGACAAAACTGAGACTTTACCTCTTAAATGTATACATATAACATTTTTTTCTTTAACTTGTGTCTTCATTTTCTCTTTCATAAGATAATTCACAGCAGTAAATTCATCACAAGTGTTTTTAGTTTCAATGTATAGTTCCTATAGGGTAAAAATTTTACTAGAATATCTTTAGATGTTCTAATTCTATTCTGAGTCATTTACAATGTAAGATCCAGAATAGGGTATTTTTTTCATAGGAACATATTTAAAAGAGTGGCTTGGAGAAGAGCATTTTGTGGGTCTAAGTGTTAGGACAGTCTTGACGAATGTTCCTACCAATAATTAATTCCTGATTCAAAGATTTAGGAAGGTATGGCACAATTTAATCATTGCAACTTAATCTATATGAATTTAGCAGAAGGAATCTGAATTTCAGACTGGTAAGTAGACAGCCAGTTTTCCTCCACTTAATATCCCTCAATTCCCTTCCTTATTCAAATTACATCCACTATCTCACAGGTGTTTTTAGCAATATTCCCTGGAGGCTTTTAGAACGCGTACTGAATAGTGTGGCTACTCCCTCTGTTTAGATAGAAAATATGTGAGGAGAAAAATCTGAAACTATATTGGCCCTTTATAAAACTGCCCTTTGCCTGCATACACAGGTTTTATCTGGCAATATTAAATGCATTGCTTGTCATTTAAGAATTATTTCCTTGAAGCAGCAAAGAATATACTTAAAAATAAAGTTAAAATAAATGTGCTGCCTAATTGCTTTAGACTTTGATATCTTAGGCAGTGTTTAAGGGTATATAGCTTTCTATTTATGTAAATATGTAACTAAACATACAAAGTAGTAACAATGGGCTAGAGTATGAGCTTTGGAGTTAGACTAAACTGGACTGGAGTTCCAGATGTGTGACTCTGGAAATCATGCTTTCTATGTAAAGTTCATTATTTGCCTCTCTTAAAGGGTTTAATTCTAGCACACTGGTTTCATGATTATATCCAGGATTAAGTGAAATAACTCTGACATTGCAAAAATGGCATGGAAGAACTAAACAAGATAATGCATGTAACACAGGCATAGTACATGACAATTAGTGAGGACTCCAAAAATATGCACCCACGTTTGTACTATATGTCATGCATATTGTATATATGTGATAAGTATTAAGTATTTTGACATTACTAATGTGACATATGCACATACCCGTTAATATTCTTTCTTTAAAAAATATTTTATTTATTTACTAGAGAACGAGAGGGGGAGGGGCAGAGGCAGAGGGAGAAGCAGACTCCCTGCTGAGCAGGGAGCCCAATGTGGGGCTTGATCCCAGGACCCTGGGATCATGACCTGAGCTGAAGGCAGATTCTTGACCGACTGAGCCACCCAGGCGCCCTCCATTAATATTCTTCAAGAAAGTTATAATCAGCAAATCTATGGATTAAAACAAGAGTAGACAAACCCATTCCGTAAAAGCCCAGATACTAAATGTTCTTTTTGGGACATAAAGGCTCTGTCACAGCTTCTCAACTCTGCTGTTGTACCAGCCTAGAATCCACAGACCATATGTATAGGAATGAGTTGAGGCTACATTCCAATAAAACTTTATTTATGGGCCCTGAAATTTAAAATTCCATCTAATATAGACATCAGCCAATGTTTACATTCTTAATAGTTTTTAAAGTATTTAAAAATGTAAGAAACATTCTCAGTTCAATATTTATACAAAATATAGGTAGTGGGCCAGATTTGACCTATGGTCTCTAGGTTACCTACTCCTGAATTAAAACATTCTGTCACTGTTGACACTCTTCTTCTCCTACTTATAGTTTTCATCTTATTTAATTTGGGGTTTGTTTTATGTTTTGTTTTGCTTTGTTTTAAATCATATTACTAGAGGATTTCTCACAGGAAGACTATATTGATTCTATTTACTAAATGGATGTTACCTATATGTGCTCTTTTCCCCAAGATTATTCTTTTAAATATCCATTTGACACAGACAGCAATTATTAGTTGGAGAAAAAAAAACAGATCTTTAATAATTACATATATACTCATGCTTGTACTTTATAAACTTTCCTATTATATCTAATAGAGTTTCTAGTTTTTACCATGGCTTTTTTTTTTTTCTTTTGGGTGAATAAGAGTAACTATATTATCAATGAAAGGAGGCATTTAAAGAAGTAGAAATAAGTGGAGCATGGATCAAAAGGCCTTGGAAACCAAAGAAATCACTGTGAAAACTGCTCTAAAATGTTTAATTGTATTACTTCTTATCTTGCTATGGCATAACCATTGTTGGAGAGGTTTACTCATGTCTGTAAAACTCAGTAGTGATTTTTTATTTTAGTTGAAAAGAGAAGTTAATCTGAAAAACAACCTAGAACTTGGCCCAAAACTGTACAACTCCCCAAGTTTTGCCACGGATCACAGAAAAATGAAGACATCAACTAATTATCTTTACTTCACACACAACCTGTGATGACTAATTTTATATGTCAGCTAAACTGGGCTAAGGGATGACCAGATAGCTGACAGAACTTTATTTTTGGGTGTGTCTGTGAGAGTGTTTCCAGAAGAAAGTAGCATTTGATTCAGTGGACTGAGTAAGGAAGATCTGCCCTCACCAATGAGTGGGCATCATCTAATCTACTGAAGACCTAAAGAGAAAAGGAAGGAAGGAAGGAAGGAAGGAAGGAAGGAAGGAAGGAAGGGAGGGAGGGAGGGAGGGAGGGAGGGAGGAAGGAAGGAAGGAAGGAAGGAAGGAAGGAAGGAAGGAAGGAAAGCAGAAGGCAGGAAGGAAGGGGGAGGGTGAATTCCCCTTCTCTCTTCTTGAACTGGAATGTCCTTCTATCGTCTCCTGGCCCTAGACATCAGAACTCCTGGTTCTCAGGTCTTTGGACTTGGACTGAATTAAATCACTGGCATTCCTGATTTGCTTGCTTGCAGATGGCAGATCCTGGGACTTAGTCCTATGTAAATATTTGAGCCAACTCCTATGCTAAATCTCCTCTTATATATGTTTATATATATCCTATTATTTCAGTTTTTTTGGAGACTCCTGACTAATACATTTCCTTTTTCTTCAGAGGAGTTTCTTCCTGTTCACCAAGAGCCATCATCCTGGAGACAGTTATAACAATATCACTGTTCTACAACACAAAAATACCACTGTTCGCATTGCAGCCAAAACAAAAACAAACAAAAATAGGTTGATCCTTCTAACATTAAGTATTATGGTAAGATTTATGAACTTTCATGTTCAAAAGGATCATTTGACAGTGTTGTTAAACTATAAATTTCCTGGACCTAGTCCCAGAGAATCTGATTTTAATAAGCTTACAAAGAGGCAAAAGTATCTTAATTTTTAGCAAGAACACTCAGTATTTCTGCAGATATTACCAGAGCGTATGGAGAGATGCTTTAGGTGGCCTTACACTAGGTCATTCTATGTACCTTGGCTTAGGTACTATATTCTCCAGAAATCTTTTCTGACTTTTTTGACCTTGTTTATCTAGGATCCTTTGCTATTTTTAAAAACCTTCACTTTATTCATTTGTAATTTTATATTTACTGAGTCACTTGTTTGTCTGATATCTGCTGGACTAGATTGTAATCTTCACAAGAGTAGGGGCCAGACTGCTGTTTTTACCAATTTGCACCCAATACCAAGCATCATATCTAGTACAAACTAGAATCTCAATAAAGAGATTTGTTCGGTGACTGGATAACAAGGTTTCTAGGAATGTCTAGTTCCTGCTTTTTCCCAAGGAATCTTCCTTCTTCCCACCTTTTTCCCCAAGGAAATCTGTACCTAAAATGCCTGAAATAGTGCCAGGCATTGAGCAAACGTTTAGTAGATATATGTTTAATGAATAAATCTAAAGATGTTAGCATAGCTCACATGTCATTATGAGCTTTCTAGAGATCTAGATGATCATGTACCTCTAGTCATGGTTTACTTTTAAAAGCCATATATGGTAGGCAGAATATTGTGTGCCCCTCCAGAGATGCCCATGTCTTAATTCTCAGAATCTGTGAATATTATATTACATGGCATGGGGGAATTAAGTTGCAAATGAAATTAAAGTTGCTAATCAATTGATCATAGGTAAAAAGATTATCCTGAATTTTCTTGGTGGGCCTGATGTAATCACAAGCATTCTTAAATGGGGATGAGAACGGTAAATGAGTCATAACCAGAGAGATGGAATTGTGAGAAAGACTCTGTCAGCTATTGCTGACTTTGAAGATGGGAGAGGGTTAGGAGCTGAGGAATTTGAGCAACCTCTAGAACCTCGAAAAGGCAAGAAAATGGATTCTCCCCAGAGTCTCCAGAAAGGAACACGGTCCTGCCAAACCTTGGTTTTAGTTCAGTGAGACTGACTTTCGCCTGCAGAACTCCAAAATTATAAGATAATAAGTTCGTGGTATTTTAAACTACTAAGTTTGTGGTAATTTGTTTCAGTAGGAATAGGAACCAAATATACCATACAATGACTCTAACAATATGTAGAATATGCAAGGGCAAATAAGAATAGAAAAAGAAGAAACAAATAATGTTAACTGTGAGGATTAACATAATTAATATAAATCTTCCTCGTAGGCAACGAAAAATGAAAATTATTTTAATAGATTACTTTATTATAATAAAGAAAAAAATATCCAGCCATTTTCATTTAGTTCTTTCAAAACCCCAGGTATTAAGTTGTACAAAAAAAAAAAAATCCTAATATTTGTATATTCAATACACCTGAAAGCTATAACAACATTATTACTGTAACTGTTGATACCAGGGAAGAGATTCCTGGCTTTTGGGCAAAAGATCAAGGTACAGTATCTGAGTATCAGAAAGACTAGGAATATAGTTTGAAAAAAAATTACGCAGGTAAATCTGACATACTTTTCTTCCACAGTTGTGAACCAATGACAAGGAAGATATAGGTGACACTTTTTTGAAATCATGTCCTCCAAAAATGAATCAAATACCTCCTATTTAAAAAAGAAAATTTTAAACTATAATTCAATAGAGATGAGTTTTAAGGTCCAAGGAGGTGGCCTCATTGTGGTCAAATTTTATTCAAAGTTAAAAGGCAAAAGGTCAAAGTGATATCAAGATGAAGTGCTTATCATCTTGAAAATCTTTATAATCTTTGCCAATATTTCTTTTAGTTAGGCATTTAATAGGAGAGTCGAGTTACATTTTCTGTTAAATTACGGGGTTAGGTTTTTCTTTCTCAGTTCTCACTAGGCACTGTTTATGTTTCTTCCAGAATATCAGTTGTGATTACTTATATATATGTCTGATTTCTTCACAAAAGCACCGTTTCTAAGTCAAGCATCATGCCTCTGATCTTTGTATCTGACATAAATGACTAGTGAGTGAATGAATCCACTTTCATTAAGACAGTTGAAAACTTAGACTCACACAAACTTACATGAAAGAGAAAGGTGAGATGCATCACAATGTTTTTTAGTTGTTGTTTAATCAACACATCAAGTACTTTTGTATGTATTTAAGAGTCAGGTAGCAAGCTTTTTCTAACAAGAAGTTTTGAATGATAAGGTTACAACATTTAGAGTATTTTTCCCATACAGTTTATTATATGTAAATTACTAACTCTTATGGCACATTGTGTGACTATCCCTTCAGAAAAGTGCCCCAAATTTCCTTTTCATTCTGTGAAACATTTTTCAGGTAATTATTATTAAATTAAATATCTTTTTCTCCCCAGTATGTCTCAGTGGAAACTAGAAATATTTTCACCATTGGCTTAAAAAGTTAGTGAATCAGGGCTTTAAAAGGGCAGGAAATGCACAGATGCACAATAAAAGTTTAAAGAGCAGGACCTGACATTTTTGGAATACTCTAGTGAATATTAAATAGAAACTTAAAGCTGGTACTAACTCAGGTTCAGTGCTTCATTCTCTGCTGTAACTGGTGACTCGGCAGAACTCCCAGTTTTTCCTTCATTCTGAGCAATGCTGTACTGGGATGTTACTGACTTGGACTCTTCCTGTTTACTCTTTAAATTGTTTCAAATATTTTAAAGACTGAATTGGATTCTCCATGCAATCATCACATTGCTGCACACTCTTGTGTATCCAAAGACTCAAAACCCAGGTAAATAAAGCACAAATATAATGAAAAATGTTTTGATAGAGTCTGTAAGCTGGAGGTAGAGTAAGGGTAGAGAAAAGCTGAAGGAATTGAACCAATTATACAGAAAGTTTTCATTGTCTGCAAACTCTAAATTTTTTTTAATATTTGCACTAAAATACACAAAATAAAAATCGGGCTCAGTATGGTTAAAAGAAGGCTGACCTCTTTTGTCTAAAACATTTCATAAAATCTGAATTCTGAGCACTTGATACTCAAATCTTTCTTTAAAAAATTATGAAAACATCTTAGTGCTTTCCCTCTATAGACTTCATATTGCTTTAGGAGCAACCCTTGGAGTTTGTTTTGATATTTACTAGAACAACGTTTCAAATTCATTATTTTGTAACTTATACATCTGTCTCTGATATTTATTTTTAAATTTTTATTTTTTTTTTAATTTTTATGAGTGGTTCACTCCATGGTCTTATGGAACTTATAAATCGTGTTAGAGTTTGTGTTATGCTTCTTTTTCATGTTTGCCATCAGAAAGCTCAGAGCAACATCTGTGGCTCATCTCCAGTAAGTGTGCAAGATCTCACAGGATGTGGTTTCTAGGGTTGTGGTCTGGGCAGGTTCACAGCAAACCTTGTTTTTATCCTACCCTTAGCATCTTTCCAGCACTTCTGATTCTTTTCCTAACCATGTAGTGTGGGTGAAAACTCTAGGTGGCAATATGTCCCACTCTGGACCTCTTATTTTTTTAGAATTCCCCATTATACATGAACTGTTTATCTTAAGTGGATGATTGCCTTCTTCGTAAGATAATTGTATATTTAAATTTGAGAATTAGGTAAAGCACCAGGCACAGTTCTGAAACATAAGGGGTATTTTATTAGTAGTAGGAAGTATACCTTGGTCATGTAATTTCACCATAATTTAACAACCCAAGTCTTACAATAAAGCAGTAATTCTGGGAAAATAGTAGAGAAATGCTCAGTCTCAGAATGTTGTACCCGCAACCTATTAATAGATTTATTTATTTATTTGGGGGAGAGGAATACCATTTTTAATTAAAAAAAAAAAAAAACCCACAGGTGGGGGGGCCTGGGTGGCTTAGTCGTTAAGCGTCTGCCTTCGGCTCAGGTCATGATCCCAGGTCCTGGCATCAAGCCCCACATCGGGCTCCCTGCTCGGTGGGAAGCCTGCTTTTCCCTCTCCTGCTCCCCCTGCTTGTGTTCCCTCTCTCACTATGTCTCTATCTGCCAAATAAATAAAATCTTAAAAAACAAAAAACAAAAACCAAAAACCACAGTTAGATATAAAGTATACAGGAAGGAATCATAGAGAACATTCCCTTTCATTTCTTTTTCTAGCAAGAACATTTAAGATCTACCCTCTTAGCAACTTTGAAATATGTAATACAGTTTTGTTAACTATAATTACAGTGCTGTGCATTAGATCTCCAGAATTTATTCATCTTCTAACTGCAAGTTTGTACCCTTTGACGAACATCTCCCCAGTTCCCCAACCCCCAGCCCTGGTAACCACCATTCTACTCTGTTTCTATGAGAATGGCTTTTCCAGATTCCATGTATAAGTGATTTCTACAGTATTCAATTACTCGATACTATTATACAAATTAGTGTCACAGCATCAGAATTATTATACAAACTATACTAACAGATTTCTGATATTGTAGAATTTAACTTCGATACATTGCAAAAATATTGAGAATCAACTTTGTACAGGAAACATTCTAAGACCATTAGAATTTATCTCCTATAAAATGTGTAATTCAGACATTGTATTATTGTTCCGTTTTCAGATGATTCAATTACCACTCGGAGTCTAAAAATACTGAAACGTACAAAGCTGAAAGTGATGGTACAAGAGTCAAACTTAAGTCCTGCTAACTCCAAACCTTGCTCTCTTTTCCATCATCTTCACTTCCACCCACATTTAATTAAGGGTAACATCAATCATAATTTTTAAAAATGTACAAAATCACAAAATTTATATAAACACCAGTAAGTGAACCAGTATCTATACTCTAAGCACATTTCCCTCACAGGGAAAGGTGACAGGGGGTGATGGTGTATAGGCCACAGGACAGCCTTCATTTTTTAGATCACAAGACATATGGGTTTCAAAAGGTGAAAATATCTAACTCATAAAACAAAAGACATTAGACAAAAATTATCCTGGTCTTTGAATTTCTAATCACCAATTTGGTAACTTTCAAATTTTAGTTTAATATGTTTCAAAAAACTTGGCAACCACAATGTGACATGAATGCATTTAAGACAGATTATCTTTTTGGATTTAAAAATGAAACAAGTGTAAATATTTAATATACCTTTGAGCGGCTTTTATGTCATGGTTGCCATCCAAGTATGTACATAATAAAAAATTAAGAAATCATGCTGAGATGCAATACACAGACTATGTGTTAAAAGAGAATGAAATATGGCAGAATATTAACAAGTCAAAGAAAACATATTTTCAGTTCCAAAATGACTGTGAAGTTCAGGGAATTTGGAACTGTAGCTCCTGTCTTTTCAGTGATTTTATAATCTAAAGGTCATAATCAATTGTTTTCAATTTTATTAAGTAAATTGTCCTTTTGCTGTACCTTTTTCTTCCCAATGGTTACAAAATAGCTATCTTAATTAGAAGCAAATCATAATGACAACAAAGTTTTATAGTTGTGAGGCATTCAATATTAGAGGGATGGATGAAGAAAGAAATGCTTATGAGATACTGGCCTTATTATATGCATTATATTATTTGATTTTTCCAACAAAAATGAAAGGAACTACTACCAAATTTTCTATCTTATTTCTTCTTTTTATTAGACATTCACCTAATCCACATTTTCCAGCCTCTTTCGTAGTAAGGATTAGTCATGTAGCCCGCTAATAAGCCAAAAGAACGTGGATCTCTATTGGGTCTGGCTGGTAAGAACCTCTTATGCTGACCTTCACGTTCCTTTTCCTTAGGCCTACTTGATATAATTGAGTAAAACAATCCTGGAAGCTACTTATCAAAGATAGCAAAGCCCCAAGATGGGAAGAATCAAGATCCCTCAATCTTAGAAGAGGATAGCACCCCACCATTTTGAACATGCTATTGTGTAAGAAATCAATTTCTATTCTAATAAACCTCTGAAGTTTTGGGACTTAATTACTAAAGCAGCTAATGTTATACCAGCACTATAATCATTCTCATTTTAACAGCTATGGAAATTGAAAACTAGATCATAGATAATGTTCTTGTCCTGGTAGATTCTACCAGATTTTCTCCTTAGACTAAAGAGTAAGAAAATGCCCTTCTTTTTTCTCTTCCATTCACCATTCTGGATAAAGTGAGGCATTAGCTTAACAGACACTCTCTATAGGCCTATCACTTTATGCTTCTGCGTGTGTGTTTGTGTGTGTGTGCATGCTTACATTACATGGTTATTTTTATTTATTTTGGTCAGTATAGATGTGCACAAATCGTAACATAGATAGCTATTATCTGTATCCCAATATTCTAACATGTTTCTTACTAGCTTCTTTGATTTCTCTTAGTCCACTTTGTGTGTTTTGCCCCTTCACCTCTATCATCAGACTCTCTGATTATGTACAGTTTTATTCCCTTCCACATCCTGATTCTTTGTCTACCATTTTCAATTCTCTTTAATGATCTCCAGTGGCCATTGCTCACAGATTATGAAGTTTTTATGAGTGTAAGGAATTAAAAGGCTTAAAACCATTCTCAGGATGGGTTTTATAGTTGGGATTCTGCTAACAAAGGGACAAAGAACAAATAAAGAAATAGGGTAATTGGCTAAAAAGCCTGATGGTTTTATTTCTCATTGATAGACTAATAGATTGAGAACAATTGCATAAAGTATATAGAAGGAAATGCCTTCATAAAATCATGTAACTTGACAATAATTTAGAATGGAGGCATAATAAAGCCACACAGCCTCAATTTGTTTATTTATAAACTTTGCCCCATCAGCATCTTTCTCTATCTTCTATTCCATCAGTGGTATAGCTACTTCCTGAGTTAGAAAACCATAATGGATCTCTATATCATACAGAGTTTGGAGGACTTATTCATTTTTTCTGCAAAAGTTAAATAAAGTGCAAAACTTTCAGCCCATCAATCCTTTAGCAAGCTGTCCAAGGTGACATTTCATTAGCACATTTTGTCAGTGGATAAATCGTACAGCATGCTCTGAAGGGAAGGTGGAAAACATCTAGTCCTTTTTCATTAGATCCATCTGAACTTGAACCACTGGAGATTACATACAAAAAGCACATGAGACAGAAGAAGCGCTATCCTGTCTATAAACTGCATTAATCATTCATTCCCTTCAGAGTGTCCTAAGTCAGTGTCATGTCTCTGGTTAAACCCCAAACTGGCTATTCAATTTTGAGCTGCATGACAGATACATTTCAAGGAAAATCAGAGACATAACGACTCCTGCCAGGCTTGATAAAGTCCTCATTCATCAATTAAGAGGTTCCAATAAGCTAAGATGGATATGGAAAAATAAGGGAACTTGCATGATAACACTTGCTGATTTTCTCTCCTTTTTCTTGGTGTGCTGACTACCTGGGAATAGGGATCACAAAGGCTTACTGAAAAACCTGGATTCAGAAGGAAGGCCTATTATCTGAGGAAAGAGTGTTCCTTTCTTATTCTGCCTAGATCAGGATCTATTTGGGATCAGCTGGCAGGGAAAAGTTTTATGGGCACCTTTATAATTCTCAAATGAAGTGGTTTTAATTCACTTAAAAGTTCTTACTTTTTTTTTTTCCTTTTGAACATGAAAGTCTGTGGAAATAGAGTTTACCCTTTAGTCTCCTGACTTCAATTTTGTTGGATCAAATCAGAGTCTAAAGAGTGTTTCCCAGTTTTACATAGCTAGAGTGTCAAAATATTTCTGAAACATATGCTCAAATATAAATTTTGGTTCTAAATACCAGTTGGAGTATATTTCAAACCAAAAATTTTTGTGTCTATAAAATGGGGAGAATGTATCTTTATAAAATGTACAGCATTTTCATTAGGTAAATTATCAAAGTGAATGAAAATGGATTGTAAACAGAGGTTGTTATATTAAACACAATAAGAAGCGCAATGTCTGATCAATTTCTAAGTGTATTGTGAGAGGTAACCAGTACCACTAAAGAGTATCTGCTATCGCTGAGGTCAGAATTTTTAGAAGATAATGCTAAATCAATGGGAACTTTGAGAAAAGAAAATACAATTTGCATTGCTTATTTATGTGGACCCACTGAACTTAATCAATCAACAGATATATCCAATATCTTATTGTGCCAAAGGCAACATTTGGCAATGCTGTGAAATTGCAACATGATTAAACTTTATTTCAAATTACTTCAAAGTACTTTGTTTTCAATAAACTAATGGCTTGTAAACTGTGCTCCTAAGAGCCACATGTGGCTACTCCTCAGGTGTTTTTAGAGCAAAGGGGGCAAGTGGGACCTTGGGTGGGTGTTTGGGGAGCCCTCCAACATCAACTGAAGCAACAGGACTTTCTAGTAAAATTTCCTTTGAACAAAAATTCTGCACCTAAGAACCATCAGAAAACCCCTATAATAATTAAACTAAGAATATCTTTTCTTCTTTCACTGTCATAAGACACAATTTATTGAAAAAACACAACCAGAGATTTCCATATTTGAATTTAAGCCAACCACTAGCTCAGAAAATTTGGATGAAATACGTATCTTTATTGCATTGATGGAATTACTGAAATGGGTTTGATGATCAGCACCATAGCCAACACCAACTAATTTATTAAAGTGATTAATCACGGTTTTTTATCAAGCAGACTCTCCAAATGCACCCCCCCCAACCTTGGAATTTTTTTTTATTAAATAGAACTTAAAAGAAGTATCTTAGATGATCTCTTTTTGTTATGAGAGTAAGTAAATATTTACTCCTTTTGATCTCAGTTAAGTTTCCTGGGGCCTATAACTTACATTTGCTGAGTGATTTTTATTTTTTATAAAGGGCTTTCATGACAATTTCATTTGATTTTCACAACTGTGTGAATTTTATATGGATCTTAGTCAAGCTATAAAGTCTTATTGCCCAAGTTCATCTCATCAGTAAGGTGGCAGAGCTAGAACTTGATCTGGATCATCTTTCAGATCTTAGACTGTCCTCACATACCCATCCTACCCCCAAATGGGTCTCACTCCAGAAGAAGATGTATATGTCTAAGTATTATAGAAGATAATATTCTATAGCCTAATAGATATGGATGTAAAGGAGAGGTAAAGTAGTGGTCACAAGGGGAAGCCTAGGATGCTCTGGTCATACCCATACTCAAATTCTTTTAGTCCACATCATAGAGCCACTCCCAATAACAACATCCTCTCATATGGACAATTGACATTTTCTTCATGTCTTGTATGTGCAAAGAGAAGTCTCTTTACTTAACACTCCAGGCAAAAACAGTCCCAAAACAAGATGCTCATTAAATGTTATAAGTAGATTTGGCTTGTAAGTACCTTGGAACACTCATACTTTTAGATGACTGCTTTGACTTATTTATTTACAGTTCATAGGTATTAATTTGAAGAGACTTGCTAAAAAGGAAAAGAATCTTATGTCACTTGAGGGTAGGTTATTTGCACTGGTAAGGGGATTTAAATGTTATTATTGTTGTTACTTTGAGTGGGTAGATAAATATATCTAATGGAGTCAGGTTGGATAGTACCAAAGGGAGGGAAGTTGCATACAATTAAATGCCTTGGGTCAGGGATCAGGTTTTCTTGCTCTTTTTTTTTTTAATTAACATATAATGTATTATTTGTTTCAGGGGTACAGGTCTGTGATTCACCAGTCTTACACAATTTACAGAGCTCACCATTAACTTGCTCTTTTATTTTATTTATTTATTTATTTTTTAAAGATTTTATTTATTCATTTATTTGACAGAGAGAGAGATAGTGAGAGCAGGAACACAAGCAGGGGGAGTGGGAGAGGGAGAAGCAGGCTTCCTGTCGAGCAGGGAGCCCAACGTGGGACTCGATTCCAGGACCCTGGGATCATGACCTGAGCCGAAGGCAGACGCTTAACGACTGAGCCACCCAGCGCCCTAACTTGCTCTTTTAAATGCTTTGGGTTGGGCGCCTGGGTGGCTCAGTTGGTTAAGCGACTGCCTTCGGCTCAGGTCATGATCCTGGAGTCCCTGGATCGAGTCCCGCATCGGGCTCCCTGCTCGGCGAGGAGCCTGCTTCTCCCTCTAACCCTCCCCCCTCTCATGTACTCTCTCTCTCTCTCTCTCATTCTCGCTCTCTCAAATAAATAAATAAATCTTTAAAAAAAAAATAAAACAAAATAAATGCTTTGGGTCATTGGGGCACCTGGGTGGCTCAGCTGGTTAAGCGTCTGCCTTCAGCTCAGGTTGTGATCCCAGAGTCCTGGGATCTAGCCCCGCATCGGGCCAGCCTACTTCTCCCTCTCCCCACTGCTCATGCTCTCTCTCTCTCAAATAAATAAAATCTTTAAAAAAACAAACAAATAAATGCCTTGGGGCATTTCAAGGTTGATATGGAAGGATACTTTCCATTTATCATAAATATGGTTTCCCTATTAATAAATAAATTGGGTGTTTGCCAAATTGATATACCTAAAATAACCACAGTGGAGTATCAGATAGGAAATCAGTACCTCCACACTCTGTTCAGTGGTAGATTTTGATTAACTTTTAATCTTGGGTTGATCTCTGGGCCTCTGTTTCTTCACCTATAACGTGAGTTGACTGTATCCATGATATCTAAGTTCCCTAAAACTTTAAGAATCTTGCATAAATTTTGAAATCATGAAAAAACACAAACCTCATATTCCTTCTCCCTACAGTCAGTTTTGTCAATTCATTAAGTTTTCGATTATGCCAGGCTCTTTATAAGCAAAGTGATCACAGCAGCATAGACATATATCCTTCTTGCCACATTGCAAAGATCATCACAATACATAAGTACCAGAATGAGCAATAAAGGAATTATAAAGAAATACCCTGAGGAGAGATATCACAGCAAGGGTAGGAGTTGGTAAGGGATAAGATTTACATGTGAAAGCCTCAGTTCATTTTAAAAACCTTTGATATTGCCACTTGCTTCTTCTTACTGGATACTCCTCCTTATCACAGATGTCAGCTGTGAAAAGTGAAAACTTAATATGTGGTTTGGGAGATCACCATAAATGTTGAAACATGCTCAGTGATTAAAATACTGACTTGTCTCCATAGGCAGATAATTTTTTAAAGCTCCTACTCTGAGAAGTGTGTTTTACCAGTTGAAATTAAGTTCATTTATTTAAACAAATAATTTTCATTTAAATAACACCAAGATTAAAAATATGCTAAGCAGACAACCCCACTCCCCCTTCCTTTGCACGACTAGGATTTAAACTGTGCCATCCTTGTGCCTTTGTTAAAACCACCTATTATGACCTGGTGGCAGCACAGAATAATGAGGAAAAATCATTTGGTTGAGCATTACAGCTCCTTGATTGTTGACAGAGCAAACTAAAAGTAATAAGTGATGGTATGTTAGTTAAAACATTTCATTACTGGTAACAAAACCAATTTTGATTAAGCCATACAGCCTATCAATATAAGAGAGAATGTTCCATTGAACCCAAGAGAAGAAACACTCATGATCTCAAGGTAAGATTATGTTGGTTTATTTTATATGTCAATATACTGGGTCACAGGTGCCCAGATTAAACATTATGTGAAGGCGTATCTGTGAGCCATTTCTGGATGAGACCAGCGATTGGCAATTGGTAGATGCAGTAGAGTAGACAGCCCTCCCCAGTGGGGGTGGGCAACATCTAATCAAGGGACCGAATAGAACAAAAAGTGGAAGAAAGGGTCTGTCCCCCTCCTGCCTGCGTGCTTAAACTGGGACATCTCATCTTATCTTCTTCTGCCTTTGGACTTGAAATTACACCATCAGCTCTCCAAATGTAGACTGGAACTATTGCCACCAGCCTTCCTGGGTCTTGAGCTTACAGATCATAGGACTTCTCTTTTTTTTTTTTTTAAATATTTTATTTATCTGACAGAGAGAGACACAGCAAGAGAGGGAACACAAGCAGGGGGAGTGGGAGAGGGAGAAGCAGGGTTCCTGCCGAGCAGGGAGCCTGATGTGGGGCTCGATCCCAGGACCCTGGGACCATGACCTGAGCTGAAGGCAGCCGCTTAACTGACTGAGCCACCCAGGTGCCCCGATCATAGGACTTCTCAACCTCCATGATCATGTGAGCCAACTTCTCATAACAAATCTCGCTCTCTATTATGAGAAATTGGCCGTGTGTGTGTGTGTGTGTGTGTATGTGTATTTATTTATTTCTCTGGAGAACCCTAATATAAGGACTAAAATGAATTTTTAAAGATCTGAGCAAATAATCCCCGCCTTTCTCTCCTCTTCATTCTGGCATCTCACATCCCTCCCCCTGGGTTCTGGCTTTTCCTGTTCTCCATATTCTCAGTATTCTCCAGCATATTGCTGGTCTGCAATTTCAACTCTATACATTAAAACTCCAGGTACACACAGATACTCTCTAGTTAGTGCTAAGTCTCAATTTCAAATTCCCGGAGGAGAATGACCAGATCATTTTGAGTCAGCCATCAGAGTGTGGTCATTTAATCAGCTAGGGGTTCAATGTTATGGTGGAGCTGTGGGGCTCATTGTTATGGCTACCGGGGGCTTACTCCTTCAGCTAGGAATAGGATGCAGAATAGGGTCTGGGGGAAAGCAACTCTAGGAGAAGAAAATGGGAGATACAGTCCCTGGCTGAGTAAACTGACCGAAGTTATCTAAAAACTCCATGAATGCCAAAATCTCCTTGATGATGTATCTAGAACATCTATTTTCTACATTGACATAATGCTTGCTCCATCCTTACTGTGCACACTTCCTAATTTGCTGGCAAATGGTAGTGACACAGAAAAGAACACTGCAGATTTGTACTCTGGCTGGTGGAGGAGCCAGGCTTCTAGCAAGAAAATTACAACCAAGTGGGATAAACTCTGTGATAAAGGTAATCACAGGGGTCTGGTGAGGCCAAAGAAGAGAACCAACTGAAGTCAGGAGGTTGACACAGTGATTCTGGAGGGATGACCCCCAAGCCTTCACAGCATTGCAAAAATAGCCCATCAAAGGCCCTGCCATTATGTCTTAAATAATTAGTACAGCATTCCTTTCAACTGGATAGACTTTAATGAAAGCTAAATATTTGGGCTTTATTTAGTGAATTCCTTGCAACCAATGACTTACAATTCTTATTGTGGAACTGAGGAACTGCCTTACATAACTAAAACTATCCCCGACTGCTCATATATCATAAGCATTAATGTCTTAATCTGTAAACCATGCTCATAATTCTTTAAGTTTATTTTTACTGCATAATTATACTTTGCTTATACATGTTGCCATAAAATTGTGGCAACTCTGCAGATGCCATTCTTCTGCAATTCTTTTTTGCCTCAGTCAGGTTATTATAGCTGGGTTTGGAAAGATTTATTATAATTGTAAATATGAATAAACTACAGTGGAGTTATGGAAATATCTGTATTTTCACAATAATTTACTCTAAGAGTGATACATTTCACTATAATACAAAATAAAAAGTATAGTAAAACATCGCTTCGGCGTTCTCTTCCTTAAGGGTAGATATATTGCATGTCATACGTACCTGATGTAAATAGAGGCTTCGTTTCCAAATATGTACCTGCTGGATGTTTTCTAGACTCACTAAATTAAAAGCTTGGGTTGAAGGTAAAGTTTAACCTTAAAATGCACTTTACGCAAAATGTCAATGAGCTACTGGGACAATTGTTAGTAGAAAAACTGTTAAATGTACATATTGAGAACTCATGTCTGTCTAACACTGAGGGTGAAAAAAAAACCACTAGAGCACATGATCTTTATTCTTATAGCAGCTCATTAAAGCATTCATAGCCCTAATTTATAATGTCCTCCCTTTATTCTGCTTTCCTAAAATATCTGGGCATTGTTTCAGCCGTTTCTTAGACAATGCATAAACACTCCTAGAAGCATGTGGGAGAGTAGCAGCTGTCCAGGTATGTCACCAGATGAAAATGGCACAGCATCCTGAAATTGCACTTTACTTGAAGATTTGGTGAGAGAATTATTTATTTAGTAAATAAAATCAAAATATTACTCTTTATGTACTAATAGAAAATACTGGTTAGAAAGTAAAGTCTCTTAGAATAAGTCTCAGAGATTTCATTTTTTAAATTTTTTACGTATTTATTTTTAAAGATTTTATTTATTTATTTGAGAGAGAAAGAAAGAGAGAGAGCACAAGTGGGGGGAGGAGCAGAAGGAGAGGAAGAGGGACAAGCAAACTCTGCAGAGAGTGGGGCTGAAGCAGGTCTCAATGCCAGGAACCTGAGATCATGACCTGAGTCAAAACCAAAAGTCAGATGCTTAAGCTTAACTGACTGAGCCACCCAGCTGCCCCCAAACCAGAGATTTTAAAGAAATGGGGACTTAATTTAAAATTCCAAACTCCCTACATGTATTAATTTACTCTCTGCTTTTCAGATAAATTTCACCAGGAGACTGTGGGGTATCCAGCTTACGTTACATTCTTTCACATGTTCAGGTCCCTGAAAGTCATGATGTGGGAGAATTTTTAACAAATAAATTATTACTATCTATTAATGTTCTTCTGTTTACCACACATCTATTTGAATGCTTACTTCATGTGAGTCTGTGTGCTCAGGTTAAAACATATATCCTGTCCATAAGAAAGCTTCAGAATTAGTTTCTTAAATAATTGACTTCAGGTAAGCTGGGCCAGACCTACTAGAAGAACATTTAGAGACTTTTTTTATTTAATCATGACAAATCCTATCATTTCCCTAATTCTCCCCTAGGCTATTCTCTAGAATCTCAAATTTTCTGGAAGGGCATTTTCAGTCTCCTACATTAAATGCTTCCCATTAGTAATACATCCAGTATTTCAGTTTTCACGATCACCATTGTAACAGCTTGTAAAACCTCATCACACTTTCTACCAAAGATAAAAATAAAGGGGGGGAAATCGGAGGGGGAGACGAACCATGAGAGACTATGGACTCTCAGAGTTATTTTAAATCACTGTCTGTTCCTTAATGACATGTATTCTTGATATTCATATCTTCCTGTATTGTGTGATTTTAATGCCTTTATTGCTAATATGTTGTTAAGGAATTTTGCTTTGATATGCATGAGGAATTTTATTCTGTAATTTTTTTTAAAAAAATGTTTTTGTTGGGGGGCACCCGGGCGGCTCAGTCATTTAGGTGACTGACTCTTGGTTTTGGCTCACATCATGATCTCAGGGTTGGGCTCCACGCTTAGCATGGAGTATGCTTCAATATTCTCTTTGCCCCCTCTACCCCTCCCCGTGCTCATGCTCTCTCTCTCAAATAAACAAATAAAATCTTTCAGAAAATGTCTTTGTCGGTTTATGGTAATAAAATTATATGGGCCATTGTTGTTTTCTATGTTGGTTTCTGTCCTTATTTATTTTTTATTTTTTGCTATTTTAGATTTCTTTGTTCTTTGTTCTTTTTCCTCCCTAGCTTTTATAGTGGAATCTTAGAACATAAACCTTTCTTTTTTTATATCTAAGCATTTAAAGCTATACATTTTCTGCAAAGTATTTTTAGTTGCATTCTGTAAATTTTGATGTTGTATTTTCATTCTCATTCAGTCAAAAATACTTTTTAAATTTCTTAGGTGAATTTTTATTTGACTTGTAGGTTATTTAGAAGTGTATAGTTTAATATCCAAATATTTGGGGGTTTAGAAATAGTTGTTATAAAATTTAGATTTAATGGTATTATGGTTAGAAAACATACTTTGATGTCAATTTTAAAAATTGATTTAGATTTGTTTTCTGGCTCAGCATATAATGTCTATCTTGTAAAATTGCCAGGTGTGCCTCAAAAAGTGTATATGTGCAATTGTTGAATATGGTTCCATGAATATTGATTCCCGGTATTGACGGAGCATTTAGATCCTTTGTATCTTACTGGTCTTTCAGCCTAGAAGTTCTCTTAGTTGCAGAAAGAAGGGATTTTTCTAGCATGATTCTTGGATTATCTATTTCTTCATTTATTTCTGTCAAACACTTTTTCATGCATTTTGAAATTCTCTTATTAGGCAGATACATATTGTCTTGTCTTTCTGACAAATTGACCATGTAATTGTTATGAAACATCCCTCTTTTGCTTTAATCATACAATTTACTTGGTCTTGAAGTCTATTTTAATTAATATTAATATAGCCATTCTAATCTTCTTAAACTTACACAATTTCTACACTACCATTTTCCATCCAGTTATTTTCAACCTCTAAATGTCTTTTTATTGAAAGTGCAATCTTATAGACAGTTTATAGTTGGAACTTGTATTTTATCCATTCTGATATTCTCTACCTTTTATTTGTGTGTTCATTCCATTAATATATAATGTAATATTAATATGTGATTTAGGTTTATAACTTTTATTTGTTTTCTGTTTGTCCCCTTTGTTTACTGTTTCTCTTTCCTCTTATCTTTTTTTATTATTTGGAAGTTTTGGGGTTTGTAATTTATTTATCAGTTGGCTTTTTGGTTACATTTCTTTGCATGAATATTTAGTGTTTGTGCTAGGAATTGACTATTCCTTGTTAACTCACACAGTCCCTTTAGAGTTAATATTATAGAACCTCACATAAAATGTAAAAATCTTGCAATATTGTAGGTACATTTACCTCCACTCCACACTTAATGCTACCGTGGTCATATGTGTCACATCCATATACATTCTAAGCCTCTTAAGATAATGCTGTACGTTTTGCTTAAAACAGTCACAGGTGTTTTAAAGAAATGAAGATATATTCTTACCATGTGCTATGTATTTCTATTTCCAATGGTCTTCATTCATTACAAAAGATCTGAGTTTTCCATCTGCTGTTATTTCCCTTCAGCCTGAAAAACTTACCACTTACTGAAGTGCAGGTATGTTGGCAAAAAAAAATCTTTTACTTTTCTTTTTTTTCTGAAAATGTCTTTATTTATCTTCATCGTAAGAGCATTTCCACTTGATATATAATGCTATACTGACTCTTTACTAGGCTCTGTTGTTTCTGATGAGAAGTCGGTGACGTAGAAGCAGCATATATGGTAGCTAATTAAGTGCCAGACACCGAGTTCAGAGAAACTACTTCTAGTCTAAAGTATCAGAAGAGGAAACAGTGATTTAAAAGAATGAAGGTAGGGAGAACTTCTAGAGTAGAGGAGTGAAGACTTCCACAGATGTTCTTCACAGGAGAACAATTTAACTGTTGAAACTATATATACAGAAAAAAATCATTCAAAGTCCCTGGAAATTGTCCTCAGGACACATACAGAATGGAGACATCTATTCAGTAAGTCTATTTAATCTTGGTAAGAATAGGGAGGGCCTCTGGCTTTTGGGCCACTCTTTCCCTTCACCCCTCTGTGTTATAGAAACTCTGCTTCCAATGTGTACAGCCAAGAAGACAGGAGTTCCTTTTCTCTCAGCTCCCAGTCTGGGGCTATAGTTTCACCCCAAAACGGGCAGGCTGCTGGCCTTTCTCATCCTCTGCCAGTCCCATCTTACAGAAGCTTAATTCCAGACAAGCAGAGCAAGCCTAGAAGATTGGGTCTCTCTTGCCCCCACTCAGCCTCTACTTGTAGGAGAAAAGGGCTCCAGGCACAGCACACCTATACTATTGCAGAAATTGGAACCCTCATCCACTACTGGTGGGATTTTAAAATAGTGTAGCTCCTTTGGAAAACAGTCTAGTAGTTTCCCAAGAGGCTTAATATAGTTGCCATAAGACTCAGCAATTGTACTCCTGAGTATATATCCAAGAGAAGTGAAAGCAGACATTCACACAAAAACTTGTATGCCAGTGTTTATAGCAGCATTCATAATAGCCAAAAAGTGGAAACAACCAAACGTCTATCAGCTGATGAACAAATAAAATGTGGTATATCCATATAGTGGGATACTATTTGGCAATACAAATAAATAATACACGCTACAACATGGATGAACACTGAAATATTATGCTAAGTGAAAGAAGACAGTCACAAAGGCTGCACTCTTTATGATTCCATTCATATGAAATATCAAAAATAGGCAAATTTACGCCCACAGAAAGCAGACTGGTAGTTGTCTAGGACTGACGTTGGTGGAGCATAGCAAGGAATCAGGATTGACTGCTACTGGGTATGGGGTCTCCTTCGAGGGAAAGAAAAGATTCAAAAGTTGATGATTGCAGTGATGATTGTGAATGGAATAAGAAAACATTTAGTTGTGTATTTAAAATGATGAACTTTATGTATGTGATTTATATCTAAATAAAACTTAAAAGTGGTGAAACCCCTCTATTTTCAAACATGTAAAAGAAATGAAAAGAGGAAAGCTGGCTGACATTTTTGTCCCAGTTTTCAACACAGATTCAGTTTCAGAGAGAACCTATGATTCTTTGTATAGGATAGCAAATATTAATCAGTGAGTATTTATTGACTGCCTATTGAGTGTCCAATTCTGTCTAAGCACTGTAGAGGATACAGGAAAATCTAGATGAAAACCAAAAGCTCATCCAACTATGTTTTATCTACATGACTGCAAATATCCAGATGGTGAAAGCCACTTTTGAAAATATAAATGCTTAGATAAAATTTTCCCTTTAAGTCTCTTCTTCCATTCTGTTCTCTGTCTGTCAACATTTTACACTGACATTCAATTAACTGTGCTGCAAAATCCCACTTGGTAAGCAAGAATGTTGACTTCATTATGTTTTCATTACATTTCCAATAGTTTCTTCTGCAATGGAAATTTAGTTTATTGTATGATCAAAGACATTAACACACCACCTGTCATATGTCATAATACTTACCCTTTTTAATGGAATAAAGGTTATAGTGGGAATTCTTTTAAACAACCAAGGGGAGATGTGCATATTATATTGCAGATTTTGAGACACTTTTCCTGTAGAGTTAGCTTTTTGCCTCCCCTTTCTCTTTTTTTGCTTCTATTTAGTTACTTAGTGTATTGATTTTTTTCATCAGAACAAATATTATTTAATCCAATATTGTAGTAAAAAGATTTAGCTTCAAATTTATTAATAATTACTTAGGAAATACTATAAATTTGTTTCAATACAATACTGCTTTAGAATGTGTAAAAATCATGAAAATTTCTTAAACCCTAAAAGTAGGTTGGATAATTCAACTACTCTGCAAACATTATATAACACATTTAGTAAACTTCTTGAACCCTAGAGTAGTTGTTTTTATATATATTTCAAGATCAAATGTATCTTAAACAGGATTAACACTGTTAGAGTTACTTCTTTCCTGTAAAAAAAAGAAGTTTTAAATGCAAATGATTGCTGAGAACTGCATTAAAAAAAAAAGATTTATTTATTTATTGGGGGGGCAGAGGGAGAGGGAGAGAGAGTCTTAAGCAGACTTTGCACTGAGCACGAGATTGACACAGCTTGATCTCACGACCCTGAGATCAGGTCTAAGCTGAAATCAAGAGTCGGATGCTTAACTGACTGTGCCACCAAGGTACCCTGAGACTGGCGTTTTTTTTTTAAAGATTTTATTTATTTGACAGAGAGAGACACAGCGAGAGAGTGAACACAAGCAGGGGGAGTGGGAGAGGGAGAAGCAGGCTTCTCGCGGAACAGGGAGCCAGATGTGGGACTTGATCCCAGGACCCTGGGATCATGACCTGAGCTGAAGGCAGATGCTTAAAGACAGCCACCCAGGCGCCCCGAGGTTAGCATTTTAAAGAGAAAATAATTTCATTGTGGATAAACTAGATGGGGACAATATCTCATAGGGTTCTGCTAATGATTAGATTAGCTAAATGTCTTTTAATTTCTTAGCACAGTGCCTGGAATACAGTTAGTACTCAATAATAATGGTTAGTTTCTACACATTTTATATTGTTTATATTTTAGCAACAATTGCTAATATGTATAAAGTTGACAAAGCTGAGCTTCTTAGAGTTGTAAACTCTACTGGAGCTGGTGGATGCCTGGCTTTTCTTCCACCATGCCTCCTCTCACCTAGAACAGGTATCTCTAATGGATCACAGCACTTTGACTTTAAGTATGTATCTTAAAGTCAAGATGTTGTATCAATATCTTTCTCAGCACTGCTAGTTGTAGCCACTCACAATGGATCTAATTTCACACATGAGACAGAAATTACTTGCCATTCTCACTTTAAGTTGTAAATAGACTCTTTCAGGTAATGTGGCAAGCTCCAGTGGCAGGGGATTTGGTGATGGAAGCACTTCCACTGTGTCACTAACATTTTCTTATCTAAAACTATGTCAACAGTTTTAGGAAATTGTGCTTTAAAAAAATTCTCACAATGACTATTGTGGACCATTTAAAAAGTGAACATTTCCTTCTCTTTTTCACCTTTGACCTAAGAGATCCAGAACCAAATTTATTCATGATTGAACTAAGAACCTTAAGGTTGGAGAAGAGTAAAATAGACTAATGGGTATTCAGATTATTTTGATGACTTCTTAAAATACCATTTGTTTTGATTATCTGGAAGAGATGACTTTACTCACTATCTACCAAGAGAGTGCAATTAAGATAAAAGGGAGCTACTCTCATAGTATTACGGTAAATATGGAGCTTCCAATCGTAGGTCTTGGCCTATAAAATACTGGTATTTGGTAAAAAAGATTAAAAAAAAAGAAACTCTGATGTATGAAGTAGTATCCAAAATGCTAAATGGAAGTGGCTATTTCAAATTCATCTATAATAAAACTAAAAGTATCCTCCCATCTTTAAACAATCTATAGTATTCAGGCAAGTAAACTTTATTTTGTGTCTCTGATACAAGCCTGGCCAAGCAGATTGTGGGACACTAGATATGAGAGAATGAGAATTGATAAGGAATGTCAAAAGCCTCATATTCTTCTGTAGGACACTTTCATTATTATTATTAACTTTATATAACCAATGTTAACTTTCCCAAAGTTTATAAATGAAAAAGAAACATTTGAGGGGCTAGTGTGTGTGTCGTGTGTGTGTGTGTGTGTGAGAGAGAGAGAACATAATACAATCACAAGGTCCCAAAATAAAGATATTGTTTAAAATGTTGAATTATCTAATTCCCACCTCACTCCCTGTTCATTCTGTCTCTCTCATCATCTTAATCCCTGCTTCCTATAAGTAAGTACTTTTAATATTTTCTTGGATATCTCCTCAAGATTATTTATGTTTATATAAGGAAACATGAAGATGAATTCTTATTTCCCCCTTATTTTACATAAACAGTCATTTACTACATAATTTTCTGGAAATTACTTTTCATAAAACAATTTACCCTGGAGATCACGTTTCTTTGCCCTATACCAGAAATTAGAACTATCCTCTTTCTTTTTTTAATAACCATGTAGTATTTCATGAGGTGGATATACATAATAAGCATACTGTAACCAAACTTCTAATGATGGAAATTAGTCCATAAAGTACAGAACCAGCCATCAAAATACTAGACAGTCTATTAAAAATGAATCCAGCAGATTTCTGGTTTCAACCGTGACATTTTATAAAGAGCTTAAAAATTACCACCTCCATTCTTAAAATAAGAAAAAAAATGAACTGAAAATCAATGATTTTCTTGATCCTTCAGAAATTGTGGTCACAAGGCAAACAATCACTGAGACATCTGGAGAGACAGGAAAATACAGAGAAACATAGCTAAGATCAGCATACCTGAAGCAGAAGCCTCTGGGAACATAAGCTGATAGAAACATTTAAACGGTAATTTTCACCAATTGCTGGAGGTTGATTGTGGATTGGCTTGAGGGTGAGAAACTCCTAAGGCCCAGTCTCAGAGGAAACCTCACACTTTTATGGATTTTAAATCAAGGAACTCTAGCAAGTTATCACAATGAAGAGTCAAGAAAAATCCACCTGCATTTCTGACAGGGTAAGAGAAAAGTGACCATTTGAAATATGCCCTGAGAGTTCTCAGAAGAAACAGAGCCCAACTCCTAGCCAGATTAACATAAAATCTTACACTCAAGGTCTATTTTTACCCAATATATCCTATTATTCAATATATCATGTCTTGTTCGGTTTTTACAAATAAAACTCAAATGGAATAAATACCAAAAAAACTGCATTCAGGCAAATCAAATTCAAACAACAGAAAACCAAAGACAAAGAGAAAATCTTGAATGAAACCAGAGGAATAAAACACTTTACCTGGAAGAACAAGGAAAATAATAGTGGACTCATAAGAAACCATGCAAGCAAGAAGTTGGAGTGATATACTTAAAGTGTGGAAAGAAAAACAACAATAAAAAACACAAGTTCAACTTCTATATACAGTGAAGTCATCCTTCAAAAGTGGCTGAGAAATAAAGGCATATTCAGACAAACAAAAATTGAGTGAATTCAACACACATGATCTGTAAAAATGTTAAAAGAAGTTTTCAAGAAGAAGGAAAATGATATAGTCAGAAATTTTTATATCTATATCAAAGAAGGATGAGTTCAGAGAATGAATAAATAAAGGCTAAAATAAAATCTTTTATTTTTCTTATTCTTAATTCATCTAAGAGATTTTTCAAAATGATTTTTTTCAAATAATAGCAAAGATGTATTGCATGATTTTAGTACATGGATAAGTGAAATAAATTATAGCAATATTATAAGGGGCAGAAGGAGGGATTGGGAATAATACTCTAAGTATCTGCACTACGCATGAAATTATATAATGTTATCTGAAAGTGGACTCAGAAAAGTTGAAAATATATATTGTAAACCCTCTGGATGCCATTAAAAACTTTTTAAAAGAAGTATAATCCTTATGCTAAGAGAAGAAAGAAAATGGAATCATATGTAAGTGCCCAATTAAAATCAGAGAAGGCAGAAAAAGAGAGGAAAATATAAAAATAAAAAATCACAAGGATGAGAAAACTGATATAAACATACTATATTTTAATTCAGGCATATAAATAATCACTTTAAATGTGAATAATCTAAACATACCAATTAAAAGACAGAGTTTGTCAAAGTGAAAAATACACATAAAGACACATTTAGTTCAAAATAAAAGGAAGAAGAAAGAAATACCATGCTAACACTAATCAGAAGAGACTGGGGGAAGCTAAATTAATTTCAGAAAAGGCACATTTCAGAACAAGGAAAATTACCAAAAATTAAGAGGAGTATTACGTAATGATAAAGGGCTCCGTTCTCCAAGAAGACACAAGAATTCTTAACATGTATGTACCTAAAAACAGGGTGCCAAAATACAAGAGACAAAACTGATAGAACCCTAAGGAGAAACAGACAAATGCGCTATTATAATTAGATACTTCCACACCCCTTTCAGTAGTTGAAAGATCCAGAAAGCAGAAAATGTAAAAGAGCACACTTGACCCCCAAATCACCATCAATCAACTTGATTTAATTGATATTTATAGAATAGCTAATCCAACAACAGTGGAATACACATTCCTCTCAAGTTCACATGGAGTACCCTCTAAGACAGACCATGTTCTGGGTCAAGAAAGCACATCACAACATATTTAAAAACACAAAAATCATATAACGTATTTTCTCTAGCTACAGTGGAGTTAACCTAGAAATCAAAAACAGAAAGATAGTGAGAAAAAATCCCCAGATAGTTCGAGATTAAACAACACACTTATAAATAACATGAGTCAGGCAGTGTCAAGATAAATGTTTTAAAGGTTGAATTAAATGAAAATGGAAATAAAATGCATCAAAAGTTATAGAATATAGCAAAAACAGTTATTAGAGGGAAGTTTATAGCATTAAATTAATTTACTAGAGAAGATAAAAGATCTGAAACCAATAAATTAAGCTACTATCTTAGAACGCAAGAGAAAAAAATGAAGCTTGGGTGCCTGGGTGGCTCAGCTGGTTAAGCGACTGCCTTCAGCTCAGGTCATGATCCTGGAGTCCCGGGATCGAGTCCCGCATCGGGCTCCCTGCTCAGCAGGGAGTCTGCTTCTCCCTCTGACCCTGCCCCCCTCATGCTCTCTATCTCATTCTCTCTCTCAAATAAATAAATAAAATCTTAAAAATAAAAAAAATGAAGCTTAAAGCAAACAGAAGAAAATAATACAAATTAAGGGAGAAAAAAGTGAAATTGAAAATATGAAAACTGGCTATGGGGTATATGGGCATGTCATATGCTATCTTCACAACTCTTCTGTACATCTAATACTATTCTAAAATTAAAATGTATTAATAAGGGGGCAGAGCAAGATGGTGGAGGAGTAGGAGACCTGGATTTCGTCTCCTCTCAGGAATTCAGCTGGATAGGGAGCAAACCATTCTGAACACCTATGAACTCAATAGGAGATCGAAGAAAAGAATCGCAACAACTCTCTGAACAGAAAAGCGACCACTTTCTGGAAGGTAGGACGTACGGAGAAGTGAATCTGAGGTGATATTCGGGAGGATAGACGGCGGGGCAGGGGCCTCCGTTGGCCACTTCTGGCAAGTGATAGAACCACGGAACACAAAATCGGAACTTTTAGAAGTTGGCTCCGCTGAGGGACGTCACTCCGGTGGCTAAGCGGGGGGTGGAACCCTCGTGGGACAGTGTGGTCTCAGGACCCTCGGGGTCACAGAAAGACCGGGGGTGCCTGAGTGTGGCAGAGCTCCCAGGTATCAGAGCGGGGAAGCCAGCTGCAGAGACAGAGCCCAGGCGCGGGCTCTCAGCTCGGGGTTGCCATAAACCGTGATCCGCGGCACAGTCGGGCCACTGCTCCTCCAGCAGGGACCAAACAAGCGGCAGATCTGGGGAGACTCACCTTCTTCCCCTGGGAGGAGAGGTGCGGGAGCGCACCACAGGGATCTGCTGGGTTTGGAGACCCCACACTGAGTCGGGTGCCAGAGATAGAAACGCTCGGTCACAAGCCAGGTGAGCACGGAGTGCGGCCGGAGACCGGGGAGATGGGAGTGACTGGCGGCTTTTCTCTGGGGGCTCACTGAGGAGCAGGGCCCGAGTTCTCGGCTCCTCCGAGGCAGAGATTGGGAGGCCGCCATTTTCACTCTCCGCCTCCAAAGCTGTACAGAAAACTTGAAGGGAACAAAAGCTCCGGAGACCAAACCCGAGCAGATTACTTAGTCCGGACCGGGCAAGGGTGGGGCAATTCCGCCTCCGGCAAAGACTTTTGGAAACCACGGCAACAGGCCCCTTCCCCAGAAGATCAGCGAAACAGCCAGCCAAGACCAAGTTTACCGATCAATGAGAACGGCAGAACTCCAGCGCTAGGGGAATAATGCGCATAGAATTCATGGCTTTTTTACCATGATTCTTTAGTCTTTCAAAGTTAATTTTTTTTTAACTGTCTTTTTTTTTTTTGAATTTTTTTTTCCCTTTTTCAACCAACATCTTATCAATCCCTTTTTTAAAAAAAAATTTTTATTTTTCATTTTTATTTTTCATTTTTAAAGTCATATTCTATCCCTTCATAGTAGTTACCTGTATTTTTGCATATATATATAAGTTGTTCTCTCTTTAAAATTTTGAGATAGTTTCTTCTAACAGATCAAAATATACCCTAAATCTCTATTGTATGGTTTTTTTCCACTCCCCTGCCTGATCACATTCTCTCCCTTTTTTTTTCTCTTTTCTTTTCTTTTTTTTTTTAAATCCTCTTCTTTCTTTTTTCAAACAACTTCTTATCAATTCCTTTTATAAAATTTTTTATAATTTCCATCTTTACAATCATATTCCATCCCTTTATCATATCAACCCGAATTTTTGTACATATATAAGTTTTTCTTTCTTTAAAATTTTGGGAGGCACTTTCTTCTAACAGACCAAAATACACCCAAAATCTAGTGTGTGGCACTGATCTCTATACCAGCCTGATCGTATTTGATCACATTCTGGTTTTTTTTGTTTATTTTCTGTTTTTGTTTGTTTTTATCTTTATCTTTTTCTTTTCCTTTTTTTTTTTTCTTTTTCTTTTTTCTCTCTTTCCCTTTCTTTTCCCACTGCTTCAGGTCTTTTCTGATTTGTTTAGAGTATATTTTCTGGGAACATTCTTACCCTGTTAGCATTTTGTTCTCTCATTAATCTATTCTCCTCTGCACAAAATGACAAGACGGAAAAAATCACCTCAACAAAAAGAACAAGAGTTGGTACCGACTGCCAGGGACCTACTCAATACAGACATTAGTACGATGTCAGATCTAGAGTTCAGAATCATCACTTTAAAGATACTAGCTGGGCTTGAAAAAAGCATGGAAGTTATTAGAGAAACCCTTTCTGGAGAAATAAAAGAACTAAAATCTAACCAAGTCGAAATCAAAAAGGCTATTAATGAGGTGCAATCAAATATGGGGGCGCTAACTGCTAGGATAAATGAGGCAGAAGAGAGACACAGTGATACAGAAGACCAAATGATGGAAAATAAAGAAGCTGAGAAAAAGAGAGATAAACAACTACTGGATCACGAGGGCAGAATTCGAGAGATAAGCGGTACCATAAGACAAAACAACATTAGAATAATTGGGATCCCAGAAGAAGAAGAAAGAGAGAGAGGGGCAGAAGGCATATTGGAGCAAATTATAGCAGAGAACTTCCCTAATTTGGGGAAGGAAACGGGCATCAAAATCCAGGAAGCACAGAGAACCCCTCTCAAAATCAGTAAAAATAGGTCAACACCCCGACATCTAATAGTAAAACTTACCAGTCTCAGAGACAAAGAGAAAATCCTGAAAGCAGCTTGGGAGAAGAGGTCTGTAACCTACAATGTTAGAAACATTAGATTGGCAACAGACCTATCCACAGAGACCTGGCAGGCCAGAAAGGACTGGCAGGATATATTGAGAGCACTAAATGAGAAAAATATGCAGCCAAGAATACTATATCCAGCTAGGCTGTCATTGAAAATTGAAGGAGAGATAAAAAGCTTCCAGGACAAACAAAAACTAAAGGAATTTGCAAACACGAAACCAGCCCTACAAGAAATCTTGAAAGGGGTCCTCTAAGCAAAGAGAAAGCCTGAAAGCAACATAGACCAGAAAGGAACACAGACAATATACAGTAACAGTCACCTTACAGGCAATACAATGGCACTAAATTCCTATCTTTCAATAGTTACCCTGAATGTAAATGGGCTAAATGCCCCAATCAAAAGACACAGGCTATCAGATTGGATTAAAAAACAAGACCCATCGATATGTTGTCTGCAAGAGACTCATTTTAGACCCAAAGACACCCCCAGATTGAAAGTGAGGGGGTGGAAAACCATTTACCATGCTAATGGACACCAAAAGAAAGCTGGGGTGGCAATCCTTCTATCAGACAAATTAGATGTTAAACCAAAGACTGTAATAAGAGATGAGGAAGGACACTATATCCTACTTAAAGGGTCTATCCAACAAGAAGATCTAACAATTGTAAATATCTATGCCCCTAACATGGGAACAGCCAATTATATAAGGCAATTAATAACAAAAGCAAAGAAACACATCGACAACAATACAATAATAGTGGGGGACTTTAACACCCCCCTCACTGAAATGGACAGATCATCTAAGCAAAAGATCAACAAGGAAATAAAGACCTTAAATGACACACTGGACCAAATGGACTTCACAGACATATTCAGAACATTCCATCCCAAAGCAACAGAATACACATTCTTCTCTAGTGCCCATGGAACATTCTCCAGAATAGATCACATCCTGGGTCACAAATCAGGTCTCAACCCATACCAAAAGACTGGGATCATTCCCTGCATAGTTATGACCACAATGCTTTGAAACTCAAACTCAGTCACAAGAGGAAAGTTGGAAAGAACTCAAATACATGGAGGCTAAAGAGCATCCGACTAAAGAATGAATGGGTCAACCAGGAAATCAAAGAATTTAAAAAATTCATGGAAACCAATGAAAATGAAAACACAACTGTTCAAAATCTTTGGGATGCAGCAAAAGGAGTCTTAAGTGGCAAGTATATAGCAATACAAGCCTTTCTCAAGAAACAAGAAAGGTCTCAAGTACACAACCGAACCCTACACCTAAAGGAGCTGGAGAAAGAACAGCAAATAAAGCCTAAACCCAGCAGGAGAAGAGAAATAATAAAGATCAGAGCAGAAATCAATGAAATAGAAACCAAAAGAACAGTAGAACAGATCAACGAAACTAGGAGCTGGTTCTTTGAAAGAATTAACAATATTGATAAACCCCTGGCCAGACTTACCAAAAAGAAAAGAGAAATGACCCAAATCAACAAAATCATGAATGAAAGAGGAGAGATCACAACCAACACCAAAGAAATACAAACAATTATAAGAACATATTATGAGCAACTCTATGCCAGCAAATTAGATAACCTGGAAGAAATGGATGCATTCCTAGAGATGTATCAATGACCAAAACTGAACCAGAAAGAAATAGAAAACCTGAACAGACCTATAACCACTAAGGAAATTGAAGCAGTCATCAAAAATCTCCCAACAAACAAAAGCCCAGGGCCAGATGGCTTCCCAGGGGAATTCTACCAAACATTTCAAGAAGAATTAATACCTATTCTTCTGAAACTGTTCCAAAAAATAGAAATGGAAGGAAAACTTCCAAACTCATTTTATGAGGCCACCATTACCTTGATCCCAAAACCAGACAAAGACCCCATCAAAAAGGAGAATTACAGACCAATATCCCTGATGAACACGGATGCAAAAATTCTCACCAAAATACTAGCCAATAGGATCCAAGAGTACATTAAAAGGATTATTCACCACGACCAAGTGGGATTTATCCCTGGGCTGCAAGATTGGTTCAACATCCGCAAATCAATCAACGTGATACAATACATTAACAAAAGAAAGAACAAGAATCATATGATCCTCTCAATAGATGCAGAAAAAGCATTTGACAAAGTACAGCATCCTTTCTTGATCAAAACTCTTCAGAGTATAGGCATAGAGGGTACATACCTCAATATCATAAAAGCCATCTATGAAAAACCTACAGCGAATATCATTCTCAATGGGGAAAAACTGAGAGCTTTCCCCCTCAGGTCAGGAACACGGCAGGGATGTCCACTATCACCACTGCTAATCAACATAGTATTAGAAGTCCTAGCCACAGCAATCAGACAACAAAAAGAAATCAAAGGCATCCGAATCGGCAAAGAAGAAGTCAAACTCTCACTCTTTGCAGATGATATGATACTTTATGTGGAAAACCCCAAAGACTCCACCCCAAAACTGCTAGAACTCCTACAGGAATTCAGTAAAGTGTCAGGATATAAAATCAATGCACAGAAATCAGTGGCATTCCTATACACCAACAACAAGACAGAAGAAAGAGAAATTAAGGAGTCGATCCCATTTACAATTGCACCCAAAACCATAAGATACCTAGGCATAAATCTAACCAAAGAGGCAAAGGATCTGTACTCAGAAAACTATAAAATACTCATGAAAGAAATTGAGGAAGACACAAAGAAATGGAAAAATGTTCCATGCTCATGGATTGGTAGAACAAATATTGTGAAGATGTCAATGCGACCTAGAGCAATCTACACATTCAATGCAATCCCCATCAAAATACCATCCGCTTTTTTCAAAGAAATGGAACAAAGAATCCTAAAATTTGTATGGAACCAGAAAAGACCCCGCATAGCCAGAGGAATGTTGAAAAAGAAAAGCAAAGCTGGTGGCATCACCATTCTGGACTTCCATCTCTATCACAAAGCTGTCATCATCAAGACAGTATGGTACTGGCACAAAAACAGACACATAGATCAATGGAACAGAATAGAGAGCCCAGAAATGGACCCTCAACTCTATGGTCAACTAATCTTTGACAAAGCAGGAAAGAATGTCCAATGGAAAAAAGACAGTCTCTTCAACAAATGGTGTTGGGAAAATTGGACAGCCCCATGCAGAAGAATGAAAATGGACCATTTCCTTACACCACACACAAAAATAGACTCCAAATGGTTGAAAGACCTCAATGTGAGACAGGAGTCCATCAAAATCCTAAAGGAGAACACAGGCAGCAACCTCTTCGCCCTCAGCTGCAACAACTTCTTCCTAGAAACATCGCCACAGGCAAGGGAAGCAAGGGCAAAAATGAACTATTGGGACTTCATCAAGATAAAAAGCTTTTGCAAAGCAAAGGAAACAGTCAACAAAACGAAAAGACAACCGACAGATTGGGAGAAGATATTTGCAAATGACATATCAGATAAAGGGCCAGTATCCAAAATTTATAAAGAACTTATCAAACTCAACACCCAAAGAACAAAGAATCCAATCAAGAAATGGGCAGAAGACACGAACAGACATTTTTCCAAAGAAGACATCCAAATGGCCAACAGACACATGAAAAAGAGCTCAACATCGCTCGGCATTAGGGAAATCCAAATCAAAACCTCAATGAGATACTACCTCACACCAGTCAGAATGGCTAAAATTAACAAGTCAGGAAATGACAGATGTTGGTGGGGATGCGGACAAAGGGGAACCCTCCTACACTGTTGGTGGGAATGCAAGCTGGTGCAACCACTCTGGAAAACAGGATGGAGGTTCCTCAAAAAGTTGAAAATAGAGCTACCATATGATCCAGCAATTGCACTATTGGGTATTTACCTCAAAGATACAAAAGTAGGGATCCGAAAGGGTACGTGCACCCCGATGTTTATAGCAACAATGTCCACAATAGCCAAACTGTGGAAAGAGCCAAGATGTCCATCGATAGATGAATGGATAAAGAAGAGGTGGTATATATATACAATGGAATATTATGCAGCCATCAAAAGGAATGAGATCTTGCCATTTTCAACGACGTGGATGGAACTGGAGGGTATTATGCTGAGTGTAATAAGTCAAACAGAGAAAGACATGTATCATATGACCTCACTGATACGAGGAATTCTTAATCTCAGGAAACAAACTGAGGGTTGGTGGAGTGGGGGGTGGGGTGGGAGGGGTAGGGTGACTGGGTGATAGACACTGGGGAGGGTATGTGCTCTGGTAAGTGCTGTGAATTGTGCAAGACTGTTGAATCTCAGATCTGTACCTCTGAAACAAATAATGCAATATATGTTAAGGACAAAAAAAAGAAGAAGGAGATGATAGCAGGAGAGGAAGAATGAAGGGGGGGATATCAGAGGGGTAGACGAACTATGAGAGATGATGGACTCTGAAAAACAAACTGAGGGTTCTAGAGGGGAGGGGGGTGGGAGGATGGGTTAGCCTGGTGATGGGTATTGAGGAGGGCACGTTCTGCATGGAGCACTGGGTGTTATGCACAAACAATGAATCATGGAACACTACATCTAAAACTAATGATGTAATGTATGGTGATTAGCATAACATTAAAAAAAGAAAAAAATGTATTAATAAAAAAGACAAAAAAAGAAAATATGAACTCTATAGACAAAGTCAATAAAACCACAGTCATGTTCTTTGAAAAGATAAATAAAATTGATCACAGTCTATCCAGACTAGTCAAGAAAAAAAAATTAATACTTTTAAGATAAAATAAAAGAATCAAGGCATAGATTTTATACCTTTTACAAAAGTTAGCTAGAGATACATCATCTCCTAAATTTAAAATGCAAACCAATACAACTTCTAGAAAATAATACAGGAAAATATCTAGGTAACCTTCAGCTCTAGATGATTTGTTTTCAGATACAACATAAAAAGTAAAATCCTTGGAAGAGAAAATAAGCTGGACTCCATTAAAATTAAAATCATCTGCTCTACAAAGACATTGTTAAGACAATGAAGACAGGCACAAGATAGGAGAAAATATCTGAAAACATGTATCTGATAAAGAATTTGCATCTAATATACACAAAGGACTCTTAAAACACACACTGAAGAAATACACAATCCAACTAAAAAAAAGAGCAAAAAAATATGAACACATTTCAGTAAAGAAGATACATAGATCACAAATAAGCCTATGAAAAGATGCTCAGCATCATTTTTTTTTTTAAAGATTTTATTTATTTATTTGAGAGAGAGAATGAGATAGAGAGAGCATGAGAGGGGGGAGGGTCAGAGGGAGAAGCAGGCTCCCTGTTCAGCAGGGAGCCCGATGCGGGACTCGATCCCGGGACTCCAGGATCATGACCTGAGCCAAAGGCAGTCGCTTAACCAACTGAGCCACCTAGGCGCCCTCAGCATCATTTTTTATTAAAGAGTTGTGAATTGAAATAAAATGAGTACCACTACATACCGATTAGAGTGGCTAAAATCCAAATTCTGACAATATCAAATGTTGACAAGGATGTGAAGCAGGAGGAACTTTCATTCATTGCTAATGAAAATGCAAAATGGTGTCATCACTTTGGAAGACAGGTTGGCAGTTTCTTTCAAAACTAGACTATCATATGATCCAGGAGTTATGATCTTAGGTATTTATCCAATTTACTTCAAAAGTTATACACACACAAAAACCCGATTACATTTTTTATAGCAGATTTAATCACAATTGCTTAAATTGAAGCAACCAAGATGTCCTTCAATTGGTGAATGTAAAAATAAACTATGGTGCATTCATATATTAGAACATGATACATCTGATATATCAAGTCTGGTAAAAATGATATATCAAGTCACAAAAAGATCTAGAAGAACTTTCAATGCATATTGCTATGGGAAAGAAGATAGTCTGAAAAGGCTACATACTATGTGATTCCAAATATTTGGCATCCTGGAAAAGGCAGAACTATAGAAACAGTAAAAATATCAGTGATGTCCAGGAATTGGGGGGATAAATAGTCAAAACATGGAAAATTTTTAGGGCAGTGTAAGTATTTTTAATGGTACCATCATGAGAGACACACAAGATAGTAGTTAGAATCCACAGAACTGTACACTGGATAGAAACAAGGCAGACTAATCTCTGGGAACCCAATTATTGACCCCTCCTGATGATTCTGATCCCAAACCTACAACTTAAGAAGATTCTACAGAATGATAGCTTAAATGATAAGGTTATAAACTACAGTGGGTATACAACAAGGATGAATTCTGAGAAGTCCTTATCCTTGTTAAATTTTATATCACAGTGATTTCATACCACTGTTTCAGTTACTTGAATGTTATTCTTATATGGAGAAAAAAGATAAGCATTTTTTCCTCTTTATAAGACATGGTTTTATTATTTCCACAAGCGTGAATTATTTTGTCTAATTACTGCCTGAAGAAGGACTATAGATCATTGATTAAAAAACTAATCATGATTTTTGGCAGCCATTCCCCAAATTTTGACTGCTTTATGGCTAATAATCTTTATATTTATAGAGCAAACAGAAGAATAAAAAAGCACAGGAGGCTGGGACAAAAAGCCACATGCACTCGATTGACCCTTGAGGATGTAACTCTAACACAGTATAACAAATGGGTCTCATCATAATAATAATCATAGATATGCGGTTAAAAATTGGAAGAGAGCTAAAGAAATATATACCCAAGCAGTGACAAATAACAATCAACTTATATCTCCAACACAAATGCAGTGTGGAACAGAATTTTGAGTCCCCATCCCAGAAGGAAGGAGCTTTGTAATGGACCACATATTTCTGTTAGATGCTCTGGAAGAAGGAGCAGGGCCTTGCATTTCTAACATGCCCTGAAGTATTACCTAATACTTCATTTTACTGAGTTAGGAAACCATACAGATCAACCATGCAACTTGCCTAAAGTCAGGGAGCTGGCAGAATCCTCTTTCTATGGAATCCAGTGGTTGTTATTTAAGCTTCAGCTGATAAATATTCAGGGCCAGGTTCTCTAGTGCTTTTAAATACACTATCTTACATCCAAGGTCAAGGTTCACTTTGTACTTAAAAAAGCACAGAGTAGGCAAAAGCTGAATGCTCAAGTCCTAAATCCCTGAGTAGTCCAAATGTCCTCTGCTTTCTCCAAACGCCAAGAGGTCATGCTCCTATACAATGGCTCTTTAAAAAGCAGATACAATGGCCCAGAAGTGAGGTCTGAGGAAAAGGTGGGAATTAGCATTCACTTAACAACTACTTGGGTCTGACAGTAGGCCAGGAACTCTACATATATACCTTATATATCGCTCACAAAACAGAGAACAATGACATTGTTAAAAAATCTGAGGCTCATAAGTTTAAATAACTTTCACAAAGTCTTAAAGATAAAAAATGCCAAAATGGATTTGGACTCAGATGAAATAAATCCAAAGACTGTGCTTTTTTTTTTTTTTTTACTTCATCTTAGTGCCTTCCTAATAACGGGCAGAGACACTTTGCTAACTGTTCTCATGTATGATACGAGAAGGTAAAACTTGTATACTTAGCTTTCTGCTTTCAATATAGTACATATCGATAAATGGGAGCAATTATGGGGAAAATGACAGAAAAAAGACCAATGACAGAAGCAGATAGTTGTAAAGAATCTAACAATTTCACAGTTCTGTAAAACTAAAATAAGTGTAAATATATAAAAGCATCATCCTTATTCTTAAGATATACCGGCTCAGAAACAACAAAGATGCCATAGTCATACAGTCCCTCATAGTTTGGGATGAATCAGTGCCATTAGTATTGACTTTCCAAATAAAGGGACATTTGAATGGTCTTTAATCTAAAATCTCTATAAAGTGCAAAGAGTTCAAGCTTTGAAGATCTAGAAAGTGGAAAAAAATATATATATACATTTTTGGTATGACACCATCACTAAATAGTAGTGGAAATGGACTAAGTGATTTGACATTTCTAATTTCTTGTCTTGCTACTAAGTTATGAAATAGTCATATTTTGCTCAAATGCATGTAAATTAGTTATATAGATGCTCTTTTGGCTAATTATTTATATGGTGTGAAAACACTATCTAAAGACCAGCATAAAGATATGAGAAATATCTGCTCCTTAATCTCACAACTTTGGAACTGGTAATTATACTGTAGTTTTGCGTTAAATTGACCTATACCGCAAGGTTCTTGTTTAATTTCTGGACAAGTGTTTCTCTGAAAAAGCTTTCTATCTGCCAACTTACCACCTTGACAGCATGCTAAATAAAGCAAAAACTTTAGATAACCCATTTAGGCTCATTTCTTCGTGTGTGTGTGTGTGTGTGTGTGTGTGTGTGTGTGTGTGTGTGTTTGGTCTTTTTTTTCAAATTTTCTGAATTTACTTTCTCCCTTTCTATATATTTTTAGATTTCTCTTTATAAGCAGTTCATTCTCAACTGTCTGGGACTTCTTCCAGAAAGCCCTTCATTGGAATTCTTTTTGATTCTTGGTGTCTATCTACATAAAATGGGATAAAATATTTCCTCCTTAAGGTTAATGTTTAAATGAAAAGCAATAATGCCTCTGGCACATAGTAAGTGCTCAAAACAGTTCACCAGTATGAGATTCTAGAGGGAAGGGATCATGTTTTATTTTTTTTTTAATTTTTTATTGTTATTTTAATCACCATACATTACATCATTAGTTTCTGATGTAGTGTTCCATGATTCATTGTTTGCGCACAACACCCAGTGCTCCATGCAGAACGTGCCCTGTTTAATACCCATTACCAGGCTAACCCATCCCCCAACCCCCGTCCCCTCTAGAACCCTCAGTTTGTTTTTCAAAGTCCATCGCCTCTCATGGTTCGTCTCCCCCTCTGATTTCCTCCCCCTTCATTATTCCCCTCCTGCTATCTTCTCCTTCTTTTTTTTTTTTTCTTAACATATATTGCATTATTTGTTTCAGAGGTACAGGTCTGTGATTCAACAGTCTTGCACAATTCACAGCGATCACCATAGCACATACCCACCCAGTGTCTATCACCCAGCCACCCCATCCCCCCCACCCCACCCCCCACTCCAGCAACCCGCAGTTTGTTTCCTCAGATTAAGAATTCCTCATATCAGTGAGATCATATGATACATGTCTTTCTCTGATTGACTTATTTCGCTCAGCATAACACCCTCTAGTTCCATCCACGTCGTTGCCAATGGAAAGATCTCATTCCTTTAGATGGCTGCATAATATTCCATTGTATATATATATCACATCTTCTTTATCCATTCATCTGTCGATGGACATCTTGGCTCTTTCCACAGTTTGGCTATTGTGGACATTGCTGCTATAAACATCGGGGTGCACGTACCCCTTCGGATCCCTACATTTGTATCTTTGGGGTAAATACCCAGTAGTGCAATTGCTGGATCATATGGTAGCTCTATTTTCAACTTTTTAAGGAACCTCCATCCTGTTTTCCAGAGTGGTTGCACCAGCTTGCATTCCCACCAACAGTGTAGGAGGGTTCCCCTTTCTCTACATCCCCGCCAACATCTGTCATTTCCTGACTTGTTAATTTTAGCCATTCTGACTGGTGTGAGGTGGTATCTCACTGAGGTTTTGATTTGGATTTCCCTGATGCCGAGCGATATTGAGCTCTTTTTCATGTGTCTGTTGGCCATTTGGCTGTCTTCTTTGGAAAAATGTCTGTTCATGTCTTCTGCCCATTTCTTGATTGGATTCTTTGTTTTTTGGGTGTTGAGTTTGATCAGTTCTTTATAGATTTTGGATACTAGCCCTTTATCTGTATGTCATTTGCAAATATCTTCTCCCAATCTGTCGGTTGTCTTTTCGTTTTGTTGACTGTTTCTTTTGCTGTGCAAAAGCTTTTTATCTTGATGAAGTCCCAATAGTTCATTTTTGCCCTTGCTTCCCTTGCCTGTGGCGATGTTTCTAGGAAGAAGTTGCTGCAGCTGAGGGTGAAGAGGTTGCTGCCTGTGTACTTCTTTAGGATTTTGATGGACTCCTCTCTCACATTGAGGTCTTTCAACCATTTGGAGTCTATTTTTGTGTGTGGTGTAAGGAAATGGTCCATTTTCATTCTTCTGCATGTGACTGACCAATTTTCCCAACATCATTTGTTGAAGAGACTGTCTTTTTTCCATTGGACATTCTTTCCTGCTCTTTTGAAGATTAGTTGACCACAGAGTTGAGGGTCCATTTCTGGGCTCTCTACTCTGTTCCATTGACCTATGTGTCTGTTTTTGTGCCAGTACCATACTGTCTTGATGATGACAGCTTTGTAATAGAGCTGGAAGTCTGGAATTGTGATGCCGCCAGCTTTGCTTTTCTTTTTCAACATTCCTCTGGCTATTCGGGGTCTTTTCTGGTTCCATACAAATTTTAGGATTCTTTGTTCCATTTCTTTGAAAAAAGCGGATGGTATTTTGATGGGGATTGCATTGAATGTGTAGATTGCTCTAGGTAGCATTGACATCTTCACAATATTTGTTCTTCCAATCCATGAGCATGGAACGTTTTTCCATTTCTTTGTGTCTTCCTCAATTTCTTTCATGAGTATTTTATAGTTTTCTGAGTACAGATCCTTTGCCTCTTTGGTTAGATTTATGCCTAGGTATCTTATGGTTTTGGGTGCAATTGTAAATGGGATCGACTCCTTAATTTCTCTTTCTTCTGTCTTGTTGGTGTATAGGAATGCCACTGATTTCTGTGCATTAATTTTATATCCTGCCACTTTACTGAATTCCTGTAGTTCTAGCAGTTTTGGGGTGGAGTCTTTGGGGTTTTCCACATAAAGTATCATATCATCTGCAAAGAGTGAGAGTTTGACTTCTTTGCCGATTCGGATGCCTTTGATTTCTTTCTGTTGTCTGATTGCTGTGGCTAGGATTTCTAATATTATGTTCAATAGCAGTGGTGATAGTGGACATCCCTGCCGTGTTCCTGACCTGAGGGGGAAAGCTCTCAGTTTTTCCCCATTGAGAATGATATTCACTGTAGGTTTTTCATAGATGGCTTTTATGATATTGAGGTATGTACCCTCTAGGCCTATACTCTGAAGAGTTTTGATCAAGAAAGGATGCTGTACTTTGTCAGATGCTTTTTCTGCATCTATTGAGAGGATCATATGATTCTTGTTCTTTCTTTTGTTAATGTATTGTATCACGTTGATTGATTTGCGGATGTTGAACCAATCTTGCAGCCCAGGGATAAATCCCACTTGGTCGTGGTGAATAATCCTTTTAATGTACTCTTGGATCCTATTGGCTAGTATTTTGGTGAGAATTTTTGCATCCATGTTCATCAAGGATGTTGGTCTGTAATTCTCCTTTTTGATGAGGTCTTTGTCTGGTTTTGGGATCAAGGTAATGGTGGCCTCATAAAATGAGTTTGGAAGTTTTCCTTCCATTTCTATTTTTTGGAACAGTTTCAGAAGAATAGGTATTAATTCTTCTTGAAATGTTTGGTAGAATTCCCCTGGGAAGCCATCTGGCCCTGGGCTTTTGTTTGTTGGGAGATTTTTGATGACTGCTTCAATTTCCTTAGTGGTTATAGGTCTGTTCAGGTTTTCTATTTCTTTCTGGTTCAGTTTTGGTCATTGATACATCTCTAGGAATGCATCCATTTCTTCCAGGTTATCTAATTTGCTGGCATAGAGTTGCTCATAATATGTTCTTATAATTGTTTGTATTTCTTTGGTGTTGGTTGTGATCTCTCCTCTTTCATTCATGATTTTGTTGATTTGGGTCATTTCTCTTTTCTTTTTGGTAAGTCTGGCCAGGGGTTTATCAATATTGTTAATTCTTTCAAAGAACCAGCTCCTAGTTTCGTTGATCTGTTCTACTGTTCTTTTGGTTTCTATTTCATTGATTTCTGCTCTGATCTTTATTATTTCTCTTCTCCTGCTGGGTTTAGGCTTTATTTGCTGTTCTTTCTCCAGCTCCTTTAGGTGTAGGGTTCGGTTGTGTACTTGAGACCTTTCTTGTTTCTTGAGAAAGGCTTGTATTGCTATATACTTGCCACTTAAGACTCCTTTTGCTGCATCCCAAAGATTTTGAACAGTTGTGTTTTCATTTTCATTGGTTTCCATGAATTTTTTAAATTCTTTGATTTCCTGGTTGACCCATTCATTCTTTAGTCGGATGCTCTTTAGCCTCCATGTATTTGAGTTCTTTCCAACTTTCCTCTTGTGACTGAGTTTGAGTTTCAAAGCATTGTGGTCATAACTATGCAGGGAATGATCCCAGTCTTTTGGTATGGGTTGAGACCTGATTTGTGACCCAGGATGTGATCTATTCTGGAGAATGTTCCATGGGCACTAGAGAAGAATGTGTATTCTGTTGCTTTGGGATGGAATGTTCTGAATATGTCTGTGAAGTCCATTTGGTCCAGTGTGTCATTTAAGGTCTTTATTTCCTTGTTGATCTTTTGCTTAGATGATCTGTCCATTTCAGTGAGGGGGGTGTTAAAGTCCCCCACTATTATTGTATTGTTGTCGATGTGTTTCTTTGCTTTTGTTATTAATTGCCTTATATAATTGGCTGTTCCCATGTTAGGGGCATAGATATTTACAATTGTTAGATCTTCTTGTTGGATAGACCCTTTAAGTAGGATATAGTGTCCTTCCTCATCTCTTATTACAGTCTTTGGTTTAACATCTAATTTGTCTGATAGAAGGATTGCCACCCCAGCTTTCTTTTGGTGTCCATTAGCATGGTAAATGGTTTTCCACCCCCTCACTTTCAATCTGGGGGTGTCTTTGGGTCTAAAATGAGTCTCTTGCAGACAGCATATCGATGGGTCTTGTTTTTTAATCCAATCTGATAGCCTGTGTCTTTTGATTGGGGCATTTAGCCCATTTACATTCAGGGTAACTATTGAAAGATAGGAATTTAGTGCTATTGTATTGCCTGTAAGGTGACTGTTACTGTATATTGTCTGTGTTCCTTTCTGGTCTATGTTGCTTATTTAGGCTCTCTTTGCTTTGAGGACCCCTTTCAATATTTCTTGTAGGGCTGGTTTCATGTTTGCAAATTCCTTTAGTTTTTGTTTGTCCTGGAAGCTTTTTATCTCCTTCTATTTTCAATGACAGCCTAGCTGGATATAGTATTCTTGGCTGCATATTTTTCTCATTTAGTACTCTGTATATATCATGCCAGTCCTTTCTGGCCTGCCAGGTCTCTGTGGATAGGTCTGTTGCCAATCTAATGTTTCTAACATTGTAGGTTACATATCTCTTCTCCTAAGCTGCTTTCAGGATTTTCTCTTTGTCTCTGAGACTGGTAAGTTTTACTATTAGATGTCGGGGTGTTGACCTATTTTTATTGATTTTGAGAGGGGTTCTCTGTGCTTCCTGGATTTTGATGCCTGTTCCCTTCCGCAAATTAGGGAAGTTCTCTGCTCTAATTTGCTCCAATATACCTTCTTCCCCCCTCTCTCTTTCTTCTTCTTCTGGGATCCCAATTATTCTAATGTTGTTTCGTCTTATGGTATCGCTTATCTCTCGAATTCTGCCCTCGTGATCCAGTAGTTGTTTATCTCTCTTTTTCTCAGCTTCTTTATTTTCCATCATTTGGTCTTCTATATCACTGATTCTTTCTTCTGCCTCATTTATCCTAGCAGTTAGCAGCCCCATTTTTGATTGCATCTCATTAATAGCCTTTTTGATTTCGACTTGGTTAGATTTTAGTTCTTTTATTTCTCCAGAAAGGGTTTCTCTAATAACTTCCATGCTTTTTTCAAGCCAAGCTTGTATTTTTAAAGTCATGATTCTGAACTCTAGATCCGACATCGTACTAATGTCCATATTGAGTAGGTCCCTGGCAGTCGGTACTACCTCTTGTTCTTTTTGTTGAGGTGATTTTTTCCGTCTTGTCATTTTGTCCAGAGGAAAACAGATGAATGAGAGAACAAAATGCTAAGAGGGTGACAATGTCCCCAGAAAATATACTCTAAGCAAATCAGAAAAGACCTGACGCTGGGGGAAAAGAAAGGGAAAGAAAGAAAAAAGCAAAAGAAAGAAAAAGATAAAAACAGAACAAAACAAAAAAAAACAGAATATGATCAAATATATCAGGCTGGTGTATAGATCAGTGCCACACAATAGATTTTGGGTGTATTTTGGTCTGTTAGAAGAAAGTGCCTCCCAAAATTTTAAAGAAAGAAAAACTTATATATGTACAAAAATAAGGGTTGATATGACGAAGGGATGGAATATGATTGTAAAGGTGAAAATTATAAAAAATTTTATAAAATAATTGATAAGAGATTGTCTGAAAAATGAAAGAAGAGGATTTAAAAAAAAAAAAGGGAGAGCATGTGATCAGGCAGGAGTGTAGAACAAAGCCATACACTAGAGATTTAGAGTATATTTTGATCTGTTAGAAGAAACTGTATCTCAAAATTTTAAAGAGAGAACAACTTATATATATATATGCCAAAAATAAGGGTAACTACTATGAAGGGATAGAATATGACTCTAAAAATGAAAAATAAAAATATTTTTTTAAAAAGGGATTGATAAGATGTTGGTTGAAAAAGGGAAAAAGAAAAATTCAAAAAAAAAAAAGACAGTTAAAAAAAAATTAACTTTGAAAGTCTAAAGAATCATGGTAAAAAAGCCATGGATTCTATGTGCATTATTCCCCTAGCGCAGGAGTTCTGCCATTCTCATTGATCGGTAAACTTGGTCTTGGCTGGCTGTTCTTGCTGATCTTCTGGAGGAGGGGCCTGTTGCTGTGGTTCCCAAATGTCTTTGCCAGAGGTGGAATTGCCCTGCCCTTGCCCCGTCTGGTCTAAGTAATCTGCTCGGGTTTGCTCTCGGGAGCTTTTGTTCCCTGCAAGCTTTCGGTACAGCTTTGGAGGAGGAGAGTAAAAATGGCGGCCTCCCAGTCTCCGCCCGGAGGAACCGAGAACTCGGGGCCCCGCTCCTCAGTGCGCCCTCAGAGAAAAGCAGTTAATCACTCCAGTCTCCCCGGTCTCCGGACGCACTCTGTGCTCACCCAGCCTGTGACCGAGCATTTCTATCTCTGGCACCCAACTTGGTGTGGAGTCTCCAAACCCAGCAGATCCCTGCGGTGTGCTCCCGCGCCACTCCTCCCAGGGGAGGAAGGGGAGTCTCCCCGGATCTGCTGCTTGTTGGGTCCCCACTGTAGGAGCAGTGGCCCGACTGTTCCACGGATCACGGTTTATGGCAAACCTGAGCTGAGAGCCCACGCCTCAGCTCCGTCTCTGCAGCCAGCTTCCCCGCTCCGGTACCTGGGAGGTCTGCCGCACTCAGGCACCCCCGGTCTTTCTGTGACCCTGAGGGTCCTGAGACCACACTGTTCCACGAGGCTTCCACCCCCCATTTAGCCACTGGAGCGACGTCCCTCAGTGGAGCCGACTTCTAAAAGTTCCGATTTGTGCTCCGCGGCTCTATCACTTGCCAGAAGTGGCCGCCGGAGGCCCCCTACCCCGCTGTCTATCCTCCCGAATATCGCCTCGGATTCACTTCTCCTCACATCCTACCTTCCAGAAGGTGGCCGCTTTTCTGTTCAGAGAGTTGTTGCTATTCTTTTCTTCGATCTCCTGTTGAGTTTGTAGGTTTTCAGAATGGTTTGATCACTATCCAGCTGAATTCCTGAGACCAGATGAAATCCAGGTCTCCTACTCCTCTGCCATCTTGCTCCATCCCATTTTATTTATTTTTTAGCTCAGTATTTGTCCTGTAGAACTTGTTAAATGAATGTTGAACGGATAAGGACACAGGTTGAAAATTTAAAACAAACAAAAATGTAAGCAAATGTCTTACTTTCCTGCACTTTATAGTAAAGAAGGTGAAAGAAATATATGCAATAAAATAACTTCAATACAGAAACATGGACAATATAATAGAAGCATGCATTAAAGTGCTATAAAACACAGACACATAAAAAATTACAATAAATCACATTTGCAATATTGCTTCAGTTGGAATTTCCCCTGATACGATGTATGCAGAATGGCGAAGGGTCCTTCAGGGATCTGAATCGGCTCATGAAGCCTTGATATTCTTACAAGGACAAGCTATCAGTAACGTGTGATTCTGTTTGTATTTGTGGAGGTTGGGGGTGTGTAAGGATCCCACCCAGGCTCTCCTATGTCCATTGTTCTCCCTATACTTCCCCATGATCCCTCAGGTTAAGTGCACTGGGAAGGCTATGTGCATCAGTCATAGTCTCATAAAAATGAAATTAGGTAAGAAACCAGACGTAGGAAGAATTAACTCATCTCTTTGGACAGTCTTCCTCTAATCACAGGAAGAGAAGTATGCTAAGAGTGGAAGATCCACTCTATTCATTATAAACATCCTCCCTGAATTTCTCAACTCTCTTTTTAGAGGAAACACAACAGGGCCTTCTTAAAATAAGGAATGACACATCCTCTGCTTTAGGGTTAGACTATAAAACATTTTAGCATCAGGGGAGAAGGAGCTTTAAAAAAACTTCTTCTTCCCACACTTTTTTATACATTTCCTTTTCTGGAATAATTGTCATGAGGTGGCAAGACTTGGGATTTGGTAAGACATTGGCTTCCAAGAGCTGAAGTTACTGGAAAATACCAAAAAGAGGAACATGGCCTAGGGAAAACAGAGTGATAAAGGATGTGAAAAGATTAAATGGTTCTAGGCTTAGAATAATGAAGGCTGGAGGACCTAACAGAAATTCAGGATTGTAACTCTATTAGGAATTTGAAATGTAAATATAGGTCATTTAGCTTCAAAGATCTAGTGTGGATATTGGGCTTGATGGGGAAAATATTTGGCTGAAGTAAGGGACGTTATGGCCTTCTTTTACCACTACTTACAGAGCCATCACCAGAAACTTCTCAGGTAGCAAGAGATAATTACCAGACCCCACTTCCCAAGACAGAAAACATTCAGCCTCTCTGAGGAACTAGGTGTTTATTGCTGAAAAGAAACAAGTGGTATTAGCCACACTGATGAAAGGGAATGGTCCCAGATAGTAGACCTCCATGAGCCAATGTTCCACCTTGATAATTCCCCCTTCTTTTTGTAACGCAGTATTCACTATTGGGGGGCGCAATATCACAAAGTAAGTCACCATTATGTTTCATGGCTTTTTCTTTCTGCTTATACTATATTCATTTCCTATACCATCAGATAAGGGGTCAGAGGAAGGGAAGAGAATAGAGGGATACATATTTACTTTGTATTTACTCTGTACATGCGACAATACATGTATTGTCTTTAGTCTTCACAGCAAACAGGCAAGATTTATATACTTGTTCCCAGTTTACAAAAGAGAAAACTGAAACTCAGAGATAAGAAAGAAGGAAATTTAGCTGATTCAGTCAAAATTCAAAACCTGGATTCTGACTTCAAAGATGGTGAATTTATTTTATAGCTCTCTGAGATATTCAAAATACCTAAGCATTTTAGAAAGAAAGATTTTTAAGGGACAAGCTCTTGAAAAGTGTAATCTGAGGTATAGAATCTTACTTTACCTAATTTATCCTGGTTTACATTACTGCCTGTTTTTGCCAGGTCCTTATATGTTTCATCTCCAATTTGGTGCCTCTTCTAAGGCCCAAATAGTCTAAACTTGGGGATTATTATCCTGTCTTGTCTTCTATAGGCACTCTTATTTTAAAGTTGTATGTTCCATATGAAAGCTGTTTTTCTAAGTTCCTCAGCGAAGTAATCACAAGTGGAAACTCTTAATCTTGCTCATTAGCCCTTTGTTATCTCTGCTCCTACAGTGTCTTTACTCTTTTCTGTCATCACAGATTCATTAAAACCTCAGAGTCACAGCATGTCTATTTCTCTTCTTAGGTTATCAGCTGAAATTGTAATTTATGTCATAAATACGAAATATTACAAGACTATTTAAACTGCATTAGATCATAGCCATAAGCTTTCTTCAGACATATTCAACTTCCAAAGAGTGGACCCTATGCATGTGTAGTCTTACCAAGTTAAAAGTCTAGAAGGGCCTTGCTTCTTGGTGTGTATGAGCAGAGTCCTGGTTAAGAAGATTCCCATGCTGTGTGTATGTTCTGTATATTGTCCCTTCCTTTCTTAACTGAGCTATTTAGTAATAGCTCTTGGTCAATGTCCCTCTCCTGCTCTAACTCTAAAGGTAATGCCAACTCTATCAAACAGGGGCCATGTGCAACCCAATTTGAAAATGTCATAGGGCCTTGGAGTATTGAGTTAATGCTACTTCATAATGATTTTAATGCATCCAAATATGTAACACTTTAAGTATAAACACCAAGTGTGATTGTGTTCTGTATGACTGGCATTTTCTCTCCATAAATGATGATTATTGTAACAAGCTGTTGCCCTATGGGTATTTTTCTTTTGCAACATATGTTCATTAACAGCAGAGGGCATAGAAAATATGCACAAATGAACGTAGATACATAAAACGTGAGCGAATTGTAAGGGAGAGTCCACACATGGTTCTCACTATTCTTATTGCTGTTTCTAGCTAAATAAGTGATGATAATTTGACCCAATTTTTTGTCCTCATACTAAATAGTATTTTCCACTGCATTTTGAAAGAGTGAGAAGAAGATTTGGGAACCAGGGTGGAATTGCCATGGAAACTGCAGCCACACTCAGCCAATGAAAAGCTTCCAACATGCTCCTTCAACTTCACTCCACTTCCAAATTTAGTGATTTAAAACACCTGTTCTCTAGCACATGATTACTGTGATTTAATGGGGGTTTATTAGAGCTGTAAATAGGATGGATTTTTTATGAAGGTGTTGAATATTGGTGTGCATATCTATTTTTGAAAAGGGTAAAAATTCTTTCCAACTGTATTTTCAGATCTATGAAATTCTTATTCTCTTATATTATTGATTTAAAAAGGTAGAATGAGGTGAAAAAAGCATTCTCGATATTATTTTGTTGACATACCAATAAATAAAGCTACATTCACTACTAAATTCCATTAAAAAAACAAAGTATTTAGATACAGCTAGGGCATTAGATGTCCACAGGGCTGACAACCACACAAAGATGAACCCTTCTAAAGTCTGCTGTGACTTCATCCATTTTTTTACCTCTGATCTCTACCCCTGTCTCGGTAGATAGAAAGCATGTGTATGTTTCCTTTTATGTTTTACACATATTTAAAACCAGAGATTGTAGCATGCATTTTCTCTTATGAAGTGCAAAGATCATTTTTATTGAGATTGTTTTTGATGTTAGTTCAAATGCTAAAGTTTTGCAAAGACCAGCTAATTGTTTGCAACTATTTGCCTTACTTTATAAAACTGAACAATGGTGTGTGTATGTGTATAAAATTTTTTTGCAAAATATTTTAATGAAAAAATAACCCTTCCATGTAATAGAAAGGGTTCAAGCATATAAATATGAGGGAAAATTTGAAATTAATAACTTTTAATAAAGCTATGAGATATTGGAAATATGCCCAGAAACAGCGTATAAAAATATATTTGATATTCATAGATATTAAGGCTGCTTTTATTTTAATACTATAAAAAGCATTGTAATTATTGTGATTCTTCCAAAATATAGAAAACAGGATACATTACAAACTTTAAAAATGTTACAGAAATTTGGTGGCACCTGGCTGGCTCAGTTGGTATAGCATGTGACTCCTGATCTTGGGACTGTAAGTTTGAGTCTCACGTTGGATGTAGAAATTACTTAAAAAAAAATCTTAAAAGTTACAGAAATTTAGAAAATGTGGTCTTATATATTAAGAATGCAATAAGAATATTTGCATTTACAATAGGACAACTGACACTGAAAAATGATTGCTGTTTATGTGTATATTAATGATCCACTTAGCTATATAAAATAGGATTGCCCTTTGCCATTGCCTCATAGGCAAATTCCAGTATAAAACTAGTTCATTTTTATCTTTAGCAAAGACTGAAAAACCAAATGTTCATGAAAAATAAATAAGTTAAAAAATTGAATCGCATTTATAAAATCTAAGAAATGTGAGACCAATGTATTTAGTTTACTCAGATTTTCTGGAGACAAAATAATGACCTTTCATGAAGAGTATTATCCAAAGCATTACTTCTGTGGCATATAAAAACATACAGTAAAAAATACAGCAAAAACATACAGTAAAAAATACAGCAAAAACTTTCAGGTCTTTACAAATACTTTCACTAAAACTCTCTTGACAGTCTAATTCTTAAGTGAAGGGAATATGTGAATGACTAAGATTTTTTTATCATGACTATTTTCTTCCAAAGTAAAATTGGCTATTATTTCCATAAGATAGTCATTTTTTTTCTTTTTCTTTTCTTTTCTCTTTTCTTTCTCCCTCCCCCTCTCTCTTTCTTCTTTTCTTTTCTCTTCTTTTCTTTCTCCCTCCCCCCCTTTTTCTTCTTTTCTTTTCTTTTTGAGAGAGAGAGTGGGGCTGCTGAGGAGGGTGGAAAGGGGAGACGGAGAGAGACCAAATCTTAAGCAGGCTCTACACCCAGCACAGAGCCCGACGTGGAACTCGATCTCAGGACTCTGAAATCATGACCTGAGTCAAAATCAAGAGCCAGAAGATTAATTGGCTAAGCCACCCAGGTGCCCCCTAAGATAATCATTCTTGATCAACCCTTTTTAAATATCTATCCTTGGTCTCTATTCTAGAAGCCCATTTCTAAGTTATTTCCATATTCTGCTATTAAGAATATTTTTAAAACGTTGCCAGGCATCCAACTAGCTAGTCATTTGTTAATTCATCTCTCCATACATCTAACAAATACATTTTAATGGATATTATGTGCCAATGCAATGAGCTTATTAGCCCTATGGGTATAAAGATGGAGAAAGAAAAGCCTACAGGTGGTTCAAGAGAAACTGCTTTCAGTGTAATTCTAATAAAGATTAATTAGAAAACTGTTGGCATTGGGACACCTGGATGGTGCAGTCGGTTAAGTGTAGGACTATTGGTTTCTCTCAGGTCCTGATCTCTCAGGGTCATGAGATCGAGCCCTGCTTTGGGCTCAGCACTCAGCAGGGAGTCTGCTTAAGACTCTTTCTCTCTCTCTCTCTCCCCCCACTGAAATAATAATCTTTAAAAAGAGGGGCACCTGGGTGGCTCAGTCAGTTAAGCTTCCTACTCTGGGTTTCAGCTAAGGTCATGATCTTAGGGTTGTAGGATCAAGCCCTCGGCTGGGCTCCATGGTCCGCAGAGAGTCTACTTCTCTATCTCACTCTGTCCCTCTGCCCCTCCCCACAGTGCTCTTGCTCTCTTTCTCTAAAATAAGTAAATAAATAAATAAATAAATAAATAAATAAATAAAAATCTTTTTTAAAAATGAAAACTGTTGGCATTCTTCTCTAAGAAGCTATATTTATTTTGGGGTGTGATCTTATGCTTATACAGGTATTTCTAATTATCAAGGAATTAACATTTGGAAAGGATTATTGAAAGAAGTTGTCTTTGTACACTGAAGACCTATGTCAGGATGAAACATGCATTGTACATTTTCATGTAATGTTTATATACTCCATAACTTTTGGTCCCCATGCTTTAAGCTGAGAAAAAAGAGGGTTGGTTCACTGATGAGTCTAGGTTATCAAACAACAGAATATCTTCTTTCCTTCTGTATTCCCACACTACATTATGGTCCTTTTCTTAATTTTATTTTACTAGCAAATTGTCTTGATATATAAACTATATTGAGGTTTAGAAAGGTGTACTTTGATATCTATTGACTTGATATATATATATATTGCTGTGGGTAGGGAGTAAACAAATCTGATGGTTACACTGGAATTATAGGAAGCAATGTGGTACAGTGTGTAGACAGACCTCATCTGTAATGGGCAGTTTGTAACTTATCTGTTTAATCCTTTACTCCCACCTCAGGGCATCTAATTCCTTTCTTTGGATAGTGAGAATTCCTTCTGATGTTGTATAGTTTTTCACCATTCCCAAGATATTTAAATTTTTTTTTTTTAATATTTTTTTATTTTTTAAAGATTTTATTTATTCATCAGAGACAGAAAGAGAGGCAGAGGGAGAAGCAGGCTCCCCGCTGAGCAGGGAGCCCGATGCGGGACTCGATCCCAGGACCCTGGGATCATGACCTGAGCCGAAGGCAGACGCTTAACCATCTGAGCCACCCAGGTGCCCTCAAGATATTTAAATTTTTAAAATTCTTTTTTTTATATGAGTTGGGAAATAGAGGCAGACAAATTAATCATTGGCAGCCATCAGTACCGAAAAGTCCTGCAAACATATAAATATGAAGAAATTGTTTAAATGGCGCACAACACAAAACCAAGTGATCTTGTATTATAAGGTTTGCTTCAACTTACTCTGCAGTTTATAAAATTTCAACCTGGCTCAGGTACTTCATTTGATTTTCTCAATCCATTGTTCTTGCTAGTAAGATCATCCTTAAAAGCACCAAACAGGTACATTGGTTTTTGAGAAATGAAATTCTGATAGCCCTTTGTTTATTAGCAATAAAGTCAGTTCATTTAAATCTTAGTTTTGTGGCACTTGGCATATAAAGAGAGAGAAAGAGAAAAAAGAAATATATTTTGAGAGGAATTCCATAGCTATATGATGAAAACTGAACATTAGTCTATATTCCATTACCAAAGGCACTAGGCGCTAGCCTTTATTATTTTTGAATTTTACACATATTAAGAAACACATTTCACAACATAATCCAATATGCATACATCTCTATGTATATGTGTGTACATACAAATACATATATAACTATATATAAAATCAGTAATAAATTTCCCAAAATCATGGTCACTCTTACTATGATAAGCTCTTATATTTTGATATTTTCTATTCCTAATTATCATAATTAATTAAAATGTATTTACTGAGACCCGCTAAATAAATATAATGACCTAGGAAAGACGCATAGTTTGAAAAATGCTGGCCTAAAGTATGACTGCTACCCAGTCTCTCTTAACATAAATTGCAGGTACAAACATCCCTGAGTGTTTCTCAACTTCCAGAGGAAGTCTTCACACTGGAGCAACTGTATCATGGGGATATTGCCATGTGAATATTTAGGGAATCAATGTTCAGATCCTTAGCTTTCATAATGTTCTTTTCTAAATTTAATTTGTCTAAAAACAGGCATAAGATGGTCCCTGTTTTTCCTTTCAAAACATTCTTTTGCCCATTTTTCAAAAGAAAGACAAAACCCCTCAAATAGCATGAATCCATGCACTGTCAAAATTAAACACACGCCCCCTATTCCAATACACATACATTGAGACATGTATGTTGGTTTAGGGAGGCTCTTTTAATGGTTTCTTAATGGTTTTAAATTTATTGTAAATTTGGTGATGAGATCACTTATTATCAAAGAACAAATTACTCTTGGAGGAAGGTTTATAAAAGTAAAACAGAACTTCAGATCTTCACACAGAATTTTTTCCCCATGTATATGCTGGACATACTGATTACACTGATAAAATTAATTAAGGCTCTGTCACAGTATCTATCACCCAATCCTAATTTTTTGAAATAATAAATACTATATTTTTTCAATTTCCTATGATGCAAGGTATTATTAAAATTCTTGTAGCATTAATTTCATTTACAAAGCATAACCAATGAATCCAAAGAATATATTACACATTTTGATAATTATTAAGTATAAAAAGGTAATTTATAAAAAAGTGATTTTTTAATGAGATATATTGAACTTTATATAACTTCATTATTTATCAATTTATGAATATTATTTATTGGTAGGATGAAATCTACCAATAAATGCAACCATTTCTATTCCACTTTCTCATTTTAATAAAAACATTGATTTTATTTTCATAAAAAATTAGATAGGAATATTAAAAGCACATGGAGATAGACTTTTTAAAATAATTGCTGGGTTGCTCTCATTTTGAAAACAATCTTAATTGCATGACACTGTCATAAAAATAATTTTTAATAACCTTTCACCTGACTAGGTTAAGAGACAATTCAAAATTTTTGGAAGCAATGGGATGGAAACCACCCTGCTTATACAAAAATATGTTAGCCATTAAGTTCACTCACTTTCTTAATTTGGCAGAAACATTCTAAAAAGGATTAATCAGCCTCTTGTTCTTATTATTAGGAGCCTCTTTTTTAAGCCTAAACTGTTCAGAAAGGGTTAAAAATAATAATTTAAATACATTTTCCCATAAGATTTTTTTAAATTTAATGCCTTAACTCATATTATGCTTAAAATGGTTTTCTAAGATTATACTCATTTATCCCAATTGGCACAATCAATCCTGTTGTCAAAACATCAGCTATATCAGACTTATTTTCTATTAGAAACAGTCTAACAAGATTTTCTATTGAAAAATGTGTTAATACATGTTTTAAACCATATTTAAAAGAAAAACCTATTGAAAATAAAGTTTAAAATGCTCCATGTAAGACAAATAATGAAAAACAGTGAAATCATGATCTAAACAAGTTAAATCTAATATAATTATAATTATATCCATATTTTAAGAGGAAAAATTTTTTTAATTAATTCAAATGTAATGGCATAAATTCCTTTATATATATATCATGTTAGCTGCAAACCCCAAATGTTCATATGTTGTATTTTTATTTTAAATTTCAGATTATTCTTAAATGCCCATTGTCATATAATCATTAATTTATTGAGGATTTGGGGAAATGTTTCTAAATTTCTAAACTTATGGGCATTTTGTATGTTTGGTTTTTACATTGGTTGCACTGTCATCAGGAGCATGGTCTACTTCAAATCTTTGGAATTTCCAGAGGTTGGTTTTATGATCTAGCATATAGTAATTTTTGTTGTTGTTGTGAATAGTCTATGTATTCTTTAAAGTGTATTCTGTGTTGATAGTATATGGTAGTCTACATATGTCAGTTAGGGCATTTGTTAACATGTTGCTTAAATCTTGTATATACTTACTGGTTTTTGTCTATGGATTCTAAAATTACTGAGAAGAGTTTAAGATCTTAAGATTTCTCACTAGAATTCTGGATTATATTGTGTATTTCCTCCTTTGTCAATTTTATTTATATATTTTTGAGGTTATTTTAATAAATATATATATTTAAAATTTGATATCTTCCTGATTGAGACATTATGAATTAAACTTACAATTTTTCTTTAACATATATTTTGTGTGATATTAATACAATTATGTAAATTTGATTTGGTAAGGGTTTACCTGACTTATCTTAAAACTATCTTGTAGCCTTTTATTTTTTATTTTTTTTTTGTATTCTTTTATTGTTGTTGTATTTCTTGTAAGACCATAAAGTGAGCTTTTGCTTCTGAATCTGCTCACTTTTTAATGGGAACATTTAGTCCATTTGCATTTTATTTAACTGCAGTTATTTTGTGGTTTAAATTGTCCAGTTTAAGAGCCTTTCTCTTTGTTACACCTATTCTATGTTCCTTTTTCCTTCCTTTCCTGATTTGTGATCCATGATCTTTTATATATTTTGATTGCTGTATTAGTTTGTTGAAGACTCTTTCAGTTCTAGAGATTAAAAATTCCTTGATTTATCAAATTCTGGTGTTAACTTACAATTTTGGTCTCATCCCCAAGGAAAATGGAGAGAACTTAGAAACTTAGAAAATTCACTCAATAAAATGCATTATGATGAATATCAGAAGACATAAGATGTGATTATTATTTTAAGCAATCCATGTTCTTCTAAAGCATATAATCACCTTTGCATTCCTATTTATTTCTTCCCCTGTGTCTGTTTTCCATTTGAATTCATTTTCCTTAAGACCAAAGCTCAGCTTTTAGTATTTATTTTCACGTAAGTTTCTATTTGTTTCACTGAATATTTATATTTTACTCTCATTCTTAAAAGATATTTTCACTTCATATATAATTCTAGGTTGGCAAGGATTTTCTTTGGCTCTCATGGTTACAACTGAAAAGTAATTTATAAAAATAACCTGATTATCCTTGAACATGATCTCTTTATTTTTTCTGGCGGATTTTTTAAGGGTCCCTCCATCTACCTACACCCCACAATGTCTTTAGTTTATAGTACTTTCACTATAATGTTTATAGGTGCAAATTTTTTCTTATGTATCTTTCTTGAAGATTATTGGACCTTTTGAATCTGTGAATGATATCCATCAATTTGAGGATGTTTTCATCTCTTGTCTCTTTATATACTACTTCTGTCCCATTCTCTCTCTCTTGTTGTCCTTTTGAGACTCTAATGAAATAACTCTTAGACTGTATTAATATATTTTTTATTTTCTCTCTTCTATATTATTTCCCCAGACTTCATATGAGATAGTCTCTTTTGTCTAATCTACTGTGAAATCTATTCATTGGGTTCTAAATTCAGGATATTATATTTTTAATTTTTAGAATTTCTAGATTTTTTTTCAAATCTTTAAGAATGCCTTTTTAAGTTTCCAGTTCTTTGCTAAAATTTTTAATGTAAGCTATTATTTCCATCAACATATTAACTATAACTGCTTTAGTATCTATAATAGTAATTCCACCATTTGTGGTACATGAAGATCTGTTTTCTGTTATCTGTTGTCAGGGCTGGTTCTCATTTCTATTGTTTTATCTCTTCATAGGCCTAGATATACTTGAAGTTACAGGAAAATGTATTTTTTAAAAAAAGTAATGTGAAGCCTAGGGTGATGCTATTTTATATATATGGAGTTTTGTTTTATTCTACACACAACTAGGAGCACTAGCAATCTGGCATCGTGTAAATGTGGAGCCCTGAGATTATTCTAGGCCACATAAGTGAATCAAAGATCAGTCACAGTTCATGTAAAAGCTGATTTATTTTCAATGGACATTAACTTCTATAGCCTTTCAAGTTCCCAACACTAGGGCCCTCATCATTTGTAAGCTTGAGACAATTTTCAGAAGACTCCCAGTGACTTTCTCAGTCTCTTAGCTACTTTTTTTTAATCAGAAAATCTTCTTCCCCAGTAATAATTTTAATGGATGTCTTGCCCCTTTGTACTTCTTTCTCCCAGATAATGGCACAATACTCATGCTTGCTCCCAGTTTCTTAGCTCAAATTGTTGTAACAAAACACTAGAGACTGGGTGGCTTAAACCACAGAAATTTATTTCTCACAGTTCTGGAGCTTGGACGGTCCAGGATCACGTGCTGGCAGATTAATTGTCTAGTAAGGGCCCTCTTCCTGATTTCTAGACAGCTGCCTTTTGTATCCTCACATAGTAGACAGCTCAATCTCCCATGTGTCTTCTTATAAATCCCATCATGAGGGCTCTGGACTTATGATCTCATCTAAAACTAATCACTTCCCAAAGACCCTATCTCCAGATACCGTCACATTCAGGACTAGGGTTTCAATATATGAATTTGGGCAGGGGGGAGGGCAAAATTTAGTCCATAGCACTTTGTAACTATTATGCTTCTAGGAAGATGGTTTTATATTTTCTTAAGTGTTCCTAGTTGTCATGCTTTATGGATGATGAAGGTTGGTCCAAATAAAATACTATTATTACTACAAAAGTAAGTCTGCTCTCAAGGGAGTTAATTCCACTTCTCTGCAGCTTCACATAGAACATCATTGTTTTCATGCTTCTTACGTGTAAGTATGGATTGACTTATTTGTACATCCCTCAAGATGCCTATATGTATATATATTTTAAGGTAATTTATCCAACATTAAAATAATAAATTTTGTGATGGAAAATATGGAT